>NC_041723.1:17049455-17649455 GCF_900700375.1 Denticeps clupeoides
CCACTCTTTATGAGCTCATTGTTTTATAGATCAAATCTGATCCTGCCTTTATATAGTTATAGAAAAATAATTTTTGGTTGTGTCACCTTTGTGTATGCACTTATGTTTCACAAAAGGAACCATCCATATATTTTTCATCTTCAAAATAAAAATATTTTAATTGTTAAAGATCACACATTGTAGAAGTAGAACATAGACTTAGTAGAAAAAGGACGTTTGTTTGTGGTTAATTCCTCTTGACATTTGGTCTTGATGGTCCATGACAATGGGTGATTATGGGTGATTAAAACAAAACAAAAATAAATAAAATTTTGTTTACTATTTTTTACCAAAACAGTTTTTTAGCATTGTTCTAACATTATTATATTTTTCTTTTAACCAATTTCAGCTGATAAAAAATATAAGTGTGATCAGTAGTGTATTGAAGCATCTAAAGAACATTTGTTTAAACAGATGCAAGACCATTATTTCTGAAAAGGGAATTGCTATTGCTGTTGCTCTTGTTTAGTATTTATTTCTAGAGCTGTCATATGCATGCAAGTGCGTACATGCTCCCTGCTATAGGTGATCATTTTAGTTTGTTGCCCATGGCCTTTCAGTTCTTCACATCACTGTGCCATTGATTTTGCCGAGCAATTTCCGTAATACAAATCAATGGCGGTGATTAATAATATGCTAGAGGCTTGTAGTGCTGCTGGATTTTAATTCTGTGGCCAGTGGGCTTGTGTTTTTTGTGCTCATTTTAATATTCTTGGGCTTTTTTTTTTTTTTGCGCTTGCGTTCTCACAGCGCAAATGATACACCAGCATCTGCTGCCTCAGTGTCACATCAATCCCTTTCTGCGTCTCCTCCCCTCCGTGCCTGGAAGTGTGTTGCCGCGGACCTGCGCTGCAGTGCCGTCGCGCGTGCGGTAGACATGCCCAGAATGAGTCATCATTCCACAACAGCCTGGCAGAGCTCCAGCTCGCTATGCCGAGGGGCAGGAGAACAACAGGCTCTTATGCATCCCGGAGGAATGTCTGTGCTGATTACAAGCTCAACGAATCGTCTGATGAACATGGATGTTCGGTTTTATTGTTAACACCTACTTTTCATTTACAATGCGACATTTAGGTTTGCATTTCTCAGTGGAATTGATAGAATATAATTTTATTCTCTGTAGTATACATTACGATGCAGGCCTCCCCAACATGGTGTCCACAGACAATAAGTGGCCTATAGGAGACTAGGAGATGCCTGCAGTGTATGTTCTAAGGTGACAAGCGATTGCTGAAGCTGCAATTCTAAATATATAGGTTTCTGGTTTCTGTTCATGAACATATATGAAGAATGTTGATAAACGGTATACTGAACACATTTAGATCACTCAGGAAGATTTCTATTTAAAACCAATAACCCTGCATATTATTTAATATTCATAAAAGGCTGGATAGTCATGCAATTTACAGGAATAAGTACAACAATTATAGCCTTATACGTAACTCCACTTGTATACGTTATAAGCAAGTTAGCACGAAAAATTGTATTTCAAAGGGATCAGTATCATCATAATGGACATACACTGTAGACTGTAATACTGTACTTGCTGAAACGCACTCTGCACCCTCAAACATGGAGAGATCCTTTATCAAAATGTAGGATATTTTAAACCAACACTTGCTTTTACACCCATTGCACTGTTCTCTTGGACAAACCAATACCAACTCTGCTCTGACTCCTACTGAAAAAGTGAAAGTGAAGTGATTGTCATTGTGATGCACAGCACCGCACACGGAAATGTACACAGCACAACGAATTGTGTCCTCTGCATTTAACTCACCACCCTTAGTGAGCGGGGGGCAGCTATGACAGGCACCCGGGGCGCAGTGTGTGGGGACGATACCTTGCTCAGTGGCACCTTGGCAGTTTGGGAAACCGCAACCCTTTGATTATGAGTCTGCATCCTTACCCAGTAGGCCGCCACTGCATGCTCACAAGTGATGGTTCCCTTTTTCAATTTTTTTAAATCCGCACGGGATTGGTCAACAGGATTTTTTTAATCTGCACTGGAATAGTCAACGACACAATTCGTGTCTATACTGAGCAGGAGGGGGAGGGGCGGTGTTACAGGGTGTGTTCGACTTGGGCTTCAAGTCTTTAGTCATCTTTCTCTTATGAGGTTTGTGTACCATGTGACATGGTGGCAGGTGGTGACGTTTTGCAGTGCCGGCTGCAGTCAAACGCACCCACAGACAAATACAGCAATTGCATGCACAGAAACAGGAAGGAAGGAGACACACGCGACAAAATGCTTGACAGCAGGAAATGGAGTTTGGATACATTTCAATTACATTGATAATACAGAGGCAGAGTTAGAGCGTGCAAGGTTAAAATCTCATATCAAACAGGCTCTTCAAATAAACTGCATCAGCATATGGGAATTGTACATCCATCAGTGCAGTGAGAAGAAAAATGAAAATAGTGGGTCTTTTTCTAACATTGAGATGGTTTTGTTTTTGTACCTTAAAATGTGTTATTCCTTACCATGTTATAAGCCAAATAAATTAATACAAAGTTGATAGAATCTAAGTTTTGTATGTTAGTCATTTATTTTACTTATAATTTGACATTTTTGGTAATAAATTAATTTAGGCACCAAAAAAGCCACCAGAATAAAAGAGCCAGAATTCCCATTACTAATACTCACTCTCCACTCATTCACAATGCAGGGTCAAAGCCCATTGATTTTGGGCTAAATAATAAATAAATGTTGTTGTTGTTCCCCACAATAGAAGCTTAATACACAGATTGTACAGCTTGTACTTTATGGCATTACAGTGTTTGTACACTAGAAATTACAGGGACAAATGTATAGGCCTGTCCATGGCTGCCAGCAGCTACTTAGCCACTTGCTTTTTTAACGAGAACATTTTCACAATGTTCTCTTTATGTCCTTTATGTTGCAGTTTACATGGAAGATATCACGAGCTGGCTCCCCACCTGGTACCCATGGACTACACCAATGACCCTGACGTTAAAGTCCCACTAGCGCTCATTGTCAACATGCCGGAATTAAAGGTAGTATGTAATACATAGATTTTTCTTGTCACAAGAGTGTGTGAGGTTTGAATCTCCAGGAGTTATTGCTTGGGCCTGATGTTTGCCATGGCAGATGCGTACTCCGCCATGTATAACGGGTAGATGGATGATTGAGATGGCTGAGGATGTCTTTTTGTTCCTGATCATGATGTTTGCTTCTACGAACACCTCCGATCAGTTGTTGCTAGGATTTATGCTGCATTTTTGTCTGTTTATGTGCATTTGGAATATGCATTTGGAGGGCAGTAGCTTGCAGTATAACATTTCATGTGCCTCAACTCACTATCAGTGTAGTAAACGCATCAGGCCTACACAGTAAATGCTCCTTTAAACTGTAAATTGGAGCACTTGACCATGACATTGCTTCTCATTGTCTGAAATACCTAATCTACTAGACATCTTCTTTTATAGGACTGAATTGCCTTTTAATGGGCACAATAGTCAAGCTGTTTGTATGACAAAGCGTAGCCCAGCGGTTATATTGGACCATACACCCCAAGCTTATGAAAGTTAACACTCCATGAAAGTGTGCTTTTTCAGCACATTACTTTGGTCCTGTGTGATAGTTTTATCCCCTGAGATCTTCACATAATTGAAACCTACCTATTTTGTTGTTTAAGGCCTGGCAGTAACACCCCAGGGTGTTAGACAATTATTTGTATAGAATGTATTTTTTTCATTTTCCCTGTGTTCCGTCCCCACAGGGGTTTCCACTCTAGCCATTGTAAACATATCCCATAAGGCACCTGTCTGTTTGTAAAGGCCATGCATTTTACACAAATTATGCTGACTTTTCACCCCATAAAAAAGAGTAAATGTCCTCATTCTACACTCATATAGTTGGAGGAACAACGACTGCATAACCTTGTGTACCAGCAGTTTAAATCAGGAAAGGAAGCGGGGTATAATACAATCTGACCTTCTGTATAATATTATAATGACCTTCTGGACCGCCATCTTGTATTGTATTGTAAATGTTAATACTGTATCCTTGAAGGCTTTATTGACACTGGACTATTTCACAAATTGTATAATTTGTGCTAGGGGTGTGCTCCATCACTATAACAGTGATTCAGCTGAGAATGGGGCCTTTGTAGGCTCACTTGCATACATAATTTACATGCTGAACTGTTGCATTTAGGTGTACGGTGATGCGTTTACTTGCGCATTTTCACTTTGCACAAAAGAAGGTCTGTTTCCTCAGCTGACAACTTATCTGGTTTCCCACATAAACACACCCTTCATAAAACATATGCGTCATTGTGCCTCTTCTTGTGCCTCTGCCTTTTAAAGGTGAGGTGACAAGCCATTCTGATTTGCTTGTTACACGTTACACCTATTAATAATTAACAGAGTTAGTACAACCTTTTTCTGCTTTCGGCTGGCACATAATGAAATGGACTTGGACACACCCAAATATGGGTTTTTTTTTCAGCTTTGTGCCTGATAGGGTCCAAAGTGTCCTGCCTGACAAGGAGTATTTGGGCATCCTAACTCTGATTTCTAATAAGCTTTGTTTAAATGCTTTCGTTCACATGCTTTCCAACTGTTTTGTTGTTTCATTCCATTACATATATCTATATGGCATTAGCGCTATAGATAATAATCCATTATTATCTGGTAGATGATAGCTGGTTACATCCCTGTTCTAAATATGGTCATATATACTGCCTTTGTATACTGCAGTAGTAACACAATACAGATAGATTTTACATACAGATTTTTTACATACATAAATCGATTTTTCACCTTTTTTTGACAAGTAAAAAAATGTCACAATTTGGATGATTTGTATTTAACCACAGAACATATAAAGACAAAGTCTTTCACATTCATTTTTGTGCTGGGTTGTCATGATAGTAGAATTTCAACATCCATGGGTGGTTTCAAAAAAGGGAAATCCAAAAATCAACGTAGAGAAAAACAGGCAGAGATAAAAAAAAAACTTGCGGGCGTCTCCTTCCTCTTCCAGGTGGTCTTCCTCTTTGTTATCTCGGCACCCCCTGGTGGCCCCGCGGCAGGCCGACAGCCATGATGGACTGTTTTAAGATGTCTTTAAGATAATTCCAGTTTAATATGCACTTTGTAGCACTATTTGCATTCAGGGTTTCAGACATAAGCAAAATACTTTGAAAGTGCACTTTTTTTTTTAATGCATTCACTGGGCGCGACCAGGGCTTGCTGATCAAGGCGAGCATCACAGTTTTTCTAAAACCTGTTGTGTAGGTCCTTCAGCAGCAGCTCTTGCCATGCTCAGTAACTTAATGAACATTAACCACATTTGTTTAGCTGCTAGTGGGAAGAGTAATGCTGTAGCTGTGAACGTTGCATTGTGCACCTATAAAACATGTAGCATGGCAATCTCATGTAGCTGCATTCACCTCCGCACATCCTCTAACGAATGGAGTGTTACCAACAGCCGTCTGTCACAGGGAACTCTTCTCCTGGGGGTTATAGCTCCAATATGGACACACATAATGTGCCCTTGCAGGAGACATAATTGCAGCTCCCTGTAAAAATGTCACATGCTGAGAGGTGCCCATAAAGCCCCCCCCCAAATGTGGGCGATGCTGATGGAGACCACTCAAACAGCGATTGATGAGGCCATGGCAGCGCACAGTAACCAAAACCACCCCAGGCTTCATAAACGTAAATCTTTGCCCTAGCAAACCTGGGGTTTGGGTGTTAATTAGCCCTTTGGAGTGAATTGTAAAGTGATTCACTGCTCCGTGAAGTGTCAGAGGCTGTTTACCTGACTGCTGCCAGTGTGGCCATATACTGGAGACCTTTTTTGGGTGGCCATGTTTTCTTAGGAGACTAATGCATGCTATTTGTCTTCTTTTGGAACTGAGAGAAAATGCAATGTATGTGCTCAGCATGATGTGCCTCGTGCCATCCAGTTGTTTGCTCTTTTTTAACCCCTGAGTCATGGAAATGGACGTCCGTTTATTGTTGCCTGAGTCTGTATGTGGTGACATCTCACAGGGTTTATTTAATCAATTATGTGCATATGGTGAAATACTATATGTCAGGAAGCCATTGGAAACGAGTGGACACTTAAAGCTCAGCCTGTCTGCAGCCCATCCATGCAGCCCAACCGTGGAGATGCGTTGAGTCAGCTATTGTGTCAAGTGTAAAATCTGGGGCTGGTTTATTCACCACAGGTAAAATATATTGGTGTTCAGAAAGGGAGTCAACCCTTCATACTTTTAATCGTCTCACACTCAGAAAAAGGTATTTCCACACGGCCTACACCTGCACATCTCCGAGTGCAGAGCACACTCCCAGTGTTAGTATGTCTTAACCCTTTTCCACCCGTATCTGATCTGTTTATTTCCCTCTCTCTGTCTGCTATTGCGTTTCAGGAAAATCCGTTCCGAAACAGAATTGTAGAGTCCTTTTCAGAGGATGGCCTGGGGAACCTCAGTTTCAACGACTTTGTGGACATGTTCTCCGTCCTGAGCGAAATGGCTCCAAGAGAGCTGAAGGCCATTTATGCTTTCAAAATCTACGGTACAGTAGTTTTATCGCTTTTAATTGGCCATATATAAAATGGTTAGTCACTACCTATATCTGCCTCATTACAGGCCCTTATTCATGATAAATTATTCGCCATTATTCTTACAAATTCATTCAAAGCCCTGTGAGCTTTCAGGTAGCCTACTGACCAGCCACATGAACCCTACCTGGTGTTTCTGTTTAAAATGAAAAGCAACATTGTTGAAGCCAAGACGGCGTATCAGTCACCATTTACTAGAACAATCACTGGTCAGTTTATGACCAGATAGTCATAGGTGCCCAACACAAGGTGTTTAGGGCAAAAGATGGGCTATATTCTCTAAATCTACACCTGAGGCGTATTGTGGTATTGTGAGGAGAACAATGTCTGTATATGAACTCTTCTTGCTTTTCAGAACTGTAAATTAACATCTTTATTTGTTCTGGTGTTTGCAGATTTCAATGTGGACAACTTCATCTGTAAAGAGGACCTGGAGAAGACATTGAACAAGTTGACAAAGGAGGAGCTGACCCCCGAGGAGGTCAACCTTGTGTGTGAGAAGGCCATAGAGGAGTCTGACCTGGATGGAGACAACAAGCTCTCCTTTGCCGACTTTGAAAACATGATATCCAGGGCTCCAGATTTTTTAAGGTTGGAAGTTACAATTACACATTTGAGAAATCATTGCCTTGCTAATTTTCCAGATTTGAAGCTGGTTGGTTCCTTAATCACATTTTTATTTCCTATTTGCATAATGAAGCTATGTCATTTTTTGGCCACTGCAATGGAAGATTTTGGCATGTTTGAGCTAGTGTCATGTTCCCAGCCCCAACCCTCGGACCGTAGGGGGGCGTGCGGGTTGGGTCATTGTAGTCTTTAAAGACCGTTTGCCTTCT
This sequence comes from Denticeps clupeoides, assembly GCF_900700375.1. Classification (NCBI taxonomy): domain Eukaryota; kingdom Metazoa; phylum Chordata; class Actinopteri; order Clupeiformes; family Denticipitidae; genus Denticeps; species Denticeps clupeoides. The sequence continues at coordinate 17,056,929 of NC_041723.1, forward strand.
TGAATCTCAACATTGTGTTTTTTTACACTTTGCTGCTGCTAGCTTTTTAAAATTAAATAGCTTACACCTCATACCGAACGGCCTTTTGTACGACCATTCTTCTGGATTTACCATTTATTCTGCCGTCTTAGTGCTTGAACACTAAGATTGATTCTTCAGAATGCCTCTTTTGGGGCAGTGGTAGCCTAGCAGTTAAGGAAGCGACCCCATAATCGTAAGATTGCCGGTTCGAATCCGCACACACACTGCTCCCTGGGTGCCAGTCATGGCTGCCCACTAGTCACCAAGGGTGATGTATTAAAAGCAGAGGACACATTTCGTTGTGTGCAGTGTTTCACAATGACAATCAGTTCATTACATTTACAGCATTTATCAGACACCCTTATCCAGAATGACTTACAATCAGTAGTTACAGGGACAGTCCCCCCCTGGAGCAACTCAGGGTTAAATGTCTATCTCAGGGACACAATGGTAGTAAGCAGGACTTGAACCTGGTTCTGAAGTTAACAGCCTGGTGTTCACAAAACTAACTAGCTCTGAATAGCAAAAAGAAAAACCAGAGGAGATCATTGTCTACTTCAGCAGGCACAGAACCAACTTAGCCCCCCGCTATAAATGGCGAATGTGTGGAGAGGGTCCGTACCTTCTGTTTTTTTTCTGTGTCCTTATCTCCGCTGACATCTCTTGGACAAGCAACATCACAGCAGTCATCAAGAATGCTCCTCAGAAGCCCAACCTGGACTCAGAGACTCAGAGGCTTCAGAGAGTAGTAAAGGCATCACAGAAGATCATTGGCTGGCCTGTCCCCTCCCTGATGGACATCTACATCTCCTGATGCCTCATAAGAGCGAAAAACATTTTCAAGGACAGCTCCCACCCTGGCTTTGATCTGTTTGACCGGTTTCCCTCAGTGAGACGCTGCAGGTGCATCACAACAAGGACAAACCGACTCAAGATCAGTTTTTTCACAAAAGCCACAATCACTCTAAACTCACATATACACATAACCCCCGAACCACCGGACTTCCTTTCGTCTATCCTCCAGCTGTGCAATATTAATATTTATTTGCCATTGAAATACTGTGCAATATTTGGATACTGTACAACATCTTTACTTTTGGAACAATTTGCAATAATGCGCAACCCACATACATTGTATATAAAAACCTTACTCAGTTAGTCACATGTATATAAATTTTTTGTAATTTCTGTAATTATTTTTTATATATAATATTTTTGTATATTTAATATTTTTATAAACCAATATAGACCAATATAGAAGTCGTGTTTGCAGGGGGAAGAAGAGTTTTGAGCATCCCAAGAACACCAAACCCACTGTGAATCATGGGGCTGGAAATATTATGTTGTTTTTCTGTAAAGGGGACAGGAGGAGAGATTTTTGGGGTGTGGGATTTTGGGCAAAAGCTTCCTTCCATCAGTGAGAGCACCAAAGATGAAACGTGGCTGGATCTTCCAGCATGACAATGATCCCAAACACACCACCTGGGCAATGAAGTCAGTCTCCAGACCTCAATCTAATCTGTGTCCCTTAATTGTTTGCAAATGAGGACAAATGCAAAAACTACATCAAACATAATTTCACCCATGTAACTATTTTTTCTGTTTATTATTTATTAACATTTTCAATAAGGTCATTTGAAACAGGTTACTTTTGTTTTTGCTGGTTCGAGTGATGTTATATAATGTATAATATATATGTATAATGTTATTAGGGGTGGGTTCTGAAAAAAATCCCCTAAAGGGTCCCTGGCACTAAAAATCTCTGCATTACCAAGTTCCACAAACAGCTTGTTTGTGCTTCCTTCTCAAATAAGTGCCTAGCAAATTTATTTAAAATGCATGAGGATTAGTAATTTACTTTATGCAATTTACTGTAGTGTATTTGTTATCTTGCAGCATGCTGTAAATGGTAATACCTTACAATGCCCTGCTGAATTGTGTCCCTACTTACTGCATGTGCTTTTATGTTTCTGCCTAACCTCTACACTCTGCCGGAAATTGCCATAACAACAAAGTCAGTGTCATATACAAGGCGGAGGGACAAGTAATGGCGGTGGAGAAAGCAGCCCATACAGGGAAAGCAATCTGCCATGGGCTCATAAAACAGGACACAGCCGAGGGTGTGAGAATTACGTTGGGAGAGCGTTCGGGCACATTAGTGCACCTCCTTCTCATGAAATAGGGAACACAAACACATCCGTTTCTGCTAATGAGCCTTAAGGATGATGTTTAATGAACGGGTGCAGGGGAGGCCAGGAAAGTAGGAGACCCATCACAAGGTGTAGAATTCATTTATTTTTCGGATGCATTGGCCACTGCCTTGATATACTGCTAAACTGCATTTGATCTAATGTTCACTTCTGTGTGGTACTTTTGTTTGAAACAAAATTTGATAATTCACCACTTACATGTGGCCTTTCCACATCATTTCAAAATAAATTCCGCATCCATTATTTGAAGTTCTATAAAGAACCATCTGGGTGAACCAAGTTTTACGACTTTGTAATAGTTCAGTGTAAATGTACTGTAGAAGGACATATGGAGCCTTTCAAGCAGAGTTATTATCACCTATGCCAGATGATTGCAGAATTTCTGTGAAGTGAACTTCTGCTGAAAAGTTTTTCTGTGACATCATTGTGTAGCGTGTAGCAATGCATTTTGTGCCATTCTGTGCCTTAACCTCTGTCTTCTCCTTTCGTGCAGCACCTTCCATATAAGAATCTGAGAGGGCTTCAACGATGTATTGATGAACTGATGCTCAGCTGGGACCCTGACCATGAACTCGGGACATGAATACCTTGAATACATTCAGAACAGAGTGTAGTGCCTGTCTTCTACACAATTGGAGGGCTCTAATCTACTTTGCTCAGCCTCTTCACTGAACTATGAAGAGTCGGACTGGATTTTTTTGTTTTAGTAATTTTATTCTTCTGCTTTTCATTTTTCAGTCAAGCACACTTTACTTAGAAGGAGTACAGACGAGAAAATGCATGACTATTTTTTACCCCCAGTGGAATCTCCAGGACTGGACCAAGAGAAGATATATGGAAGATTGTTTTGGATTCTGAGATTAATCCTAGTCTATGTGGATTGTATGTTAGGAACATGCCAATGTGTGGGTTTTATTGGTTTGGTTATTTATTTCCTCATATTATGTGACACACAAATGGATGTATGAACTTGATGGATGGACTGACCACTCCTGTCTTATTGATCAGATTAAGCAAGACTTGAAATGTCCCTGATGGCTGGTGGGAGGGAGGCCTGAAAAGCACAGCACTGGTGTCAAGGTCACAATGGACACACGTTTTTTAACAGCTATGCAATCTTTCGCCATGAAATGCATGAATTGGATTTGTTCCCCTCACTCACCCCATGCTACAAATTGCTTTCTTCATCCCTTAGACTATTATTGCTTTAAGAACTGGAGCATAACGACAATCATATCTAACAGTTCTCCAGTTGAAAGAAGGGCTCCGTCATCTCCAGAGCGTTTTGTCAGGCCCCCTTGTTCACACTCCATATATTTTTTACCTTCTGAATCCCCTTGACTATCTGAAAAGTTGTTAGCGTCAATGGTCTCTCAACAAAAATACCCCCCCCCCATCAGTGTGATAGAGGGCATTTGACTTAACTTGGAATAAATACGTTTTCTGTGGATTGTTGACCAAGAGTGTCTCGTTCTTAAATGAACATTTGTCCGTCACATTTGTCTGCAAGTGGTAGAGGCGAATGTCGCGTGTTTACAGCACGTCGGTGTGGGCAGAAGATTTTTTTCCCCACGCGCTGAATTCATCATGTAAACGGAAATCGTTCGACTGCCGCTCCTACGGGGAAAATCCACCTCCCCTTTCTGTGCATCCATCCTGGAGTGAAAATCTGCGTTATGAACGCGATTATATTCCGGATCATTCTCCGCAGCATTCTTGCCCTCACCAGCCCCCAGCGTTAGCTACTTAAGGGCCACCACAGTAAAGATGGGAGCGATTATGCCAGTGCACATCCTGTCGTATAACCTGTAATGACTTTTTAAACAGAATGAGATCGTTAGGAGGGTGCTGCCTCAGCATTCGGGTGGAGTGATTAGGCTTTGCACATGGAGGACTCTGTAAATCTCGGCCGGGAGAAGCTAGGGGAACTGTCCTTGGCCATATTAGTTGGGGCCAGTGATTAACGGGGTCACGCGCTTCTGAGGATTGAGCCACAGATTTTTATATTTTTTTGTAATAGACACAACAGAAGGAAAGCGGCATTTTTTTTTTCGGGGGATTGGATGTCAAGCCGTGTTTTGAGTGCTGAGATTTGAACCCTTGACGATTTTAAAGACTTATATATAAAACTGCTATGTACAATATGATGATTACAAATCTGCTTTATTTTGGACAGATTATCTGTCCAAATCTGCTTTATTTAAAACTGGACAGATTAATGCTTCTCCTTTCCTGGTAAACAAATGCAAGTTTTTTTTATTCCTTTGTTACATAACTGCTGGTTATCTGGCATGATAAAGGAGTGAAAGGAGAAATCCTTCTGTGATTCTCAGCCATTAGAGAAAGCACCGTGCGCTAATAATGCTGTTAATTTTTCGTCCTGTTACCTCCGGCTCCCTTTATGAGCGCAGCAGCGTTTAAAAAAAAATCCCGGGGAAATGGATTGCTGATTATGCGGCTTCATTAATTACGGGCCTCGCAAGCGAGCAGCTGCTGATTTAAACCTCAACAGGGCAGCTTCTGGTTGAGCTTGATACATCCGCCCGAACCGCCTGGTCGTAAAGTAGCCATTAGAGCATTGATTACCCCTGCCGAGCGCGATTCAGTGGGCGTCAGCCGCTCTCCTGGTCCCCGAGTGGTGGCCTTGACTGGCCCTTAATTGCCAATCCGAAGCTGTGAGACCATCCAACACGGAGTAAACAAAGCGCGTGTAATGCAGGAATGTAGCTTTTATTAAAAAAAAAAAAGAAGAAGAATCGATTGCACTTTTAGGACAGGCTGGCACTCTGCAGTCCCCTGTGGTTACATGGGTGAGAGGATCTTTCGTATGTAATTAGTTTATTGACTTATTTCTGTCTTACTGGAAAACAAATAGGCCCCGCATGACGGTGCCGGAGCCTTGGTCAGGCCACAAAGAGGAAACGACGACAGAAGCCCTTTGTTCGGACCAGTCAGCATTTCCAAACTGGCCTGTTGCTTTGTGAGACTGCAGCACTGCTCTTATTTGCCTAAATCTGCCATCTCTGATGCCCCTCTAATTTATGTATGTGGCATGCCACAAATACAGAGCGAGTCTGTACTGGCATCTTTATAGACTCTCTTTTCATGAAAATCTTGTCCCACAACCTTTTTGCCACCCAAATTTGTGCAAAATCATATAACTCGTATACTGTTTCCTCTGTAGGGAGACAGAAAGTATGCTGTAAATCTTCAGATGCACATAAATTAAATGTGTAGTTTCAGAAGTGCTTTCTGTTGCAAGCTAGAGCTCACATCATGCTTTTTGCATTTCTGATTTTATTTATTTTTTAAATCATCCAGTTAATTATTCAGTAAATTCTTACAATGCAGTGTGTGCATGATGTCAGAATTAATAACAATTTAAACAAACATTATGTACCATGCAGGTGACCAACAATATTAAGTCTGTATTTACAATATGCCTGTCACGCCCGAGGCGGGGAATAAACGATGGACGCCAAGGGATGCAAAAAAAATAAACAGGGTTTATTGAACAGTCCAAAAAACGATGAAAAATCAAGCTGCCGCACGTGGCTCTGCTGTACCTCTGTCAGGGTTGCGTGAGGCTGCTGTCCTCTGTCACCTGCTACCAGTCCTACGTCAGTGTTAGGTCAACAAGGCCCAGTAAACTGGACGTCTTCCACCTACACGGGCTGTACACATCCCTGTGTGAAAGTTACACGCAACACTAAAAAGGCATAGACCAGATTTTTAAGGTAACAGAATTGGGAGACACCTTGGGAAGTGGTCTGCGGCTCTGCAGTGCTTATGCACGAGAGAGCGGATTAGACACAGCAAGCCGGACCTGACACTCATCTCACCTGTGAGGATCGAAGGGACCTAGGAAGGGAACTTGAATAGGAACCCACAACCTGGAAGTACATCAAGTGCACACCATGGACTACATGCAACATGACATGCAGACACTGACTTTAATACTCAGGGGAGGTGGGAGGGTGCCGGCGCGGTTGTGACAATGGCAGATAAAATTTTCATTTCACAAAATAAGTGATAGGCAGTGGTGGCCTAGTGGGAAGCAGACCCGTAACCGAAGAGTTGTGGGTTCAAATCCCCAATCATCAAGGTACCGTCCCCACCCACTGCTCATTATGGTTGATGGGTTAAATGCAGAGGACACCTTTTTTGTGTTGGTCTGTGTATCACATTGACAAAAACACTATAAAGGTCAGAATGAATCCTGCAGGGGGCACTGCATTTTAGGTTCACCTCAGAGCCACGGGATCCTAAATAGTCTGTGTCAGCACGTGCTGTGAAAGCAGGCACTCGGATTTACAGGGGCATGGCTGCAGAACACACTCGGGTGTGTGTGAGTCACTGAGTGCTGACAGGCTGGATCAGATTCTCCACGAAGGGTTCAGAACACCCATATAACCTATATATTTCCATGTAGGCCCACTGTACCACGCCATGATGTGTCACCACATGAGAAAAAACACAGAAAGCAAAAAGGACTATTCTAAATATTCAAATGTTTCTAGGCTATGGTTCCTGCTGAAAAACCAGCATAAGACTCACTGGAAAAAAATTATTTGGTTTAACTAATTGAATAATGGACATTGGTTCCATGTGATTCATTTGATTTAGGCTGTCCTAATTCCTTTGTGGTATTTCAAACCATACATTTTAGTGTGTTCTTAGATAGTTCTTAAAATTAAACATGATATTTTGACATGATCAAAATATTTTCTTTTAATTTTATTGAAAATGTTTGAAAACATTAGGTTGAATCCATGTGATTCATTTAAGTTCATTTGTGCCAGTTAAGATGGTGACACAGCTAATTTGACCATCTTAAGGTATAATTTTGCACTGGTCATACCAGCTTTGACCAGCTCAACTTCAACTTTTTGTGTTGGTCAAGTTGGTGACACCAGCTAATATGATTATGCATTTTTCCTGCAGAAATATGACTCTAAATTGTCCATGTGTGTGTGTGCGTGTGTGAGACCTGCGTTGGGCAGGCACCCCATCCTGGGTGAGTTCCAGCAATGCATTCAGTGTCCAGAGATGAGTTCAGGAGCCACAATGTATGAAAACAACTTAGTATTCATTGGAAAAAAACAGCACGCCTGACCTACAGACACACCCCTGAGTGACACATAGGATTTGATCGTCCTGGTGACAGTAGATAGGGTCCCAGTCTGACAGCTGTGGAGGCCCCTGACCATACTGGAAGACCACAGATGGTCTCTAATAGGAAGGTAAGGTAATTTAGAGGGCCGTAAACTTTAACCACTTCAGATCCGCTGCTCTGATTAATAACAGAGTTCACTGTAAAAGAGGGGGACTTGGTTTGAAGGTGACAGAACAGTTGCATAACATGACAGATTAAAGTGCAATTTTATTGCCTTTACATCAAATCCTTTGAAGGGACACACAACATGAAACCCATACAACATATTTAATTTAATTTGATCCATTGCAGGGCAAAGTTTAGGCACTTTGTCATGTTTCTTGGTATGCATACCCTGCATTTTCATTTTACGGCATAGCACTGAAAGTGACCTAAAGTTTAAATTGGTAACCTTCACCTATAGGATCATTGATATGGAACTTTGAGTGGTGTCCACTGTAAGGGCAACTGCAAGGGACATGGCATTTTCTCCATTCTCTGCAGCAGTTCAGAAAGCAATCAACTATTTATATATTTTTCATTTTTCAAGTCCAGGGTATTCTGTATTGTCTCAAGGAACTGTGCCACAGGGCTGCGGATATGTTATGCCTCCATTTTAGTTGTGACGGCCTCGTGCCTTGCTGTTTGCTGCTTCCGTTTTTATTATGGCAGTTTGCATATACTCCAGAATGTTATGAAGAGTGATCAGATGAATTGCAAAGTCCCTCTTTGCCATGAAAATGAATTGTCCCTCTGCATTTCCACTGCATTTCAGCCCTGCCAGATCATCTCAGTGATCCTCTTGTTACCACAAGTTAGAGTGTTGAGCACAAGATTCTGTCCTGCTGATTGAGTTAGAATAGCAGACTGGATCTTGAAATCATTGTTCTTCCTCTGTTAACCATGGTTACTTGCAAGAAAACACGAACAGTCATCACTGCGTTGCATAAAAAGGGTTTGACAGGCAAGGATAGATTGCACCTAAAGAGGTTCAAGTGTTGTGAAGAAGGCTTCAGGGCGCCCAAGGAAGTCCAGCAAGCGTCATAATCGTCTCCTAGAGGTGATACAGCCGCGGGATCAGGGGGCCACCAGTGCAGAGCTTGCTCATGAATGGCAGCAGGCAGGTGTCAGTGCATCTGCACACACACAGTGAGGTAGAGACTTTTGGAGGATGTCCTGGTGTAAAGAACGGCAGCAAAGAAGCTACATCTCTCCAAGAAAAACATCAAAGACAGACTGATATTCTGTAAAAAGTACAGGGATTGGACTGCTGAGGAATAGGGTAAAGTCATTTTCTCTGATGATAGAGATTGAAAGTGAAGCAATAGTCATTGTGAAACACAGCACAGCAGACGGTGACACAGCAAAATGTGTCCTCTGCTTTTAACCTTAGTGAGCAGTGGGCACCCACGAAAGGCGCCCGGGGAGCAGTGTGTGGGGACGGTGAAAAGGTGATACTAACATCCTACCACTTTATTACTGGGCTGATAAACACCCCAAAAATGAGCACAATAAATAAATACTTAAATACATACATATTTAATATAAATATTAGAATATGAAAGCTCTCCTAATTTTTTGTTGCAAAAAAACCCCACAAAAATATGCCACTTGAAATGTAAAAAAAATATTTATTTTTATTTTCATCAAATAAATACAAAAAGACAAAATTGCAGTGTTAGTAACATGAACACGGATAAAAGTTAGAAATGCATTGAGTTCACAGTTAATAAAATATTCATAAAAATCAAGGCACATTCCTACTAATATCACCCCTTTCGTACAGAGTGCCACATGTAATAAATCTACTTTATGTGTTGCAGGACGAATGGCTGTGTTAGTGTAACTCTACTGGTGTGTGGGCACCCTTTCCTATTTTTTCTTGTGTTCTGCGAAGCGCCAGCTCCATTTATCAGACTGGGGAAGACAAAAACACGAAGTCAGTTATTATATCTCACATATCACAGTTAATAACAAACTAGTCTTTCTCTCTGGATTTCTGCCACTGTGCAGCTCATTTGAATATTTTTGTGCAATAGACGCTGCAATCAGTAAAGTATCAGAAAGCCAGAAAGATTGTTTTCATTCAGTTATTTTAATGGCTTGAAGACGTTCCTTCTGATTCCTCACCTTGGTGGCGGCGGATGCAGATTTCCCGGATTTCAGTTCCTCCAGGGACTCGTATGTGTTACTGTAGATTGAATGCCCTTCACTCATGCAGTTGTGTTCCGAGTCAGGGATCTGTTCGTAAGTGTTGTCCGGGATGAGGCTGTTTGGAAGGGCCCACTCAGTGCGCGCAAGGCTGGAAGATGCTCCGGCCAAGTGGTAGAGGTGGTTGTTGCAGAGTTTCTCCAGGCTGTGGCTGCTCGCCATCCCAGGAGCTGTTTGCTTTGTGTCAGAGAACCTCGGGCCCAGCAGTGACCGCGTGTGTCCGGCTCTGAGCGCCTGGTTAGGGGAGATGCCTGGCGGACTCGGAGAGGCCACGCCCAGCCGGTAAGACTCCACACCCGTCTCATCCAGCAGAGGCAGAGACTTGCTCCTGCCGTCCATGAGGCAGAGCTCAGAGTAGACAATGTTGGGTGTGGTCTGTGACTGAGAACCTCTGTGGTCATCCTCCGGCTGCTGTGTTCTTTGACTGGGTTTGGGCTGCTCCAGCAGGGCGTAGCATGTCCTCTCCTGCTGGGGCTTCTCACCCTCCATGGAAAAGGTCTTTGCAGGTATACCACGCCTTGGCACAGGAGGAGCAGCCTGCACCATTCATACATTCATGCATTAAGTCAAAGAATTATCACCATTAAGATATGTTACCATTAGCCAAAAGTGACTCTGTTACCTGAGACTGGGAGATCGGCTGTGGTTTTCTGCTGCTCTTGGACGGTAAGACAGGTAGTGTCTCAGGAGGCGGGGACGGGTTTTTGCGGCTGTCCCACTTGCCCTTCATAGCATTCACACAGAGTCCTGGGCGCTGGATAACATCGTAGATCTCACTGTTCAAAGACTGAATTTCAAAGCAAAAAGGCCTTTAATTGTTAATTGTGCCATAGCCAATGGTGGTTTTATTATTAGATGAGATCGAGAGCTCACCTCGAAGCATGAGCTTGACAGGAACTCCCCGAAGGGCTCGATGGGGCTTTTCTGGTAATACTCCACCAGGCTAGTCAGGGTGTCATGCATCTCTGTATCCCCGGTTATAAAAAACTGTCCATCCTTGCTCTGGTTGATGACAAAGTGGCGACAACGGTCGCGACCCCTGGGGGAAAAAAAAAAATTCCTCATTCATAAATTAATCATTTTTTTCTGAATTTGACCACCAAAAATTAATGTTAGGTGACTGTGACTCACTTGTAGGAGAGAATGTATCCGACCGCTTTTTCGCTCAGGCGGATGAGGAAACAGCCGAGCTCTTTATCTCGCAGGTGATCTTCTGCGTCCCTGTTAGGGCGAGAACCATGGAAATCAAAAAGCCCAAAAATAGCTTTTCCTTCTACCTCGACCATCATTCATCATTCATTCTGATAGCCAGCTTCTTCCCTACGTTCTAAAGTGTAACTTTCAATGCATAAAACTGGCAGAATTCTCAAATGGGAGTAGCTGTGTTTTACAGCAGAGTTCTACTGCGGCTGATTCAATGAATAATTTAGGTCCCCGCTGCTAGAGCGCGTTCTGTAATTACACCAGGAAATGCATGAACAAATAAAAACTGCTGTGGATCAGTTATATGGTTATATTTATCGATACAGACTAGCCAAATGTTTGCCCGATAATTACGTATTGTTATAATGCCAGCGTCCTTCGCTTGAACTTGAACTTCATCTGTCAGTTAATACTCACTGACCATTCACACGAGCTGAAGGCAGTATTACGTTACATTTCATTCAGTGACTTCCAGACACTCATTACAAGGACAGTCGCTCTGTAACAACCCAGGGTCACATGTCTTTCTCAGGCACATGGTAGTAAGTCAGATTTTAAACCTTGATAGGCAAGTAAGCTGCTAGGTTTCTACTACCATCGTACCAGCGATAATGTCTTACTTTCTGGAGATGAAGCCCTGGAACCATTCGGGAAAGTTGCCGTTGTGGAGGATGAGGGGAGCCTGTGTCTCCGTGAACCACTTCAAGGCCAGATCTTTCAGCCTGTCCTCTGTGCTGTCAGTTAGGGCCATCTTCACACGATCCTGGACGAACAAACAGGCGGGAAAAGGCCAGGGCTTGAGTCAGGCACCGTCAAGCTCAGCATTCAGCCAAATAGTAGCCGGCAGACCTGTGCCGGCAGGCTGATTTGCCTATTTTCCAGCTATCGTCACCCGACGCGCATAGTCGCCTCAAAAATGCCATTGTTTAAGTTTATCTGCCCAGAGCCGGCCGGAGGCAAGAGCCAAATTTTACTATCACAGTCTGTACCTTCAGTTTGTGGCATCTCATCAGCCCAGAGCCCATTAAACATAGCCAGTGGGTCACAAGCGTCACACAAAACAGTCACAAAACACCAGGATATCTAATGGCTACTACCTGTAGCATATGTAGCAATTTTAAACTATACATCTATATATTCACTGATATGAATGTTTGACGGTTTATAAGTGGGTCACATTTCAAATGTGTGCTATCGTTCCACATGCAAATGCTACAAGCGCATTCTTTTTACCTTCAGCCGGAACATCAGACAGGCCTGGAATCTATGCACGTTTGTCCTTCCTTGGTCCGTAGACCTCCCGGCCGTCAGGTAACAGGGTTGTGAGCTGGTCTTTAACTGTTTAATGCAGAAGCCACGGTGCCATGATGAGTCTAAAAATGTAGAAACAAATCATTCTAACAAATCAAATGAAACATGATAAAATGTAATTGATGTGCCTAATATATAAAATGCATTAAACTCACGTTCATTTAAAGCCTGTGTAACATTGGACAGTGTGACATTGTGTAATTTCCCACGTTTCCCGCATACATCTGTGAGATATGATATGTGAGAGGACCATACCTGGAGATGAGCTGTGCTGCGGATGTTTTGACCTCAGTCTCATGTTTCCCCAGCCTAAAGTAAGGGTGTCCTCACCCAGGGGCTGCCTGTGAGTGGAGGTTAGGTCTTCTGACTCCTTGCACACAGCGAAAGGTCTGATATATGCTGATGACATTTACATTACACAATGTTCCACAGCCTCGGAAACGTATGTGTGTGTGGGGGGGTTGTGCAAGAGGGTTACATTCTGCAGGCATCTATAGAGAGAGAGAGTGATAGAGCTGGAGGGCTTTCACAATGGTTGAGTTTCCTGAGAGTAAATGGAACGTGACGGAGGGAAAAAAACAACGGTTTCTGACAGCACGGTACAGCGGTTGCCAGACAAAGAACCTGTGAGATTCTCTGACAATGGAAGCATGTTAGAAGTGGGAAGCATAAGTCCCCTTTCCTTTGTCTATATTGTGAATCACAAAATCCTCCCCTTCATTATGATTTTAACTGTAATGCTCTAGGGTTCCCGTCAGAATATGACTCATGATCTATCATTGTACATCTCACAACACAGTCATGAATACAGGACAAATAACTTTTAACGTCTATTTTATGTATTTTAACGTCTATTTTATGGATATGCATTTAAAGTGTACATTTTAAAATGTGAATTTTGTTGTTTAATTTCAGGAGAGTACAATATGTTCTACAATCATTTCAGATCTAACCATGGTGATTGGTACCACACGCCCATCTGTTCCTGTAGCAGTGGGAAGTCTTCATGACTTCATCAGACATACTTGGTCACTGAGGGGGCTACTCTCACCCACTGTCCTGCCAGTCACTGTACCCTGTACTTAGATTTTTCTACCTCAGATAGATTTAATGTGTTACAGTTTTACATGTGTGTGACTTCATTTGGAAATTTCTTGCCTGTTTGTGAATTCATGCCAGAAATTAGTATACAAAGATTTTTTTTAATCATCGTCAGTGTTCGGAACTGTGGGCACTGCTGTGATAATTATATTATGTTCCAACATTACATGAATATTACAAACCCCCTATGAACAAGGGTTGTTCATTTTTTGCTCAGTTGAATAAAAATGCAGATGAGTGATGATCTGAGTGCAAATTATAACTGGGTAATTTACATTGAATTTGCTTTAATTTTCCTGCATGTGCCCAGATGTGGGTAGAACATCAGACAGTTTTGGACATCTGAAGAAAAAGTAGGACACCTTGACCTTTTAAACACAAAAAGTGTGTGGGGAGTTCAGTCTGGCACATAAGATGACATTTCTAAAGGTTACATGTCTGCTGCCAACATGTACTTTTGACCTGAGCAAATAAAATTTTCTTATACATAACCCTAATCATACATAAAACAAAGAGTCATCTGACTTGGAATAGTCTGTTCGACCATTTTATTCAAAACCAAATTTATATTCAAGTACAATAGTAGTTTACACATTTTGTAAGATGGATTTAAATGTATGTCTTTTAAAACATGTTTAACCACTCATTTAGTAACAACAGATGTTAAATCCAACTGTCAACATGTATCAAGATAAGTTAAAATCAGCCAAAGAGAAACAAATACACAAGAAATGTGGTTTTACTCCATAATGCTATAAAAGGCACATAATGGAACACAATTTTTACATCTTGTTTTTGTCTATCATTGGCTGATGACTGTATGGTGAATGAACGGCATTCATTGAAACACATCGAGCACAGGCTGACGTCAAGTCTTGTGTTTGGTGTGGTTTACAGATGGCTCTTCGGCACAGGAAACCAATGTGCTTTCCTCCACAGGATTTCGTCTATGAAATAAACAACGTTCCATGTAACTGTGGCAACCCACACATTCCTTATTTGTATCTGCGTATAAAGGTGATCCAAACCTAAGCTGGCTAAAGGAGGGCATAAATATCCTTCCATATTCATCCTCTCAGCAACTGGACAGTGATGTATGCATGGTGCAGCACATGATGTGTTCTCACACTTGTCTTGGAATGGCATCAAGCGCCCCTTTCCAACCCCACTTTAATTAAAATCCGTTGGTTGTTTCTATGGTAACATGCAGAGCAGACGTTCAGTAATGGAACATGTTGTTGGGATGAAAAGTAAAGCATTAGAATGCTTTTTCTATTTTTGAAATCATTCAATCATACAATGTACAACCCACTGCGCTGCCCAAATGCTTTGAATGTAGTTCATTCGTGCAGATTAGTGCCAGAGATTTGACGGATCCTCTTTGATTTTGTTAGGGTTAGATTATTGGTATTTCATTTATTTTTAAACCAATTGCATGCATCCATTTTTGGCATTATTTGCTTTTCAGGAAAGTCACTAAATTAACCTAAAGCTTAATGTGAAGCAGGTTTACACAGATTGACAAGGCTGTTAAGGTGCCTCACTCATGAAATACTCAGCATGTGTTTAAACAGGGCACAAAGCCTTGATGCACCACAGGTTTTTGTTCACTGGGCTACAGTTGGAAACAAGCATGTTTATTGCCTAACCCAGCAGAAAGTGGAGGCCTGGATAAGCTTGTTGTGCTTTTGCGCCCCCTGGAGGCAATGAGTTGGAACAAGCATTGAAACGTTCTCATAGTCACTTACCATCTCACTTTAAAAACATTGACGTGGCCCTGAGATGATTGGAACCTTGATATATATATGGTTGCCACTGGTAATCACTCCCTGTCATAAGTGAATGACTACGACAATCCAAGTCTTCAAACTTGAGCCCTGAGAAGTCATCTGTGGCAGGTTGGAGCGAGTGCTCACATGAGGCAGGGCTTAGACAGGAGGAGAACAACACTTCTGGATATCAGCCCTACATTTATCTCCACGATAGGTCACACCCTGGAGTGCATCCTTGACCAATGATCAGAGGTCTTTTGTATAATTTGTGGTGAGGTCAAAACAGTTTAATAGACCATTCTTCTCTATGCAATTCACAGATTAAATTGTTTTTAACTCATTCTGACTAGAACATAAATTATGCGGAGTCAGAACAACAACAGTATGCAGAGGAAACATTTCATTGTGTCATCATGTGTTGTGCTGCAGTGTTTCACAATGACAATTACTTAACTTTTAATTATTTATTGTCTGTAGTTTGAGATGTTTACTACAAACTCATATTAGCTTCTTGACACCCTCAGTGTAATCTTCTTATCTGAGGCATCAAATTCCACCAACACAGGAAATGGGACGCAAGCTGCATGTGCTGCTTCTTGTCTTTTTAGCACATTTCCAAAAAATTTGAGTTCCACCTTTGAGAGGTGTTCACACTGATTAAAAGGCAGTCCGCTGTTATTGCCAGCATTCCTCCAGTTCACATTTCACATGATGAATGTTGCCTGTTATATTCCTTTGTACATGAACTGGAACAGAAAAGCCATGGCCAGTTCGTTGTTTACACAGTAACTTCACAAGAACTTGCAGTATTATTTCTGCCTGTAAGATAACTGTGTCATGGGGAAAACTTTGCAAACTGTCTTAAAGATGTTTGACTAACCGTGTTCTTTTTTTTTTGTGTGCTTTAACATAGTCCAGTGCATAGTCGAACATTAATTATGAAGTCACCCTAGTCATATTGTATTAATCCACTTTATATTTGCTTAAAAAATTACAGCATTTTTAAAATGGCCATCTAAATGGTGTTGCATTCTTTCCAACCTCATAGGCTGCAGGGCAGGGCATGGCGGGCAATGATATAAAGTGCAACAAGTTTCTCAGCCACAAAATGAGGGAGTTTCTTGCAGAGCAGCTGCTCCTGAGGGTGGTAGTAGCCTAGTGGGTAACACACTCGCCTATGAACCAGAAGACCCGGGTTCGAATCCCACTCCCGGGTTCGAGTCCCTGAGCAAGACACCTAACCCTAAATTGCTCCAGGTGTCATCTGCAAACTTCAGGAGTTTTACAGTTGAGTTGCTGGAGATTGCTCCAGGGAGACGCTCCAACCTACCGATTGTAAGTCGCTCTGGATAAGGGCGTCTGATAAATGCTGTAAATGTCCTGTACAGAGTCAGCTGCAGTGTAAAGATCCGGTTCGGCAAGGCAACTGAAGCACTGCATTATGGGATCTGTAGTTTTTGTGTAATCAGCGCTCCATATAGCAGGATCTATATGGATGCTTACAGTAGTCTATTATTGGCCGACGAGGCTGTGATTGGAATATGGGAGCTTCCCCGAAAGGGACGAATCACCCATATTTCGGGATGTCCCGGACAGTTCGGGCCGGTTGACAAACCTAGTCTATTTTACAGTGAGATCTCGTCAGCTAACTGACTAGCAGTTACCGTAATTGAAAATAACTCACTCCAGTCAGACCAAAACATTAACATTGTAATAATGTATATAAACACGTGTTACTATAAATCAGTAAAAAAAAAAACCATTCCATTCGCATTAGCCTGAATAACTTGTCGCCTGTTGTGGCTGAGCGTGCACGTGACGTGAGAGTGACGTCAGGGGCGGCGTACATGCAGCCGGGTCCCTTCTTGGCTCCTGCGTCGCCTGGTTTGAAGAGGAGGGCTGGCTGTCCGGGGTGAGTAGGGTCCTGATGATTTTTACACAGAAGCATTTTTCAATTTAGGCAGAATTATAATATCCACACGCTGCTATAAAACATGTTAGTCGCTGAACTTTTCACCACTTTTCTTTGGCAACTTTTGTGAGGAAATTTATTTTTAGATGGTAACACCACGTTCTCGTTGTTATTGTTATTAAACCATATTTAACCTTGAGATGTTGTGTTATTTTGTTTCGAACTGCAGATTACTTCTTGCTTTTAGATGATACTTGTGTGTTATACGATGCATTTACGCCTAAATTGTAACGTGTGACGTCACTGGACATTATGACCTGAACCATCATGAAGCAGGGATTCTAATACGTTGCCTTTTAAAAAATGGCACACACTCTTACAACAATATGTTTTTGTCTGACAGCCTTTAGCCTTGATTATGGCATGCATTTTCTGTGGCATTGTTCATATGAGCTTCTGTTTCTGTCCAGAGTTGCATGAAGTATTTGACAACTCTTGTACAGATGATGGGATCGGTCGTTCAGTGGTGCAGTTTTTTTCCCCCAACACATTACAAATATTCTCAGTGGGGTTAAGGTCTGGATTCACAATGTAAGCCTGATGTATCCTGCCATTGTCATTTTGGAATATGGCTGTTACATCAGAGTAGAAGAAATTCACTGATGGAATTACCTGATCATCAGATTCAGGTAGTCAGCTGACCTTCTTTTGGGACATAATGTTGTGAACCTGACCAACTGCAACCCCAGATCATTTCATTCTTACCCTGATGCACCATCACACTGGAACAGGAGAAATCTGGACTCATCAGACCACATGACCTTCTTCCACTGCTCCACAGTCGAATCTTTCACGCTTCCCAGCACATTGAAACCTTTTTTCTAATTAACATCACTAATCAGTGGTTTTCTTAAAGTTCAGTTGTTGATTTTTAACAATTCTACTTTTTGGTGATCACTGATCATGATCATTCAAGATTTTTCTTGACCTGATTTCTTCCGTGAAGATGGAGTTTTACCCAATTTTAGTAGACTCAGTAATCTTCTTTTATGCTAATAATTTCCCCACTTCTGAAATTGGTTAGCATCCTTTTCACGACCACAGGGTGTGTCTTCTGACATGGTTGTGTAAGAATGGGCTGCTCATACCCATATGCTTTGTTAAATCCAGGTGGTGGCTTTTTTTCTGGACAGGCAGTGCACATCCAAGAAGAAGACCTCTCAGAATACTTGAGTATCAGCTAACCTTGTTCCTATACTTACACTTCAGTTACTTACACTTAAACTTAAAAGTTGACCCGGTCTGTGATTTTATCTGCTACCTGAAGGAATTTTTGACCTGGAACTTTACAGGCGTGGCACGGTGAGATTACAACAAAGACAGCCATCGACAGCAGCCACGACCCTCGAGGAGGAGGATGGTGACACATGCGCTGAGTGACCAGAAACGGGTGAGCCCACCTTCACTTTGGAGCCACTTTGTGAGGACCATGTCCCTGTCATTGTTCAGATGCTTTTGATTTGACTCTAGCATTCAGATCATGCAGTATGCTGATTGGACAGCCTCTGTCAATCACTGTTCAGATACCGTTTATAATCTGGAACAGCATATTTTATACAGACTGGGACACAAATTCAGTCCAGTGGCTGCGACTCATTATTTGCTGTGTTTGCTGACACTTGGCGATCTGAATAGTCATGGCAGGCCAGGCCACTGGGAAATGTTCCTCACCACCACTGCTGTCAGACATAGTTGAGGGTTCAGTTGATGGTATTGCCTGTGGATGTTGAAATGCTTTCATGTGTGTTTTAAGAGAGACTCTTAAAAAAAAATATTAAAAAATCAATAGAGAGTCTTATTAGTAGATGAAACCATATCAGTAATGATTTTTTTAATTTTGGAACTACATATAACAAATGAGGCGGTATTCATTTTGAAGGTAGTTGGTTAGAATTATAGTGTTTGGTTTATTTAATTGCTGTTCAAGCACAATATTTTGAGCACAGAAATGTAACATCTGACTGATAATTGGCTTCCACTGTATACTTTTTGGTGTAAACCAGGCATGTCTAAATCCATATGTGTGGGGCTCCAGTGTGTCCCACTGACCGATATGAAGTGGTCTGCACTCAACTGGATTGTAAGGTGTGCAGTGTTTATTATTGACAAGGTTAATACTTAATAAATACAAAAATTCTGAAATGACACAGGGCTTTTATTTTTGTGCCTGGTGTTAAGTACTATCCAGTAGAATATGTAAAATAGTACTACACCTAGTCTCTTATGCATAGTCCTACATAGTTTATGCCATTCTTTGTAAATCTAACTAGATAGTTACAGGAGGTGCGCAGTATCTTCCATATGAAATAATGTGAAATCCTTCCATTCATTTCTCAGACCCATTTGTCTGGCGTTATGCTTGCTTAACACAGAGGAACATGGGGAAGCCAATGTCTAGAGAAATGTTTTCTCTCTCCGTGACCGAGCAGAGCTGAGTATGCAGGACACGGCCTTACTTTTCAAAGTGCCTGTCAACTGAATTAACCAGAGGCCACTGGCACTGAATATAATCCCTTCACCGGCCTTTAGAAAGCAGTAGGCTGCATTGTCCATAGTTATCACACTCTTCATTGGATACAATGTCACCTAGTAATAATCTCTGCATGGCCCTATGAAATCCGTTTTAATTTCCGATTTTAATTTTTTTTTCCATTTTAATTCTTCTGAATTCTACTGAATGTTTTCCATTATAAATGTATTTACTCACCTAAATATTAACTTTGTGATTTACCACTGTGTGGTTATGGAGTGGGTGGGGAAAAAGAACATAAACCATTTACAGGTAAATAATATGTGGATTTCATGCAAAGAACTATTTCACAATATTAAACATTCTTACTTTTGTAAAATAAAAGTGCTTCACGTTTGACCTCAACATAAAATTCCTGTCATTGGGGAGACCTGCATAATGAACTGAAAACCACATTTTGCATCACCAAGTGAAAAGACAGTAGAAGTGTGAGGGTGGTGGCTTCCAGGCAGTGTGTCCTGTCTGATGACGTAACATTCTTGAACCTCGACCTGACCAACTGCAGCAAGTCCTGAAATGGGAGGGGCAACCACTTTTCCTGTCAGTGACAAGTTCTGCCGATCATTCATATGTTGATTAATTATTTAAGCAATGTATATAAAGGAATATTAAAATCACTGGGCACCTCGGTGGTTCAGTAAACAACATGCAACACCTTTTGAGCATAATGCTTCGGTCTGAATCTTGGTCCGACTTTTGAACATTGTATTATTCTCCTCTTGGTTCAGTTTCCTTTCACACAGGGCAAAATCCAAGTTAACCAAAATGCTTTGCTTCAAATAACTCAAGAACTTTTTCTCAGAAAGTGAAAGAAATGTGTCCTCTGCTTTTAACTCATCACCCTTGGTGAGCAGGGGGCAGCCATGAAAAGTGTGTGGAGACAGTGATTTGCTCAGTGGCTCTTGGCGGAGTGGAATTCAAACCAGCAAACCTTCTGCCACAAATTGGTCTGCTGATGTATTGGCCGATGTATTGGAATGGGAACAATCAAAGTAAATACAGGAAGCAGATCCGCTGTTGTGGACTGTGTGTGGACAGACATGATGGAATTAAATTTACGCGGGTTGGCTGTTTTATATTATATTACCTGCATTCATCAGTTTATGTAAAGCATGCATTTTGATGATGTAGTGCGGTTAGATCTTGAAAACAATATGGCTGATGGACTGGAGATATCAAAAGCACATAACAAGCGTACAGAGGATGTGGTGTGCATTAATCATAAGGAACTGTCACATTGAAATTTACCCAAAGTTCTCAAATCAAGTGATCACGTTTGGTCTTCTTTTGGTTCGTTACGGGTTCTCACCAGGCGTATCACACTGGAGTTCACGATCTGAGGACTGAAAGTACCCCTGGAGAGCAGAGTCTTTACCAGGGAAGCAGTCAGGGGAATATCCCAAAACCCTTGGTTGAAGGGGTCAAGTTTATATCTTTGATACTAGGTGGGGTGACTAACCATACATTTTTGTGGTGTTTAGGAGCAGGTTGTTGACCCTGCACCACTCCTGCACCACAGCCTCCTCCCTGTATGCCAGCTCACCTTCTTTGCCCAAGTCCAACAAGTGTCGTGTCATGTGCGAATTTGATGATCATGTTGCTGGGGTGTGAGGGGATGCAGTCATATTACATTTACATTTAAGGCATTTATCAGACGCCCTTATCCAGAGCGACTTACAACCAGTAGTTACAGGGGACAGTCCCCCTGGAGCAACTTAGGGTTAAGTGTCTTGCTCAGGGACACAATGGTAGTAAGCGGGATTTGAACCCGGGTCTTCTGGTTCATAGGCAAGTGTGTTACCCACTAGGCTACTACCACCCCGTATGTGTAGTGGGTACAGAGGAGCGGGGCTGAGCACGCACCCCTGCACCATCCCGGTGCTGAAGCTGACAACAGTGGGTGGTAGAGGCCTAGTGGGTAACACACTCGACTATGAACCAGAAGACCTAGGTTCTAATCCCACTTACTACCATTGTGTCCCTGAGCAAGACACTTAACCCTGATTGTAAGTCGCTCTGGATAAGAGCATCTGGTAAATGCTGTAAATGTAAACAGTGGAGGTGTTGGGGACCCAGCCTCTAGTTTAACGTTTTAGGATTTACAAAAATAAACGAATAAAACAAGAAAGAAACAGAATCTGTCAATCACTGGGCTTCTCCCTTTTTGAACTCACCGATAAAAATGCCAGAAATAACAACACACCAACAAAAAATATTCATTGAATATTCATTTCTAGTTTTGTAGAAAGCAATTTTTTGTGACTTTGTACATTGCAATTTTACTTTGTTATTGGTAATACACAGGGTGCTATTGGTTTTAGTCAAGTAGTCTGCCATGGAAGAAGGGAGCGTGCATTAATGATCAGTCCGTCTGAGACCAGCAAGTGATAAATCTGACAACCATTTTCTTGGGACCTCTTGGTGACCCTGTAAGGATTATTAAAGACAGAGAAGAATAAAAAGTACAATGAATAGAGAAGTGTGATTAACTCCAACAATCAATCAATCAGTATCTATTTATATGCCGCTTTTTACACTGTACATCGTCACAAAGCGCTTAACAAATAGAACAGTGCTCAAAGCCCCAGTTGAGCAAGGCAGAGGCAACAGTGGCAAGGACAAAGCTCCCTCTAACTGGAAGAAAACCTTGAGAGGAACCAAGACTCAGCAAGGGGAACCCATTCTCCTCTGGTCAGCACTGGATTACAATAAAATACATCCAAAACTATGAAGAACTGATTTAATGATTTCATTTGCAAAATGACTTGTCAAGTCTATGGCAACCATACACTTCTGAGAGCAATACATTCACAGGATTATTTTGTTGTACAGAACAGTGACAAGGTTTGGTCTGTCAAAAGGACAAAACCCATCAGAAATGTGCAAATGTTGACTCTTAACGCCATATTGTTGAGAAATAGGTAACTGAAACAAATTCATTTATGTTTTTTTTATGAGGTAGCTAGTGGAAAATGAATTAAACGGGTATGGATAATGAGTGACTTCCTTGGCAATTGGTTGTTTGAGTGTACAATACAAGAATTGAGTATGTTTTATAAAGCCATCATCTTTCTATAATGGTGATGCTGTGTGAAGGAGCATCAGAATCACAACGTTTTGTAATTTTTTTGGCACAGTTTTCAGTTTTCTCCCATCTCCTTCTAAATGTCTCTCTCTCGCTCCAACACACACTGGGGCTCTAGCCCTACCCTGGGGCGGTGGCTGTGCTGGGCCGATGTGAGAAAATTGAAGTGATGCTCATTTGACCGGACTGCTCCTCTGCAGCCCTGCCTGTCCCAGCAGGATACTCCATCAACATTTTTACATCTTGCTAAGCTACCGGTTCCCAACGTGCTGCAGGCATCTTAAAAGCAATATGTCACATGGTCCTGCGTGCATCTAAATATTTTGGCTGAAAAAAGACGTGTCCAGACCCAGGCACGTCGCAGAGACAATGCAGGTGGGTTGCACCTGAGTTTGAGTGAATCGGCAGCTGTGCAGCTCCATTTGAGAATGATGGAAATGCTAAAGATGCGTCAACATAGAGGAAGTAAAAAAAAAAACACAGGTGCATTAAATATTTATTAATGACATTTTGAGAGCCCCATGTAATTCAATGTAAATCCCAGTGGAATTTTAAGGCAAAGGAAAGGTTTGGGCAGCACTGTATTATATTCTAATATTATATTATTATATTATTATAATGCTGTGTAAGTTTACAGATACTGGTTTCATATTGCTTATAAAAACCATTACACTGTAGGTGCTGCTGGTTATAATCTGCTTCTTAGATCTAGAGTGCACAGTGTTCAGCTGTCACTTTTATTCCATTTGGCCAACTTGTGTGCTCAGGCTCCTGGAAATAAAAGGGAAGGTAGTCTTGTGTGCTGGAAGAAGCTGAATTCTCTGTCACATCTAGTGGGTTTCTTTCCAAGTTGATTTGCCAAGTTGTCTCATTCAATGCAGTCACCTGCTCTTGCCAAATGAGGAGTTGGTGGTTATTTGGACGCGTCTCGTCCACTCTGCCGGGCTTAGAGAGTGACTTTCCTTAACTCCTTAACTCAACAAATTGTGGCTCTAAGAGGGATTTTATGATGGTCATGCTAAGTTATTGTATTATAGAGGTGGAAAGCTCATGGTCTGCAATCATCCTCAACATTCAGTGTGATCATGCTGACCTCTGTGCACTGTTGAACACACCTTCAATGGTGACTTGAATGCTTTTTTTATAGATGCTTTTGTTTGTGTGCATCACTTACCTGAGAATGATATGGCATCAGGCAAGCTGGTGGCAGTGTGATGCTTTGGCAATGTTCTGCTGTGGGTGCTGCATTCATATGGATGTTGACATGCTTTGTCACCCACCTACCTCAGAGGTTTGGTTGGAGATTATAGTACTGGTTAGTGGTTAGTGAAGTATATATTGCACTATACTTGCAGTGTTCATGTTAGTTACTCAGTGATCAATGTTCAATGGCATGTTGAAGTCCAAATGTTACTTGTGGCCCTTGCCCTTATAAAATGTCTTATAAAATGCACAGGTTTACTCATACCAGAAACTAAAAATTACAACCTGTTGCATAGTGTCTTGGATGTTCATGTGACCAGACTATATCTTTAGTTTACTTTCATTTTATTTTCATCTTCAAAAGCAACAATTTAAAATAACGTACAGCAATGATTTAGTGTTTGAACATGTTTTAATTAAGTTGTACTTAAAGTGATACATAGCACAACACACGTTGACACAATGAAAAGTGTCCTCTGCCTTTAAACCCTTAGTGAGCAGTGGGCAGCAATGAAAGGCAGTTTGTGGGCAAGGTACCTTGATCACGGGGACCACATTTTATTGTGTTACTGTGTGCTGTGCTTGCTGTGCATCATAATGCCAATCACTTCACTTTCACTTTTTCAGCCTCAGTGTTCACATAAACAATCACCCAAAATACGATTCATAAATCTCTATTTTTTTTAATAGCTTACAGCAAAAAAAAAATACTAGTGTCCAAGGTTGCATGTGGTTTTATCTGCACCTGTTTACAAAAATACTTCCTGTTGCAGGACTCATGACAGGCAGCAGAGGGCGCTGAAAATGCAGTTCCATCCACAGCAGAGTGAGCTGTGAGGAGGATGAATGACATTAAACGTCTCAATTCATATATTTATTTAAAGTTGACTTGACTCTTGAGTCAAGCAGGTCCAACTATCTATGTTTTTTAGAAACAAATCCATACAATCCATTTTTCTTTAGGACTTTTGTTTTACTTTTTTGGCACAACTTAAATGCTGGCACAACATTTGACGTCTGTGGGATTTCAACTGTTTCCTGCTGTTTGTTTAAATTGCTTTCCATTCTCACAACTCATGTCAAACTTATGGATCTTGGCAGTTGAAGAGTAGATAATTTGAGCTCTGACCAACTCATAAATCATATATATTAGATGGCTTATTTCTGTTCACACATTCACTCCCTTAACTGATATTCTTTGGAACAAGTACCATAAGTACTTTTATTGTTATCGATTATTAATTATATAATCTGTTTGTCTGATCATTAACTGCTTTCACCAATAGAATCACAACTGAATATGTTGTGCTTGATGACAAAGCCATGTTAATAGATATAAGACCCCTGGCCCATGGTCCAGCAACTAGCTTTGGAATAGGTCTTTCTTATCTTTGGTTATTTTGTCTGCTGAGTCAAAATTGCTAAAGGTGTTGTCTTGCAATAGGTGTTAATAATCTGTTTGGAATTTGGAAGTCTTTTTTTTCCTTCATAAGAAAATCTGAGTGGGATGTAATGCTCCTAAAAAACATAGACATATGTGCTGGTGCTGTAATTGTCTGGTTCATGCATGAATCCTGCTCAACCTCCTGCTCAAGATGCTGTCTTTAATATTCCAGTTATGTTTTCCATTCAAAGCTGTGTTCATGAGTGACCAAGATATTTGTGACAGTGCTGAGACTGTGGTGAACACACCCACACTATATTCCCTTTGGTTTTCATGGACAGTTTGAGCTGGAAATTGCACCAATCATGAAAGTTGGCTTAATGTGTGTAGCAGTTACATTGGATTTCTTCCAGCTCAGCCTTGATGTCTCTTTTTGTGACAGTATAACAGGAAAGACGAAAAGGTTAAAATGGTGATGTGTCCTGTATTGTATGGCACTGATGATTGTAGTGAAATAATATTGCTTCACAGCCGATCTGCTTAAGACTGATTTTGCTCTCATACTCACTCTTGCACCAACAAGGGAAGATCATGCAAACTTTACACACAAAACCTGAGTCAGGATTCAGACTCATGACCTTGGAGGTGTTGATAACCACCACACCAGCATGTGACCCCTGAAGAAATTGCATTCATTGTATTCTCCTGATGCAAGTTGCAAATCCTTTATAACCATAAGTGCAGAAGGTAGGACATCAATTCAGCAAATTCATGCTGATGTGGACAAGAATATATAACAAGCAGTCAGTGGTGGACAAAGTACACTTGAAAGAAAGGTAATTTTACTCTGGTATACGTCCTGTGTTTTTCTATGTTCCGTCTTCATTTTCTATGCCTGATATAAAAAATACATAAGATCCATACATTATCCTCCCATTGGTTAATTACTCATTATGTTTCATCTTGTAAAAGTTATTTAACCCAAACTGATGGAGTAAGTAGCTTCTCATTTCTTACACAACCATGTTGGAAAACGCATCCTATGGTTATGGAAAATATGTTAATCTGTTACAGAAGTGGCAAAATTATTGGAAAATCTAAACCTAACATCTAAGGAGATTGCAGAAAGAATGAGGTCATCTGACTACCTGAATTTACTAAATGCGCCCAAGTGATAATCCCAGTTACCCTTGTTTGTGTCTATTTCTTTCTGTGTCTCCAGTGACTTGTTAAATGTTTCATGCAGGCATTATAGCCACTCAACTGATTGTCAGGGTTCAACCAATATAGCGATCACAGAGCAGATGTACAAGGAGGCAATGGGACTCCTGACTCACTGACCCATTGTGGACGAGCCAGCCGGCCATTTAAACCCTTAAAGGGATTGTTTGCTGAATGGGCACCCAGAGTGTAATCTAATAATGGGATTTTCACACCATAGAGTACACACTGCGGCCAAGGTTCCGTCTGACGTGTTTCAAAAGAAGGCTAATACTACACAGATCTGCTTCTGCCTTCACATTGTACTTTACAGATGAGAGATTGAACTTGGCATCTGTCATTCTCTTATTGCACTGTATCTTTATTCAAGGGCCAGTCAGCTCCTTTAAACTGTTAGTTTATCAAATAAACTTTCAGAGTCTCGGTCAGGGTCATGGGTTATACACTATGTTATAATCTTCTGTTTGGATACACTTGTATTACATGAAGTACTGAATACAATGTCAAAAGAGACCAATAACAATTGTCTACGTCTAACACAATGGTTGTGTATCTGATTAGTGTAACAAGCCCATATGTGATGCCAATCAAAATGCACCATGCTCTGAATAATTCACAAACATATTTCACATTATTTCACAGTTAGTATTTACATGAGCTGTAGCCAAAGCATACCTCTACATGAATGGTAACTAGCCTAGCAAGCCAGACTCACACTACCCCTTAGACGTATATTTAATCATGCAGTGATGAAAGCTTAAAAGTTTACATCGGCAGGATTCACAACAACTCTGACCTGTCGTTCTCAGTTTGCTACTTAAACAAAGTGAAGTGATTGTCACTTGTGATACACAGTGCACACAGTGAAATTTGTCCTCTGCATTTAACCCATCACCCTGAGTGAGCAGTGGGCAGCCATGACAGGCGCCCATGGAGCAGTGTGTGGGGACGGTGCTTTGCTCAGAGGCACATCAGTGGCACCTTGGCGGACCGGGATGGCAACCTTATGATTACGGGGCTGCTTCCTTAACCACTAGGCCACCACTGCCCCCTACTTAGCTTTAGCTTGCTAAAATGCCTACATTGTCTTCCCGTTACCTACATACTCTTATCAGATGTCTTATTAATAAGGATGTTTTGGACAAATTGCCTAGTGTCTATGCTTATGGACTAAAATTTTCTCGTCTAAAACGTCTAAAGCCAACATCTGCATCTTGCTAACGCTAAAAATAACATATTAACCACAGTTGGTTTGAACTTTCTAAATCAAAAAGTAACGTTACAGTAATGTCTTTAAATACCTCAGTTTAAATACCTCTGGCCACATTTGTATTATTTGTTTTAACCACAACTTGACTGTACAGAAAATGTGTCTAAAATATATCAGCCATCTTACCGATCACTGAAATCTAAAAATTCTGCAAATTTGTACTGAGGAAGTGACATCACGTAAATACTACATAATAATAATAACATCTCATTTCATCCCATCTCGTCCCGAGCACGAAAGGGCTTATAAACCAAGCCACATGCTGACTCCCATGTTTTCGACCATTCTTCCAGATTATCCTTGCCTGTCTCCGATTTGAATGTTGCCAACTGATTAAAGGGTCTATCACACAAAGCAATAAGAATCACGAATGAGATCCCCAACGGAGCTCCTTGCAGATCTCCGTGGACCCTGGGGACCTCCCAAAAGAGTAAGGGCCTAGCAGACCCTGGGGACCTCCCGAACACCATCCGAAGTCTCTTTATATAGGTAGTGGTGACCAATAGGCAGGTGCAGCTGGTAGGCTTCAACTCCTCCCACGAAGTCAACCTAAAAGACACAGGACACAAAAACACGGCCAGCCACACAGAACACGTGGGAGCATACATCCAGGGACGTAACAAAGACTGAAGGACCTGTATGCCAATACAAACTTGGTCTGTATACCCTTATACCAACATGGATTGGGTAGTCCCCTGCTTGACAGGAGCACAACTTATAGGTGTGGAGGGGAGGTTAAAACAGTGTTCGGACCGTTTTTGGAGAAAAGCGTTTTCGTGTGACATCCTTTGAGAGTGTTTACTGCTGAAGGTGGCCAATACCATGGTTTGAATAAATGTGGTTTTATACATAGCACTAACTGTGATTATACAATCTGATGTGATTATATACTGATCATAATGAAATTGATTGGTGATAAGCCTAGAATTAAAAAAAATTCTTGTTAAAACATAGGTTGTGACTATGGCTACTTGATCTGTGTACAGTGGCACTCCATGTAGTGGGGGCATGTTGTGTTCAGTCTGAAAGTTACTTTAGCCTGCAGGGTAGGAGAGTCCAATCATGATGCACTGATGTTCCTTGTGTGAATCATGCTCACCAATCAGATGTGTCCTAAGTTAAAGCCTACACCCACTTAAACGCTCGCTATACTAATACAGCGCAGTATAGTGCAGTTCATATTCCAATGTCTAGTTATTTTACACATTTAACTAACTAACACATACTATAGCGAAAAATGGCAAATGAAATCGCAGTCACAATTTTTGTCAAATAAACCATGATTCAATTTTTTGATCCTATTTTTTTCTTTAAAAGGTCTCAGGATGTAGAGACTTGCTGGAGTGACACCAGTGGTTGACAGGCTGTGCCATACAATGGGGTGTTCCTAGAGTTTTAGTCCCTGAAAGTTGAATAGACAGCAGCATATTGAGGGTAATGAATGGAGGAGTCAGTCCTCAGCACAGAGACAGTGACCATCTGGAACAGGCAGTGGTGGCCTAGCGGTTAAGGAAGCGGCCCCGTAATCAGAAGATTGCCGGTTCGAATCCCGGTCTGCCAAGGTGCCACCGAGGTGCCACTGAGCAAAGCACCGTCCCCACACACTGCTCCCCGGGCGCCTGCCATGGCTGCCCACTGCTCACTCAGGGTGATGGGTTAAATGCAGAGGACATATTTCACTGTGTGCACCGTGTGCTGTGCTGCTGTGTATCACATGTGACAATCACTTCACTTTATTATTTACTTTTTTTTCTGCACATGCAGTATCCGACTTGATGTTACGACCAGACGTCATGACAGTCATGGATCTGCTGACTTATTCCATAGTAGTTATATAGGATGAATATTGGCAATTTGACTTTGGAAATCAACTTTGACCCTGAAACTCTTAATTTATTTTGGTCTTGTGGTCTTGTTATCAACTTCATTCCACCTGACAGACAGAATGACAGAATGGGTGTAATGGGCAGAGAGTAAACCAATAATTGAACCTGACCTGAGCACAGGGATCTGGATGATGGGATTATGCAGATAAGAAGGATCCTGACTGTGAGTAGAGATTTTTTGTCACCTGGGCATGATCCTCAGTGGACAGGTTGCATAGTGACTTAAAAGCATGAATGTCTATTTCTGTAATGTCTTATCACCACTTTATGTAATGGTTATGTCAATTAAAGCTACAGAGTTACATGTAATACCGTAAGAAATAGTGTTTGTCTTCTTTAATTTCTTTAATTGCAGGATTTACACTCCTTTAGTTGTGCTGATCATTTTGGTTTTCTCCAGTTATTTTAACCTCTAGATATATTTTTTTTAAAACTAATGTAAACTGGAGTAAAATGGAGTTTTAATGTATCAGGACACAATAAATATCTTGCGTTTCTAAAATAATTACAATTTATCCTCAAGTATACTAAAACACATTACTAAACTAAAATAAAGGCAAACAGAGAAACCATATGTGGAAAAACAGAAGCTGGTAGAATCACCTTTAGCAGAAATAACAAGAAGAATTTATATACTGTGTGTGTATGTTTATTTTTTCCCCCCCCTAGTCTCACCACAGCATTTCAATGATCTCAAGGCATTTTCTTTTTCAGCTACTCGGTTGTAGACTTGCTTGTGTTCCTGGGGTCATTGTTGCATGACCCAATTTCAGCCAAGCTTTAGCTCTCAGACAGATAGCCTCACCTTTGATCCTTTGCTATATTTTGCTATATTTTAGCACACTGGAATACTGGAAGCATTCCACAGCCTGACCTTTGGGTGAAATTCATGGGACATCCACTCCATATCCTCTGTCTTGAGTTTTTTTAGCTTTTTTTAGCTTTTTTTTTTTTTAATAATCTGTGAAGTAGAGCAGTAAGGATTAATAATCCTTTTTATGTTGAAGTTAGATTTAAGTACTTTTAAAACCACACGATTAGTTTAAGTTGTTCACTCTTGGTTCAGAATGAATGAAACATGTACATGATTAGTAGGCTGTGAAGACTCTCAGTCATCCAGGTGAAATTATCTGAAAGTTGAGTCCTGGCAACTGGACTTCTTTCTTTAAGGTAGAGACATTTCATTCTGCAACTACAGAACTGTGTCAATCTCAGGGAAGTTTAGCCTCCAGATTGGTGACTGGTTGGATCCTTGGCGTCTGCCAAATGCCTTAAATGTAAATGTTTCACCTCACTCCCACCTTGAATAGGCTTGTTAAGTGAAACCCACCCCCTCCCCTGCTTTTGTTTGAAACCTATCTAAATTAAAGAAAGAAGTCCAGTTGCCATGACTCAACTTTCAGACAATGATTAGTTGACGTGCAATTATGTCCTCAATAGCTGCATTTGTTTACATGATACATACATTTAATGTACAAGTTTTGTTTTCTTCTAGTGTGAGGACTGACCTATGACAGTGATGCTAAATTAATCCTATTGAGAGTCATAAAGATGGAGATGAACCGTGAAGGATGAACTGTGAATCTCGTCCGGACGGAGCCTGATGAAAATGTTTCATAGCACTCAGTGGTTCACAGCATGTTAGGGCGCATCATTTGAAATAAATAAAATAGACCAAACTACATCTTTCTTCATCATTCTTCTTCTTCGCTTCTTCCCTGATTTTGGTCATGTTTAATTGACTGAAACATGTTTACAACCACATCAGAGAAAACAACAATAACACCTTTCTCTATTTTTTTTTATCATTTCTTGAGACAAAATTATGAGAAGCATCATCAAAACGTTGCCAGTTTGAAGACTGATCCTGGTGGCTCTGTGTATTTTTTTTACAGCAGAATATGAAGCATGGCCACTTTTCTTTTTTCTCTTTTTTCATGATCCTAGGAATGTGACCAATTAGAGCGGCATGCTTGTCTGATGACAGATAGTGCCTTGAGCCTGGCACATGTACAGTACAGAGGAGAGATAATGAGACCAATCACCTCCTGCTGTCAGAATAGATGGAGGAGAAGAAGGGTGGTGGTGTTTAGGCTATTGGCTTATAACAGTCACCTGCTGCCGGCAGCACCTTAATCCTCCAATGGACCTTGTCAGGAACACGCCTTTTCTCCATTTCTCCTCATCTCCTGCACCGAGTAGCCTACCTGTGGAGATGGTATTCCTCTCAGCCTGAGATGAAAGAGAATGTGAAGTTGTACCCTGGTGGAACGTGTGGCCAGATTCAAATGGAACAGGTTGAGGATCCAAACTTGCATCTCGCTGTGAGTCACGAGAGACCAACACAGAGAGGAATAACAGGATTTGGCTTGATGTCCTAATAAAAGCTTTTTAAGCAAAGCTTCTATTCTGACACTGGTGTGTGTGTGTGTGTGTGTGTGGGTCACACAGCTGCTGAGCCAGTCCCGGCGGCTCTTCTGATACTCCTTGGGAAGGCAGTGCATGCATGGGCGTGTGTAAATTGTGGTTTTTGGAAACACTTGAAAAGCGAAGCTGAGCAGAAGGGGAAGATGCCGGCCATTCTAGTCGCCTCCAGGATGAAGTGTGGACTGCCCATTCCCCAGCACCATGCCAGGAGCCGCGTCCTGCTCCACATGCCCGCCAAGAGGACCCTTCCGAAAAAGAGCCCAACGCCCAAACTTGACCCTCAGGTCAGAGCTCGTCACTCACTATGTGAATATTTGTCAGACTGTAAATCTTCCACGGCGCTAGAGTTGGCTTCAAGTACGTCTTGTGTGTCGGGCAGGGGGATTAAATGTGCTGCAGAATGGCAGGCTGGCCGGTGTGTGTTTTATATCCTGCTACAACAGGACACTCTGCGTGTGCTGCCTTACTTCACAAATCATGCAACTTTCTGTCAGGGTTTTCACTCAGCAGTAGATTGGTTGTATACCAGATATTTTTAAGTGTACGAAGTTGCTGTTTTTAATGTAAAACAGTGTCAACAACAGCAATTGCAGTGTGAAATGTTAAGTCAAATTAATGACTGAAATTTAATTAATGATTAAATTACGTATAGATGTATTGGTTTCCACAAAATCTTGCTAGTAGTTTTAGCCTCTTGCAGTTTTTAGGTAGAATTTTGAGATTTAATTTAATAACACAGCTTTTGAATAGTGTTGGTATTTTTCAGAAAATTATTGATTACATTAAATATTCATTAGGAAATTATCATTTAAGTAAGTTCCATCTCTGGTACATGCTATTGCAAGTATTAGTGACAGAAATGATAATTGATAAATAGTTGTTCTGGCTCTCATGTGTTCCAAGGTTATAAGAAGAATATGTGTTTATGTGGATTGCTAAATACTGGTTGTGTTAGAATCTTTATGTCAGCACGTGTTATTTTTTGTTCAGGTGCAGCATGTATTGCATGCAGAACATGTAGTATGTTATAAAGCAGAACCTTCCTTGCATTTGGATTTGCATGCCTGAAATAAATATAAGCTAATGGAGCTCAAGTCAAGTCAGGAAACCTTGTGAAGAAAAAAAGAATAGTGTGTGATGCTTGCTGCAAGTCATACACATAACAAGAACAAACGTTGCATTATAGTAGCATGTAGCCTGACATTAACAATAACTCAGTGCCATGAATACGCACGTGTGATTTAGGCCTAAATACGTTATTTTACATTGTCACTTGTCACCTGTTGTTGTATTTTTTTTTTTTTTTTTTACGGAAAGGTCAGAACAAATTTAGACCTGGCTGTCGATTCGCAGTAGTGTAGTTGCTGAGCTGCGTTTGCCTGCTGTGGTCCAGTGGTCTGCATGGAAGCCCAGCTGAAGCTCGGCTGAGGAGGAAAGAGAGGAACTCAGATGAAAGCCTCTCTGGCTCTGTCATTAGAGACCATCGTGGTGGTTCACCCAGATGGAGGCCTTTGCGCTACTACTACCATGTGTGTTCACTGACCACCAAACCATCGAAAGACTAGGGAGGAAACTGGGCCTTAATGTAAAATAATGTTGTTTTTAGTGTAAAATGTGTCCAGTTCATCCCAGTTTCTCACACAGTCCGCTGGAAAATCTATTTGAGTGTTGTTTTTTTTAATGTTAGGATTAATTTAGTCTGCGCAGAGTCTGCTCTGTGGTCTGGTCTATGTATTTCTGTTCCAAGCATGCAGGTCTTTACTCTCTTCTGGAGGAACATCCTGCAGTCATCTGTCTGGTGCTTTCGGTGGAGAGTTGAGTGCAGCCAGTTAGATGGTCAAGACCAGTGTCTACATTAATAGGTTCTTGTGAAGTGTAAAAGGTCTGGAAAGGTCAGTCTTATACAAGCATGTAGTAGATTTTAAAAGCTTCATTTGTGGGTTTCATTCTCTTTAACACACCTTCCCTGCCCACTAGAATCACACACACAGGTGTATTGGTTGCAGAGCCAAGAGCCACCAGCTCACCGCAGTCCACAGAGAACACCGCCCACCACAGCTCTGATCTGAGCTGTTATTACAGATGCATGTCTCACAAGTGTGTGGGAGGGACACGCTTTAGTATTTCTGTGTGACAAGATCAGGGGTAGTCCCACAGAACATGATGAAGCCTTCATAGACCACATCCATGGAAAGCTACAGCCTTGAGATGGTCTGGCCTATGGTTATTTTCCAAGTTGCGTCAGCAGCTGTAATGTGAGACGTGGGAGATTCAACGGCTGCATTTTGAAGGACCTTCCAAACTTGGCGAGCCTTATTGTGGAGCGTTCAGTCATCAAATTGCAGCCTTAGGTGGATGGAGACCCTGAATTGAGACACGTCTCATAAATTATTTTAGCAGATGTCCAAGTCCAAAGTGCTTTGAAGACTGTAGCAACATCAGTAGCTACAAGAACACTTCCACAGAGGAACTCGGGGTTAAGTGTTTTACGCACTGGGTTACCACCACCACATGCCCAGTAGGTCTAGATGTAGAGTGAATGGTCATTTCCAAGATAATATTTAGATGTAATATACTTTTAATAAAATGGCCTTCTGTTTAAATTATATCCACAATTTGTGCACTTATTACGGCTAACATTTGCTGTGGCATTGTTTTGATGAGCTTCTGCAACGTTTCTTTGGTCCAGAGTTGCATTATGAGAGTTACACAGGAAGCGCTGGTAATGAGGGAGGTCACATGCTGGACAGATCGATCAGTGGCCGTGCTGCAAGACTCGCTGAAGAGGCAGAGTGGGACATTTCATTGCAGTGCTGATGACGTCATGTTTACAGAAGCGGTTGTGGGATTCGTCCTTTGTATTACATTTACGGCATTTATCAGACGCCCTTATCCAGAGCGACTTACAGTCAGTAGTTACAGGGACAGTCTCCCTGGATCAATTTAGGGTTAAGTGTCTTGCTCAGGGACACAATGGTAGTAAGTGGGATTTGAACCTGGGTAGGGCTGGGTGATTTTGCCTAAAAAAATTCGAGTTTCGATTTGATTTTCGTTTTTTCCCCCCAATGCACTTAAAAAATGGCTGCAGACATCAGATATAGTGTCAAAAGTGCAACTTTATTGCTGTGATTGTCCTCAAGAGTTAAAATGCGTAGAATCCCCCCCCCAAAAGTAAATGAGGCTCTGTCATTCAACAATTTCAAGCTTTAACCCAGGTTTAAGCAAAAGTGCAACAGCTGTATGTATTGTACAGGTGAGGCAGCGCTACATCGGCTATTGTGGCAAAAAACTTGAGTTTGCAAAATAAAAAGAGTTTTAAACTAGTGCTGCACGATTAATCTAATCGCAATCGTAATCGCGATGTCAGTCTGTGCGATTACATGAACGCAAAAAGCTGCGATTTAAATGATTAGTACATGGATTGGATCGGCGACATATCCGATCCATTCTCTCAAAGTTTGCGAGCAGACTGAAGTTTCACTTCAGTCGGATGTGACGTATTTGGTCACATGACTTTCAATTCGGAGACGTATGGTTAGACGCCACATGACGCTGCATCATACGTCAACGTCGCCGCCATATTGCGAAAGGCTCTGCTGTGGCGTGAAGCATATACATGTCTATGGAGAGAAGTGCATAAAAATGCCTCACTCTTGTGCTGCTTGGGGCTGTACAAACCGCTGTACGCTCCAAACCAGATCCCGGGGGATTACATTTCATAGGTAAGGCAGGACAATTGTTTTGAATATATTTGACCATTATAAAATCCTGTTTTTATTTCTAAGTCTTAACCTTAGCTAAGATAGGCTAAGCTAGCGAAGCTATGCATTCCTGTGTTTAAGTCAGCCTCCAAACAACGTTTTGGTTAAGCGTAGGCATTAACTATTTAGACTGTTCTTAGCTGTTTAGTTAACTTTCTCAAACTTTGAAGGTTTCCTAAAGAAATTCACCTCAGTTTACAAATCTTAACCTTAGCTATGCTAGCAAAGCTATGCATCCCTGTGATCAAGTCAGCCTCCAAACAACGTTTTGGTTAAATGTAAGAACTATAATACGGGATTTTATAATGGCCAAATATAATCAAAATAGTTGTTTAGCCTTACCAGGGTTTGTCGTTCGACAGTAATGTAAAGAGTTTTTTGTGATTTATTTAATTTGGTAGAAAATTGTATTTTGAACTGGGCATTTTAGGTTGTTATAAGTAGTTTGTATGTTTCACTTTGAAATGAAACATTTCACTATTAGTATGTGACTTTTTTCATTGATATACAAGCAAGTGTCCTTTATCATATCGCAATCGCATATCGCAATATTGATCTCAATAATCGCAATGTGTCTTTTTCCCCAAATCGTGCAGCCCTATTTTAAACTATCGATTTTCCCCCCAGCCCTAAACCTGGGTCTTCTGGTTCATAGGCGAGTGTGTTAACCACTAGGCTACTACCACCCACTAGCTGATGATACAAGAGAGAAAACTATCTATCATTGGAACGTTTCCCTAACCAGAAGCCGTGGGTGGATAAAACCATCCGCAACGCTCTGAGATTGCGCCCCGCCACCTACAAGACGAGTCTTGCCTCCAGGAACATGGACCAATAAAAGGCTGCATCCTATCAGGTGCGCAGACAGGCCAAGCGGAGCTACGGGGAGAAACTACAGCAGCTACAATAGTGTGACTCTAGGAGCCAGTGGAAAGGACTGAGGACAATGACGGATCATTAACAACCATCATCTTCAACAGTGAGAGCTGATGCTTCACTGGCTGATGAGCTGAACACGTTTTATGCTCGCTTCGATGCTGCAGCCGGTGGAATTTGCTATGCACATATGGAGAGCACCGGAGAGGGAAATGCTCTCATCATTACAGAGCATGCTGTGATGAACGCCTTCAAGAGAGTGAACACCAGGAAAGCAGCAGGTCCAGATGCCATCACAGTTCTGGTCCTGAGAGCCTGCGCTGACCAGCTCGCACCAGTGAGAACCAGAGTTCTTCAACCTTCAACCTATCTCAGGCAGTTGTCCACAAACGTTTCCAACATCCCATTATTGTCCCTGTACCTAAGGAACAACAGCCTGCTGTTAACGCCCAGTAGCACTGACCTCAGTTGTGATGAAGTGCAAACTACAGTCTGCACATCGGACTAATTTTTTCCATCTGCTGCACACATCCCTATCTCACCTGTAGGGGGAATCATGTCAGAATGATGTTCGTGGATTACAGTTCAGCATTTAATGCCATAATCCCATCAAAGCTCTTCATCAAGCTGAAGGATCTGGGGACTCAGTCCATCACTTTGCCACTGGGTCACCAAATTTCAGGCCACAGTCAGTGACAAAGTGACAGGCCACAGTCAGTGACGGTGGGAAAACATGTATCTAAATCATCTATTTCTCTCTGCACTGGATCTCTACAGTCTTAAACCGCCTACTGTTCTCACTGTTCACACATGACTGCGTAGCTACCTCAGACTCCACCTTCATCATAAAGTTTGCCTGATACTTACCTTGGAGTAACTATAGACAACCAACTCTTCTTCTCAACTCACATCACCAATCTTTCCCACTCTTGTACATTTCTTCTCTAAAATATCAGACGGATCCACTCTTATATATCAACACAGGCAACCCAGATACATGTACAGTCCCTAGTAATCTCACAAATGGATTATTGTAACTCTCTTCTAGCAGGTCTAGCTCTGAAAGATGCTACAGCTAATACAGAATGCAGCAGCATGACTTGTTTTCAACCTTCCCAAATGATCCAACACCACCCCTCTGCTACGCTCCCTCCACTGGCTCCCAGTAGTTGGGGTAGCACCATCCTACCTCAGAGCCCGCATTCTCCGACCCTGCAGTACTGCTCGCCTGGTCCCTCCACTGGGATCTACACACTTCTAGACTCTTCTGTCTAGAAGTGTCACAGCCGCTGGGTATTTTCAAACTACATCTTAAGACCTTCCTCTTTAGAGAATAACTTGTAACTTTCTTATAGTCTGATTTATGCAATAAAAAAACTTGCATTAACTTGGGTTAAGTAACTTGTTGAAACATCACCATCCATCCAGTAATTATCCAATACCTATTTGCTTTGTTAAACTCTGGACTGAACCATGGACCCCCCCAGTTCTGACCATGACACCAGGTGATGATGTTTTTTTTAAATATGTATTTTTTGTGTGTGTAGTTAAATGGGCCAAGGCTACAGTAGTTTTAATGCTGGTCATAGAGGAAAATATTGGGGATAATTCTCCAGTTTAAGGGTTAACATTTTTTATTTTCCATTTGCAGCAGGACCATTGGACAACTGGCTTGCTCAGCCATACTCAGTTGGTACATCAAAAACTAGATAACAATAATAAATGCAGTAAATAGACAATATACAAAAAGTAGAAGTTTAAAACAGCCTTATTTCACTATTCTGTCATTATACTATTGTTTAGTTGATGTAGATAAAAAATAGCATATGTTTGACTGTTAAGGATTGTTAATTGGCTTATAATGACTGTATTGATATTCATTTACATTTACGGAATTTATCAGATGTCCTTATCCAGAGTGACCTACAATCAGTAGTTACAGGGACAGTCACCCCTGGAGCAACTTAGGGTTAAGTGTCTTGCTCAGGGACACAATGTCAGTAAGTGGGATTTAAACCTGGGTCTTCTGGTTCATAGGCGAGTGTGTTACCCACTAGGCTACTACCATCCTCATATTCACCACTGGTAGTACAGTATTCCTTGAACAATTGGAGGGGGGTGTCTGTGTTAGACTGATCTTCACTGGCTAACGTGCAGGCTCAGAGGAGAGACTACTGCCGCCTAGTACACACACAGACATTTCATGTCTGAAACCTTGTTTGTAGAAGTGCAAACTTGTGGCATCTTGAAGATTAAATTAATTCCCTTTTTCTATCAAAATCAATTAAGATTTATTACTCAGTAAATTGAGTAGAAGTGCCAGTATTCATATATTAATGCAGTTGAATTGCAAGTTTCAGATCAGTGTATCAAGTAGCATTCTTCCAGGTCATTGCAGTTGCTCGGCGTTATTGGTACAGTTTCAGCTGGATCTTACCCCATGACAAGAAAACAACCACGAAAAATTGCACAGTGTATGCCCATCGTAAGTCTAGCACTCATAGCGTGCACTATAATAAAGTCAGGCTTTTAAAAAGCTGTACTTTTCGGGTCTGGTTCGGTTTGGTTCTAATTGTGATGTCATCATTAGTGTGGAGTATTTCTATCTCTATAAACTTTTAACTTTTATCAAATGTCATAGATTACAGACATGCTTTAATACAGTATGCAGTTTACCCACCACTAGACTAACTGCGATTGGTCTTTTTACAACGTGTCTCACTGAGGCAGCCTCCTTCTCCCTCTCTCACTCTCTCCACCTCCTTCAACACTTAACTTATCCCGTGCTCAGTGGCCTGAATTTGCCAAGAGGGAGAGGAACATGGCAGCTCGTGGAAACACAAGTTGTGCTTGTACTTTTCCAGTCTGACCTCATACAGTCCTAGTTTCCTTTCCCCTCGGCATGAGCTGACTGGAGTGTCTGCCTTTTTTTCTGTCTTTTTCTGGAGCAGATTTACACGGACTGGGCCAACCACTACCTGGCCAAGTCGGGCCACACACGCCTCATCAGAGACCTGCAGAAGGATGTGTCTGATGGGGTGCTGCTGGCGGAGGTCATCCAGGTTGTGGGTAAGAGCTCCCCATTTGTCTCTTTTCAGTATTTTATATCAGTCTAACTTGTATTGTTGCTCACATAATGAATTTATCAAGCGAAACACATTTTGCACATTGCACACCAACTTTGTGCCTGATTGTGCAATACGTTGAACATTTGATATGAACAACCATATCAGCAAAAGGTTACATTTATGATAATCTCTGAAATGTAAGTTAATAAACAAAATAATTAATAATATTCTCTTCCTTAATTTCACCAATGGTTATTATTATTATTCATTTTATTATTAGTAGTATTACCTTGTTAATTTGGAGAATAAAACAATATACATCCTGTTTTATCATGACTGTGATTGCCATTGTAAAGTGCTTATTGTAAAAGTATACATTTTTTTCCAGGAAGACTTTTCTGGCATAGTTGGCATAATATTTCACATGGCTAGAATAATCAACACTCTACTTATAGTAATAAAGGAAACCCTCTGATCTTCATGCTGTTATTCAAGGCCAACTCAATTTGCAAGAGAAAAATAATGTGTATTTAATGACAAAGAAATATAATAAACAATTGGTATAATATTTCTTTGAAAAATTCAACATATTCTGCATTCTGCATGTTACCCTTAAGCTCTGGGTTGAGGGAGAGGTTCAGTAGTAAAAACCTGCAATTATCTCCCGCTGTTCCTGTATTTTTAACTCTAATGAATGGATGGGAATTGAATAACAGAGGGAGCTAAACTGGGCGTCAGTAAAA
Organism: Denticeps clupeoides; assembly: GCF_900700375.1. NCBI lineage: Eukaryota > Metazoa > Chordata > Actinopteri > Clupeiformes > Denticipitidae > Denticeps > Denticeps clupeoides. The sequence continues at coordinate 17,097,339 of NC_041723.1, forward strand.
CATACCGGCAGTACCGGTGCTATCTACATGTGGGTGGGATTTCATAGACCTTTTTCATTGTTATGAAAGCTGATGGTGTGTTTAAAGTCAGAAGGGTTTGGAAGAACATGGTGGTCAATTGTTGTCTTTTCTTCTTCCAGCTAATGAGAAGGTTAAGGATATCAATGGATACCCAAAAAGTCGCCTGCAAATGGTAGGTAATATGGCACTTAATGTATTTACATTACGTTTGTGGCATTTGACAGACACCCTCATCCAGAGCGACTTACAACGTGCTTTCATGTTACCATCAATGAAGTAATCAGTTCTGGTTCACAAGGACCCCCAACTATGAATACAATAATTTTCAGTCGGTTGTAGTTTTTTGTACTTAAGTCAGACTGTAAGAAAGTTACTCTAAAGAGGAAGGTCTTAAGCTGCCATTTGAAAATACTCAGCAACTGTGCTGTTCTGACCTCGAGTTAATTGTTAATTGTCAAGTGATTGTCACATGTGATACACAGCAGCACAGCACACAATGCACACAGTGAAATTTGTCCTCTGCATTTAACCCATCACCCTGAGTGAGCAGTGGGCAGCCATGACAAGCGCCCGGGGAGCAGTGTGTGGGGACGGTGCTTTGCTCAGTGGCACCTCAGTGGCACCTTGGCGGATCGGGAATCGAACCTGCAACCTTCTGATTAAAGGGCCGCTTCCTTAACCGCTAGGCCACCACTGCCCTAAGGCTAAAGGGTAGTTCATTCCACCAGCTAATGCATGACTTCCAAGTAGAAATGCTCTATGTGCAAAAATGTATGGAGGAACACTATGTTCTTCACATAGGTTATATTATATTTTAAAATGTAATATTTTAACTCATTAGTGATATCACAGGAAACTGCTTTAAGGCACAGTACCCAGTGGAGTAGCATCTGTGTCCACTATACCCCACTTAAACTTTCATTAGTCAAGCACCCCACAAGTGATGCCATGTTCACTTTTCACAGCCCAAGAGTGGACATTTGGAGAAGGCCAGTCAAAGGTCTTCATTTTTTTGTTTAACCATACACTACTACCAAATGTATAGACCACCTTCTGTTTGTAATAGAATTATAACACAAAGTGAAGAAAATACTTCTCTGTCACACTATTTTTCATTACAAAAAATCTGAAGCAACACAGTCTGCATTATTTCCCCCAAAAGTTGTTGCAACAATCACCAAAAAGCTTGCAAAATCTTGTATTGTATGCTGAGTGTCTGTTGCTTCCCTTACAGATTGAGAACATTGATACCTGTCTCAGTTTCCTGGCAGCCAAAGGGGTGAACATCAAGGGTCTCTGCGCTGAAGGTGAGTCAAGTGACAGAACTGGCTGTAGGTTGGAGGTGGTTTGGTGGTAAAATTTTATTTGTCTAAACCAAACATTTTAAGAATTTCATGTACTTGTCTGATTGAATCTGTTTCATTTAGTCTCAAGGGTTTGTGCTATTTCTTTTTTTCCCTTTGTACTTCATTATTTCATTTCTTTTAGAGGGCAGACAAACCTGCCATATTTTTTAGTTCACCAATATTTTTTTTGATTTTGAACAGGGATATAACAGGGTAAACATGTAATGTAAACACCCCCTTATAAAGGTCTAAGTCCGAATAACGGATTGAGTAGTGAATCTTCTCCAGGGACAAACAGGACATAATATGGCTACTGGGCATGAGTGGGTGACGTGGAATCCTTCCACTTGAATAAAAGAGAATGCCTGACCTGGAGTGTCGCAAAAGATAACAAACACTGTTTAGCTGGAGTTAGACGCTTATCTTCCTCTTCAGTGATACCAAAAGGAGTGATCAGAGGGTCTGGTTCAAGGTTGCATTTCAGTATGTACGACAAGGTTTTAAAAACCTCCCTCCAGAGTTTTTCCAAATTCGGGCATGTCCAGTACAAACCTGCCATTTTGAGGTTATTTTATCATCCGTGTTTTATTGTGACTGTGAGAGTGATTGTTTTTGTCATTGTGATATGCTGCAGCACAGCACATGATGCACAAATGAAATGTGTACTATGCATTTAACCCATCACCCTTGGTGAGAAGTGGGCAGCCATGACAGGCGCCTGGGGAGCAGTGTGTGGGGACGGTACCCTTTATCAAGTGGGTCTCAGTGGCGGTTTGGGATTTGATCCCGCAACCCTTACAAGTCCGCTTCCTTACCCGCTAGGCCACCGCTGCGCCATTGTGCTGTCAAGCTTATCCTCCTCGTACTTGCATGTGTTTTGCTCACACGCAGAGATCCGTGATGGGAATCTGAAGGCCATCCTCGGCCTGTTCTTCAGCCTGTCGCGCTACAAGCAGCAGCACGCACAAAAGGAAGCCCAGCAGAGGAGCAGCCCTGTCCGGCAGTCCCCTCCGTCTGCTCTGCAGCCCCCTCATGGTGTTGTCTGCCCCATTCACGGCCTCCAGAACTCTGCCACACCGCCAGCAAAAACTCAAGCCGACATGCTGTCCAGGTAAACACTATGGAAGTGCACAAATAATGGGTTGTAAGGGACCATGCACATTAATTATGACCCTCACAAAAAAAAAATCCTTCACTGTTCATTTTCATCTTAATGTAGAGATTTTCACCCACTAGGATGAATTTCAATTCCTGACCCACACAGGAAGCAAACAAATGTGTTTAATATGAATAAATTAATTATTAATGCATCATGTTGTCATTCTGTTTGTCTTAAATTCACTGGGTATGAGTATTAAAATCTCTCTTTTCCATTCACTTTTTCTCTCGCTTCCCTCTGGCTCTTTACTACACAGTCATCCATCCAAGGCCACGGCTCACAAGGCATTCAAGCTCTCTGTTGCTCAGAAAAAGAGCTCTAGGTCAGCTCCATTCTCTGCTTCACACCTCCCTTTCGATCTCTCCTTTCAAAAGCCTTTTGAAAAACTCCTCAGTCCTTCACTCTGCATGTGACCATACCCTTTCATCCTTTAGTTCCCGAAGCAGGCCTCTTTCTGTTCCAAAGGCTTGCGTTTGCGACCTCTGCTGGTGTGGCAGCCCTGATGAATTTACCTCCATCACCAGCAGAAAAGTGTACAAGGCTTCCTTGCAGGAGAAAAATGGCAAATCTGGGAATGTTGAATTGTAATAGGTTCTTATTAGGTTGAATGTTTAAACAACAGAATAGCTCCATGTCAGCTGCCTTCCTTTGGGAAACACAGACATTATTATTAACAAATATAGAAGGTTTAGGTGAAATATCAAAGGTTTATGATAATTCTTTCCTCTCCCAGACTCCCAGGCCCCAGTGTGAGGGTCTCGTGTGGCGAACCCACCCCTCGAGGCTCCAGCAGCCGTCGCAGCCAAAGCTTCAACCACTTTGACAAGTCTAAGCCGTCCCTGAGTCCTGCAGGCCGTAACAGAGGTGAGTTAAGAGGTGTAGTTGGGGACATAGTTACAGTTACAGTGTGACATCTCATCTCTCAGCTGGACAGTTTGCCAGACCTCAGTGATTTGTTGCATTTATGTTACAAATGAAAAGTATAATGTTGTTCACAGAGTTTTTGTACATATCTGACCTTGCACCTCCAAGGTTATGAGTGGAACTTAACATTTATATCAACAACTACCACACAACAAAAATGCCACAAAAATAGTGGTCATGATATCGCCATCCAACTTGTGGACGGTGCATGTAGCCCCACGGGTGGCTGACAGCCCTAAGCGGTGAAAGACCTCCCCACATGCTTCTCGGTCATGGAGAGACTCGAGAGTAAAAAAAAGTTTACACTGTGACAATGCACAACTCATGGGAGTGACGGCTGCTCTACACGATCAGTCTATATGCTAGCTTGTGTATGTTGACCGTGTATGAGTGACTGTGGTCATATTGTCCGTCCTGATGAAAACATGCAAACATGGGAAGGACATATCGGGATGTGGAAACAAACATATTTTAAATTTACAAGAACCAATCACTAGGGTGCATGAGTGCATCAGCATTCAGAACTTCCTCATATGTGCCTTCAGGCTACGCAGGTCCAGGATAGGGCAAGTTCATCGAGACCCCCCTTTTGGGGTCAAGTAAATGTCGTCCTGAGTCACCTTGGGTGGCAGCAACCTTATAGCACTTTTGCTCAGTAACTGGTCCTGGTGGATGCCAGCAAACCCTCCATGGGTGTATGAGTTCATTATCCTGTTGAATTTGGGTGGGACAGTAGCAAACTGCAGCCTGTAGCCTCTGGTTACTGTGTCCAGCACTCATGGCAATGTGACGTATCGCTGCCATTACTCTCTCTTTTGGGACGGGGAAAAAAAGTGAAAGTGAAGTGATTGTCATTATGATCCACAGCAAGCACAGCACACAGTGCACACAATTAAATGTGTCCTCTGTATTTAACCCATCACCTTAGTGAGCAGTGAGCAGCCATGAAAGGTGCTTGGGGAGCGGTGTTGCTGTGCTCAGTGGCACCTTTGTGGGATTCGAAGCAGCAACCTTCCAATTACGGGTCTGTGTTAATCTCAAAAAATGTGAAGTTCCAGTCATTAAAAATGTTCGCACCAGTGTCCTTTAGATATAAATTGTCTTCATTCAAGAAATGTTATTACAAAAAGTTTGCTTTTTTCTTTCTTCCGTCGTTTTGCGGAAGGACAGAAACCCTACCAAGAAACAACTCTGCCATCCACAGGTCAAACTGTGCAACAACTCCCACAGTCTCAATGTAGGAATTTAACATGTGCTGTAAATTATAAATGATCAGTTATTGTTGTGTGTGTGTGTGTGTGTGTGTGTGGGAGGCACATTTAACCCTGTGAGGCCAGGAGTGCTTGACAGGGCAAGATTGAACGAGTATCATAGCACAGTCTCAGCCTCTTTTCATTCGGGCTGTGATCTTGTGGAACTCTAGAGTTTCATACTAGAGGTCCATACTCAGGCAAGGAGAAAATGACCCCTCTCCTGTAGCCATGGCAGCAGACATTTTGGTTAATGTATCTGTTTTTTGTTTATTTCTCAGATTTCTTTTCTTCTGAATATAGCATGGTGTTGTTTTTTGTCAACGAAAATGTATGACAAAATATCTTTGTCAATGAACCTTTTTGACATGATTGAGATGAGACATAAATGCTGGTCATGTGATGATATATCATGTAATATTGTTGATGAATAATAACAAGACTAAATATGGTGTCCAAAATAAAACAAGGCTATGGGTTTCCAGATGCACACATTTGTGTTGTGTCTGTTTTGAGGCTGTGGATTCTACCCAGCTGCAGTTTTGAGGAACATCAATAGATTATACTAGAGGTATGTAGAATGTAGAATCTTTGTTTCCCCAGAACAAAAAGAGCAAAAAATAAGAAAATAGTGTGCAGTGACTGGGTGTGTAGTGTCATGCAGATCTAACTAGTGCATACTCTGTGCATAATGAGGAGAGGCTTGAGGGACGCTGAATCAAAGAGTGATGGAGGTAGGTTACGAGAGAGCTGCCTGTTACAGGGTTCTGAGAGGGGTTGTAAAATAGTTACATTCAGGTTCATGATGGAGTTACTGAATAATTGTTGACTGAGTCTGAATGGTTCAGGGCTGTCAGAGATCTCTTGTCTTCTTCTGAAGTGGTGAGCGTTTTCCTCGACTCACTGTGTGATGATCACTGCTTCTAACACTGACCAACACTTCTAATTACATCTAATGCAGTTATATGTCTAAATATTTTGCTGTTAGTAGAGACAAACGCAGTAGACGTAATCAATTAAAATTAGTTGAATAAGCAAGGGCTTACTTTCAAAGTTAATAATAGAACATTAGAACCATAATGAATCACTGTACATTTGCTTTTGGTACATAAGTATACCCTTGAATGCAACTAGTTTTGTACTTTCATTTAACACGGTATTTTATAGTGAGGACTTATACTTAAAATGAAGTAAAAGTTTACCTTGTGTCTCTCTACTTTAACCTAAGTACAGAATACTCTAGAAACAACATTTTTTGACACGGTTTGACAAATATAAAGCCTCAATAGTGCATTTTCAGCTACACGTGACTGCAAGTGCATCAGCAGATTTTGGGACAGTGGCTTGGGACAGTGGCTATTTGTTGTGTGAGAGGGCAGGCAGTTGTGTGAGGACAGGTTTGCACAGTGCTGGGCTGACCACTCTCTAAACACGCACACGAGTGCAAACATACACATACATACACAAACCCCACAAGCATACGTTTGAATTTTCAGTTTTCAGTTGGAGTTTTTTCAACTTTAAGCGTCCAACTGTCAAATGAACATATATGCAAAATAGCTCTACTAGCTCAGGGTGAATGGCAGGGTTTCTCTGTCTGTCCCATGAAAACTCTGGAGAAAAAAACACATGATAAGAAACAGTCCGTTAGTGCCTCCTCCACTAGAGAGCACCGTACTGCTCAAAGTTCATATACCACAGACACTAAATACTAAATACATCCACAAACTGATATACTGTCATTGCTGCTACTTGTTTGCCTGGTTTGTCTAGTTTGTCTCGACCTGCACTATTTTATGGGTTGGTCCACAATGTCCTTTGTCATGTTTTTTGTGTTGTGTGTTATTCCATTTGCACTATGTCTTTTTGCACTCTGTGAATCTCCAGAGCTTTGCAATCTCATCTCTCTGTGTACTTGTATACCGTTGTAGCTCACCAATAATTTATGTGAATCAGATGTTCTAGACAGTGGTGCTGCAACCAATTTTGTGCCTTTGAAAGAAGGCATTTTGGGCTCCATGCTCCCCCCACACACAAAACTAAAGGCGTTTCCTAACCCTAAACTATTGTCTTCCTTGCACATAACCTCCTCATGGCCTGAAGAAGGCCCTGGTTCTAAGGCCCCATCCACACTACATTGCTTTTCTCAAAAACTGAATCACTCTGTCCCAAATCCTGGTAAGTGGCGCTGTAACCCCCCTGTTTGGAATTTAGTTCCCCTCCACTGTGAGTTAAACATGTCATTCTTCTCCAGCCATGTCTTGTTGTTAGAGATGTCACTGTAGAGGGGATTTCGGTAGATGCTGCACCGTTGTTGTAAGAGTTTTTTTGGTGAATAAAAAAATATACAAGGACAATGAAAACAAGTAATAGTTCAATTTTATGTATTTATTAGGTAATTATAATTACGTAATCTCACTTTTCATTTGGTCTTATTCTTTCTCAGACAGATGTAGTACAACATCTCCAATCATGTCAGACAGCAGAAGTGTTCCTCAGCCCAGCAGTAGGAGCTCGAAGCCCTGGCGAAGTAAGTCCCTGAGTGGCAAACACAGTGCCACCTACACGGTGTTGTCAGTCAAGCCGACTTGTAACCCCACCACCTTGGAGGTGCCTCCTAAGGTCATTGCTCAGAAGTCCATGATGGAGAAACTCAAGCTCTTTAATAGTAAAGGGTCCAGCAAAGTAACTGGAGGGCCTCAAAATGAGGGTGATGAAACAATTGTCGAGACAGAGCTGGTTAATCTGGAGGAAGAACTAGTGGAGGACGGAGCCAAAAAAACTCCCAGCAGCAGTCCTAAACATGCCCTGAAAGGCATCGCCCAGCGCACCCTTGGTCGAGCTCTTATGCCCAAAAAGAGTTCTCCAAGGGCCAGTGAGAAGGACAAGGAGAAATCCAAGATCACAGTGAAGGACAAAGACAAAGGCCATGAAGGACCACCTATTCATGCATCTGCCCGAGAAAAGCTGCACCTCAGGGAAGAAATGAGTTTAGATCTTGGAGCTCCGTCTCTAGAGGCCAAGAAGAGCAATTCCGTACCCAAAGGTACAAAGGGGACCGTTCATGCTAAAAAAGATGTTTCCTCTACAGGCCATAGTGGCATTCCCAAACCCAGTATTAAGGCTATGGGGTCAGGTAAAATCCCAGCAACGCCCCCTGCTGTCAGAGATGGGGATAAAGGACACAGTTCCAAGCCAACTCTGTCGGTCCACAAAAGCCAGGTAGACATCACCAACCCTAGTCTGGCCTCCTCCTCCTTCACAATCCACAGCAATGAAAGAGCAGGTCTCCTGCTGGCCAGTCATGGCAATACACAAAAGTGTCCTGCCAGCAACACTGTCAGTGTCCAGCTACCTCATCCTCAACAGCACTACAGCCATCCAAACACAGCCACTGTCGCCCCCTTCAGGTTCAGGTAAGGGTCGGAGGGAGACACATTTTAGACTAATGTCCTAATGGACATCCTTCATGCACTGTTGCCATATTCTTTTGTTTTAGATCCCATATAGACCTTGACAAAACAGAAGTTCTTGAAGAGTCTGTGGAAGGACATCAAGAAATACACAATTTTAGCAAGCTCTCTTTGGATGAAATCACAGGTAATATTATTTTATTTGATGGCTGCATGTTTCCAATTCTAAATAACCACAATATTTACATCACAGCTTGACCAGTCTGTTTCTAGCTGACATTTTGGCATTCACTGAGGTCCTGTTGGCAATTGAGGTTCTCTGCAGTCAAGGTAAAGAGACAGAGGAGGATAGAAAGAGAGAGAGAGGGGGTAATAGCTCCCAAATAGGACCAGGTTGAATGGCGGAGAAAAAGGCTCATATGCATGTTAAAGGCTGTGGATGAGAGTTGCCAAATACTCACAAAAGTGTGTGTGTTTGTGTGTGACTGGCTTGGGTTTTGGTTGGACAGTTCCCATTTTGTAGACTGTCAGTGCTCTGTGTGTTGTGAAAAACTCTCTCGACAGGGGTAGGTGTGTCTAATTTTCCCCGCTCCCTTTCCATCTCTCTCTCTGTGTCTTTTGCTTTTTCACTCCTTTTTCCATGGCGGCACACTGAAAGGCAAACATATTTCTTGAGGAGATGTGCTCCTTTCTCCTTTCCAAATAGACTGTAACTGACTGAAATGAGACATTGAAGATATAGAGGGAAACACAGCGGAAGAGAGGACAGGCTGGAAAGGAGGCAGCCAAGCCTGGTAGAACCAAGAGCAAACTTACAAACTTACTCGGCCCAGTCTGGGGGCTACAGACATACAGAAGTGGTTTGGGCAGACAAGGCCCAGCCATAGCCGCACTTCATAGAGCACTTCAGAAGGGAATTGGGTGTTCTTGACTTCTAGTCAAGGTTTCAAGTGGAGTTGTAAAAGCAAGATGGGGGTTGGCACCCGGCAGGGAGGTATCCAGGTGGCTTTACCCAGCGTCATGGGTGGCATCACCCACATCAATGAGCAGTTCCTACTGACCATGCAGGACATGCCGAAGGAATGTGAGAGTAAGATGGACTGTGTGTGTGTGTGTGCGCTTCTGTATGTTATTATGGGTCTTTGTACAGATTACAGATTACTTTTTTTGTGTATGTGGGTCTGGTGGTGTTGGCCTGGGAGTGTTTGCACAAAAGTGAGATAATCATTAATAATCATTTTAGCATGAGCATAAGATTCTGAATCAATGCACAGAAAGAAAATGTTTTAAAGACCTATAAAAAATGTAATCCGTTCAGTCCGTGTTAGTGAAGCACAACATAATTGCTGACAGTATTCTCTGATGTCAGTACCCTCTGAGTTCACCATGGTTTTACTGATTTAGGTGGGTGTAATTTGAAGTGAAGTGAAGTGAAAGTGATTGTCATTGTGAAGCACAGCAAGCACTGCACATGGCGACACAACTCATCACCCTTGGTGAGCAGTGGGCAGCCATGAAAGGCGCCCGGGGAGCAGTGTGTGGGGACGGTGCTTTGCAAGGTGGCATCTTGGCGGTTGGGGATTCAAACAGGCAACCTTCTGATTATGGGGCCGCTTCCTTACCACTAGGCCACCACTACCCCGTCCGTGTGTAGTTGTGTGATGACACTTTTTGAGGTTTCTGTGCCATAATTCCCCACCTGCCCGCTGGATGAAACATGAAAACGGTGCTGTGAGTGGAGAGGTTGGGCTTTAAGGGTCTTGTTGGTGGCTGCTGGAGGGGATTTAGTGCTGTTGCTGTCGTAAAGGGCAGCTTTGGGCACTGAAAGAGCTTGTTTGTGCTCCGACAGCCTGTCTGGAATGTTTTTCCCCTTTCTCCCTCTCACTTTCCTCTGCTCTCTCCCACTCTTTCTATAAGGATGGTGCTTGCTTCTTTCAACACTCTGTCTTTTCTTTTCTTTATCTTCTTTTTCCATTTTTAACTTCTGCCTTTTGCTCTCTTCCCTTTATTTTCTCTGTTCTTGTTTGCTCTTCATTGTAATTGTCATTGGATTCTGTCTTTTTTACTATCGTTATTCCTCTTCCTTCATTATTCACTCTGTGTTAATTTGCATAGTTAATTGATGCTCTATTGGTGACCAAGTCTATGTTCTATTATCATTAAAGTGACTTCTAATTCATTTCTCAACTTTTCGCATCACAGTACTGAGGCATCCTCTGCCTGCTCTCATTGTCGGGTCGGTGTGTGTGTAACCATCTAAAACTCCCAAACACACGCTGGGATCTGCCAAACCAAATTCAATCCACTAAATCCCGCCTCTCCTCCAGCGCTGTGCTTTTCAGAGAGGGAGAGGGAGAGGGGGAAGGAGGGTGGGTGTGGAGAAAACCAGAAAGATTTGTGGATGGTCGTTGGGGTGACAGGAGAAGACACAGCCACTCCCACCCGACATAGCCTGACCTCATATAGATTGCTAATTAGCACCAGTGCTGCTCACTCCCATTGGCTGCTGGTCCTGTGCCTGCTGGAGGTGAGGTGTGGAGGTGCTGTTGCATTTTTCTGAGGGCTTGCTGTGTGTTGTGACACGCCTGTAGAAACCTCCAGCTTGTTCTCTCCCTCTCCCTGTGGCCGTCTCAGGTGAGGACCCGGAGGTCAGGCGTCTGCGGACCGTGCGGAACATAGCAGATCTGCGGCAGAACTTGGAGGAGACCATGACCAGTCTGCGCGGGACGCAGATCAGCACCCACAGGTGGGTCTTGTCTTTGTTGAGGGTCCTGAATCAGTCAAAGGTTACTTCCATAACCGTGAGCAGCTTCATGAGATGATCATTAACACGAGTGAAGGAAAAGCAGCCATCAAGTTGTCACCATAGGACTGATGAAAATCGTCCCCATTGTCCAGCTTAAGGTGGATGAGAGAAATCAAGAGTGTGAACCTTTTGCTTTGTTACTATTTCTTTGTGGGGACTGGAATGATATGGAGTGGATGTGACCTGTGTAAGTTTAGTGTGGAACATGTCTTGTCGTAAATAGTTTTACTTGAACCCTGTTGACAGCCTCAGCTGTGTCTGTTTTGTGTAGATGGTTGTTTAGGCATAGCAAGATCTTGTTGTATAGAGGTACTTAACCCCATAATACAATATCGGTCATATGTGATACCAAAATCTCAAAGACCTCCACCACAGGAAGACATTACAGACTTTCCTTTCATATGCGTGTCTCCTTCTGGTGGACCAAGAAAAAAATTGCACTTTGTAATCAGTAGGATTTTCATGGGATAAGAAGTTCTGTGCGTGTGAATTATGTTATAATGAGTGTGTTTCTTTGTGAGACTTTTGTGCGGATGTGTGTGAGATGGAGACAGCGATTTGTATGGAGGCCTTTTAGCTCATGACTCCCCCGATGAGTGTCTTTAGAGTTTGATTGACAGCCTGTGCCCAGCTCAGAGTTGCCCATGTCTGGCTGTGCCAGCGGGGGTTGTTTTTAGTGTCTGCCACATTTGCGGGGACCACTGTCTGATGCCCCCTCCTTCACCACTTACTTAGCACCCTGGAGACGACCTTCGACAGCAGCATAACCACAGAGGTCAGCGGGAGGGACAACGTGGTGGCACGGTCCACTTCAATGTTGCCATGGCGACAAGGCTCTGCCAGCCCACGATTGCAGGCGGGAGATGCGCCCTCCTCTGGGAGAGATGGGTTTACACAACGGGCAGGCGGAGGCTCTAACCGCTTCGTGCCCAGCCGCTGCCACCTTCACCGCCAGACTACAACTGCCAACAGTATGCTCCACCTGACTGACATGGCTTTGGAGGGAGAGACAACTGGATACATGAGTGATGGTGACTTGCTGAGTAAAGCCATTAACAAGACTGACAACGGCACTAACACCAGCGGGTAAGACGGCAAATAGCCACAGATATTTAATCAAGAGATTACACTTTTACACTTTTTTACACTTTTTTTTTTACACTTTTACACTAGAAGTCAGATGCTACATCTTGTTTACTGCTAGTCAATTATGAGTCAGTTTTTTTCGCATCAGTCCACTCATTGCAGCTCCCATCAGTCTACTCATTGCAGCTCCCATCATTCTACTATTTGTAAAAAAAAAAAAAACACTTCAAACAACTTAATTAAAGCTTTCACATGTGTTGGTGGACTAGAATGTTATAAACAAATTATACACCAAGCCATTATGATAATTACAAACAGTTGAACGTTCAGCTTTATTTAAATTTATTAAATGTAAACCAACACAACTGAGTTGCACAGGTTTTTACTAAGTGCTAACGAAAAAGTATTCTGGCACCCTGACCAAAATTATCCATAGATTTTTTAAATAGAAGAAATAGAGAAATAGAATTTAATTTGCACAGGGTTATTGCACAAATTCAGGACTTTTTTTGTAGTAATATTGAAATATTATGCATATTTTTAGAGGCGACATGGTCATATATATTTTTAAGCCAATTATCAGTTAAGAATAACTGTAAAAGCTGATTAGCTTGATCCATGTGATGCCTTTTGAAAAACTTTTTGAGTCAAAAATCTAAATTAGTGAGTATATTCACACTATATATAAATATATATGGATATAGTTGAGTTTGAATAAATATTTATTATGATACCTCGTTTGTTCAGTGATTGACAAACTAAGAAACTGAAACAAATGTAACAAAACTACAGAAAGATATAATTTACTATTTTACTCAGAGTAAGGACAGATCCCCCTTTCAGGCAATTCAACAATTTAACAAAGCATGTTGAGATGTGTCCCAGCTGTGTCTTTAACCAGTAACCACTAAGGATGTGTTTGGGAAGCTCTGGAATGGAAGTATCTTGTGTGAAACTTGTGTGTGATTGGTTGGAAGTAGCCTGGTGGGTAACATGCTCACATATGAACCTGAGGACCCAGGTTCAAATCCCAGTTTCTACCATTGTGTCCCCAAGCCAGACACTTAACCCTGAGTGTCTCCAGCATGACTGACCCTGTAACTACTGATTGTAAGTCGCTCTGGATAAGGGCGTCTGATAAATGCTGTAAATGTAAATGAATCAGGAAGGACCAGCCCCCTCTGCAAAGATCACAGTTCATTGGTATAAAGCTAATGAGTGTGAATCTTTTTTAAAAGAAATTCTTGCACCTTGGCCATGAAACCTAAATGTTCTGAAGAGGTTTTTCAACTGTTCTCCATATTCAGCACCAGTACCAGTAAAACAAGGCCAATACCTGACACCTACAGGAGATCAGCTTCATCTGGACTTTCTTTCATCAGTCCATTATCTAGGAAAGTTTAGAACATGGATTTGTTCCTGCTTCCTTCTGCAGAAAACCTGGGCATGAGCTTCTCATTACCTCCCTGCATCACATTTTCCCTCTACTTATCATTCCTGATTATTTCTTAAGCTGAATGTGTGATTAAAATTCCATCCTTCTGCATTGGTTGAGTTTTGTTCCTGCAGTGTCCTCAAGGTGGCGTCGTTTCTCAAGTAACTTCTGTAATTACAGCAACAATGAAATATATATGATAAATAAATAATCACAGACATGTGCATTATTTACAATCTAAATTAGTGATAGTGAAGTGATTTGTCAAACACTGCAGCACACGGTGACACAACAAAATGTGCCTTTCTCCTGTAAGTCGCTTTGGATAAAAGTGTCAGCAAAATAAAGTAAAGTAAAGTAAAGAAATGTGTTCTCTGTGTTCCCATCAGCCATGAAAGGCTCTCGGGAGCAGTGTTTGGGGGTGGTACTTTTCTCAGGGACACCTTGGCGGTTCGGGATTCAAACCGGCAAACTACGGATTACAGGTCCACTTTCCTTTCCCGCTAGGCCACCACTGTCCCTGGCCAATGTTTGATAAAATTATGGGCTGGTGCAAAGTGATGAGAAAATGCTACATGAGAAAGTACAGGCTACAGGCAGAATACGCACATGTGAACATGTTTTACATTTACAGCATTTATCAGACACCCTTATCCAGAGCGACTTACAATCAGTAGTTACAGGGACAGTCCCCCCTGGAGCCACTTAGGGTTAAGTGTCTATCTCAGGTACACAATGGTAGTAAGTGGGATTTGAACCCGGGTCTTCTGGTTCATAGGTGAGTGTGTTACCCACTAGGCTACTACCACCCTAACTTTTTGGTCCACTTCTGTGGCAGCCAGGTCTCTCAGTGAGCTGCCCCATCACCATGTAGCAATTCCTTGAAACAAAAATGAATAAGAAATAGTCACTGAAGACAGATAATGAGGTAGTGAAACCCACATTTGCGGATTCATCTAATCATCTATTTAATTTAAAAAGTACAACTGTTTGCAGGTAAGCAAAGTGTTTTCTTATAATCAATGATTTTTTTAAGTGACTGACTTACATTAATGAAAACAACATTCCACTGGAATTATTGCTGAGGATGGGCCTCCCCACATTTATGCAGATATTTTTATTGAATAACCACAGGACAAGAATAAAAAAAAAAGAATCAGAAAAAGACTTGTTTTTCAACCCAAGCAGCAAGACCTTGTTGGAAACCAGTAAAAGTAATTTGGTTTACAGCCCTCCATCTCGAAGGCTTTTTGGCTGTTCATCGGATGTCAAAATGTTGTGTGTTTTACACCGACTGATGCTGTCTCTGCTGTTCGGCGTGATTAATTAGCGCGGCTGCCCACGCCCCAGTGGAGAATTTCCCTTTGGTGCCGCAACCGGCTAACCCTGCACTAGCAGCCTGTAATCTGTCATGACCGCGCCGGCCCAGGCGCTACAGTTTGCCTTCTTCTTTGTGTCGTGCGTCGGGAGCCGAGCCAGGCTTTTGGTCTCATGGACTGGACTCTGAACACCATTTAGCTGTAACTGCAGTGGTTTCTGGCAGCGTGACCAGCACTGAACTGATGAACCTTCTGGCTGAACTTCTGGCTGCTTCAAGATTAAAGTAGGCATGAGAACTCAAAATAGCATTGTCTGTATATATGAATCCCTAACACATCACTTGTATATAAACAATCTGTTTAATTGATTGATGCTGGACCTTTGATATAAAGAAATAATACCGTTTTAATAAATTTTTTTTGCCAGTTTGAGCCGAGGGCAGTCGGGTAGCACTGTCTGGGCTAGAATGCTGGGAGTCAGGGGGTCATGGGAAATATTTGTGGCTTGGGACCCTAGATGTTTTTGGGACAGATTGGAGATGCTTCAGGGGCATGTAGTTCTGTTTTTTCACACGAGGAAGAGTAGAGCTAGGCCTTTGGATGTGCCCCTTGTGTCTCCTTTTTTGTACTGTTCCTCAGAAATATTCTTCGAACATGCCCCACCCTTTTTACTAGTTATGTTCCCACATGCACCAGTTTGATGTACCAATACGTTCACTTTCAATTTCTTGTTTTAAACTGGGCTTCAAAGAATCAGATTGTTAAGATTGTTTCATGATTCATTTGTTTCTGGTTGTTGTTTCTTAGTTTATTAACATCGTTATTCTACTTTATATTTCATTTGAACTTTTTTTTTTTAAATTTGACTTTAATCATGACCCTGTCTATTAAAAATATCTGACCCTGGAATCACCCATCAGCCTCTGAGTAAGTCTCTGTCTCTGTACAGACATTTACTAAACGACAAAACTGCTTAACTTGCATCATTTCACTGCATGTTCTGGCCCAACATCACTTGTTGAAACTTGCGCTTTGGGCAGTAAAGGTGTGTTTATCATAAATCTTGCATTTAGTTTGTTGTCTTCCAGTGTAAAGTTAACCTGTTCAGCTGGTTGAACAGCAATCAGACATAATCCCCGGACTGTAATTGACTGTAATTATTTTTTACAGGAAGTGTTTTAAAATATGTGTAGCTGTCTTTTGGGTCTGTATGAATTTTATGTGTTATTTATGTTATTTTTGAGATTGATGACTTATATGGACACTGCGCCGACTGTAAGCTTGGGCAAGAGTGGGCAGCGCCCCTTAAACAAATGCCCTGCCCCCTTAAATCAAGCATTTACAATGTGAGAAAGAAAATAATAGATTACCCGCAAATTGAATATGAACAAGATTTACTACAGTAGCTGGAAAAGCTGCTGTACTGGATAAGGCACAAATTAGACGACTGGTTTCCCCTCTTGTTCACTCTTTCCAGCTGTGCTCTGTTTTAGAGCAGATCCCCACTAACCCTCCCCCCAGCTAAACATCATATTGCTGTTAGTATGCAAATGAGCCGGTGTCAAGTTTCTCAGTAGGCAGGGAAGAGCAAAATGGGCGTGAGGCTTAGAGGAAGAAGCAAATCTAATTTTTCCATATTTGAACAGTCATTGGGGGACTCATTGGGGAAGATGTTTCCTTCTCTATCCCACAAGCCCCACTGTCAGCCTGTCTGTTGTAAATCTTGGCCCAGTTTTGTCGGGTTGGGTCAAGCTCTCGTAGTAAATGATTGGTCAGTATACACAAACTTTCAGCCTGTAGTACCTATCCTTCCCAAATGATATGCTGCTTGTAAATTTGTTTCAGTGATTGGTAAAAGTTGTTAATTAATTAAACGTAATTTTTTTTAATGAAACGTCAATTTGATTTGCGAATCTCTGCCTCCGTTGTCAGGTGATGCTGGTTGGGTCAGACTGAGGCCCAACTTTTTAGGCCTGATAACAGCCTTACTGTCTGTTGCAAAGAGTGACTGGGGGACTCAGACACAAGCCCCACCCCAGCATTCAGCTCTGCACTGAACAGTTTCATGGACTGATGCAATCACTGATGCGAAGCTAAATTATTCACTTTCCACCCCAGCAGCTCACAAAGCGAAAGTTAATGCTGTTAATCCTTTTTCAACTATGCAAACCCTTTTTTACTTTTGTTAATATTAGCAATAGTGGGATGTGTTATTGTTGAGTTTGAATATATTTTATGTAACCCATCCAACTATGGTAAATGTTATGGTAAAAAGGAGTATATATTTTTTAGTTTGCCCTCTGAGGGATTGTCACTAGAGATGCCTGTCTAGAACAGTCCCCGTTTGGACATCAGAATGACTTTATCCTCTGTGAAAGCTGTCATTCAAAGTGTGATTTAACCCTGCCTCCCCGGGAGGTTCATTTATATTTAATTGTCACCAAGGCTCATGGTGAGGAGAATATTGAGGGGTAAATCCTTTACCAATCCAGTCATGCCCAGCCCAGATCAGCTTAGTTCCTGTCCCTCACCTCACCGGACCTGTCCATGGGTCTGTCTTTGGCTTGTCCTACTTTCTCCTTGCTTTCTGTCTCTCACTATTCCAGGATATCTGAAGTGATTCAAACTTTACTGGCATGTAACACCACATGCATTGGTTTTTATTCAGCACCAGTGAAGTCGCAATGGCCACAAAGAGTAAACACAGCTCTGTTTAATAGATGACATTGTTGAAATTGACTAAGTACATTTTTAAAGCCTCTCTGATTGTTTTTCATGTCATGCTAAGCAGAAGGGTGGTTCATACCACTTTACCAGGTCATTATTGACACAGGTCCTCGGGTATAAAGACTACCCTATTGTGTCATCGTTTGTGCACACAAAGCTAAACACACACAGACAGTCTGTCTGTCCCTCTGTGGCCCACGCTCTCAGAATTCATATGTGGAGATGAGGCCAGCCCATTGGCCAGACTCGAGAAGCACGTCCCCAACCTCTCGCACAGGTGTTGGTTACATCTCAGATCTCATACTGAACCTCCTGCACACACACACTGATACACAGAGACACACTGGAATACATGGAGAATGAAGTTAGTAGGAGGAGTTTGCACACAATGAAACTGCAGTTAACTCAAACGGAGTTAAGTTGTGTGTACTTTAAGTGGCTTTAGTATCAATGCTTCCTTCCAAAAGGTATGTGGATTTTTTTTTTGAACATCAGAAGCATTGTACTGCCATTTATTGAATTTGACTGAACCTTTTTATGCTACAGCCAACCATTTATAAAAATGTAAATTATGAGTTACGGTTAAACTATTAATATTGTCTAAAATCATCATAAAATAGACTAAACGGATATAATTGTAAAATATTTATTTACTGTGTTTATACATTGTAGTACATTAGTGCAATGTTGACTTCATTATATTGTTCCCCATTTATTATCATGAAACCATCATGGAAGCATTCTTAATGGCAAAACGCTCTGCATAACTTCAGGTGTTAACGTTGGGTGTTAGAACCTGTTCTTGCATCAGCAGAACCCATTCAGCCTGTTTCCCGTGTGACATGTGTGCCTGGTGTTGCGACTGTAAAAAATGCCTCTTTACTGCATTTTATTAATCTTGTTGAACCAGACTGAAGTTTACACAAGGAGTTTGACCTTTCCCACGGCACGCGGGCCCTCTTTAAAACCCGACATGACCTCCTGCGTATGAGCAGGGTAAGGACAGGACCTATGTGGGTTTACTGTGGTACAGAAGAAGGCCTTATTGTGTGTCTGTGTGTTGGGGCAGGAATGCTCTAATCACCTCTAATCTCTTAAGCTGTTGCCTGCCCAGTATGTGGAAAGCAGAATCACAATGAGGCTTTAAATGAGGAACGTATGTGGGTCAATATTGAGAAATGTCTGAAGTTGACTGAGAGCAAATGAGAACGTTTGTTTAAGCTGCTGACAGCTGAATCCTGAGGACACCCTGCGCCTACAACCCAGAGAAAATGTACATCCTTATTATCAGTTTTCATAGCATCCTCAGTACAACTAATACACTACACGTAATTGTTATTAATTATTCTAATTAATGTTTTCAAATATTACAAATAATAGTGCATGTCAACCAAGTAAAATAGCCTAAAAGTGATTAACTTGTCTGCACTTTGTATTATACAGGGAGTGCAGAATTATTAGGCAAGTTGTATTTTTGAGGAATAATTTTATTATTTAACAACAACAACAACAACCATGTTCTCAATGAACCCAAAAAACTTATTAATATCAAAGCTGAATGTTTTTGGAAGTAGTTTTTAGTTTGTTTTTATTTTTAGCTATTTTAGGGGGATATATGTGTGTGCAGGTGACTATTACTGTGCATAATTATTAGGCAACTTAACAAAAAACAAATATATACCCATTTCAATTATTTATTTTTACCAGTGAAACCAATATAACATCTCCACATTCACAAATACACATTATACATTACCAATCCAGCCACAGGCCCATCCATCTGGCCCATCAAGACTCACTCTCATTTCATCAGTCCATAAAACCTTAGAAAAATCAGTCTTGAGATATTTCTTGGCCCAGTCTTGACGTTTCAGCTTGTGTGTCTTGTTCAGTGGTGGTCGTCTTTCAGCCTTTCTTACCTTGGCCATGTCTCTGAGTATTGCACACCTTGTGCTTTTGGGCACTCCAGTGATGTTGCAGCTCTGAAATATGGCCAAACTGGTGGCAAGTGGCATCTTGGCAGCTGCACGCTTGACTTTTCTCATAGGCAGTTATTTTGTGCCTTGGTTTTTCCACACGCTTCTTGCGACCCTGTTGACTATTTTGAATGAAACGCTTGATTGTTCGATGATCACGCTTCAGAAGCTGTGCAATTTTAAGAGTGCTGCATCCCTCTGCAAGATATCTCACTATTTTTGACTTTTCTGAGCCTGTCAAGTCCTTCTTTTGACCCATTTTGCCAAAGGAAAGGAAGTTGCCTAATAATTATGCACACCTGATATAGGGTGTTGATGTCATTAGACCACATCCCTTCTCATTACAGAGATGCACATCACCTAATAAGCTTAATTGGTAGTAGGCTTTCGAGCCTATACAGCTTGGAGTAAGACAACATGCATGAAGAGGATGATGTGGACAAAATACTCATTTGCCTAATAATTCTACACTCCCTGTATAAATTACTGAAAAACTGGGATTTGTGTTTAAATAAGAAACAGCTGCAACCTGTCAAATTTATACAGTATTTAATACAAATAAAAAAAAAGCTTTTTCAATGTTGCTGGCATGATTTAAATGTTTTTGCTGTTTTTGACCATGATTCTCTGCAGGTTCACCCATGTCATTTTTAATCTCAGTTTGCCACATTTTAATGCATAAATGAATGCATATTTAATTTATACCAAAAAAACTGAAAAAAAAAACTTGCCATTTACTGCTGTAGAACAGAGCCCCTAAATGAATGAGCCGAGTCTTATTTGTGTATGTGTGTCTGGTGACAGCTACACCACAGATGGGGGGCTGAGTGTATTGAAGCAGTCGCCAGACACGGGGATGGCAGTGGTCCGACAGACCCTTCACGGGAGTAGAGCCAGCCAGGCCGACACAGACAGGTATGGCAGCATGTCTCACTCTCTCCTTCCCTTTCCTTCACTGTCTGCCTGTCTTTCCAAACTCTACGTGGAGCAAAATGTCAGTCACAAATGTCAGTGCAACGCTTAACCCCAGCAGCCTGTGTGTGTGTGGAGGGGCACATCACTTGACCTGTTGGGGGTTGTATAGTTATCCTTGAGCAAAGGAGGATCTGCAATCCTGCTCAAGTGTGAGAATGAGCTGTCGACTTAACGCAGAGTGATGCAGGGAGAAGTGTGATCTGACCTTTATAGATTCTTTTTCTTTCATTATTTATTTTCATTATCCAAAACAGTATTTAGTTTTGTAATCCTGTATACTACCATTTAATTTTTTTTGCTAAATAAATTAAACAAATTTGACAAATTTTGAAATAGTGATGCAGTCAAATTCTCATAGCAAAACAGTTTTATAATCAAAGATCATTAATAATGACAAATTTTCCGTTAATGAACACAGCATTCCCTTTAAATGGCCTTCTCTTTATGCAGACGTTTTATTCATTTAACAGCCATTTCTAGCTACCATAGTGATTAACAATGTCTGATGTTGCATTACAGGACAAAACAATTGTACATGGTGGTGTTTTACTCTGAATAACACCTTGACCACCTCCACCCTTGTTTTTCTTTCTTTTTTAAAATAATTTTCTTCGGGATTAATAAAGTTTTCTAATTCTGACTGATTTATCATTAGACTTTGTCCTCTTTGGTTTTGCTGGTGAGTCAGGTTCATTAAATTCATGATTTGGATGTGGATGTGGGTGTTCTCTTCAGTGATCCAGTGGGGGTTTATAGATCCCACCTGCTCCAGTGATTCGCTGTTCATCCTTCATGTTCATGAACAACAGAGCCACCCTGTCCCATTAGACCAGCTCTGCCAACGGTTGACAGTCAAGGCAGAGATACTGTCGTGTACACGTCATTTTATTCTTTACAGAAGATGCATGAGCACTGAGAAAGGAACACATGGCTGTATAAAACAGTGATTAAACATAAAAAACAAATATTAAACACTGTATAAAACAGTGATATAAAACATTGTTCTACCAAGGAAACCTTACAGGTTTTCATGGCTTCATTGTAAGATAACACAAGATAGGTGGGACTAATGAATCTGTAAAAACTGATGATAACTCAGAACCCAGCCATGTATCTTCACTAAAATCTTAGATTAGATTTTTTTCTTTAGATTTTTTTTTTTTTTTTAGATTTTTAATTTTTTTTACATAAAAATTGCACAAACAGAGTGTTAACTGTTCAAAAATCAGTTCAAGTTCAAATAGGAAGCAAACTTTAGTGGCCTACAACACTAAATAATGGCTTACGCAATAAAATGCTGTAACGCTTCTGGCAGTTTGAATGCCATCTTTTACAACAAATTATTGTAAAAATACGTATTTTATGCCCCTGTTTTAGAAAATGCACCTCTTAAGTGGTGAATTTTGGCAGCTTTAGCACTCTATAAACCTCCCTGTTATGCTTGATCCCTGGTGACCTCCCTTTACTACGGTGTGTGCAAGGCTACAAGACTACAAATGCTGTAAACATACAAGGCCGCCAAGTGGCACATGCTGAGCTTGCACCTCGGAAAATATAAGGTTTCAGAGCAAAGCACATGGCATGCTGTGTTCAGACTGAAATCGGTTTTAGACTACCATAAATTGTGGTTATGTGTCCACAATATGATTTCTGTGAGCTCTGTAAACGGTCCTGAGATATTCCCACACAGGATACTTCAAGCATTTCCTAGGTGGAGTAGTCCCATTGTTAGTTGTCTCTGATCCATTTGGGGGGGGGTTTTGTGTGTGGTTCTCTTTGTCCATGTGAGTCGCACTTATTTGTTTTTTTTTTCAGATTTTTTTGGTGATCTTGAAGTCTCAACCACTATTAATTCACACAGCAGTCAAACTGGTTTAATCCCTGCAACCCTAGCTGGGACTGATAGGAAGGGAGGATGAGTCTTGGTACAGAGAGGAGGTGGAATGGTTGTTTGCATGGTGTCAGAACAACAATATGTCTCTAAATGTTGATAAGGAGACAAAGGAGATCATTGTTGACTTCATGTACTGCCCAATCAACAGTTCAGTGGTGGAGTTTGTAAAAGCTACCACGTTCCTCAGTGTAGACAGCTGAGAATATAATAGGGATGCCTCTCTCCATACTACTGGATTCATTCCACAAATGTAGCATCTGCAAGGCCTGCAGCATTGTGGAGGACCGCTCACACCTCTCACATGGACTTTCCACCCTCCAGCCATCCTCAATAGTAGTAGCAGACTATTAGAGTGGTAGTAGCCTAGTGATTGACACACTTGCCTCTGAACCAGGAGACCCAGGTTTAATCCCTGAGGAAGACACTTAACCCTGAGTGTCTCCAGGGGGACTGTCCCTGTAACTATTGGGACAGTGGTGGCCTAGCAAGCAAGGAAGCAGACCCATAATTGGATGGTTGCCAGTTTAACTGCCAAGGTGCCACTAAGGTGCCACTGAGCAAAGTACCGTCCCCACACACTGCTCCCCGGGCGATGGTAAAATGCAGAGGACACATTTCATTTTGTCAACATGTGCTGTACTTGCTGTGCATGACAATAACAATCACTTTCACTTTCAATACCATGCTGCCCCCAGGATCATCCACATCAGCTCAACAACCTCGGAGGCCTTAAAGCATCTACAGAACTCACACATAGCCACTTTTCTGCAAACAGAACAAAACAAACTGAACAGCACTTTTAACTGAAGTATTGAACCCTGTGATACGCACGTTGTGCTGCTGCAGTATTATTCATCACATTATCATATCATTTCAAATTATTATTACAAAAAAGAATATTATCATATTATACACTTTATATATTAAGTATACTCTTACACTGATATATTATTGTATTGCTTCTACCTGTCTGTCTGGTTTGTCTAGTTTGTCTCAACCTGCATTATATTATAGGTTGGTGCACAATGTCCTTTGTCATGTTTTTGTGTTGTGTGTTTTTTCACACTGACTCCCACAAGCTTAACAATCTCATCTGTCTGTGTACTTGTATATGGAGAAACGACACGGTGACAATACACGACCTCTGCCACTTCCTTACCCACTAGGCCACCCCTGCCCAAGAAAGGCAGGCATGGCTATGAACTACCCACAATCCCATCTACCCAGTAGGAACATTTGGAATCTGTCAGGAACTCCACATCAGGTATAATTTAAAGAACATTCTCCTCTGAAATGCCAGCTGTGGACTGTCAGATCTCCCTACAGCTCCCTGTTGTTTTCGTTGTTCCTGATGATGCCCAGATGAAGCAGCGCCCGGGTGCCTTAGTGTGTGTGTGTGTGTGTATGTTTAGTCTGGGAGTTCAGAGGTCTCTGGCATGTAACATCAAGTTATGAACGTTGGCCTCGGGGGAGCTGCTGGGTTCTGTTGCATTCAGCACTTCCCACTCTTCCCTCTGTAACATCCCACCAGTCTGGACACATCCCCCCCTCAGGGTGCATTTTCCACCCCCCACCCCCATCTCTGTCTGTCCTTTGGTTTTGTGTTGCTTTTTGTTCTGCATTAAGACAGAAAATATAGAAATAATAACCTGTAAGTAATACCTGCTCTCACACCAGCTGTTCTGTAACACAAACCCGAGTACAGTGCAGGAGTGATGTAAAGCACTCTGGTATTCCACACAAACACACACACACAATTTTAGGTTGAGGCTGTGGAGACAGTTCTGTTCCGGTCTGATCTGCTCCATATTGTGACCAGCTTCTGAAATGTGATCGCACATCTTCCAAGAGGACAGGGATTTAGGGACTGCGGTTTAGCTCTGAAAGTAGAGACCAGGTCGGGTTCACACACACAATGCAAAAAAACATTATTATTCAAGAGAAAGTTACTGTGGCGTCTTGTATCCAGAGAAAGCCGCAGTTGTGGTGTATGCATGAGCGTCTGTGGTGTAGACACCAGTTCTCATGTTGTCTGTTGAGTGTGACTGAGACTGAGCAGCCAATAAAAGGCTGTTCTGCCTTTGTTGTTTTGTTATTATTTACAGTTTGCCTAAGTTTTATTATTCATTTAGTATCAATTATTTCTGCAATTGATAATATTCATATTGCTGTATGTTGCTTTGTTTGATTTGTTTGAGATTGTATGAATGTGGTGGTTTTGTTGTTCAATTTTGTGGCTCCTCTTCTCTGCTGCTGATATGTAAGGTAGGGGGTTTTAGTGAGGGTCCCCGCTGTCCTACACTCACTCACACATATGGAGAAGAGAACGGGAATCCCTGTGTCAGGTTCTCTTTTATCACTACTATATCGGCCTATAGGCACACACACACAGACAGACACGGATTGTAAAGACAGTATTGTGCATGTGAATGTGTGTGTGACTGGTCATGATGGGATCTCCTCAGATCCACTCTGATACCACTCCACAGACACAACAGAGAGAGAGAGGGAGAGAGAGGTGGCCAGGGAGATGAAGGAAGGGAAGGACAGAGTGTGGAGTCTCTCTCAGTACTGTGTGTGTCTGCATTAAGTCATTTTTTTTTAAGAGTCTGATGTTTCAATAGGTGTGAGAGCAAAAGAGAAACGCTGCTCATGTTTGCCTAAGGTGTGTGTACCTAGGTGGTGTGTTTGCTCTCTTTGCGAGAGTGTGTTCTCTCTGCTGTAATGCTGATATTGTGCGCTGTAGTTTTTAAATGTTGCTTGTTGCATTGTCGTTATTGTGGAATCCAGTTCACAGAACATCTATTGCTCTCTGTTCCTCTGTAGATGGAAATGCTGGTGTAATGCTAAACATCAGTCCAGTTTCCCACATTTCATTCACTGAGACAGAGTGTGTTCGATGGTTTGGTCCTGAGACGTCTGTAACAGAGATCACGGCTAGAGAGCAACGTGAGCAAACTGGAGGACCAGGGTGGAGTTGGATGCTGCTGTATGCCTGTGTGTGTGAAGTATTTACATTTGGAAGATGATCAGAATGGGGAAGTGGGTGCATGTGAGCTACAGACTCTTCTCATTTTAAACACATTGTTAAAGGTTTAAGAAATATATAATTACACACCACCAGAAAGTGCTGTGTGAATAGTTACAGTAACTCCTCTTCAATATACATATGACAAGCAACCAATGGATGGATAGAGTTCATCAGGACTGCGTGACAGTGAGAGACAGAGATACACCATATGAAACAGATCTGGGTCTCTGTCTGGAGCCACAGGAAAACTGCTCTTAGAATTGTTATTGGCTTAAAGTGTCTCAGATGATCAGCACGGGGTCTCGTGATCAGCTGCTTCCCATGGACGTTCATCTGTTTCAGAAAGGGTTGAGCTCCTCTAGGGTTGAGTTGTGCCTGAACTTTCACTCAGCCCACCTTCTCATGGCCCTCCATCCTGTTGTGTCTGTTGGTGTGGGTTGCTGATGGACAGGAAGCGCGGCACCCCCCTCTTATCCTCTTATCAGCACATCCCCGCCGGGTGCTTCCTTCCCCAGCGTCCATCAGTGTGTTCATTACTGCAGTGCGGTGACAATGTGGGCACACACAAGATCTGTCTAATGATAGTGTTCAGGATTGGGAGGGGATTACTTTGGTGTGTGTGTGTGTGTGTGCTTGGGAGGAAGGGGGGGGCTATGTGAATGAGAAAGTGGGATTAAAGGCATAACTGCTTTGAAAACTGTTTCTCTTGAGTGTACTTTTTTAATGAAAGTGTGATCAGAGTGTTACTTTGAACGTTTTATGGCAGATGTGTGCCCTGCTTTCGTGTGTAATTGGGCCTGCATGCATGTTAGTCTGTGTGTGTGTGTGTGCATGCATATTATGTGCATAAGCATGTCAATGCAAGCCTGTGCATGTATACATATGAAAGCATGTGTGTGTATCTGTGTGTCTCTGTGCCTGTTCATGAGTCAGTGAGTTGTCACTCTGTGTTTGTGTGTGCTTGTGCATATATGTGATTGTCAATATTCTTTATTTGTCATCATTTGACAGCATTGTACAGCATTGGGGCAGTGGTGGCCTAGCGGTTAAGGAAGTGTAATCAGAAGGTTGCCAGTTCAAATCCCGATCTGCCAAGGTGCCACTGAGCAAAGCACCATCCCCACACACTGCTCCTTAGGCGCCTGTCATGGTTGCCCACTGCTCACCAAGGGTGATGGTTAAAAGCAGAGGACACATTTTGTTGTGTGCACCATGTGCTGTGCTGAAGTGTTTCACAATGACAATCACTTCACTTTCAGTTTCATGTTGTTAAAATGTGCTAAATAAAATATCTCAAAAAGAAACTGGAAAATGCTAAAATGCGGTAAATGAAAATGAATAGAACATGATGTGCTGGTTTGCTGGTAGTCTGGATCTCCTTGTGTTCAGAGATCGAATGTGATGTACTCCTGTCTGGGCTGGAAGTGCTTTAAACCCTTCGCCGAGGTGATTGACATAATTACACTGGAGAGCAGTAGCACCCGCTGGCCAATTCACATGCTAATGTCCCCGTGAAGAGAGCTGAGATGGCCCATCAACACTGTCTGGAGGCTTGGTCTGCTGAAGCGGGTGAACATGTACTTTTACATATGAACCCATTTCTGCACCCTACATAAAAAATAAAAACCAAGGTGAAATACTAATTCTCAAAATGCTCTGACTGTCAGTATCTGTTACAGTTGGTTGGTTTAGTTGCATCCCCTAATCGTGTAGTAGCAGTTGTGTATTGCACAATTACCGCTAAATAGTCATGAAGAAGTAACAATGTAAGACATTGTGTGTGTGGTGGAGAGATTATGTAACATGTAGATCCCTCAGTGAAATAGCTGAAATGAACCCAGCTGGATCTGAGAGACTCTCCTCACACATCTCACCCTCCAGCATGCAGCGAGACTGGGAACCAAACTAGCACAATGAACCACGAGTCCGTGTATTTTCTGCATGGCGGGTGCCTGCATGAAGAGTTGACTCTGATCACCATTCTGACAGCATCCTCTCAGTTACCACACTGACTTATTTACTTTATTTTATTCTTCAAAGGGACATTAGCATTTAACGATGGTGTCACCAAGCCACACAGAACCAGAATCATTCTTTTCATTTTATTCAAAACATAATTCTATCAAAGCACAGAACATCATAGATGCATTTCTAAGCAACATAGGAAGTGAAAACAGCATTTTTGGCAGATACCACTTAAAAAAAAAAAAAAAAAAAACTGAATAGAACATAACGTTTTTATTTCAAATCCCTGATTTAACACACAGTTCAGTTCAGTTAAATCTTTTGCCTCAATTCTGCCCTGTGTTGCCAGGTCAGGGAAGTGGAGCAGCAGCAGAACAGAACAAAATTCTTGGCACTCCTCTAGCTCCCTGGCCAACTTGTCATTACCCACGGCCTAGTGGTGAGATGGGATGCGGGTGGCGGAATGCAGCCTCTCTCCGTTCAGGCCACCCCAAAAACCTCGCCAGGCCCTAAAAATAAAAAAGACGTCTGCAAATTCATGTTTGTGTTAAAGTTGATTGTCCTGTAGTTTCTTTTAAAGAATGCAGCATGAATAAAAAAAATTGCTAAGTTGTAAGTTTGGCTGGGCATTTTTCCTCTTTGACATTTGACCCACTGACCTTATTCCGTGACCTGGAAAAAATCAGGAACAAAAAGAAAGAGAGAATAATCTGCTATAGATTCTACAAATTAGATTGGTTCAGTAGAGTCCACCAACATGACTTCTGGCCTATAAATAATAATTTAATGGAAAAACAGTGTGATGGACAGACATGAACATCTCATTTCTACACCTTGCTCAAATATTTTTTTCTTTCGAGACCGTGGTGTGACAATTAACAATACAAGGAAAGACATAGCGGTTAAGGACGCAGCCCCGTAATTAGAAGGTTGCTGGTTCGAATACTGATCCGCCAAGGTGCCACTGATGTGCCACCGAGCAAAGTACCGTCCCCACACACTGCTCCCCGGGCGCCTGTCATGGCCGCCCACTGCTCACTCAGGGTGATGGGTTAAATGCAGAGTACAAATTTCACTGTGTGCACCTTGTGCTGTGCTGCTGTGTATCACAAGTGACCATCACTTTACTTTACTTTTTTTATAAAGTGCAGATGAGACTCCTGGCAGTGAAATTTTGGAAAATATTGCAACGGATAAAAGGACAGCACAGTAAAATTGAAATAAAGGGCTGGTGACAATAAAGTAGCCTTTAATCTTAAGTAAGTGGAATAAATAAAAAAGAAAAAAGTACTTATGTGTGTTTGCAGAATATGTTCACAGGGTGTTAAAGTTGACACCACACTTCACGACATCACGTTTCTTGAGCACACTTTAACTTGATCTGACCTGTGTTTCCCCTGGCATTTGTTCAAGCCACTTCTTAGTGACCGGCATATTTTTTTTTCTCCACTGTTTTTGATCAGATGGTTCTCTTATGTGTCCAACCTGCCCACAGAGTGGATTCTGTAATCTGATCCTAGATCAAATTACAGAGAACTCCTAGAGAAAGGAGCTGGGGGAGGAGCGGTTGAGGTGAGGCACCGCCCCTTGACTGCCGTGGTTGGCTGTTGCCGTGGAGTTGGCCGATACCTTCGCTTGTACTGCCCGCGTGAGAATAGATGAGACCCAGGCAGAGCGAGGAGGCACCCATGAAGCTCCCAGTCGGACAGGCCGGCCTTCCACAGCCCCCCTCCAGCTCCAGCACAGCTCGAGGAAGAGCCGGGTCTCTGAGGTACACACACGTTCACAGGAGGGCTCACAGTAGACTGAGACACACACACACACAGCACTCTCACTCACTCATAATACGTTAACTTGCTTAGACACACACAGATTTGTGCTCCTATTCACTCTGCATGTGCTCTGCATGCACTGACGTGGTTTCTGTGTCAGGGTGACGGGTAACGGCTGCTCAGTTCACTCTGATCTTGTTTGTGTGTAAGATGTGTGTGCGGATGCATTTTGCACAATTCTGACTGTAATGACAGAGCAACTTGTGAGCTCTGCAGCTCGCAGACAGCAACATCGCAGATGCACACACCTCACAGAGGCTTTTCTGAATGAGTTTGGCTCAGGACCGTACCAGAGCAGGTTTGGATAAGATGGTTCCCAGGACTGATTTCATATTGGTGTGCGTAGGTAGGAGTGTGTCATAAGACTAGGGTGAAATTTGTAGGTGAACGTAAGAATTTATTTGTGTGCCATAGTTTCACCAGTTTCAGTGATGAAATATTTTGCATAAAGTAACACTTATTTCCACTTTGCAAGCTACGAATATTCCAATGGCGTAACTCTTCCTCATAAGTCCTTATTACTCATTGTTATAAAATATTACAGCATAATTTTGGTGAAGTATCAAGACTCTGTCATCCAATATTGATTCCAGTTGTAACATAAAAAATAACTTGTGATTTATACGTTGATTTTATACGTATACGAATAACAGTGATTTATGATATAATTCTGTGTATGTTTTTCCCAAATGTGCTTCAAGCTAACTTTAAGGGATTTTTTGTTTTTATATGATGATGATAGAGAACCATCCTGCACTCACTGTGTGTGTGTGTGTGTGTGTGTGTGTGTGTGAGTGACTCTGGCCCTCAGGCTTTCATTGTTTTTACATAAACACCCTGCCCCCATCAGCTTCCTCCCTCCAAACCTGTTTCAAGCCACTGTGAGTGGGACACTCTACAGTGCTGAACTCTGTAGTCCCTTTGTGTTCCTCAGTCTCAGGTTCTGTTGTGGCTCGCGGTGTTCCTCTTCATTGTTCTTGCCGGCAGAGGGACAAAGTGCTTTTTGCACTTTTTACGTCTCAGCTGACTAGTTGTCTGGCCAAAATGATCCACAGTTGAGTGGACCTTTGCTGAAAGCCCTGCCACTGGCTGCTTACTGTTGAGAGATTGAGGCTCGCCTTTCAAAGAGATGAACCGAGACCTGGTGATTCTGCGTCGTGGCCACAGTCCCATCCGACACCCACAGCGCTGGCCCCTGCCTTTCATCCCCAAGAGGGAGGACTGAAAAGAGTAATTGTTGAAGGAGGGGATGTGTGGAAGTAATTGGCAACAAGTTTCTATTATCAGTGATGCGCCCAATCTGTTGACCGTACACAGCACTACTTCTGAGCCAGTAAGCAAAGGGCATCTTAAATATCAGCACATATCAGCAGCGGTTGTTCTGTTTCATGGTTGTTGCCAGATTTGCCTGTGATTGTAATCTGTCTTGCCTCTTTATAGGAAACAAGGCTGAAAACAGAAAAAATTCCTCATTCTGACGTCTAGCTCATCATCACATTTGTATCATTTACACTCAGCTGGCCTGTAAGTTGGAAATCCATTGAATGAACAGGGGACACTGTGCATTTAAGAAGAATTTAGTCCCGCCCTCTTACTTTGAGTTAAAATATGAAATATGACACATGCGATGTATTTAATGTTAAAGTATTCCAGTCATTCTTTATCATTTTATATAATTTAATTATTTGTGTATTTATCTATTTAATTTTAGAACTCGTAACCCTCATATGAACTGTGATTGTAGGAAGTTCTCTTTTTGCTGATCTGTAATGACACGTCCCATATTCCTGATTGTTTCAACCAAGACCTTAATCCCAAAACTGGCAAATATGGTAACACTGAGTGCAAGATCCTGTCTCCTTCCCTCCAGTTTCGGTCCTCATAATAAAATGTGGATCTTGGGACGACGTCTGCTACCAAAGATGCAGTTACATAATGTTTGCTTTTAGTGAAGAATTTATATTTACGACATTTAGCAGACCAGAGAGTGAGACAGTCCTCCTGGAGCAACTCCGGGTTAAGTGCCTTGCTCAGGGATACAATGGTAGTAAATGCAGTTTGAACCTGGGTCTTCTGTAGGGTGGTATTAGCCTAGAGGGTAGCACAAGACACTTAACCTTACGTGTCTCCAGGGGAACTCTTCTTGTAACTACTGATTGTAAGTCGCTCTAGAAAAGGGCATCTGATAAATGCCGAAAAATGTTCTTGTTCATAGGTCAAGTGTGTTACCATCATCCAATGCACTACTTCTTAAATAAAGACTCATCAATATGAAGGGAAAAGGGAAGCAACATCAAAGTGAAATGCAGCACAGCACACGGTGCACACAACGAAATGTGTCCTCTGCTTTTAACCATCACCCACAGTGAGCAGTGGGCAACCATGAAAGGTGCCAGGGGAGCAGTGTGTTGGGACGGGGCATTGCTCAGTGGCACCTTGTCGGTTTGGGGATTCGAACCGGCAAACTTCTGACTACGGGGCTGCTTCCTTAAGCACTACCCAATATACCCCACAGAGTGTGTGACTACCTGTTGGCATTACTTCTTATAACTACCCTTTTGAGGTATTTGATACCTACACACATATTTGAGGTTTATGTCACTTGTTTTCTATAAGTCCTGAATGTACTTGATGTGAACACGCCCCATGTGTTACTGCTAACTGAGCAGAGGCACAGGGCACAGTTTGAAAATTCGTTGGACCTGTTTTTGGCTACCGGTGATGCAATTCCTCAGGGAATTAGTCAGCATTAGTCATGTTAGTCATGGGTACACTCCTCAAAATGTTAATGATCCGCTTCCTGCTTTTTGATGTGTAACGTACAAGTTAGCTGTGCTTGTCTTTGCTTTAGCGGGAGGCGGGACTCATTTCTGCATTGGAAGATGACAACCGGTGCTGATAGGACCATGGGACTTGCACCATTCAGAAGTTCAGACTAGTACTAGACAAAGGTGTGGGTTTGGATTAGGGATATTGGGCTTGTTTGCAATGTGAACTGACCACACTTTCACCTTTTCCATGCACTTCATGCTGGTAGTAATTGTGGAGAAACTGTCAGAACCGCGGCGTAGGGTTAGCGGTGTCCTCTCTCGAACCCTCAACCATTCCAAATGATCAGCCAGATCAGCCGCCTCCCTTCCAGCCCAAGGCCACAGGGTGCACTCACCTCCCTGGAGAGACAGACAGTGCTGTAATTACAGCCAGTTCAGAGCAGGGCCAGGAGGAGCCTGTAAGGTTGTAGGTATGAGGGGAATGCACCAGCTCTCCAAAGTGCCTGTCGCTCAGCCAAAACGACCTGCGAGTGTGGGATGCGTTTGGTCCAGCATTTACCAGCGCTTTGCATCTTTCTTCCAACCTCTGCTGTCTCAATACTTTCATCCTACTGCTCTTCTCAGTGTCTTCTCTGTTTTTCTTCAGGAACAGATTAAGTCATTTACCTCAGTAATCCAAATTTACTGTATTAACCAGTAGCTACACTCTTGTTGCAGTATATTGTGTAGTGCACCAGTGTAGCAGAGTATACTTGTCACGCCGGTGAGCTGACGGGGGAAAGAAGAAATAAAAGGGAAATAAAGGGGGACAACATAAACTAGCCTGCAGGCGTGTGGTGATTACCAGAACTCAAGACTAACACCAAGTTGCCAGGTCCAGTTCACTACAATGTTGCCGCTCCTGAAGGGGCGGAAATCCCCAGCTTTTAAAAGAGGTCCTGATTGGCCACACCTGGCATCGTCAGCTGTGGCCTATACTTGTCACATGATCCTTTAGATGTGTTGGTTTTTAGACGTGTTCCTAAAGAGCTCGTAACTTTATCCTTTCTTGGAGTGTCATAAATATGTTGGGGTTTTTTCGTGTACGTGTACTGTGTACAGTGTGAATGTTGCTTTTGATGCTCAGCTTTTTATAATTAATTTATAATTTTTGGTGTTTTTATTATTCACATTTTATTTATTATTTGGATTGTTAACATAGAAGAAGTGATATTTAATTTCGGTTTGCTTGAAAATGACAGTAAAGGAATCCCAGGATTTGACATGTCCCCAGGTTTCTTACATTATGGCACCAGTCTTTTTTTCTGAGTTATTGAATGATTGGTTCTTAATGTCCATTTGTAATTAACTTTTTTTATGTGAAGTTGGGACGACAGCAGTTCAGTCAGCAGTGGCATCAGTGACACGCTAGACACAGATGAGCTCAATACTAGCTCTTCTCTCAGCTCCTTCATCAACACGCCTTCAACCCCGCGCCAGGACACTGACCAGCAGGTGAGTCAGTTTCATAATCATAATGTTCCAACGTTCTCTACTCAACTTATCAACTTTCCAATCCTCATTTGCCACTTCTTTCACTGTTCTTAACTTTTGTATGAATTTTGGAAGTTCTCCAAAGCCACTGTGGTCTTAAACCCATAACCCACATCCTCATACGCCTCAACTTCCACCACCCCTACCTACCAAAGATGCCAGCTCCTATATCCATCATCTTCCAAAACCTCCATATTCTGCTGATCCAACCACAGAGGAAGCAGGTATATAGCCCATCAGCTTCTAAAGGACCAGGCAGGATGATTCAGATGTAGGGTTGAGTTGACACTTTAAATGTCCCCTGACATGAAAAAAAAAATTGCTTTTATATAGGTATTAGTAGTCCCCTAATACTAAATCTGAAGTCTCTTTCCAAAATTCAGCAGTGGTGCAGAATTACAGCTACTTTTAGCCAGTCCCACAGTAAGATTCTCAGGACGCGCCTTTTCGGGTGTGTGTGGCTTTAAATGCTAATGAGGAGGAGAGAGGCAGGACAACGAGGAGAGCGGCCTATAGAAGTGAGCAGGCATTCGTGGAAATGGATTCGTGGACGTCATCAATACCATTCACCAACTAGAATGTTTAACAGGAAAAAATTAAATGAATCCATTGGTTCTTCAGAGTCTTGCGTGATGGAATCAAAAAATATACATATGCAACTGCACATTTTCAAGACATGATGGTCGGTGGAGGTAACCTTTCCCCTTATGACTTCTTAAGGGGACAAATTCCAGATCTGACCGTCCGAGCTTCCGCTCTCTGAACGGTGATGCAGAATGGCAAAAGTGCTCTTTATACATATCACAATTTCTAGCCACTGCAGAAGCATAGACAGGCTAGGGGAACTCAAATTAATATTAATTAATACGGTCATGGGACCTTTAAGAAGAAAAAGTCTCCCATCTCACCCATCTGTTTCAACTTTCCTTTGTTTTACCATTATGAGGAGTCAGCAAAACTCTGGTGAGGGACGGGGCTTTCATTAGATCAGTTCTTCACCATGGACCTTATCATAGCCATGTGTCTGCTGGGTGGGAGTTGCCCGGTGACTCAAACCAAGCCCGGTCTGTTTTACAAGCCTCTGTGAGCAGCACGGAGGGTCATCGTATGCTGAGATAATGGGCTCGGCTTCCACCCCCAGCAGCGCCACCTCTCACCCTGTGGGCGCAAAAGCTACCTACAGCAGTGATGATGACATGTCCCTCACTCTGAGATTACACATCAGCACTTTTCCATGATAAATGCCAGACAAGGAACTGTGTTTCTTTCTGTATTTTCTTTCTCTTATATATTACATATTATTCTCTTATATATATATATATATATATTTTTTTTTTTTAAATATAATATTGCAACGATCAGTCCCATTTCACACATAAACACATATAAAAAACATATAAAAATGAATTCAAACATGTATACATAAAATTTACACAGATATACTGTATATAAAGAATATTCTAACCACATTTCACCTTTCTGTGGCTTTTTTGTCAGTCTTTCACTTTATCTTCCTTTCTTTAAGCCTTTCTTCATTTCTCATTCTCTGTCTCTCTTAGAAACGGTAAGAGACTATTCCACCGTCCATTTATCACAATCCCAACTGTTTGAAGCTGTGCCCTCCAGCACCAACAAAATCATTTCAACTCAAACACACAGAGAGAGGTCAGGAACCCAAAAGCAGCACCGCGAGCCAGTTATCTGTCACATCTAGCCCTCACCGCCCTCTCGCTCCCTCAAACCACGTTGCCTTTTATAGAATTTTTTTATGCCCTCTCAACTCCACACGAAAGTGCTCTCTTTGGATTTATTATATCAGCACAGAGATAACAATGTTTTGGATCGGGGGGGTCAATAACAGGAGAGGCCATTAAAATTCCTTGCCGGGCCATAATTTTTTATGAGTATTTTCAGTAGCGGCTGAACAATGAACTGTTCTGAGTCAGGGTGGTGATGTAATGTTGGCCAGGTCTGGAAGCTGTTGGATGAGTCCGAGACCCTTGGCCCGTCATTGCTCTCACAATCTGGTGAGCACTGATATATTCTTGATAGGTGCTGTTACCCTGATCTAATGACCCTCCAAATTCCACGTAATCTAGTGGGTCAAGTCAATGGCATTTTAATAAAACAAACTCACTACTGTTGAGTTTGTGCTCTGATTTACCATTGAGCAGTTTGGTGAAGTTTCACTGTATGAATTGAACAATGTAGAATTATCATTATAACCATAATCAACTGATAAGGAAATTCATCAAGAAATGAGATAGAATTATCTTATTTCAGGTCTAAAGGCATTATTCTCAAACTGGCATTAAGCACAGTGCTCTGTGCTAAGATTGG
Source organism: Denticeps clupeoides (assembly GCF_900700375.1). Taxonomy (NCBI): domain Eukaryota; kingdom Metazoa; phylum Chordata; class Actinopteri; order Clupeiformes; family Denticipitidae; genus Denticeps; species Denticeps clupeoides. The sequence goes on from NC_041723.1 coordinate 17,133,142, forward strand.
ACACAAAGTTCAAATGCAATCTTTAATGATATTTGTGTTTTCAGGTTTAAATAATCCATAATGTGGAAGTCCATGATAGCTGTCAAATATCGGGCTCTGTAGTTAATCTGGAATTTGCAGTTGCCATAAATTTTTACCAGATACTTTGATCATATCTGAATCATTGTGGTTTTGGGGCACACAGGAACACTGAGGAGCAAATGGCTGCAAAACTGCAGGGATGATGATTAAATGGTTAAAGAATTCTATCTGTGCTTTATGGGTCTATTTTGTTCCTTGTTGTTGTGCTCCAGACAGATACGGAGAAGCACTTGTTTGTGGGGTGGTCTATAGATGAGCGCAGATGCTCTGATACTGGCTCGGACGGCGCAGTCAAAATGGACACCACCTCTGGCAAGTGGCGCCGCCACCCCTCTGACGTCTCAGATGAGTCGGATAAGAGCTCTGCCAGTCGCAAGAACATGCCGGCCACCATCTCTCATACAGGCTCCTGGAGGAGAGGCATGACGGCACAAGTGGGCATCACCTCCCCGCGAGCGAAGGCTTCCATGGCAACGGGTTGTGGCATGCTTAGAGCCAGTGGCACAGGTAGCCACCTTTTATCTCTGTCTCTCTTTGTTGCTTTAATAAGTCGAAACGTGACAAAACATTGATACTGAAAGGGCGATTGAAATCTCCTCAGTCTTAATCAGATCTTTTTATGGGTTAATAAGACTTGTTCTCTGCAGAGACTCAGAAGGTGTGTTAGAGACTCCTGATCACCATGATAATTAAGCTTTTTTCAGTGTTCAGGCAAGTTGTGACAGCCCTATCTTTTGCTACTGGGCGGAGCTGAAAGGTTTTGTATGTTAAATGGAATGTGGCATATTATATGAACTTCTGTTGTTTTGTTTTCAACCCTCTCAGGCAAGACAGATGATGCCAAAGTGTCAGAGAAAGGTCGGCTATCACCCTGCTCCAATGGAATGCACGACTCCAAGAAACCACCACTGACCTCCACGTGCAGCACTTTCGGCTTCAGGAAGCAGGTCACGGCCAGTGGGGCCGTAATCACCAGTGGCTCGGCCACCCTGGGCAAGATACCCAAATCTATGGCTCTTCAGGGGGGCCGTTCTGGTATCTTGTGCCGGCAGAGCAGCGTGGACGATGCCTTCCTGCCGTCCAGCGCTGGTAGCAGTGGCGTGAGTCGTAGTTCTCTTCAGTACCGCAGCCTACCACGACCCAGCAGGTCAACAGCACGTTCCTCCAGCACCTCCGGCACAGAGACAGCCCTCAGAACTGCCATGCTGCCCAAGGGCCGAAGTAGCAGCAGCAACATGAAGGCCCCCAATGGCAGCAGCATTATTAACCAGACCGACAGAGAGAAGGGCGTGTCTTCTGACCCTGACAGTGGAAAAAGTAACGACAACGCAGCTCAAACTGGACAGGGGAGGCAGGAGGGGGGGAAATATTCAGAGTTGTCCTCTCCAACTTTACGCAGGTGAGCTCAAGCTCCACATATGAACGTATTCTCCCTGTGACCAGGGCTTAATTTCTGGCTACAAACAGTGTTCTCCTCTCAATTAAGGATTTTGGTCATCAGTTTGGTTTGTGTGTTGCCCTCTCCGGTCCAGTTAGTTAAAATCAATTTGACTGAGTACAGACTAGACTGAGAGGCAAGTGTCTGGTGTGGAGTAATGACCCTCATCCTTTCATTGCTGACCATGAGACAAACTGACATTACTGCCAGATCATGGGCCTGTTTTAACCCAACAGCATTCATATAATTTATTTTGTCCAGGTCTTACAGTCGGTAGTCACTGATTGTAAGATAGTCCCCCTGGAGACTCAGTGTTAAGTGTCTTGCTCAGGGACACAATGGTAGTAAGTGGGGTTTGAACCTGGGACTTTGTGGTCACCTGGTTCAAAGGTAAATGTGCTACTACCAACCTCTCTTTGACACTGTTTCACATCCATCAGCAGGTCAAACGTCCGTTAAACATTCTTTATTCATTCAAGTAATTTATTAAACTCTCTTAACAATCTTTAACTTTAAATCTCTGAGTTAGGACAGTGAGTCAGGCAGTTATTAATTTGTTACTGGTTCTACATGTGTGAATGAATAACATACTTTTCTCTAACTTGTTCTTGTAGGCTGTTTGGAGGAAAGGCCAACAAGCAGGCATCCTTCACCAGCACAGACACCATGAAGTACTCCACAGTCATCTCCAACCCTCACGCCACCTCAGGCTCCTCAGCAAACTCAGCTTCGTCGTGGAGCTCCACGTTGTCCAAGCCTGCTCAGAAGAGTGGCAATGGGGAGATGACGGAGGAAGCATTAGTCGCTTGCATTAATAGAACCGGTGGCACCATCAAACACAGTCTGGCTGAGAGGTGAGACTTCCACCAGTAGGACTGTTTAAAGCTCTTTCCTTCTGAACCCTGGGCGTTGTATGGAAAAAAAACAGCAACAGGAGATAATCTCATCATATTTACATTTACATCTTATACAGAGTGACTTATATAAGTGTATTAAATATCCATCATTGGTTCACTAGGACCCAATCTGTAGATACCGTTCGCATAACAATTCAGAACAAAACTGTTTTGTTTTATATTAAATATAGAAAGTCTCCTGTAAGAGCTCATCATATATATTCTTTAAGTATGACGGATGTAAATACATATATTATCTTGTAGTTCCTTGTCAATTCTAACTGGCATCATCATGGCACAAAGTGCATTTTGTGTAGTTACATAGTGAGACATGGCCTCTCAATGTTTCAGTGCATGAGATAAGTAGGTGTAGCTCAGCTATGAAGCTGGAGTAACCTGTAATTTAGGGTGACCAGATTGTTTTAAAAAAAAGAGGACACCTTAGTGTGAGTGGGGTGGTGCTAGCATGAAGAGGGGTTGGGGAAAAGTATAGGATGCTAGTGTACTTTGACAAGCGTGAGCAAGAGGGAATCCAACCCACACTGTGTGAGTGGAAGTGGACTGAAGTGTAGGATGCCCAGGACGTGACAAATGTTTTGGTTGGTCAATTCTAAACCGATTGTTGCGATTTCCATGGTCTCACAAAGAGGACATGTCCAACATCTGGTCACTCTACTAATGTGAAGCAGGTTCATAGATTAGTACTTCCACAACTATCATCTAAAATGTAGCTGTACTGCATATCCTGCAAACTGCTAAGATCTCCCTCATGTTTCACCATCTCCATCCTTCATCGCTGTTGAGCCTCTAAGTTTAGTCTTCCTACACATTGTTCTCTCAAGAGGCCTTTTTAAGGTCAGTATGAGTGCATGTATCTCTATCACAAGTGAAGATCTTTTCCTCTTCTTTCTTTTTTTCCTCTTTTCCTTTTGTTGTGTCTACCCCCCATTCAAACCCAAGTCCTTTATCCTCCCCAACCGCTAGCCCCAACACTCTGCCCCAGAGACAGGACAGGTAAACTCTGTAAAACTGTGAACTTTATGTTCGCTTTTGCTGCCCAGAGTGTAGTAAATCACTATTTATTGGCTTCATGTTGTACAGCAGTAAAAGGTTTATCTTCATGTTTTTGTCTTATTGTGTAAAATAGTTGCTTGGGCTAGTGAAGACATTTATTTTAATAAATGCTGTTTGGCAGTAGTTATGGCATTGATGATGTGTCTTGTGTACTGTGTGTGTGGTCACCTGCACCTTTATGGTCACCCTTTTTTTTTCCTCTGCAGGTATGCCCACCCGCCACAGCTGCGTAGTCAGGAGGACGCTCGTGATTGGCTGCGCTCCCATTCTGCTGCTGGTCTGCAGGAGTTCGTCAGCAGCTCGCCCTTCTCACCAAGCACCACCCTCACCTCCCCATCTAGCACACGCTTCACCTTCACACAACTGGGTAAGAACTGCCACAAGCAGGTCTCCTAACTGCTCAAGTTAAATATAGTTAAAGGTGCAATGTGTGACATGGTTTTGCAATAGATATCACATAGTCTGTGCCCATTCATGGTAAAAAACAATCAACAGGATCAGTGTAAGTGTATCCCAAATGCACTTTAAATCCAGCATAAGCACTCACCAGTGGTGGCGGTGATGGCCTTGCGGGTAAGGAAGCAGACTCGTGATTGGTAGTGGCCTCATAACCGAAGGGTTGTGCGCCTTTCATGGCTGCCCACTGTGTGTCACCATCTGCTGTGCTGCTGTCCAATCAGTATGATCAAACACAGCTGGACTCAAATGAAGGTGTAGAACCATCTCAAGGAGAAGGAACGGACAGCACCTGAGTTAAATATACGAGTGTCACAGGAAAGGGTCTGAATACTTAGGACCATGTCATATTTCAGTTTTTCTTTGTTAATAAAACATCAACAATTCTGTGTTTAAGGGGGTCTGAATACTTTACATTATTATTTAAATATACAGCTGCAAGAAAAAGGTATTTTAACCCTTTTGAATTATATGGAATTCTTAACCAATTCCTAACCAATTTGTCATAAAAATGTGATCTGATCTTCCTCTAAGTCACAACAGCAAAGAAACACAGGCTGCTTCGGCTCATACCAGGAAGCCACTGCTGCCAAAAAAACACAGCACACTGACATCAAAACCTCATCCCAACTGTGGAGTATGGTGGATTGGCTGCTTTGGTGTGTCTGGGCAAAATGGGCAAAAATGAATTCACAAGAAATGTTATTGGATCACTCAGGGACATTTGTCCACAAACTGAAGCTCAACAGAAGATGGGTGATGCAACAGGACAAGAACCCAAAGAATAGAAGAAAATCAGCGACAGAAAGACTTGGGCAAAAGACAGTACACCTTTTGGAGTCCTGACCTCAACACGGTTGAGATGCTGTGGTATGACCTCAAGAAAGAAGCGGTACATGCCAGACAGGCCCAGAATATTGCTGAACTGAAACAGTTTATGGTTGGTTCATGCAGAATTCCATATAATTCCAAAGGGTTCACATACTGTTTCTTGCAACTGTATCTAAAATATATTTTGCACACACATTCTGTGATGCTCGCTCCCAACTCCTGAAGATGATGGAGCGGAGTGTTGCAGTTACCTGCCTTCCCAAGTGCATCCCATGTTATTAACTTTCATCTTGCAAGAGCAGACCTTGATGATCCTGCCTTGTTTAGTACATCTTTAGGAACCTAATAGTATTCAGAGATGACAGTTGGTCTTTTTCAGTTGTTTTTAGGAATTCCAGTCAGTAGGCTAGGGTGTGACTTCTCCCTCATACAGTCAGCAGTTTCATTGAAGGTTGGGTCCTTCTGAAGACCATGCCCTGTAGAATATTCTACTGAATGTCCTGACACAATGAGGATTACATTACTGTCATTGGTGGGGTTGAAAAAGACTGAGCATGCAGTCATTCTGCTATAGTCATTAAAGAGATGCCAGCTATGAGGAAATTTCACATCCAAACAGAAGTGTGGTGTCAAGTCCCTGAGATCTGAGCTCTCAGTGAGACCCGTAGGGATTTCAGGTGTTGAAAGCTGAAGTGGTGTCACTGAGCAACATTCCTACATATTATGATTTGTTATTGTGAGACAGTCATCCACATTACCAGTCAATTTATGCAAACGCAATTTCATACATAACATTCTGCATGGTGCCAGATAACAAATACTCCATTTGTAGCAATTCTCAAACTCATGCTACACACTTATGCACACAGGGACTTAGCCCTGACCCCTCTGCTGTTTGTTTCGTCCACAGCGAGCAGTCCACCTGCAGCAGCCCTGCGCACCAACAATGACATGGCCAATCAGGACACTTCGTACGACCCGTACAGCGATTCCAGAGTGAGGAACTCCTCTGTGTCTTTGGAGGAGAAGAGCCGAACCATGAGTAGCTCCGGGTCCTTCCGGGATGGCCTGGAGGAAGGTAAGAAACTACAATTTCAACTGCAGTGTGTCCCACATGTTGTGCTGAATGTTCAACAAGTTAACTTTCAGGTAACCATTACACAGGTTCAAACTCCACTTACTACCATTGTAACCCGGAGTCTGTGCCTGCGAGATTTTAAGTCACTCTGGATAATGGTGTTACAGGAATGAACACCAAGCTAAAGGCAAACAGAGAAACATAGGACTGAATACTGGAACAAATGTGGAACAGCTGGCTCCGACCTGGAACAGTGGCAGGAGGAAACAGTGGAACAGTGGCAGGAGGAGATATTGCTGGAACTTATAATATTGACTTATTAAAACATATTTTCAAAATGCTTTAATCGATGTAGTCCATTTGGCTTGTTCACTAGTGTAAGGTCAAGTACGTTATCGGGATAACAATATCAGATGGCTAATTATGTCATTTCGACAGGAGCGCACAATGCGCAGACGTCCACGGCTGTCCTCAGATCGCAGACACACTTCCTGCAGCAGAGGAAATCAAGCTGTGACAGAGAATTAATTAGTTTGTTGTAAATAATAGTTACTTGTAAATGATGTTAGTCAGCCAGGATGTTAGTCAGCTATGGGTTATATATGATTAATGAGCTTCCTTTATCAACTTACCTAATTGTAAGATTACTCAGTGCATAGTTAATTCCATTAGTTACATTATTACAGACATTCCTATGGCTGCCATTATTTTTTCAAATATTATATTTCATTCAGGAGTACCTCGGTTGTAATGGGGTCAAATTCCTCTTCTTTGCCAGCTTCCGTTCCATTTACACCATGCAAATTACGATTGGGTTCAGCTGCCAGATTTTATCAACATGTCTGTGTTGGCACAGATACTCCTGTTTCATGAATCATGTTGAACTTCAACTTGCTCTCCCTCCATTTCTGTTTGCCTTTGATTTCTATCGAAATCCTATTCAATAGAACTATTGAATCCATATCTGATGTGCTTTTAATAATGCCTCAGGAATACACCACAAAAAGTCCAATTCCCAACTTATATATGTTAAAGCGTCTACTATATGAGAAAGTGTATATCTGTCTCCTGACTACTGATAGTGAAACTCAAAATTCAGCTTAAAAAATGCACCATAAGCATTTATCAGCCAAATCATCATGGAAGGACATTATAAACCACATAAACATCTTCAGTACAAGTATTTCTCTCCCAAATGACAACCTGTCAGCACAAGACACTTTAACAGTGTCTGTTTCGTCATACAAATGAGTTTGGCTGCGCTGAAGCACAAAGAAGAGCATTGTTTCATGTTCTTCTCACACTCTTGTACCCATGGCTGGATGATTAATTGCTTTTCCCACTGACTTTCTTCCAAAATCTGTGATTAAGTCTTGTTTGCCCTCTCGATGGTGTTGGGGCTTGCAGTGGAGATATCAGTTTTATTAGACTCTTGTCGGCTACATTGACTTCCTATTTTGACAGAATGCCATATTAATTTACAGAACAGCCAGTGGTGGAATATATCCTTGGCACTATGTGTCTCCTGTCATGTGACCATTATGAGAGATCCAGTCAGTGCAGTGTCACACTATCTGATCTCTATCAGGTTCTTGCGTTAGAAAGCAGACATTGGTCACATGATGAGTAAGACCTGAGTAACGTGTAAAGTTGTTTTTCGAGCCAGTGTTTATGCCACAATAAAGCCACCAACTGTTGTGAGAAGTTGACTTCAAGTTAGGGCAAGTGTGAGTGAACACTCATCCGGGGGCTTCTCTGAGGTAAAATTCACCCACATCTCAATATAAAAGATGTGGCCTCCATCTCCACCATGTGTACGTGTCGGGGCTCGCTGGTCGCGTCACAAGAGATTCACTCTGATAGTTGAGGTCTTAACACTGTCATTTGATTTGGCTTTGTCTCTAGTTCACGGCTCCTCTCTGTCTTTGGTCTCCAGCACCTCCTCTGTCTATTCTACGGTGAGTAGGTCAGATTGCCAAGGTTTGTTTGAACTGTGTGTGTTTTTATCTGACAGCTCCAAAGTTTGGTGTTCAAAGCACAATCTCAACCTGTGCAGTCACATAAAAAACTGAAGCTCATGCAAAACATTGGATGTATATTTTGGTGATAAAAGAAAGAAAACCTACTATGGTGTGGGTCCAGTTAACCAGTGAATTGTAGATTATTATCATTATTACTACGAGTCAGCAGTTTTCCCTCACTATTTTAAAGATTTTTAAAAATCTTTTTTATCTTTTCTAAGCAGTGAACTTTTTCATATGATGAACTTCTCTCAACCACCTTAAGTTAGACAACAAGGGCGGTTTTCCATCTGAAAGACTTTCTATGTTAAACACCCATTTTTTTCCACTTATGTTAATGATAATGTCATGACACAGATTATGAGGTGCCAATAGTGTGCAAAGCAGCCTTGACGGTGAAGAAGTTAATGAAACATACTCAATATATAAAGTATAACTTGATATATTTATACTCCAATTGTTGTCACCTCCATTAAGTAGGTGTGTCAACTTTTTTTTTTTTTTACTGGTAGTGAAAAAGCCACTACAAGTGACATGGACAGCAGCTCTATGACCGTAGTCAAAACACCAAATTCATTGGCCCATGCTGTGACAAAGTGTCCTGAAGCTGTTTAACAGGCTCAACTGAGACACCAGATTGTGTTTATATTTGTCAGTTTTTGTAAAAAATACTTTCTCTCTGTTGCTCTCACTTTCTCAGCCTGAAGAAAAATCCCAGTCAGAGGTACGATGTTTCATTTCTAAAAATACCTTTGTCATATTGCAATATAGGTTCTTCACGGTAGTTGTGTATTTATTTATGTTTTGGGACTCTTTAGATTCGAAAACTGAGGAGAGAGTTGGATGCTTCGCAGGAAAAAGTCTCAGCTCTGACTACTCAGCTGTCAGCTAACGTGAGTGGAGTTCCCTCATGCCTCCTTACATGCCTGTAGATTGATCAAGATGGTAAATGCAGCTGTGTGCTTGGAGACTTTGATCACGACTTTCAACTACAAAACCTCTTTACAAGGAATTATTTGCATTTACATTTACATTTACAGCATTTATCAGACGGCCTTATCCAGAGCGACAATCAGTAGTTACAGGGACAGTCCCCCTAGAGACACTCAGTGTTAAGTGTCTTGCTCAGGGACACAATGGTAGTAAGTGGGATTTGAACCTGGGTCTTCTGGTTCATAGGGGAGTGTGTTACCCACCACCCGCTACTACAACCCTATTTGCTCTGAATGCAAACAGGTGGGATAAAGCAGTTCCACAAAAACTATTTCTTCTCAAAAAAAAGTTTTTTTTGCCAACATAGCTAGAGGTTTCCGCATGAGGGAAAAGGGCTTTGGGTGTGGGATTGAGTTTTCTGACCTCTGGTGTTGTACAGAGATGTTGACCCAACTGAAGTCACCCACATGGAGGATGGTTTCGCTGGCTCTTCTGTTTTCAGGTGACCAGACAAAGAGTCACACATTGAGGGCAGTGGTGGCCTAGCGGTTAAGGAAGTGGCCCTGTGAGGGCAGTGGTGGCCTAGCGGTTAAGGAAGTGGCCCTGTAATCAGTAGGTTGCCGGTTCGAATCCCGATCCGCCAAGGTGCCACTGAGGTGCCACTGAGCAAAGCACCCCCACACACTGCTCCCCGGGTGCCTGTCATGGCTGCCCATTGCTCACTCAGGGTGATGGGATAAATGCAGAGTACAAATTTCACTGTGTGCACCGTGTGCTGTGCTGATGTGTATCACATGTGACAATCACTTCACTTTCATTGTGCATCTGACCAACAAGTACAGCAAGTACAGCTTTTTGCACGCTACGAGCACTAGACTACGAGGGAAAGGAAAGACTTTTGAATCAAATGTACAAGATGCAAAACTATTTTACCAATCACTGAAACAAATTTACAGCAGCGAATCGCATGAAAATAATTGTTACTATAAACCAGAAGTTCATGTTTGCTGAATGATTATTTACTGTTCGAGCTCGACACAACCCGACCCAACACGACACGACTAAAATTATGAAAAAATGTACCCGACCCAAGATCAGGCCAAGTTTAACAGCTCTAGCGCTGCCTGTGTGAAGTTGGCATATGTCCATTGTTAGATATTCTGACATTGTTTGCCTCTTTGTGTTGTATTTTACATCATATCTACAGTCCCTGCCTGGTGAAAGATACTAAATCCCATTTGTGTGTCTGAATACAGGCTCACCTGGTGGCGGCTTTTGAAAAGAGTCTGGGCAACATGACCATACGACTGCAGAGCCTGACTATGAGCGCAGAGCAGAAGGTCTGAAGAAAATGGAAGCATGACATTTTAGTGAGGTGGTCAGCTCTAGGAAACCGGTTATAAAGGTGAAGTGTGTTTTCAGGACTCCGAGCTCAGTGAACTGAGGAAGACCATTGAACTGCTAAAGAAACAGAGCACAGCAGCACAGGAAGCCACCGATTACTTGACCAGTTCAACTGAACCAAGCTGCAAAGGTCAGAGGTCATCACTGTCTTCATTCTGTGCCCATTACATGCTTAAACAGACTTGGGATGAATTTCGGGAAAGACAGGGTTCTCACCAGTGGTACGTTGTGTGACTGTAGATGCAGGTAAAGTCTCATCGCCGTCACAGGAGGATCTGCGCATCTGCAGGCAGCACTCCTCCGACAGCGTCTCCAGCATCACCAGTGCCACCAGCCACTCCAGCGTGGGCAGCAACCTGGAGCTTGACGCCAAGAACAAGAAGAAGAAGAAAAACTGGGTGGGTGTTCTTCCATTCCCTGGCCAGTAATAATTCAAAACCTATCTATATTTCATTATTATTATTATTACCATCTCAGTTCAAATTACAGTTTTATGTTTGGTGAAAACCCCTCACCACCACCGATGTTTGTATCCTCCTGGAAGATGTGACAGTTTTGCATTTTTTGATGAGAATACATTTTTGCATCTTTAAGAAGAGAAACAACATTTCAACAAAGGTTTCTGTTACCTAGAAAGATGTTTGATTTTTTTCAGGTAGAATGTGTGGGCATCTCAGATTTTAAAATAATTACACACAAAACAAAACCATAGTTAGTTTCTCTTCAAGATATTGATAACTACCAGTTGGTTCTTTCTTGTTTGTGTAAAACCTTTGGACGCCTTTGAGCTTACAACCAGCAAACATGTCCCTGTGGTAGTGCCACTTATAAAACAGCATCCTCAGTCTTCTGTCATTCTTAATTTACCCAGTGTCCCCTCTTTTCTTTCTTTTGCTTTGAGTCTTGTCTGTATCGCCTTTGGCACTGATCACAAGCTCAAGAGATATACAGCAGCCTGATGGGTAGCTGACTTTGTGGTTTACCCACACACTTCTGTGTAATTTCATCCAATGTCCTCTCCCTGTCTTTGTCATCCTCCTGCCTGCCACCATTTCGGACTGCACCCAGTCATCGTGCACAGGAGGAAAGGTGAAGAGTTTGGCCGCACTTATTTAGATGCTAGATCTAGAATTGCACATGACGAACCTCACGTCGCAATGCAGCTGTAGCACCCCCTGCAGGTTAATCATTAGCAAAAGCGCTCCTGGCTGGATGTACTGACGTGTCGACTGCACTTTAATCCTGGAGTGTCTCTTCCTCTTCCTGTGTCCCACCAGGTCGTGGTGTGTGTGGGAGCTAAGATTCAAGGGGACCGCAATGGTGACTATGTAGGCTTCCTCTTCAGATTCATTCTTAGTTCCTATTTAGTTGTGTTTGAGAATGGAGTGGTTCGTTCATTTATTTATTTATTTATTTATTTATTTTTCCCCTGAATCAGAAGGCCCGGTTCTATAAACTAATGGATGTTGGTTTAACTATTTAGGTTCAGTGGGTGATGTGAATTATCTGTGTGCTGACAAAAATAAAATGGCAAGACCCCGGACTTCATCAATATATTTTTTTTGTGCCACATAAAGCTTTCTGTTTGTCAGCTAATATAACGTTACTGATTCCGTATTCTGTTATGTGCTCTCTGAACACTTTGCAGTGCCTAACTTTTTTTTTTTTTGGTTTGCTGTGTGGTTTCTGCCCCTTTCCTGGCCCCCTTAACATTCTGTTTTCATGGAGATCTGTAGGTTCCTGGACGTGTGCCTTAATCTTAAAATTGTGTTTGACACAGTGTGCATTTTCTTTTTTAATCACATACTATTAATCAAGTTCAGATGAGCTCTATTACCACATACATGTAACACAGTACAGAGTGAAACGAACATTTCTCCAGAACCTGGTGCTGCATGTAACATTTAAACAAGGTTACGTACTGACATACATAAGTGCACGTGTGCGACATCGACAAACTGACTACATAAAGTGCAAATGGGACACAGGCAGTGCAAGAAAAACATTTGAGGCAAACAAAATGTGTAGACAACAAGAGGACAGAGAGAGACAGCACTAGTAAATGAATAGCAAGTAAAAATACAGCAAATATTGCTGTTCAAATGGAACGCTACATTTATAGATCATATATTTTAATTTCTTCTTTTTAATTTGAATTTGTGCATTCAAAATTATTATTGGCAGCGGTTGAGGATGTGGCCCCGTAATCAGAAGGTTGCCGGTTCAAATCCCGATCTACCAAGGCACCACTGAGCAAAGCTCTGTCCCGACACACTGCTCCCCGGGCACCTTTCATGACTGGCCACTGCTCACTAAGGGCGATGGTTTAAAAGCAGAGGACACATTTCGTGGTGTGCACCGTGTGCTGTGCAGTGTATCACAATGACAATCACTTCACTTTCACCTTATTAATATTTTTCCCTCTGTGTATTTTTCTGGATGCAGCTGCGGAGCTCCTTTAAGCAGGCCTTCACCAAGAAGAAGTCGCCCAAGTCTGCATCGTCCCACTCTGACATTGAGGAGATGACAGACTCTTCTCTGCCCTCCTCTCCAAAGCTGTCCTACAGTGGCTCTGCTGCGACCGCCACCCTGCTGCGTGCCTCCCACTCCAACTCCCTGTAAGTGTCATCACATCACCTAAAGTGACAATAATAACAGCAGTACTGCATCAAAATGCTCACCGCAGGCAGAGGAAATAAACTATTCTGTATTAATGACTCCACTGCATTTAAATACGCAGCAGGTCGATCAACAATTATCTCAGAGAGTCACGGTCAGGACCACTAGAGGGAGCCCATGCTCGAGTAAAAGAACAGAATCTTCCCAGACTACTTGATCTCAAACATGAGACAATGAGTGTGTGTGTGTGTGTGTTTGAGAGAGATAGAGAGATAATGAAGGTTTGAGCAAAATTCCAGAGAGGAATCTGTGTGTGACCTGACTCCACTCTCCTTGTCTACCTGCATGTCTGTAGCCCCCTCCTCTCTCCCCTGCCTGTCAGTGTGCGAGGCTGGGGGAGTAACACTGCCCTCATGCGGACCGGTTCTCTGGCCTGGTAACCATGCTCTAAAACCCTCTAAATAATAGTACAAAAGAAAACCCATAATTTCCCTTCAGGTGATGATGTATGTAAGCCTGGCCAAATTTTGCTGGGGGTTTGTTGCAGGGGTGGCCCACCATGTTCCTGGTGACAAAGACTCAAGTGACTAGCTGATATTATTAATCAGGTCTCTGGGTTCTGATTAGAGTTGAATCCAAGGCCCATAGAAGAGTACATCACAAGGAACATGGTTGTGCCCTTGTGCTTTATTGGATATATGACTTGATTATTAATCTTATTAATTATTAATCTTTCTGTAGCTCCTTCTTTACACAGTATGTAATTGCTCTGGTCTTCATCAAACTGTACCAAGATAGACTGATTAGACATGTGATATAACCGGACCCACGTTTAAACCTTCTGTAAGCAATTTCCATTCAAGCATATTTCTATCAGTACAACTCAAAGTGAAATGCATCCTGAGCTGGTATTATATAACGGTCATAAAAGATATAAGATAAATAAAATAAAGTAAGACTAGTAAGAAAGTAAGCAAGCTAATGCAGTTAAAAAGGATTTGAGATTAACCAGTTCTAACATTTTTGTTTTCCTCTGACTTAAACTCAATAGTTTGATGGAAATAAACCAAGGTATTTCTAAAATGTAAGGATGTTTTGGACTTTAAATCATGGAAGTGCATTGTGCAAGTTGACAAAATTGCTTACAGACGTTTTTATGACAATTGTCGCACATTTTTTTCATTTGTCCATTTTATTATTTGTTTGCTCGGTTTCTCTAACTATGTTATGGCGATGTCTTGTTCCCTATGGGCAAAATTTTATGTGTCCCCTGATAAGCCATATTATTAGACAGCTTAACTTAAAAACTTAGCACCAGTTCCTTTTTATTATTCAGTAAATATATTTGATTAATACAATAACTACATAAGAATGTTTGGAGTGTTAAGGGTTTGACACATTACAGTTTTGCCAGGTTATTGTTGGGGACCCTTTCAGATCTCTAGTCACAAACTAACACTGATCAGTAGTGGTTTTTCAGCCCCAAGTGCCCTCTAAATACACATATAATCCACAGATAAAATGAGATTTGAGTGTTGTTATTGTTATAAGAGAAGTCTGATTCCAAACCTCCGTCTGAAGCATCTTGGAGGGTCCGGACAGTGAAACTGAGAAGGTGATGCAGCTGCGCAGTGAACTCCGGGACAAGGAGATGAAGCTGACCGACATCAGGCTGGAGGCCCTGAGCTCTGCACACCAGCTGGACCAGCTCAGGGAGTCCATGAACCGCATGCAGGTCAGTCATACATTAATCTTGTAAATACACTCAATCTCCACACGTACAGTACTCTGTAAAGTAGTAGTGAAAGTCAGGAAAGTGTTATTAATGATTGATAAGAAGTGAAAGGGCCCAAAAAAATTCACTTGATTTTAGAAATACTGTTCAGGTACTTCATAAGTTATGGAATAAGAGAAATTTCCAAGTCTTGAGAAGTTTTGGAATATGAAACATATAAAGTTATGGAAAAGTCATTGAAATCTGATTGACACATAAATGTATAACATAAAGTACATTGTAAGAATGCAAAGACTGCGCATGAAACGTTTAAAACTAGCGCAGGTCTGTAGTATCTTTGCTGGCTTTACGTAGTGAACCACATCACGTTGCTTCCATATTCCAGCACCTCGCAGCCGCGTGTCTCCTTTTAAAAGTCATGTAAATTGATGATCTATGCCCGAAGATGATGGTGCCTAATTTATGCGGGCTTGGGCTGCGCCAACTTTGACTAAGAAACACTGTAGTTTAAGTTGAGGTTTACTTGAGTTTAACTGTTTTTTTTTTTTTTCAAAATTTGTACAACAATTTTTGAGACACAAGATCATGAAAATTTGCCTGACTGTTCATATCTCCCATTCACATTTACATAATTTATCAGACTCCTGTATCCAGAGCAACTTACAATCAGTATTTACGGGGACAGACTCAATCACGCCCAAACTCAATCACGGTAGTGGTCCTGCCTTCCACCGGAGGACTCGGTCCCTCTGGCTGGCCCCCAGACATCAGACATCACAGTATTGCGGCAACGGCCCCTCCAGCAACCTGAACACAATAATGAGGTCCGAAACTTTCGGGTATGTGCAGGACCTGTCACTGCACGTCCCCTCTGACGCTTCCTGCCTCCTCCCGGACCCTCCGGCGACCACTTACTGCACCCCAGGGTGGTGCCTTCTGGTGACGTGCAGCCCCTGCCACTGCACGTCTCTGCTGGTGTCTCCAGCTCCCCTCCCTGTGCAGTGCAGATGGAGGTGGTCCTGGACCCTCCGGCGACCACTTATCCACCTGCAGGGCTGTGCTTTCTGCTGACATGCAGCCCCGGCACGCCCATTCTGGCAGTGTAGGGGCTTCGCCAGCCCCTTCTGTATCCGTTGGGACGAGCAGGCCCTCCTCCTGCCAGTTCTGGCTGGATCCTCATGCCACCCAGGGGGCTCTGTGGCGCTTCGCCCCTCTGGAGGCGGACCCAGGCCTGTCCCACCCTGCTCACTGGCTACAACAACAAAGGAAAGACGGTACGAGGGCCAAAACAAAGGGGAAAAAAAAAACCCCGCAGACATGTGCCAATTGCCAGGAACTGAAAAAGTAACAGCTTCCACTGGAATGTCGCAGGCGTGAGTTCCGGTTTTATGAGAGTCCCGATCCATTAAGCCCAGTTGGTACCAGGACTCCCTAATCAGGTGAATGGGCACCTGTTGTGACAGCCCCATGGCCCCGGGGCGTCACAGTAGCATGAGCAGAGCTGGGCAAAATATTTGTAGTGGTGGTTGGACATTTAATAGATTGCCATAAAAAAAAATGCCTTCAGAGTATTTCTAAAATCAATCTTAAAATTGTTTTTTGAAATGAATGTGTAAAACAGTATCATTATTTTTCCATTACTTCTGAATGGTGAATTTTTCAATTCCTTTTAGCATATCAGCATCAGCAGGAATATTATTTTTATTGTATTTGTGCATGTGATGCCGATTTCCTTTTGTTTCTCTTTCAAAAATGAATTAAAAAATATGCTGATGAAAGTGTATCATCCAGTCCCAATTGCAGTTCCTCTTGGACATTGTTGTGAAAGAGGAAGAGCACAAAGGTGATATTTTTGTGTATGTAGGGAGAAGTAGAGCAGCTGAAGTCAGAGAACAGCCGTCTGAAGATGGAGACGCAGGGCAGCTGCAGTAGGAGCTCCTCCCTCAGCCCCTCGCCTGCACTCAGCTCAGCACAGTGCCTCAACAGCAGCGAGTCCACCAGTTTAGGTACCTGTGCATATGCGTGTGTGGCCTACTGGTTTACCGGAAGTAAAAAGCAGCTGATTAGTCCCATTAACAAGTAAATGCATAGCTATATACTATGAGTGTGTCTCTGTCCCCCCAGACATGCTTCTTGAAGACAGTGTGGATGGAGGATCCAGGAAGGAGGACCGACGTGTGAAGATTGTTGTAAATCTGGAGGATGAGACAAAGTGGAAGGAGGTCTGACTGATATGCACGGATTTTATTCATATATATTTCTGACAGTCTTATAGATTAATTGTGGTTTTGTCTCACTGCACAGGAGGGAAGACCTAGACAGTTTCTAATTGGCTCCATTGGTGTCAGTGGGAAAACTAAATGGGATGTGCTTGATGGAGTCGTTCGACGCCTCTTCAAAGTACGCCATTCCAAACCATAACCTAAAAAATAACAGTATGCATTTTGCACTAAAGAAACCCTTTAAATATACAACCCACACACCCATAGAACTGTGAGTTTTGATTTTGTTTACATGGACTAAAAGAGAAGTAATATAAATACATGTTTGTGTATGCATTTATTTAA
This sequence comes from Denticeps clupeoides, assembly GCF_900700375.1. Taxonomy (NCBI): domain Eukaryota; kingdom Metazoa; phylum Chordata; class Actinopteri; order Clupeiformes; family Denticipitidae; genus Denticeps; species Denticeps clupeoides. Next base: position 17,150,275 of record NC_041723.1, read on the forward strand.
ATAGTTTTTGTGCTCCAGGAGTATATCATCCATGTGGACCCAGTCAGCCAGTTGGGTCTGAACTCAGACAGCGTACTGGGGTACAGCATTGGGGAGATCCATCGCACCAATGGGGCAGAAATGCCCGAGCTCCTGCCCTGTGGGTACCTTGTTGGGCACAGTGATACCATCACTGTCAAGCTCAAAGGTGGGTGGAGAAAGTGCTATTCACTGATACTCTCTAATGCAGTTTTTCCCAACCCTGGTCCTGGAGGATCACCTGCCAGGAAGTTTTTGTTCTTCACAATCTGCTCCACTCTTTATTAGGTCATTTAGCCAAATTTAGGCCATTTAGCCACCTGAGCCAAATTTAGGTAGAGCTGGAATGAAGACTCTTTGGCAGACGTTCCTCCAGGACCAGGGTTGGGCTGCTCTAATGAATGATCAAAAAGCTCATGTGTTGCTCTTTGTCTCCCCCTCTAGGCGTGGAGGAGAACAGCCCTGACAGTCTTGTGTTTGAGACCCTCATTCCGAAGCCACTGCTGCAGCGGTACGTGTCCCAGCTGCAGGATCACCGCCGTATCATCCTCTCTGGCCCCAGTGGCACCGGAAAGAGCTTTCTGGCCATCCGTCTAGCCGAACATGTGGTGCTGCACGAGGGTAGACAGCTCACAGATGGCGTCATTGCTACTTTTAACGTCAACCAAAAATCCAGCAAGGTTTGTGTTGTAGTAGCTTAAACAGTCACACAACTGAACTTAGTTTAAAGGTCCCATACTATGAGATTTTCACTTTGTGAGATTATTTAACATTAATATGAGTTCCCCTAGCCTGTCTATGGTCCTTCAGTGGCTAAAAATGGCAATAGGTGTAAAAAAGGGCATTCTCCTTCACCGTTCAGAGAGCAGCAGCTCAGAGGGTCGGATCTTGAATTTCCCACCTTATGTTACCTCCAGTTTCTTTTCGGGCCAGAGAATTTCCCACCCCTCCCCTTAAACATCTCCACTGACCATCATGGCTTGAAAATGTGTGAAGAACTGCAGTTGCATGGTGATTGGATGTAAAATGAGCGCAATTTTTTAAGTTCCATCATATGAGATACTGAAGAAGCAGTGGTTTAATTTTAAATTTTTTTTTATTCGATTCCCACACACTTCTATAGGCCGATCTCTTAGTAGTAGCCTAGTGGGTAACACACTCGCCTGTGAACCAGAAGACCCGGGTTCAAATCCTGCTTACTACCATTGTGTCCCTGAGCAAGACACTTAACCCTAAATTTCTCCAGGGGGACTGTCCCCTGTAACTACTGATTGTAAGTCGCTCTGGATAAGGGCGTCTGATAAATGCCGTAAATGTAAATGTAAATGTCCCCCTCTCTCCTCCCTTATCTTTTTACGCAAAAGTATTAGGGGACCACTAAGACCTATATAAAAGCAAAAAAAAATTCATAATAGGGGGCCTTTAAATGGAATAATCTTAAGTCATGTCACTTGTATTCACGCAGGTTAGCAAAATGATCTATGTCAATGACTAAAATCTCATTCAGGAGCTACACCAGTACCTGTCCAACTTGGCTGACCAGTGCAGCAGCAGTCAGGCAATGAACCTGCCCGTGGTGCTTATCTTGGACAACCTGCAGCATTCCAGCTCCCTCGGCGAGATCTTCAGTGGCCTGCTCAACTGCAAGCACCAGCGCTGGTAGGTGTCAACATCTTTCAGGTCATTTATGATGTATTTCTAGATCATATTCTATTTTGTTAGCTGCTGTTTTCATAAATATTAGAATTAAAATGATTGATTGCGTTCACCAGGTCTTGTCATATTTTTTTTCTCATTATCTCAGCCCCTACATCATAGGCACAATGAACCATACAACCGTTTCCACATCCAGTCTCCAACTTCATCATAATTTCAGGTATTGTTTACAACATAATTATTATTTGTATGTAAAAAAAATAATATATAGAGATTAGTTGGTTTGTTTCCCCAAGACAGCATTGTTACATTTGTGTTAGTGAACACGAACACTGAACTTTTTGCTGACCTGATTCCAATACATTGATTTGTTCATCTGTTTTAAAGGTGGGTGCTGTGTGGAAACCACCAAGAGCCACTGAAGGGCCTTCTGGGACGGTTCCTGCGGAGGAAGCTTATGGAGACGGAGATCAGCAGCCGGGTACGAAGTGCAGAGCTGGTGCGGATCATAGACTGGATCCCCAGTGTCTGGCATCACCTCAACCACTTCCTGGAGACACATGGCTCCTCTGATGTCACCATTGGTGAGGATTGTACTCCTGCAAAGCCACTCAGCATATTTGTGACCATGAGGTCACTGGAAGTCTTACTTCTAACTAATGAGCTTTGATGCTGGACTAAAATACATATCAACAGTCAGATGAATGGACACCCAACCCAGCCTGCAAAACATTGTATTCAACCTTCAGCAAAAATGATTATAGTGGTCTGTCTTTCATTCCCTAGGATTATCTGGTGAACCAATATTCAGTTGGATTCAATTAAATCAATGTGAAAAATTGACTGGTTTGACTGGTTGACTGGTTTGACTGGGTTTAATGCAACGGTTTGCCCAAAGAACATCTGTATGGCCCTTTTTAGCCTCACAGAGTGTTGCTTGTTGTATGTAAAAACTTGTTTAGACAAGCTAGATTCATTTGGAACAAAGTGATTTTGACTGATTAAACAGAAATTTAGAGTTATTTGGTCATGATAAAAATTGCTTTGCATGGACACTGCATTCAAAGAAAAACACCTGCTGCTAACTGTAAAATTTGGTGGTGTTTCCATAATGTTGTGTGGCTGTGTGTAGTTCAGGGACCGGGGCCCTTGTTAACGTTTAGGGGTCTGATAAATTAAACCCAATAATAAACAAATTATTCAGGATTATGTTCAAGCATCAGTCACAAAGTTGAAGTCACTCAACAGTTGGATATTCAAACAAAACAAGAGTTCAAAAAGAGAATTGATGTAAACTCTGTGTAGGTCTAATTATGTTATGAAGCATATCAAATATATGTTCTGTTAATCCAATAAACCTAATGTCATGGCTGAAATACTGCTGTTTCCATAAGGCATGACACATGTAAAAATGCTACTTTGAAAGCACAGCCGAAAAATAAACAATAGCCAAAAACTTAAGAGCCATTCCCAAGCTTTTCAGTATGACTGTATAAGAACTGGAGACTGAATTTAAGGAACAGCTACTCTGTGTCTTGTTGGTAAATTCCATTTAAAATTCCCTCTTCTAGGGCCACGCCTCTTCCTGTCCTGCCCCATGGATGTGGATGGTGCTCGGGTGTGGTTTACAGACTTGTGGAATTACTCCATTATTCCCTATGTCCTAGAAGCTGTACGAGAGGGTCTGCAGGTACCAACAGCTTGTTTCTGATGTTGGACACGTTTGGCAGTGTTTTAGAGGTCCTACATTGAGCATGTTATTCTTTCATCATTCAGCAGTATGGACGGAGAGCTGCCTGGGAAGATCCTGCCAAGTGGGTGATAGAAAGTTTCCCGTGGGCAGCCTGTCCCCAGCGCCACGACTGGCCTTCTCTACTGCAGCTGAGGCCAGAGGATGTGGGCTTTCATGGCTATGCACTCGCCCGGGACAACTGCGTCAGCAAGCAGCCCGAACAGGGAGAGACATATGGAGACCCTCTGGTAATCTGGCATTTAAATCATTCAAATGAAATTGCTGCCAAATACACTGATCAGCCATAACACAACATATGATACAGGGAGTGCAGAATTATTAGGCAAATGAGTATTTTGTCCACATCATCCTCTTCATGCATGTTGTCTTTCTCCAAGCTGTATAGGCCCGAAAGCCTACTACCAATTAAGCATATTAGGTGATGTGCATCATTGTAATGAGAAGGGGTGTGGTCTAATGACATCAACACCCTATATCAGGTGTGCATAATTATTAGGCAACTTCCTTTCCTTTGGCAAAATGGGTCAAAAGAAGGACTTGACAGGCTCAGAAAAGTCAAAAATAGTGAGATATCTTGCAGAGGGATGCAGCACTCTTAAAATTGCAAAGCTTCTGAAGCGTGATCATCGAACAATCAAGCGTTTCATTCAAAATAGTCAACAGGGTCGCAAGAAGCGTGTGGAAAAACCAAGGCGCAAAATAACTGCCCATGAACTGAGAAAAGTCAAGCGTGCAGCTGCCAAGATGCCACTTGCCACCAGTTTGGCCATATTTCAGAGCTGCAACATCACTGGAGTGCCCAAAAGCACAAGGTGTGCAATACTCAGAGACATGGCCAAGGTAAGAAAGGCTGAAAGACGACCACCACTGAACAAGACACACAAGCTGAAACGTCAAGACTGGGCCAAGAAATATCTCAAGACTGATTTTTCTAAGGTTTTATGGACTGATGAAATGAGAGTGAGTCTTGATGGGCCAGATGGATGGGCCCGTGGCTGGATTGGTAAAGGGCAGAGAGCTCCAGTCCGACTCAGACGCCAGCAAGGTGGAGGTGGAGTACTGGTTTGGGCTGGTATCATCAAAGATGAGCTTGTGGGGCCTTTTCGGGTTGAGGATGGAGTCAAGCTCAACTCCCAGTCCTACTGCCAGTTTCTGGAAGACACCTTCAAGCAGTGGTACAGGAAGAAGTCTGCATCCTTCAAGAAAAACATTATTTTCATGCAGGACAATGCTTCATCACACCCGTCCAAGTACTCCACAGCGTGGCTGGCAAGAAAGGGTATAAAAGAAGAAAAACTAAAGACATGGCCTCCTTGTTCACCTGATCTGAACCCCATTGAGAATCTGTGGTCCATCATCAAATGTGTGATTTACAAGGAGGGAAAACAGTACACCTCTCTGAACAGTGTCTGGGAGGCTGTGGTTGCTGCTGCACGCAATGTTGATGGTGAACAGATCAAAACACTGACAGAATCCATGGATGGCAGGCTTTTGAGTGTCCTTGCAAAGAAAGGTGGCTATATTGGTCGCTGATTTGTTTTTGTTTTGTTTTTGAATGTCAGAAATGTATATTTGTGAATGTGGAGATGTTATATTGGTTTCACTGGTAAAAATAAATAATTGAAATGGGTATATATTTGTTTTTTGTTAAGTTGCCTAATAATTATGCACAGTAATAGTCACCTGCACACACAGATATCCCCCTAAAATAGCTAAAAATAAAAATAAACTAAAAACTACTTCCAAAAACATTCAGCTTTGATATTAATGAGTTTTTTTGGGTTCATTGAGAACATGGTTGTTGTTGTTCAATAATAAAATTATTCCTCAAAAATACAACTTGCCTAATAATTCTGCACTCCCTGGAAAGTGATGTGAATCAAATTGATTAACTTCAGAACTCTCCAGAACTTCAGCGCTGTTCCCATTCTGCAGTGGTCAGGATCTCCTAAAAACTGGTCCAAGGATGAAAACCAGTGAACTGGCAATAGGGTCATGGAGAGCCATGGATCCTTTGAGAACATGGCCAGTGGGGGGGTTTTCACATTGTCCGATCCTGTAGCCCAAATTGCTGAAGTTAAAGCTGGTTGTGATAAAGTGAAAGTGATTAACATTTACATTTACAGCATTTATCAGACGACTTACAATCAGTAGTTACAGGGACAGTCTCCCTGGAGAAATTTAGGGTTAAGTGTCTTGCTCAGGGACATAATGGTAGTAAGTGGGATATGAACCTGGGTCTTCTGGTTTATAGGCGAATGCCTAGTGGCGAGTGCCTACTCGCCTAGTGGCGAGTAGGCACCCTGGGAGCAGTGTGTGGGGATGGGGCTCTTGGTTCGAATCCCACTAAGGTGCCACTGAGCAAAGCACAAATCACTTCACTTTCATTTAATTTCCCAATCCAGTCGAGCATCTGTGAAAAATGCAGTTTTAGTAAAGTCCGTGCCTTGAATTGTTTGTTCACATTTGAATCCTCTCAGACTCTGTCCAAATGCTAATGACTGAAAGGAAATGTGCCTTTTGCCCTTCCACAGATGGACATGCTGATGCGGCTCAAGGAGGCAGCCCACTGTGCCGGCTCCCAGAGTTCCAATAGCAACAGTCAGGACGATGATGTTGCAGAAACTTCTCTGGAGTCTACACTGTGATGTTTATTGTACTAGACTAATGTTGTTTGATATTAGGGGTGCTGGTCACTCCTGAGTTTAGGAAAGCAGCCCATTCAAGCCAAACTACAGAAATATAGGACTGTGTTTTAAGCAGTATTAACTGTAGTGACGAACATTTGGTCAGGCTCCATGTCAAGATTTTAACCTGTAAAACAGAGCAATGCAGAATTTTTCACTTTTGTTTTGACCAGCATTTCAGGGATTCTCAGGGACCAGTAGATGGCGCTACTGATTTTGTGGAGAATAAAAAGCAATATTTGGTCTTCTGACAATTAAGCAAGTCGTTGAGTTTACATCTATGGCAAGAAGTGTTATAATAATATATTTTGGGCTTTAGTGTTCATTTCCTTATTGAAGCAATATCAATATTCCAATATACCCTCTACGGAAAACCAACCCATGCTGAACATCCAAATGGTGCTGAACTTACTAATAATGCCTTATTGTGATTTGCACTTGTGGTGTGAAAATAACGGCAGGGCTTTGACATTTTGTGGTGGTTCTACATTTCCTTGAACATATCCTTCAAAAGGAGTAGAACATCACTCTTTTGCACTCAGCAGCAGTGCATCAAGATTGCCTTTTCATAGAAACACCAATGACAAGCATCCATTGTGCCCGTTTGTTACTGTAACATCTGAGGCTCTGCTGTCCTTATTCTGTTGCAAAAGCAGGCATTTGAGCAACTGACAGCAGAGAATCAGGGGAGAAGGTCACGACTGCTGAGATCTTCGTCTCTCTGAAGCCATCGAGTGGAATTAGAAGCTCGCTACAGAGGATTTATGTCTTTTTCTCTGCCCTCTGCGTTCACCGCTGTCTGTGTTTTGGCAGTAGCCTGGGCCAGAACTGAAGAGCGGTAGTGTGGTGTCATATGGCCGTAAAGAGTGACAGCTGAGCCCTTGCGTCTTTGCACCTTGTTCAGCGTCCAAGTGCGTTTATCCAGGACATTTGACAGAAGAGGCAAAAGGCTTCTGTCGCTGAAGTTTTTTTATGTGTGGAAGAAGCACTTTTGCATTGCTTTTGAACTGAATGCTGGCGTGTCTAGCAGTTCACTGGGGAGAATTAGCCCAGTAGCTATTTGCATTAAGTGTAAATGGAATCCCCAGCGACTGCATTCTCTTCCTTGTTGCATGAAGTGTCTTAAGATTGGCTTGCACTCGTATGATGGCCTTTGGCCATGTTCTCAACGCCTCCAATCTCCTTTTTAGAACTTCACTTGAAGAGTTCTTAGTCTATGCAATTTTAGCATTACACTTTAACATTTGAATAGAAGTCAGCTAGTCTGTGTTCCCAACATTTGAGGCTCCATCCCAGTTATTTGGTGTAAACAGAGCACATGACTCGTTTTTGGTGTTTTCTTTAATCAAGTCCACAAATGCACTGTTATCACATAATGCAAGCATGATCAAACCCTTACAGGAAGTCCTTTTCCATTCATGCTGCACAATTTCAATGCTTATACATTGACGTGATGTACAAGGTTTTGTTCAAGATTTTTCCTTTGTACTTGCTCTGTAAAGTACATATGTAAATATTTGATGTCAGAATTTGCAGGACTTATTTTGTCTACAATTTTACTTGTCTTCAATGTCGTAATAATAATATGAAGCACAAACTGCACCCTTATGAATAAAATCGGTCTCTGTCCCTTGTCATTCTTGTAGATTCATGCTTCTGATCTCATTCTTTGATTATTGTTAATAATGTCACAGATATTTAAGTGAAAGTGAAATGATTGTCATTGTGATTCACTGCAGCACAGCGAAATGTGTGTCCTACAAGACGTGTCCCCCATCATCCTTAGTGAGCAGTGGACAACCATGACAGGCGCCCGGGGAGCTTAGTGGCACCTTGGCTTGGATTCGAACTGGCAACCTTCTGATTGTTCTGTAGAATCAGAACACTTTATTGAGATCTGGTGACTAGGTTTTAACTGGTGTGTGTGTAGGCATGTGAAACAGAGGGAGAATTAAAGGAGTGATTCCACACAACTTACATTTATATCTTTGATTTTTAAAAAATATTTTAATTATATACATTTACATAAAAACACATTGTCAAACAAAATATATGTCTTTAATTTACACATCTACATATCTCTGATTTTATAGGCACCACATCTACTGCAAAAGCACTGCGATGAGCAATAATAATATATGGTATAACAATTCCATACAAAATATTATTCTTTAAAAAAATGAACAAAGAGCAAGGCTGCGAAAACGCAGCAAGATAACATCAAAAGAAGATGCACCCTCTAACGAGTCTCCGGACAGAAACGAAGGAACCTTCTGGAAAACCGCTGAACGGATACAGCCTCTTGTATGGAGATAATATCGACATATTTTATATAAAAGGCCATGACTTGGCTGCTCTGTCTCTGTCTCATGGCGGCGGAAGGCTTAAGACACCGTGATCTCCTCGTCTTCCGAGTCCGAGTAGTCGGAGTGCTTGCTGGGGGCGCCGAAGAAGTCTCGCGGGATTTGGTCCTCGCGAGACTTGGCGCCCACGTCGCTGAGGTCGGGGTTCGGGTTCAGCTTGGTGGGCAGCGTCTGCTCGCGGCACCCGCCCGAGGAGAGCAGCTCCCGCTCTTTGCAGTTCCGCCATTTCATCCTCCGGTTCTGGAACCAAATCTTCACCTGACGTAGAAACGGCGACAGTTACTATTTATTCACTCACGACCCCGACAAGAACGGTGTTTAATGCGCCGGTGAGCGACGAACTTGGTTGTTACCTGTGAGTCCTTCAGGCCGAGTTTGGCCGCCAGTTTCTTCCTGTCCGGCTTGCTGATGTACTTCTGCTTCTGGAACATCTTCTCCAGGGCCTTGCGCTGCACGTCGGAGAAGACGGCCCGGCGCAGCATCCCCCTCCTCGGCTTGCCCCTCGCCGCCAGCGGCCAGGAGAACGTGCCGGGGATCGGCACCACCGAGGACGACGCTGTCGGGGCAGAAACAGCGCGGCTGAGGCGACAATAAATCTGTACCCGGCGCCATTGGTATGCTAACGAGTGCGGGCTTCCCTTTCAGCGCGCTAATTGAAGCGTGAGCGCTAATTGTGTCGTAATGAACTGGCTGAAAAAGGGCCGTATATTAGCGCGACAAAAAGAGATTTACACTCGCGGAGCGAAACACGACTCGGGAATTGCGGCGACGTGAATCTACGCGCCGTGGAAGTCGACTTCGTTCCACTTTTCCCGTCCGTCGCAGGTCGAGTCGGCGCGTTTTTAACGGAGGTCCCCGCCTCTCCGGGCCGCGCCGCGCCGCGCTCCATGTGGTCTCCTGAGAATATCGCGGCCCATGAATGGGCGCTAATGGGAAATTAGTCCATGACTGGTAAATGCCCGTCAGGCCGGAGGGAGCTGGCCGATCGGTCACGGTGCTGAAAGCGGGCTTTGAGGGGCGGTGCCCGCCTTCGAATTTGGACCGTGACGATTCCGGCTAATTTGCAGATTAGGGGGCCGAGCGGCGCGCAATGTCAGCAGTCAGCGCGCCCGCTAAATAGTGCGTCCAATTGGCGAGACTGATTCCACGTTTGCTGCGTGGCTTTTGACCCCGAAAAGGCCGAAAACTCACCTGGGAAATAGGTCGTCCGGACGAAAGGGTGGAATGACGCGTCGACGTAGGTGAAAGGAAGGGGCTTCGCCTGCATGCCGTGCAGCAAGGGTGGTGACGAAGCTATGACGTAAAAAAAAGCAACCGTGCAATTATTATAAACCCCTCCGTCATAAATGATAATAATAATAAAAAATAATAATGAAACTCACCGTTGCGCGGCGACGGCGCCAGGATGGCGTTTACTCCGAACTTCAGGTAGTTCGACTCGGCCTGCGGCGAGGCGGCGCGGTCCGGCGCGGTCCGCTCGGCGAGGAGCGGCGTCGGCGGGGACGGGACGGTCCGGTGGCCGTAGCTCCGCAGCAGGTCCTCCACCAGGAAGCCGGAGCGGCCGCCGAAGCTGGAGGGCAGGGCCAGGGGAAGGTGCGGGTAGATCGCGGGAGGCGCGACGACGCTCGGGAACATCATTGCACCGAGTTTAAAAGAAAAAAATCAATTAAATTAAAACCAGCCGATTTGTCGCCCCGACGCGCTTAAGATCCAGAAGAGACGCCGTGACCGCGCTGCTGTGGCCCTGCCCTCGCGTGTTCGGGTTTTATAGCGGGCCGGCAGCAAAGCCTTTTCACAAGTGACAGCCCGAACAATGAAGTTCAACAAAGTTCTCCCCGTGAGCCGCTTTTACCCCCGGCCCCGAGCGCGGGGATTGGTCAGATCCAGCAATTTATGGCTGGATTAGACGCCATCAGCCAACTTCTTCAAATATATACGCTTAGGCAATAAATGTCGAGTATCGGCCACCCGATCCGATCCGGAATCACTGAGCGACAGATATGTTGCTTTTGCTGGACCGCAAAAAAGTTACGCGTTTTTGCTATAATTATTATAGCAAATTCTAAATGTGCGTCAAAATTAAAGACAGATAATTGCAATTTATTTATTTACCACTTTTGGGTAATAATGATTAGACTTTTTTTCCTCTAAATGTACGTCAAAATTAAAGACATAAGTTATTTATTTATTTACCACTTTTGGGTAATAATGATTAGACATTTTTTTCTCTAAATATACGTCAAAATTAAAGACATAAGTTATTTATTTATTTACCACTTTTTGAGTAATATCTTGATCTATATTCTGGTTCGTTTGGGGTCTTCATCGAGACTACTGGGTTATTTTGACAATAACAATTTCCAAAAAGTTACCATCAATACAATTTATTATGATGATGCATAATAATTCTTTTATTATTACATCTTTAAGTAATTAACGAGTATTTATTCAGAAACATGAACAAGAGTTTGAAGTATTCAAACACACCAAATAATATATGTTTACATACTAGCAAGTTAAAATGAATGAATAATGTATATGCCGAAATGAACCTCCCTGTTTGCCCTGCTCCGTTATATGGCGCCACACGCGGGTTCACGTTCATGCGTGCGGTGCGCAGGAGGAGAAGCCGCGGACGCCGACGCGGACAATGCAGCTTCTCTGGGGAAGAGTTGAAAGTGAGGACTCTTAAGACCTGTGACTAATGGCGTTTGACTGCTGCGCGGTTTTCTTTCTTTCGTTCGTTTCTAAGTGGACACCTTCACACTCATCCTCACGCGTTTTCAGTTGGCGACAAAAGGTCCCGCGTGCGACCCTAAATGATGGCACAGAAATAAATCTCCATGAAATTATGCATCAGCGTAACAACAGGACACCCGGTAAACGAAAACGTCCCTCTGTTCGGACATTTTTTCTCCAAGCAGTGGAACAGATGAATGCGTGAACCGCACATTTTTCTAAAGGTGAAAATTCAGACTTCGTCTAAATAACAGCTCTTACAAATTTTCTAGCGTTTCAATTAAAAATGTTTTTTTCAAAAATAAATTCTGGATTCAGCAAAATTGGTTGTACAATATTATATGTATATTATATCTATAAAAATATGTCTATTTAAGCTTGCGCTGGGAAAACCACGCTGGCCTAGATTAAATAAATGAAGCTATTGGTTGGCTGCTGTGTTTTAACTTAAACAAGTGTTCCAAGTGGATAAAAAACAGGCCGCTAATAGCATAAACATAAGATACGGGGCATGAAATTGTTCGTGCTTCAACAAAGGCAAATGGATATTAGATTTAGCGCCGCGTCCCTATTAAGACACCTCCGCACCTTCAGAAAAACACACGCACAAAAAGAACCTGCTGCACGTTTTATTCTCCCGTCTCAGCCCCAAAATCCCCCTATTGTAGCCGCCGGGCAGATGGCGAGCAGGAAATACAGGCGCGCCTCGCTGACCGCAACTAATACCGACGACGGCCTCCTCTTTACCAAGCCGAGAGAAAGCAGCTGCCGCCGCTCTCGCCTAAGCCCATTAAAGACGCCTTGGCAAAATCTTACGTCCACATAAATGCCCCCAGCTCGCGCGCGCATGCGCAGAACGGACTTGACCGATGACCAGGAACATTGCACCGGTGTTCCCTCCAGTTGTTTTTAGATTTAACTTTGTTAAACGATTTCTTCCGTTCAAACTTCACTAAAATGTAGAAAAACCATAGATAAATCTTGATCACCCCGAGTGTCAATTATGATAGATATATAGGCAGATATTAGTTATTTTTTCAGTTCATAAGCTCCAGTTTTTAAAAACAACTCAGACGTTTTAACACCTTAAGCCGCCTATCCAGCAGCAGACCCCTTCAGTCTGGCTCAGCATCTGTTTCTGCGTAACACTGAGGGGATTAGTGATGGCCCGAGATCCAGAGGAGCACTGACAAGCATTAAATCGATATTAACTTTGCATTAAACATAACCCCCCCCCCGTTCAAACGAAGAAAGCCACGACCACGGACAAAAGCGCTTTAGTGTGTCACTACAGAAGCACCTGTCCCCACAGACCGCATGCAAGTCCCCGCAGGGGTCATCACGGCACGGTCATATATGTCAAGTTATTTTCCTCTTCTTCACTAATGCAGTCAAGGAAACATTATATTTACAACAGATTTTTGAACAAGAAATTTCCTGGAATTTCTCATCAGTTCAATTAAATTAATTAAACCTAAAATCACTTTTTGCCTGATGTAGAGTGCAGGATTGATATGCAGATGTTATTAAGTCATAGGCATCTTAAACTACCTGCCATTAACAACAGCCAATAAGACCACAGGATCCAGGAACTCCCACCTCCTTTATTTGGTGCTTTCTAATTATTGCTTTCTTTGAACCGATCTTGATTTTTGAACAGTGATGCATTTTATGTGTCATCTCTCATGTGAAGCCATCTGAGATAATCTGAGGTAAGATAAGAACCTAAGATAACAACCAAATCACAAGTTGATTGTAAAGTGATACAAGATTATTGAAAGTCTTATAATCTGAATTTATGACAAAATACTTAATGACAATTAAGTACTGCAATTACAAACATGCTTTAATCAACTATCCCTTTGCCAGTGCTGTCAGAACACAATTAATTGCATTATGAATGATGAGAATTGAGCAAGCAACTTGTAAATACTGCCAATATGGGCTGGGCAACATGGCCTAAAAATATGATATTTTTAAGATACAGTACAGGCCAAAAGTTTGGACACACCTTCTCATTCAATGTGTTTTCTTTATTTTCATGACCATTTACATTGGTAGATTCTCACTGAAGGCATCAAAACTATGAATGAACACATGTGAAGTTATGTACTTAACAAAAAGTGGAGACCTGGCCACCACAGTCACAGGACCTGAACCCAATTGAGATGGTTTGGGGTGAGCTGGACCGCAGAGTGAAGGCAATGGGGCCAACAAGTGCTAAACACCTCTGGGAACTCCTTCAAGACAGTTGGAAAACCATTTCGGGTGACGACCTCTTGAAGCTCATCAAGAGAATGCCAAGAGTGTGAAAAGCAGTGATGCCTTCAGTGAGAATCTACCAACATAAATGGTCATGAAAATAAAGAAAACATATTGAATGAGAAGGTGTGTCCAAACTTTTGGCCTGTAATGTATATCAAGATACACGATACCTTGATACCTTGAAATTATATCTAAAGCAATATATACAATGAATTCCGGAAAGTATTCACAGTGCATCACTTTTTCCACATTTTGTTATGTTACAGCCTTATTCCAAAATGGATTAAATTAATTTTTTCCTTTGAATTCTACACACAACACCTCATAATGACAATTTGAAATATATTAAAAATAAAAAAACAAGAAATCACATGCACATAAGTATTCACAGCCTTTGCCATGAAGCTCAAACCTGAGCTCAGGAGCCTCCTGTTTCCTTTGAATTCTACACACAACACCTCATAATGACAATTTGAAATATATTAAAAATAAAAAAACAAGAAATAACATGCACATAAGTATTCACAGCCTTTGTCATGAAGCTCAAACCTGAGCTCAGGAGCCTCCTGTTTCCCCTGATCATCCTTGAGATGTTTATGCAGCTTAATTGTGAAAAAAAAGAAGAAACTGTTGATTGGACATGATTTGGAAAGGCACACACCTGCCTATATAAGGTCCCACAGTTGACAATTCATTTCAGGGCACAAACCAAGCATGAAGTCAAATGAATTGTCTGTAGACCTCCGAGACAGGATTGTCTCAAGGCACAAATCTGGGGAAGGTTCCAGAAACATTTCTGCTTCTTTGTAGGTCCCAATGAACACAGTGGCCTCCATCATCCGTAAGTGGGAAAAGATCAAATCCACCAGGACTGGCCCGCCACCTAAACTGACCGATCAGGGGAGAACGGCCTTAGTCAGGGAGATAACCAAGGACCCGATGGTCACTCTGTCAGAGCTCTAGAGGTACTCTGGACAGAAAATAACCTTCTAGAAGGACAACCATCTCTGCAGCAATCCACCAATCAGACCTGAATGGTAGAGTGGCCAGACGGCCAGATGGGACCTTCAAAGAAGCAGAAATGTTTCTGGAACCTTCCCCAGAAGTTTGCCTTGAGACAATCCTGTCTCGGAGGTCTACAGACAATTAATTTGACTTCATGCTTGGTTTGTGCTCTGAAATGAATTGTCAACTGTGGGACCTTATATAGGCAGGTGTGTGCCTTTCCAATCATGTCCAATCAACCGTTTCTTTTTTTTTTTCACAATTAAGCTGCATAAACATCTCAAGGATGTTCAGGGGAAACAGGAGGCTCCTGAGCTCAGGTTTGAGCTTCATAGCAAAGGCTGTGAATACTTTTGTGCATGTGCATGTGATGTTTTTTTTTTTATATATATTTCAAATTGTCATTATTAATAAATTGTACATGTACATTGATAAAAGGTACATGGCAGCCCACCTGGAGTTTGCCAAAAGGCACATGAAGGACTCTCAGAACACAAGAAACAAAATTCTCTGGTCTGATGAGACAAAGATTGATATCTTTGCTGTGAATGCCAGGCCAATACCATTCCTAGAGTGAAGCATGGTGGTGGCAGCATCATGCTGTGGGGATGTTTTTCACTGGGAGAATGGTCAGAATAGAGGGAAAGATGACTGCAGCAATGTACAGAGTCATCCTGGATGAAAACCTGCTCCAGAGTGCTCTTGAATTCAGACTTGGTTCATCTTTCTGCAGGACAATGACTCTTAAGCACACTGCAAAGATATGAAAGGAGTGTCTTAAAGACAGCTCTGTGAATGTCCTTGAACTTGTGATGAGGAGTGTGCAAAGCACAAATCTAATTGTTGTCACATTGTACCTATTGTAACCACATTATTTTTGTGCCATGCGCAAAGTTGAACACGAGGTGATCATTTCACTATGGTACAAATAAAGAGGATTACGTATTACAGTGATAATCATAATGGCATCATAATAACGGTGTTATGGGAAAAAAATTCAGTAACAGGTAATGTAACCAATTACAGTTTCCATATATTTGCATAAAAATAATTAATATATAAAACTATATATACATATATATATGTGTGTGTGTGTGTGTGTGTGTGTGTGTGTGTGTGTGTGTGTGTGTGTGTGTAGAAGAAACATAGAAAAAAAATCTATTTCCCATTACACTTTAATTTAACACAGAATATATACCATTACATATACATATGTGTATGTGTGTGTATATACACACACACATACATACACTTATGTGTAAAATTACACTTTAATTTTCCCATTTAACATTTTTTCTATGTTTCTTCTATGTATGTATAACAGTGTGAGTTTACTTAGTATTTGGAAGAATCAGTTTGTGTTTTTGGAAGGTCAGCTTAATCTTATGCTTAAGTAAAAAAAAAAAAAGGAAAAACATGTTTATCAGGGTTTCATCTCAGCTCCGTGAGCTGGCCGCAGAACTTGACTGTGAAAGTGTGAAACCAAGTTACTAATTTCTCAGCAGGCAGTGGACTATCTGTATAGGCTTATAAACCTTTATAAAATCCTATCAAATTGACCCTTCCTAACCTAAAACTTATGCATTCTTGAATCCATTTGTGGCTTTGACTAATCCAGAGATGCCAATTTCATTCCAGTTTAATTCATATAAAGACTACCATAACACATCACATAAATTCACCAGAACACACTGAGGGGTTAAAAATGACTCATTTAAGTGTGTTTTGTTCCCCTTAATGCGTTCTCATTTCCCAACAAGATTGTTGCCTCATCATCTTTGAGGCAGTTAAAAAAACTACACTGC
This sequence comes from Denticeps clupeoides, assembly GCF_900700375.1. NCBI lineage: Eukaryota > Metazoa > Chordata > Actinopteri > Clupeiformes > Denticipitidae > Denticeps > Denticeps clupeoides. The sequence continues at coordinate 17,166,566 of NC_041723.1, forward strand.
AAATGCGTGAATTAGTCTTTAATTGGTCATGGAAGCTCAAAGGACATCAATTTGGCGAATGTATCGCATTCTCATTTCAACTTCATTGGGTCTCACAACGTCTCACGGTCGGTGGATCTTTCACACAAGGGCTGCACCTGGCAGGTTGTTTAGAAAAGTCTTTAAATGCCTCTGGTTATAATGCATTCCCTTCAAACTCCACAGCGATTTTCAAGGGGGTGGGGGGTTGGAGGGGCTCAGATCTTTGTGGTTGTCAACACCACTTTAAATTAAAGGCCAATACCTAACAAGCCATCACCGGGTCATGCAAACCTGGGTCATTGTACCCTGCAATTGTTGTAACAGGGACAGTTTGGAAGCCCATTATGGGTTTCAAGATGCAGTGTGCATACACACACACTCAAAAACGCAGCCTCTATGGAGGGAAGATTTAATCTAAATTGCTTGTATGGGGCGCTGAGTAACACTGGGAGTCCTAGGCCCATCACAACAATCTTAGGCTTTGTTTCAGGCCACGGCTTGCCAAGCTGAGGGAAGCACCTTGTCGAAAGCACCCCATTGAGTCCCACTGATGGGTTGAGCGTGGGGGCTAGGTGGTGGCAGCAAGGGCGCTTGTGTACCGAGGAGGAGCTGGGGTTGTTCGTTGGCCACATGAATAGGGGGACGCCACCGGCTGTTGGCTGGCCAGTATTGATGTGATTTAGCCAAGTAATCGGATTGAATGCGAGCCACGGTATTTATGTCAGTTCACATTTCGTCAAATGCATAATATGCATGTCCGAGGCATGGGGGCCAAGTATTGAGACTTTGGCCACTGATTCAAAGTTGTAAAAACCCAAAGCCTCATTTAATTCAAATATAATTCTCACTCAAGCGTTCACCGATTGATATATTTGCATAACAGCAAAGAACCTTTGCCTTTTCAGCAATGACTGTGTGTGTGTGTGTGTGTGTGTGTGTGTGTGTGTGTGTGTGTGTGTGTGTGTGTGTGTGTGTGTGTGTGTGTGTTGTTTTTCTGTGTTCAGTTGGCCAGCCTTTGTGAGAGTGTTGGGTAAGCAATAGTGTGAAGCATATGTGTACTTTTTTTCTCACAGGGATAAAGAAATGGGTGTTGAAGGAGAAGGAAAGTAAATACAGATGATGACATTGGACGTTTCTTTCCCTGAAAGACCAATGTGTTGCTGTAAGACAATGGAGGAGACGATCTGGTGAGGTATAATGCCTGAGCAATATGAACTTTAAATGTGACCAATTGTTCAGTGGTGTTCTGTCTTGTAAAGGATGTAGGCTTTTAAAGGTGAATTATACAATGTCGGTCCAAAAATATAACATAATATTTAATTGGATTATAAATAAGCATTTTTGTGGCATTGTTTTTATGAGTTTCTGCATTTATTTAGAGATAATAGAACCGTCAGACCGCAGTGCACATTCTTCTTGAGAACATCCCAATGATTAATGGGGTTACGGTCTGGAATAACCAGGTCATTCAGGTAGTCAATAGTCATTCTTTTGGGACCTAACGTTACTTGACAAACTGCAGCATGCCCAGATCATGGCACTGCATCACTTGCTGTGTCTCTATTCTGTTCTCTAACCTGCCACATGACCTTCTTCTAGAATCCAATCATTAAGCTCCCCAGCAATTTGAAGCCTTTTTTCCAATTAGCCTCACTGACCAGTGGTTTTCTTGAGGCTTGAGGCTTTTATGTGCATTTTGTAAAGTTAAAAAAATGTTTTTATGCTATAGGTTTTTATAACAGCCAGTGTAGATTAGAATGGCATCAGGTCTGGCCAGACTAGAAATTGCCTGTGCAAGACGCAGGAACCCATGTCTGATCCTTGTCTTCTCTGATGTCCACAAACAGATCATGTATCACATGTCTAGTGCCAAAACGATTTTACACCCCTCCTAAAAAAAAAAGAAAAAAAAAGAGGAGAGCCCTTTGAACTCCTCTCTCTTCTCTGGGAGTAATCCATGGCCCAGACTTTGATTTGGCTTTCCTCCCCCAATCAACCCCTACTCTTTTCACCGCACCAGAATGTACAGCAAGCAAGTGGAGGGGTGCAAAAGGGGGAATGGTGTTAATATCAGCATGTCGGATGCAAGATTAATCCTAATCTCCTTCTTCTGTGTGGCAGGCCGTGGGGTTGAAAGGCATGGCAGAGCCGGCAATGGGGGAGCGCCGGGCTTTGGATCTCCATAATGCCAGCCTCTGTGCCTGCTGCTCGCGTGGAATCCAGCAGGCTGTGGGGTGCCTCCGTCCCGTGGCTCAGACCTTTCAGTGCACACTTCCTGAAGCACTCTGCAATATTGGCCTCCTACCCCTGGACGCAAATGGAGGAGTCTGCTAACAAGCTGCTCTTGTGCTGCTATCCTTGTTCCTCCACTTCAAAGTCTCATTCAATGTGTCCACTGGATACATGTTTCAATGAGAGATAACACTATAATTAACCAATGTAATTTTACACATACTCACATTTGTTATATCTTGTATGTGTGTGTGTATACAAAAAATTATAATTTATAAAAAATTATAATTTAATTAAAATTATTTCAGGAGGTATCTTAATTTTTTTCCCAAAATCCAGAGTAATTGAGTAAATAATTATTGCTCTGTGGTCTGAAGAATGATGATTCCAGTTGAAGTTGAAGGGGCATCACAAAATGAAGAGCTCTTCTTGCCCTCTGCTATTTTTCCTTCTGCCCTCTGATGGTCATGACTGAAGGCCACAAGGTCCCATACACTCCATGGGGACCTTTTGACTCTGAGTTGGCCCTTAAATAAAACAACAAAAAAAGGAAGAGTGGGGGTCTTTTAAAGCCTCTTCTCATTCAGTGCTCTGTCACATGAGGAAGCTTCAGAAAGTGCTCCTTTAGAACTTTTGAAATTGCAAATCTTAGATAAAGGTTTGCCAAAACAGGCAGGACCAGTAATTTAATTTAGATGAATTGGTTGATTTTGTCTTCTTAGTAAAGAAAGCAATGAAGACAGTTGACATGGAGGCTGGTGTTTGAAAATAAAACTTGGGGAAGTTTGGAAAGGAACTCGGTTGAAGGTGAACACATAGTCCGTGTGTACAAGCCTTCCAATCAAGCTTTGCACAAAAACCCACCCAAGAGTAAAGAAGCCGGGCTGAAGCTACGTCCAGCCAAGCTGCCCCATGAAGTCATTCTTTTTTTCTTCTCTTCTCTCAGTCACTCAGTATCTCAATAGGGAACAGATTTCCACACAGTGCCTGTTGCTTTCCTGTGCTTTCATTCTCACTCATGAAACCATCCCTCCTTCCAGCAAGCAGGATGGTCTGTACACAGAGGGTCCAGGAGCTTCCAAAGTGTGGAGGGCCCTATTAGGGAAAAAAAAAAAAAAAATTTTGAAAAATATTTTAGACTGAGCTTGTCTTCATGCTTTGTTTCTTCCTTCCTGTGTCCATCATCCTCCATGGCTACAAAAGGCAATCCTTGCAGCCCCCGGTCCCCTTGCTGTGGCTAAGCAAAATCTGAAGACCATTAGAGGCAGCAGGGACACAAAAGCACCGGTGGGGGAAGTTGTTAAAAAGGAATCCCCTCGTTCTTCCTGTGGCTGAATGCAATGCAGAGATTAAAACTTTCATTTCAGATTTCTTGTTGTATTCATGGAGACGAACATGAATGGAACAGGCGGGAAAAGCTAAGCTTTCATTTTTTTATAACGTTTTAGGGGCCCTTGTGGTTTTTGGTTGCCCTTAAAGGAGTGATGAGGAGGAAGTGACAGGAAGGGGGTAGCTGATCTTTTTGGAGTGGAGGAGAGAGGTGGCCTGACTGCAGGAGTGGTCATATCAGGGAAAATAAAATGGTTTCCTGGAGTATTCATACAACAGGTATAATAATAAGAATAAGTTCTTAGTTCTACATTCAGAATGACCAAAACCTATCTGTGTTAATCAATAAATATTATCAGCATGAAGTGAATCTCTCTTTACACAGAAACCTTGAAAATCTTGGGTGCATTGATAATAAAAATATACTCTGTTTAAAATCCATTTAATTTTCAACAATACAATATCACATAATCAAGCATAATTGCTAATTCAAGCATTACTTTTCAAGAATAGCCACCTCATGAGTAGCTTTAAGCATGGTTTGAAAACTTATAATGTCATCACACAAACCGGATTTGTGGATTATAGTTCCATGCTAATCTTGCATTGACTTTTACTAAACAGCACAAAAAAAATCATTTCACAACCACAGCAGTCACACACACCCACACACACAAAAGAGACGCTCAGAACATAACACTGAGACTCTTTGAAAAGAGTCTCGGTGAATAAACGCATTCACTGGTCATTCACCTTCCACTGGATAGGAGCTGGATTGCCAAAATTTGCCATAACTGTAACACTTGAGGAAACCCAAAGGTTTTCATTTAGAAAAAAAAGAACTCCGCTCCCAGTCAGTGTCCGGGCAGTTCTGGGTGTGTGACCCTCTTTATCATGGCCCAGCGGGGGGCCTGTTGTCCAGCCACATTCACGTGCCGACCTCCCCCCACCCTGAAACCTCCATCACAACCACCACAAGACACCCACGGTCATATAGACAGATACACACCCTCTTGGCCCTTCACCTGTTCAAAAGCTACCAGGCTGACTGCTGACAGGGGCCGTCCTTTTGTTCCACGCCAACTTCCCCTTCTTTTTCACAGAACAGACTGTAATTTCATCAATTTTTCATGGCTGTGCTTGCAATGAATGCTTTACATTTCCATGTCTAAACATTGACATAAAGAGGAATTTCATGGCCTTGACTCTAGCATGCCTTGGCCCTGGCAGCTAGAAGAAAGCCAAATTCCCTTTTTTCTTCTTCTTCACTCACTATGTCACTATTCGCTATGTCATGGTTGCAGGTGCTGGCTTGAGCATGGAGGACGCAATTGCTTGACTCCCATAAAGGGGGATTTATTACAAACAAGAAATCAAAGCATGCATGGTAAAGACATGATACAACCAGGGCAGAATTAAACAGATAACAATGGGTACAAATAGCCAGGAATTAAATCCACAGTAATCTCCAGTCTGGAAATGACAGAGAAAATAGTTGAGCTAGAGGAGCGCATCCGAAATATACATCTGATTAGGGAATCAGAAGTCTTTATAGATTTATTTCTAGCACCAGATGCGCACCAGTCTTGTCAGCTGGTAACTATCTCTACCCCAGCGCTAGTACCAGAAGCGCCTTCCAGACAGTAGGGCAGTTGGGTGACGGCACCTGGGCACCACTCACTGGCTTACGTTCAGAACTGCTTTCCTTCCTCAGCCACCGACTCTAGTCATTAATGACTCCATAGTTAGAAACGTGAGGATAGCGGCACCAGCGAATAAAATCCCGTGTTTTCCTGGAGCCAGATCGCCCGAAATCTATGCAAATTTGAAAGTGCTGGTGAAACATAACCATAGATATTCTAGTAGATGCATGAATTGGCTAAAACGATCTGCTCTGGACCACTACACCAGTCTCAGCATAGCAACAAGAATTGTAACAAATATAAATCGCTGGTTGTTGGAGTGGTGTTCAAAAAATAAAATGGGTTTTATTAATAAAAGCAGAGGACACATTTCGTTATAACTATTCTGTAACTATAGGAAAGCTGGGCTCAATCAGCGTATCTCTCCTCCCTTAATGACAAGAATAACAATAATCCCAGATTTCTGTTTAATACTGTACCCAAACTAACCAGGAATATGACCGACATGGATACTTATGTAATCATAGTAGCAACAAACTTCTTTAATGCTAACATTTTAATGAACAGAGGTAAGATTTGAAACATAACTAACAGCTCTGAGTATTTCTATGGGAAATCTTAGTATATCAGACCATTGGATAGAACACTTAAGCCTCTTTAAAAACCCTAAATTAATTAAAATTATCTCATGACATCCTACAAGTTTCCTTTAGCAAGTAGCACCCAACGTTATAAATAGAATGTTGTTGGGATTAAGGGAATAGCTCTCTCTCCTGGTTCAGGTCATATTTGACTGCTCGGTATCAGTATGTGGACATTGATGGGGATTTATCTTCCCATAGTAAAGTGGAGTTTGGTGTTCCACATGGTTCCGTCTTAGGTCCGCTGCTTTTTTCCTTATACATGTTACCTTTAGATCCAGTTATTCGCAAACAAGGTATTAACATTCACTGCTATGCCAATGACACATAGTTGTATGTATCAGTAATGGCAGATGAAAGGCATTCTTTTACCCTTTCCCTCCAATAAATAATACAAATAAAAATCTTATAATAAAAAAAGGCCATGAATAATGACAGCACAGATACACATACACGCTTTCATGTATCAATTGTGGTACTGACTGGCCGTGGAAAAAAAGGGAAGGAAAAAACAATGTTACAGCTGGTAACAAGCCCTTTTCTTATAGAGCTCTGCAGTTGTGAAACAGCCTGCTGGTTAGTGTTCGGGATTCCGACACAGTCTCAGTGTTTAAATCTGGCTATTCTGGCCTTCTACTAAAATCCCAGTGTCAATTATAAGTCCACTTTAATACAGTCATCTTGTCAAGCATGTGTTCAATTTACCTTAATTAGGCTGTCCTAGTTAGGCCAGCCTAATAGGCCACTATTACACTAGTGTACCATGGTAACCACATATTTCTGTACCAGCCTTCTGCTGTTTCTGTTTGTACTTTTCGAGGCACTGAATCAAGAACCCAGACCACCTCCAGAGTCCAATTAAGAAACCACCAGAGGGATCTCGCAATGAGCTTTTGACAAGATGACCCAGTTTGAAACGTACCAGAGGTAACAGCTAAAGTTTCAGAGATCTTTAAATGGACCTGTGGCATTTAAATGGACACACAATGTACACCATGACACTGGACAAAACCTACTGTCCAGTACCTCAGAACAGATGCTCTATACTGCACTTTGGACTTTCCTACCCCTGCTCCTTTTGAACTATTTTCTTTTCTAAGACAAATCATCACCAACCCTGCACTTTTTTAGTTTTTCCTTGTTTGCAGAATGGTCAAGTGTAAGGGGTGTCTACTGTAGGGCATAGCCCATTTAGACATACTGTATGTGATTATGGGCTATATAAGAAATATTGTTGTGCTAATCCTCCAAAAATTGTCTAGCCCCTGGAATAGAGTCAGTCTAGGCATATGTGTAAATTTTCTTTAATGGACATTAAAATGTGATTTCTACCATTTGAATAGCAAGACTCTACCCTCCCAGCTCCATTTTAGCCAAAGTAATTGTTTCTTTTTTCTGAACGTCAAGAGAAAATGTCACAGCACAGCCTTATACAAGCCATTAATTTACATACTGACAGTTTCTCTTATCTTTCCATTCTCTCATTTCTCCACATTTTTCATGGTTTTATTAAAAATATTTTGAAGGGTTCATTGTTGGGAAATCTCTGTTGCAATCAGGAAAGTGCTTCTGCTCCCTGAAGTCCAACACAGAGAGATTGAGGAGGAGCTTCTTCCCACAGGCTATACGAGCTCTCAACAACAGCACTACATAGGACAGAACTCTAATACACACCAACACTTTCAATCACTTCTGGACTCAATCCCCCCCAGAATTATGCACAAATTTTCACTTTCACTTTACTTTACACATTTGCTCACCTTCACCCTACCTGTTACACATATTTTATGTTTAAAAACATAACATTTTAATTTGGTTACGTTTGCAATATTTGCATATTGGTTCCACTTAAATCCTTGCAATATTGAGGTCTGTAGCAGTCGCAAAAGCATTTCACTGCATATCATACCGTGTATGACTGTGTACGTGACAAATAAAATTTGAATTTGAAATTTGAAAAGACAACTTAAGATGTGAATGAATTCACAGGCATCGTCCCAGGCTAAGAAAAAGATAAAGAGTTGTGTGAGAAAAAAAAGAATCCTCTCACTGAACATAATGGAGTGAGGGCCAAGTCATGTATAAGTAATCAGAAGGTGTTGTGTCCAGGGCTTTGGGGCTGCTGCTCTTCATCCTCTTTTGTGTGATTATGGACGAGGATTGGGAGAGAAGCTTGGAGAAACAATAGATTTCTCTCCTTTATATATGAACATTGTCTAAAATGATCAAAACAACATTATTTTGGGGGGTTTCATGACTGGCACCCAGCTGACTGCTTAATAATGTAACCGTTTTAATGATGTAAGATAGTGTTACAGATTAGGTTGGATCTTAAGAATATAAACAGGGCAGAATGAGGAGCAGTTGTCCCCAAGATTCTTCAGAATCCACCTAAATGCCTGTATCTAAACAGCTTAACAACAAAAAAGTCTGATAATTACCAACAATTGTTGCCTCAAGGACCACTTCAAATGTGCTGCATGCATTCTCCTTTTCTCTTTCTTACACTAGAAATAATCAGAGGGGATGATTTGGGTTGAGGAAGGGTCCTGCCAGTTTTAATTTGAACCCTCTCAGCATCATTGTATCTAATGGGAAGTTCTATTAGTGGCGGCACACACGCGGTCTTTTAAAGCGCAATTCATCAGTCGCCTCTCGCCTCTTTCTGCATCACTCTGAGCTCGTAAGAAAGGAATCTGAGGGGCTGAGGCCACTACTGGCTCTGGAGTTTAATTAAGACACTTCACTTATTCTATAGAGCTTTCTTCCCATAGTTTGGCACACAAATATGTTGAAAGACTTGTCTGAAAAGAAAAAGAGGCGCGCAAAGGGCTATTTATTGAGAAAAACAGAAAGATTAATTAATGGACAACTTTACATTAGAAGAGGCCAGCTGCTCGCTCTCAATTGCATTTCGAAGTACAATTTCAATCACTGCAACATCAGTTGAGCTTAACTGGGAGCTTCAGTCACCATCCTGTACTTGATATAATTGAGATTTTAGTCATGTTTCCTTCTCATTTTAGATCAATGTCTTCATACACGGTTCACAGATGGAGCCTAGATCCAAGTCATGCTTCCCAAGGATTGAATATAATTAACTTAATCATGCACATTTCTACATCCCTGTCCCCATGTTGATGGTCAGCCTGTTTCCCTTGAGGACTTGACTCACAGGGTCAAAGCCAACTACAAAAGGAATAGAAAAGCTGCCGCTGCTCATATTCCTTTGAGTGCTGGCATAATCTCCGACATCTCCTCTGAATGGCCGGGTAATAATGAGACTTATAAACAGTAGCTTTAGAGGACAGGGGCCCTGTGATCTGCTGCTTAGCCTCTGCTCTCTATGTTCAAGTTCATCGCAGAGAGGAGAGAGGGTGCCGTCACTCAATGCTCGACTTGAAACACCGCCCATGGAGGTTAGAAGCCAACCATCTGATACCCACAAGGGACCTAAAAAAGAGCCTAACCTAGTAAATAAAATGTAATTATATAGACTGCAGGCCAAATTCAGACACTATATGAAAACCATGATATGAAAATTCTGCAAGATTATTTGCAGTATTTTATAACAATTCTTATATACTTTACAATTGTATAAGGTATATCTGGTCCTAGTGAACCAAATTAGGGATTAAAGCACTTATGTAAATGTACTTTTTACTACAGCGAGGTTTATATTTGAAGTCTTCACATATAAAATAAAGAGCATATATATTTTAATTTTGTTATATATTATTAGATTACATTTAGTGCTGTAAAAATGAGTTGGTTAATTGCTGTGATTGATTTGTAAATATTTTAAGTTCATTGTTATTGTTATATCTGACCAATGACAACCCTACATTAATTCACAGAGTCAAGGAGGATATAAAGCATGTAAAGCATTTTCCTTCCATTTATGCATCTTTAAAAAAAAATTGGAGCCTTTGTCCCACAAGTTTTAAATGAGCATTATAGCAAGCTTTAGTCTTTTAATAGTGATTCATCATGATCAACTCACACAGAGCCAAACTCCCAACTTTGGAGAAGTGAAGACCTACTCTCAGCTGAAATCCCAAAATGACTTCATGACGTGAGAAGTGAGAGCAAAAAACAAGAGCGTGACTGATATCTGTCTTTTTTTTTTTAAAGGCATGCGTGCACCAACCAGGGTGAGTTTGCCTCATCAGACAATGCCTTTTCTCTCTCCTGCTGGTTTTGAAAGGGAGGACCAGCTAGTCGTTGCGCACCAAGGGCCCATTTGATTGGCAGTGTCTGTCAGAAGGAATGAACTCCACTTAAACACTGTTTTTATGTGTTGTGTGTAGAGTTGTTGGAGTGTGACCCCCTCCATCTGTCCCGGCTAATCTGTCCATCATCTGGGTCTCGACGTGAGCCTGTGTAGGCTCTGTTGGCTACAAGGACACAGAAGGGACCGAAATATGAGCACAGGTGGAGCTTTCTACCATCTGCAATGGTCTAAATGAAGCATTAAACCAAAATGTCCTGCCGTTGTTTCTTCTCTGGTGCTCAATGTTACCATTGAGTGTAACCATTGAGTATTCACTAATGAGTGAATAATAAAGAAGTGATACAAATAACCACTCATGCATTTTCAAGAAACCAATCCTCAGAATGTCATAAAGAAAAGCGAATTCTATTAATTTTCTTTTGTTTGGTCTGGCTTTGTTGGTCGATCCACTGCTTTTGAAGCTGACTAGCCTGGGGATTCCTGGTGCTGCCTACTAACCTTTTATTCCACTAAGCTAATCGTTAACCTCGACCAGAGAATGCTGTGAGACACTCTCGATCTGTAGCTCAGCATGGTCCTGTGTCTAGGGGGACAAGTGTCAACAATGAAAACGAAGGAAAGTGACGTTTCACAGGAAGCAAAACAAGAAAATTCCAGGCTCGTTTTTCTTCTGGTCAGTTATGGATAATGCATGTACATGCAAGGAAAATTTCCACTCTTATTTATGTACCCAGTGTTACATCAAGTCCTTGCTCTTTTGTGGGAAGTTGGTCATGACTGGTAACTGTTGCATCTCAATTTATTGATTGAAATATTTGTTAATATTTTTTCTAGTGCTATTTTGTCCTCTGCAAATGTTCGTGTACCTGTTCTGGTGAAGAATTGCAGAGATGGGTGCTGGGCCTCGGCACTCAGATCTGAGGCTCTTGCTCTTTGTATATATGCAGGGAGGGGTGGAGTGGCTGAGGAAGGCAGGGGGATGGTGGGCTTTGATTTTGCACAGGCTCTCTTTCAGAGCCAGGCCTGAACCCAGCCTGGGAGCTGCTCACATCCCCGGAAAATTCAGCGGGAGAAAAAGTTTATGGAAGCGAGTAGGAACTCATTGATTCGCAGCCGTCTAAGGCCTTTCACGGCCCCGGGAGCGAGTGTCTATAAGGGGGCAATCAAGCATGGGCTGGGAATTATCTCTCTCGCTCTCCTACCTGTGACAGCCCCCTCAAGTGCAGCTAAGAGCCTCTTTCAGGCTGGAGAAAGAACAATGGGTTGAGGGGAACAAACAATCCCGAGGAGTCTATCATTCTGTGCGGTGTTATCTTAGGCACTGAATACAGCCACAGTTCCTCTTTTCGGCCCTGTAGTCAGCCACTGTTTTTAGAAGCCACTGTTACTCTTCTTGTCCCTTTCAGTGCCTCTCAACAGGTTCACGAGGGCAAGAAGTGCAGTATATTAAAGAAGGAGAGCATAATAACTTCACTTGACTGGAGGCAACATCACTGTGAGCTGAGCAGCCAGGCTTACAAAAACAATGCTTTTGTTGAGACCTCCTTTTTTTTTTTTTTTTTAAGATTTTGTCACTCGGTTACAAAAGACTTACTGCAAAAAAAAAATCTCAATCTTAAAATTCACATTTTTCAAGTCAGGAATAATTCACTAACCACTTGCACACTAACCACATTATATTTAGCATATATTTTATTATTTTGTTTTGAAATATAGCTCTATTATAGGAATTAGCTATATTTTATATGGAGCTGTTATTGTAGTACTGGACTAAATTAACTTAATTTAATTAAGATTAATTTATTGAAATTATTTACTTGTAATAAACAATACATAAAATGATATTACCAAAAAGGAATAATGGAAGTTATGAAAAAAAAAAAAATCAAAATAATGCTTTTATCAAAAGCATTATTTATTTTTGTGAAACTGATTCTCATCTCAGCAGTAAAGTGCCATTTCCTGCGGCCACCGGTGCTCTGCCTCACAGATTCTGTGGGAAAGGGGAAACCATGACTTATCTGAACATATGGTTTCCCAATTCAAGTCAAAATGTCTGAGCCCTGTTGCATCTGGTGCCATTTTAGTTGGTTAAAAATGCCACACAGGGCTGTGACGAAAGGGGAAGAAATGGAGAAAAATACAGTTATTACACACCTCCTCGGCTCATTTTTTCAGCTCATTAGCCACTGGCCTCCGTGACCAATTAGGTTTTGTCAGCTTTGCTGGGTCATTATGCTCACGTTCCCTTGCGAGCTTATTCAGCCGTCACTTGGAGGAAAATAAAGGACTGAAGGAATAGCTCATTGAGTGCAGATGAGGGGAAAGAGTGCAGCTTCCATATAAAATGACTTTTTTCTGAAAGAGACATTAAAAGGTCATTTAGTTAGAATTGTTGTGAGTTCGTCACTTAATATGCTTCTTTTGTTAGTAAAGTAGATTAGTCTACTTTAGTTAAAAAAAAAAAGTTTATAAAGTATATACACACACACACACACACACACATACACACACACAAACATTTATGGCAACGCCACTATCCAGAGTGACTTACAATTAGTAGTTATAAGGACAGTACCACTGGAGACACTCAGGGTTAAGCATCTTGCTCTGGGACACCATGGTAGTAAGTGGGATAGTAACCTGGAACTTTGTGGTTTTCTGGTTCACAGGCAAGTGTATTACCCACTATGCTTCTACCACCCTGTATACTGTAGAGTGATGGCCAGCCGCTGACTGGCAGCCATTTTTTTATTAACCCCAGTATATATATTTGTGTGTGTATATAGGTATGTAGAAAGGGCTAGTAGAAAGACGGCTGGCTGTCAGTGGCCATCGCTCTTCAGTGGGGACTATGGGGAGAGGGAAGTCCCAGTGTCAATCACGAAGTCGTTCAGCACAATGAGCTGTAATTGGCATAGGTCCTGTTGACCATTTATCAGAACCCCACCACCACCCATCCACACCCCAGCCACCCAACACACACACACACACACACACACACACACACACACACACTCTCTCTCTCTCCCACAAATGCAGTGCAAGCAACAAATGTGGTGTGAACCGTGGCAGACGCACCATGTAACAACAAATTTACAACAGGCTGACCATGGAAATGGCTGGGTCAATATATGATGACTAATTGAGAAGCAGTGAAGGAATAATGCATTTTTTGGGGACCCTTGTATGTCATTGTACTATATTGTGAATTTTAGTTAGAGAACTTATTTGGGAACTATCATGTTATCGTGATGCTAGGATGACGTTTATCACGGCACTAGAATTGCTTAAGCCCAAAAATGTGTTATTTGATTAAAGAAAATATATTTTGAATTTATTAATTCTTTTTAAATAAAATTTTTACTATAATATAATAAGATAGGTGATCCAAGGGATGGATTCTTGTCTGCTGCTGTTAATAGTGAAAGTCATTGTGTACCAAGTGGTCAGAATGGTGCATTCTTTCCTGAAACTACCAGGCCAATAGACATGACCCGTCTTTACAAAGTGTCTTCATTTAATGAACATGTGGCTTCACACTGTGCAGCCTGACCTCTCATCACACCACACTACACTGCTAATTAATATAACCGCTAATGAATATAACTGACTTGTGAGCTGATCTCTGGTAATGAGGATCTTCTCCAAACATCATAATCAAAATAGATTTCCTTCTTTATATTTTTACTCTTATAAGGAAAAAATATCATTTCTTGTTTTTTATTAACATGCTAGCATGAATTTGATGTATAGCATATATATCTTATATTATTTATATTTAATCATTGATATTTCACTGTTGACTGCTATTCTTAGTTCTACTGGTAGAAAAAGGCCCATCATCCTGGTCAAGATGTGCAAATATACTTGTAAATAAAGTCCTAACAGTAAACTGTATTTTATAAAATATGTCATTATGTAATTTAATAAAGATCTATATTAAGATCTTTTTAAGATAAGACTCACCTGAAGATAAAATAGTAAAAGCATAAAATGGGCTCCCCAGAGTAATATTCATAAACGTCATGTTTGAATGACTGGTCGACCAGCCGCTTACATGTGAGCAAACACTGGACTAATTCCCTGTGTGAAATACAAAAGGGCCAATTATATGCTAATCAGTGTGACTCAGCATTAGCCTGCGCTGGTGGTCACAGGGCTTTGGCTCGACACCAGGCCGCCCTGCTGACGAACATCCTCAACTTCATTCAGCCGTGAAACAAACATACGCGCACAGCTGTTTAACTGGACAATCATTATATCATTTTTAACAACCATCTTTCTATATGAACCTGAATTGGGACAAGAATTTTAAATTAGAAACATAATGCAGTGATCCAGATTCCTGGTGAAGTACTAAAATCTGAGCAAATAAAAACCAAAATTCTCTTTACGACTGATTCAACTGCTTAGGTCTGTGATTTTATGTACTATTTACTACTGCAGTGAAATATTTTTTATTATTATATATGTATATCTCATTTTACCAGTATTAATTTCATTTTATTCTAATCATTGGTTTGCAAGTGGCAATGTGTGCATTTTCACTCATTTTCAGATTTCTTAGAATGAAGCAGAAGCGACCCCACTGGCACCTCCGTCTTTTTGAGCAGGGTTTTGTTTAAAAATGAACTTCCCGAGTGACACCATTAATTCTGGAGTGCCCTGCCCACACACCCCCAGACTTGCCCTGTCCCTGTCCACTTTCCTCCTCCTCCAGGGTGCCAAACTGTCTTTCTTAATCAAATGTACATTTACTAGTTGCCCCAGTTGAGGGGACATCTGCTCCATGCAACCAGTCAATATTGTGGCGCAGTTCAAAGCATGCCAGTTCATTAGCTGTGTCAGCTTTACAACCAGAAGGTAACGGCCTGAAAGTGAACAGCGACAATGCGGAACAATGGCCACCTCATTAAGCAGTGATTTATCATGAGGGGAAGCCCTGTTTAACCTTTGGCCAGCACCAGGCTCCCTCCTTTCTCAAAGCCCCCATTGTGAGGGTGCTGAGGTCTCTGGCTCTGAAAAAAGGGGAAAATATGATCAAGTCTCCTTTTTCCTTCATTCCTTCTTCCTTTGGAAAGTATGCAAGAGCTTTTAGATTTCTTCACTTTACACTGCTGAGAAATTCTTTTTTACTGTATTTACTGGCTGAGTATCATCACCTCAATCATTGGGCCAAATTCCAAAAGATATGTTGTGTGTAAAAACCGCATATCACCAAAAGGACATTATACCCACAGTGAAGCATGGTGGTGGCAGTATCTCTTGGGTTTTCCTTTTTCAACTAGAAATGGGGCTGCAGTCAAGGTGGAGGGAATTATGAACAGTTCTAAATACCAATCCATTTTGGCCCAAAGCCTTTAGACATCTGATTGAAAGCTGAATTTGAAAAGAAGTTTCACCTTCCAACATGACAGTGACCCAAAGCAAACATCTAAATCAACAAAAAATTATACCAGAAGAAAACTACAATTATGGAATGGCCCAGCAGGAAAAGATAAGACATGCTATGATGATAGACTCCTAGCTAGGAAAACTAAATGCCGTTATTAAACCAAAGGTGCTTTAACTAAGTAAGTATGTCAGCTCATAGACCATCAATTGTAAGTGAGACTTATATACTAATTTGTCTTAACGTGCAATGATTTGATCATCTTTATGATATTGGCATCATTTTCTATGTCCTGAGATGAGTCCATCTTGCGTATAAAACGCAAGTTTGTCTTTGTGAGTTAAACGTCACACAATAGAGGTGCCCACTGTGGTCCATATGGCCCTTTGTAAGGCTGACTGACTGCAAACTGGGGACGAGCCCATGTGGATAATGTATCACCCATGATTAGTAAACGGTTTTGTTAACAGCGCATTGTAAGGAAAGAAAGGACCGGCACGGCAATAAATGGGAACAGTTGGAGTGAACGTAAAAAAAAATGTGAGGGGTTCACTGTTTTGGATGGTGCCTGCTGCTGCTGATGCCTTCATCCGTCACAGCTCCACCCCTTTCCACCACCCCCATATACCCCCTGCCCTCCTCCAGCTTCCATCTCTGCATCCTAACAAGGCCCAGTCAGTCACACCACCTGCTGTTCTGCATCCACATCGTCACTCCTACTGATGGATTGAAGAGATGGATTCCTCAGTCATGTTTCCCCTTCTGAGTTGCAAGCTGACAGGGATTCAGGAGGTCTGTGAAAAAAATAGATCAGCACAGTGCAGATCAAATCAGTGGTTCTGAATAGACCTGCTGCCTAGTGGAATCATGAAAAACATTAAAATCTTTTAATACAATTTCAGAAAATTAGGTATTGGAACCCAGCATTCCAGTTGGGCATTGTCTACAGATGGCAATGCATTAACAAGCAATTAAATATACCAATTATATTTTGTATAGGCAAATCCAAATCCTTCTAGTTGGGTTGCCCTGCTTGAGCTCTCATGGGGCTAACGGAGTGTTAAATGGGGTAGAGGACCCAGCCCGGATGCCTGATGCAAGAGCAATGGTGGCAGAAGGTTGCCGGTTCGAATCCCGATCCAGTGAGGTGCCACTGAGCAAAGCACCGTCCCCATCCACTGCTCCCCTATGGGTGGGTGCCTGTCATGGCTGCCCACTGCTCATGCAGGGTGATGGGTTGTTGTTGATGGGTGTTCCTGTGCCCTGCCTGAACTCTCATGGGGCTAATGGAGTGTTAAATGGGGTAGAGGACCCAGCCCCGATGCCTGATGCAAGAGCAGTGGTGGCCTAGCGGTTAAGGAAGCGGCCCGGTAATCAGAAGGTTGCCGGTTCGAATCCCGTCCCCACCGTCCCCATCCACTGCTCCCCTGTGGGTGGGCGCCTGTCATGGCTGCCCACTGCTCATGCATGGTGATGGGTTAAATGCAGAGGACAAATTTCACTGTGTGTGCTGTGTGCTGCTGTGTATCACAAGTGAAAATCACTTAACTTTTAAACTTAGATAGTGTGGCAAACCCAACTTCTTTTAGCCTGGACAAGGCAGAAGGCCAGAGAAGAAACCAGAAGAAAGAAGGTTGAAGGGGCTGGGGAACCAGTGTCCCATCTGGACAAGCAGTTGTGTAAAAAAAGAGGTGTACATAGTGTATTATAGTGTTCCCGACCAGGGATTTGGTGTTGACAGTTTGTGTTCCCGATGCCTTTATTGTGTTCACCTGATATTAAGTGTATAAATGTAGCCTTATTTGTCTAGTCCTCATTGGGTTATTGTGTTTTTCACCCTATTGCTGTATAATTTCTCCGCACACTAATATATTTCATATCAATCACAGGTTTAGAAGATTCTGTCACGGTCACAGGGATTTCAGTGAAGTTCCACTTTCTTCTTCTGTATTAACAAGTACAAAGTATTAATTAACAAGAACAAAGCAATCTGACCCAAACAAGCTATTTAAAAGCTGTAAAAGATAGGTGGAGTAATGACATCTGAAGAATTGTGGCAGCACAGTTGTAACGGTCTCACTCAGCTGTCCAAACAGAAGTAAACGGGGAATCTTTGTACAGCCCATTCGCATCTACAGTCCTTGTTCAGAATTCCTGACATTTCCATTGCCTTTGTATCAGATTTTGGCTCATTTGATGCAGAGCTCTGAAAAGTGGGGATTTAATAAAACATGAATGGGGCTTTGGAGGTTTTTTTTATTGATTTCAAATATCTCTCTCTTGTTGAGAACAAATTGTGTGGTCTGATTGGGCAGTTGGCTGAAGTGTCACTTGAAAATATCAGGAACGTTTTCTCTGGACCTCCCCCTTCTCTAAGTTGGCCATGCTGACTTTGTAGTGAAATTTGCTTTAGCTGGGTAAGTATATGAAGTGTCTGAGAACTCACATCACCACTGCCACCCTCATCATACACACTTTAACAAAAGTCCATGTGGGTGAAGGAAGGGGGGTTGCAGAGCTGGTCAAGTCGATTCTGCAAACACACCCATCCAATGGATCGGCCATCTTCTCAACCACTCCAATTACCCTGAGCCTGTGTTGAGAACATTAATGCATTGCTCCTTGCCAGTACTAATTCTTTTAATCCCTTACATACATACAAACCTCACATTCTGGACCCCCATCTCATTCTGCTGCCACCCAGGCAGCTGAGGTGCAGGAATGGCCACCACCAGCTGTGAGAAAAACTGCCTCCTTCAAGTCTAAATGCGCTAATGAAGAATATGGAAATGCAGAGGGGGGCTTATGGGATTAGCCCTTGTCTGACAGTAGCCCTCCAACCCTGCTGGTGCTCTAATACAGGTGTTCAAGAACTGGCATTAAGAGGTAAACTCATGTTGGGCAATTCTCACTGGGATTGTTTGCTGTACACTGTCATTTGTAGTTTTGTTTGCTGCCTTGTGAGGAGGCTGTTTTGTGCTGTGGGACCACATAACATACGTAGATAGGTACACACTCTCATATACTCCGAATATTTACTGTTGCTAGTTACGCCACCACCGTAATCAGCACTAGTGTCCCATTTATATGTGAAAGGTGTAGGTTGGTTATTATATAATCTCATTTTATCTCTGTTCTAGCTCTCGTGGACCTTAGTGTACTTTTTGACACCATAGCTCATCACATCCTGTTAAATCAGCCTGAATCAAATCAAATTCAGTTGTGATACACAGCAGCACAGCACACAGTGCACACAGTGAAAATTGTCCTCTGCATTTAACCCATCACCCTGAGTGAGCAGTGGGCAGCCATGACAGGCGCCCGGGGAGCAGTGTGTGGGGACGGTGCTTTGCTCAGTGGCACCTCAGTGGCACCTTGGCGGATCGGGATTTGAGCTGGTAACCTTCTGATTACAGGGCCGCTTCCTTAACCGCTAGGCCACCACTCCCCCAAATCCTATTTATCACTCATATGGAGTCAGTGTTGGGCCCTTTGCTATCCTCATTGTACATATTGCCTCTTGAACAATTAATTAGTAGCCATGGGGTAAACTTTCACTTTTATGCAGATAACGTGTCACCTTTTTGGTTGTGATCTTTAATGTTGACTGTCACAGTCAAAATGTTTTCAGGATGGCGTACTTCCACCTAAGAAATATTGCTAGGGTTAGGAACTTTCTCTCCATCTCTGATGCAGACGAATTAGAAAATGGATTCAGAAAATCCAGACTGGACTACTGTAACTGTTTTCTGTTTGGTCTGCTGTTTCACTGAATAAGAATAAAAACCTACCTACACATGTAGCTATGAATTTTATAAAGCATTACGTGGTAATGGTCCAGACTTGTAGTAGTAAGCTACTAGTCACCCATAACCCACCATGATCCCTTCATTCTGTGGGGGAAGACTTGCTTATTTCCTGTGCTGACCAGAGGTGGGTTTGTTCCTCTTTCCTCTCAAGTTTTCTCTCTTTTCAGGGAGTGATTCCTTGCCCCTGTCACCTTTGACACAAAGCGTCTCACATTGGAACAGTGTATAATTTTACTGTACACGTACACTTACATGGACAAGGATTGGCATGCACACTTACAGATACCTACAGATCCAGAATTCTCACTGAGGTGGGTCTGCAGGAAACTGTTGTGTGCAATTTTGCAACATAGAATATTTCAAAAAGTCAAAGACGTCATTATGACAATCCACAACACGAACAAAAGAACAATTAGAATCGGCAAACAGTGGAGACGCAGTTTAAGAGACTTTAGCGAGGTGGTGTGCTTCATAGCAATTTGGAGATTAATCATTTTCTCTGTCCTGATAATGTAGCTGGTATTATTTGATTAATCTATTTACCAAGAAGCATCTCACGCTATCAACATGCTGAGGTGAAAGTAATGGAGTTTATTACAGATCTTCTCATATAAATGGAGGGATGCATTTCAGTTCAGATCCTAGAGGATTGACCAAAGTAACCCAGACAAGTCCCAGAAAGAAATATCTTTATAGACTATTTTGTACTTTTGTACTTCTACGGACCAAATGTTATCGACCCCTTCTTCCAGCCATGATATCCAAGATGCATCCATTCCCCCTCACCTTCAGTCTCCAAGCAAGTCTGCGAATGCGTCACCAAACTTGGGCAATGACAGAAGCAAATATATTCAGGACAAAACAGAGATAGATAGATAAATAAATAAACAAACAAACAAACAAACAAACAAGGGAAATTTAATTCAAACTTTGAATATTTATACTTATCCAGAGTGATGCTTTCATGTTACCATCAATGAAGTAATCAGTTCTGGTTCACTAGGTGTGTGCCGGAGTTAAATGGTTACACTAGATTTATAAGTGTATTTCTTTTTTTGTGTCTTTTATTTTCTTATTTTCTAAAGACTTTTATTTTGTTTACCTGTATTCTGATGTGGGTGAGGGAATTATAACGACAATCAGGGTGTTTGTTTAATTGTAGAATGTTAAAATGTGTTAATGTTTCTGGTTATGTCAAATATGTTTCTGTATTTTTGTTTGTTCAATTTATGATTATTATAAAAAGTTATGTGGGTTCTAAAACTTTGATCACCCCCCGAAAAGTGGTTGGATGCGGCCGTGCCCTTGGGTTAGTGGGTTGGAGACCCGGTTTAGTCCTCTTAGACACATGGCATGAGCTGTGAGAGGTGCGTGGGGTTTGTGTGTAAAAAGTTATTTCTTCTATTTTAATTTATGTACATATTCGGAATATTTTGCATGTGTGTTATTTTGGGAATATTTTTTTATGTTCTGTTATTACTGTATATTGTAGAGAGAGGTGCAGAGAGACGCGAGTTATGACGCGATGTTCTGGCGTGACCTTGCTTTTATACAGGTATGCAATATTGTAAATACTTTATGTTAATGTTTAGTCCTCTTAGACACATGGCATGAGCTGTGAGAGAGAGAGGTGCAGAGAGACGCGAGTTGTGACGCAATGTTCTGGCGTGACCTTGCTTTTATACAGAATACAGTTTGCACGGAAAATCTCGTGGGTCTCGTCTCGTCATTACGGTTCAAGAAAAGAAATAAAAAAAATTACACAACGCAGAGGAAGAACCGCTACATATGAATAAATCGTTTTATTCACAGAGGCAGTGAATAAATCACCACTGGATCAGTGGTGACCTAGCGGGAAAGGAAGCGGACCTGTAATTTAAATGTAGCAGGTTCAAAATTAAAATGCCAAGGTCCCCTTGATTAAGGTACCATCCCCACTCACTGCTCCCCGGGCGTCTTTCATGGTTAAATGCAGAAGACACATTTCAGTGTGTGAAAAAGCAGCCGTGACCTGCTGAGGCAGGGACTCCACTAAACCAGGAGTATTCATGCTAGTAAGAAATCTCCAGACATAGACTCTTTGCTAAACCACCCTCCCACCCACAACTACAGGGTGGGCCATTTATATGGATACACCGCATGGTTGGTGACATTGAACACATTTCATAAGTGGTCAGAAACTTGTAAATAACTCATGAAAGAATAAAGTTATGTTAAAACCAAGCACACAATTGTTTTTCTTGTGAAATTACCAATAAATTTGATGTGTCACATGACCCTCTTCCTATTGAAAAAACAAAAGTTGGATCCAAGATGGCCGACTTCAAAATGGTCACTATGGTCACCACCCATCTTGAAAAGTTTGCCCCCTCACATATACTAATGTGCCACAAACAGGACGTTAATATCACCAACCATTCCCATTTTATTAAGGTGTATCCATATAAATGGCCCACCCTGTATAATCTGCTCTTCAGTGCAGGCTCCTCCTCCCAGACCATAGTCCTGTAATACCCCTGGCCCACCAGGTGGCACCATATCCTGGTTTTGTTTTTCTGTCAGCCCTAAACCTCTCCTCATGTGAGGGTCCTAACTATTCTCGTGTTTCTGATTATAAGCTCCCATGGCTTGACATGCCCTTCTCACTCGTCTCATGTGTATGTCTCTGCTGGTCCTTTTTCAGTTCAGACCTCGCCTGAGAGTGATTTCAGTTGGCTGTGCCCATTTAGTCCTATTTATTATGATGTATTGCATTATGATTTTCTCTCAGATGTGACAACACCAGACATCATCATTTTATTTATATGAAGCCATACAAATGTAGGTTAAATTAAATATACAAGTATAGGTGTCCCAAAGGACACTGGACCTTTTAGCTCAGAAAAGATCAGTACCATGGCCCAATCAGCAACCAGTCAGCTTCACAGGCCATGAACGTCCCATGCGGTAATCAATGATTGACAAAAAAGCAACATGGCAAACGATTGGAGCTCAGCTGACAGCTTCTTCCCCACCGCTCACAGCAATTAATGCCTGCTGGCAAGAACAATAGGCTGACATTTTCCTTTTTCTGGACGAGGGAAATTAGAGGGAGGCAGCAACACTGCCCGAGTCTGCACCGTGACCAGGAGGGGGAAGCTGAGTACCGCCATTTCTAAAAGTATGCCTGGTGTCGATGCTAATGATTAAAAGGTTTTTAAAAAGGATATCCTCCATTTCTTCCGTCCTCCAGCTGTTAGGGATTTGCTTATTCCTTGTTGTTTGAAATATTTGTACATCAAATACAATTATGGCATTTTTGCCATAATTGTTTGTTAGGATCATGGTGGAGCGTATATGATTAGGATGACGGCCTGATCGCAGCACTTTTGGAGTTGAGTTGGCGTTTTAAACATCAGGCCATACAGCTGTGTGTTAAAGTTATAGTTGGGGGGTTTGCTGTGTCCCTGTAAGAAAAAAAAAAAAAAAGTGGTGTCACTGCCACAATAAAGTGTCTGGGAAGTTCAGAAATCTTGAACATAAACATAGAGGCAAGTTCATAGCAGAGACCACCCCATTTGAAACACTGACCTTATAAATTCAGCAAATATTTAGCATAAATATAGAGCAATTTCTGGAGGTTGTAAAACAGCCCCACAACACCCTCTGCTGGCTGTAGAACATTAAATTATGTATTACATTTCAACTTTGATAAAGTATTGCTTTTCGCACAGCCCCTTTGTTTTATATTTGCACAAAATAACATTTTATATTTCATAATCAATTTATAGAATAACATATAGAATAACTTTTTGTCATATAACAGATACAGAATTTCTAAAGAAACATTTATCATTTTAAACCATCTTGGTCCCCAAATTTCCCACATTCCTCTGAAGGCCTAAATTAGTCTGAGTTCACCTAAATGAACAATGAAAGGCCTATTGCGACCCCCCCAATTAAATAACATTAAAAGCAGAGCATCAAACAAAGCTTTCTTCTTAGCTTCGGTGATGAATTTTTAGTTCGTGAATTAAATATTTAAATGCGGTGTCATGACAACTCTGAATTAAAAAAAGCAATGGCCAAGGATAGATCACATTCAGTAGGAAATTCTTTTTCTATGAATGTAAATCAAACTAACGTCACACGCTGTACGCTTCACCCCACTGAAAAGCTATTGTGCGCTGCAAACTACGACCTAATGCAGATCTAAATGCATTTGAAGTTTGTAATGCCCCCAAATCGCTTTCCAATGTGTTCCCCTTGTTACTGCTTCACTTCTGTATATATATTTTAAATGGGGCGGAACCTGGGACTAGTCATTGTAGCATTGTGGCAGCAGCCCATTCTCAGCCTACCCTGAGAGCTGTGCAAATTCCAGCGGCAAAAGGGGTGCAGAGCATTCTTCGCCTCCCTTTGTGGCACCTATTTGTTGCTCATAAAACAATATTTAGGTTGAGACGTTGCAATGGGAGCGTCACCTCCCTGAATAGAGCCCATTCATGTGGGGTGAAGGGTGTAGCGTGGGTCTATGGGGAGGTAGCGTGGGTCCCTGTGTTCCAGGGAGGGGCTGTCAGTTGTTCGAAGGAGTGGCAGAAAGGGGAGCGGGCTGCGTCCTATGCTTGGGTTAGGATCGGGGTGATTTAACTGCATAATCGGATTGAAAGTGAGCCGTGGTATTTATGTCAGTTCACATTTCATCAAATGGCTAGTGTGAATTGAAGTCGACAGTACAGAGGGTTAATCCAGAACTAAAGCCAAAATAATTAGGGGCCTACTCCTAATCCTCTCCCCTCGGCGTAGCTGCCGTGAAGAACATTACAATAAGGCAACGTTCTTCTGTGAGCAGTCCACAATGTCCTACACTTTTGAATGGGCCAATCACAGCCAAGAAATAGAACATTCTGTTAAGTGTTTATTTTTTAAGGAAAAAATGATTAACCTGACATGATATATTTTCCTCAGGGGAAACACCATGTTCTAGACTGAAAATACCATGAACTAATTTGAAACATGATAAGATTTATTCCCTGTATCCAAATGGACGGAAAAAAAAGTGAATCATCTGATCTTCTTCAGTGGAGATTTTCCAAATTTAAAACTCCATCCGTAAGCCATCTTCTTTTATGAGTCCATCAGACTTTAGAACCATCCCCAC
Source organism: Denticeps clupeoides (assembly GCF_900700375.1). NCBI lineage: Eukaryota > Metazoa > Chordata > Actinopteri > Clupeiformes > Denticipitidae > Denticeps > Denticeps clupeoides. The sequence continues at coordinate 17,191,010 of NC_041723.1, forward strand.
TTATTTTAAAGTGTAGAATTTCATATCCTTGCTGTCAACATTTATTAGATTTTACACTTATGTGCTTTTAATTTTGTCTTAATATGAGGTAACAGTTTTGGATTTACAGGTTTACTTTGTCGATTTACCCTGAAATAGCATTTTCAGAACTCTGCAAATTGCACTAAACAATCAAATGAATTTCACTGTTCAGTCATATAATTTATTTTTTTTTATTTCACGTATTTGAGCTGTTCCCATAAGAATGACACTGGTGTCACATGAAGGTCTAATTCATTTAAATATGTAATTTAATTATGTCAGTGCATTTCATGGTGAGCAGCAATGAAATGAAGTGAACCTTCAAAAATGTCCTGAAATAGTTGAATACTATAGTTGAAGTTACAATTGAGTATAAATTATTTAATGGCAGGGGTGGCCTAGTGGTTAAGGAAGCGGCCCCGTAATCATAAAGTTGCCGGTTTGAATCCCAAGCTGCCAAGGTGCCACTGATCAAAACTGAATTGAATTTCCTGGGTGTCAGAAATAAGTTCATGCCAAGAAAAGGACAGTTGGGTAGTTAGAATATCTGTAGCTCTGAGAGGCGGAACTATTTCAACAAAACCCTGTATCTATTACAGCAATTCTAAAATGATATTAGAAAATATAACACAATCCATATTTAAATCACAGTCAACCCTACTGCCTTAGACAACAAAAATACAGACGCTGTTTACACTGAACAGAACAGGCAGAGTGGGACAAAAGTGGACATAACCGCATTCAAACACGAGCATACAGTAAACAGAGTAAAAGCAGATGCATGAACAGCTTTTAATATGTAATATGTTAATCCGGTAAGACCAAAAACAAAAATCATGTGAGAGTTGTTCCCCAGTTTAAATAAATGACACTTCTTTCTCTATTTGATTAACATAATGTAGCAGAGGTAAAAATATCATAAAATGCAAAACTAAAGAATATTCTGAAACATTTACAGATGTTTTAATGTAAAGGTGTTTGGACAACTGACAATAAAAAAAGCCAAAACTGATGAGGGGCTGTTATGGTTTCTTCCCAAATTTGCCATGTTTGCCTTTGTTCTTTTTGAACTTCTTGCCCTCCGGGCGTTGCTCCTTCGTGCCATCAAGTTTCCTTTTCTTGTCACTGTGGGAACAGAAATGACCAGTTGCAAATCAAAAAAAATTAAAACCAGGTATCATTCAATCACCGTTGAGCCTTTTTCTCTCACCTCTTGATGCTCACAATGGCTGTGTGACCGGCTTTCTTCAGCACATTGTCCCATTCCTCATCACCACCCCGGATCATGTATCTGTAGAACACAGTCAGTGCTGAGTACAATGAATCTGAAGAGTTCAAATGGTATTTTCATATTTACAGAATAGGATAAACTAAAAATGCAACCGCGAAAATACGGTGTTATACACATATATTTTACACACACAGTTCTCATTTTACACCTCAAACGTACTCTGAGAGATCCATGCCCTTTATCTTCTCCATGTCCTGTTTGTGTCTTTCCTGGAACTCTTTAGCAGCTTCATCCTGAGGACACATTTCAGTTTTTACAATTATCATCATTACACTCGTACAAATACACGCATTAGTGCAGAAGGTTTTATACCAAATCTTCCTTTAATGTCAGAGAAGTTGGCTCCATGGTAACTTCTTTAGAAGCAATCATATCTTGCTCAACAGCCTTCTCCTGCAGGCTGTTAAAAAACTAGATAATGGAAGAAAAGGTTTAAAATAAAATTGATGTTAATATCACAAAATACAAATATTTTTATAAAAAAAAAAAAAGACTGCCAATTTCATTATAACACGACTTAGAAAGTCACCTTCTATTTACATTTACAGCATTTATCAGCCCTTATCCAGAGTGCCTTACAATCAGTAGTTATAGGGACAGTCCCCAGGGACACTCAGGTTTGTCTTGCTCAGGGACACATTGGTAGTAAGTGGGTTTTGAACCTGTGACTTCTGGTTCATAGGTGAGTGTGTCACATGCTAAGCTACTACCACCCTCTCACAAAACAGCTTGTGATTACTGATACTGCACTTGTTATAGGTAACGGGTGGTTGTAGCCTAGTGGGTAACACACTCGCCTATGAACCAGCAGTCACAGGTTCAAAACCCACTTACTACCATTGTGTTCCTGAGCAAGACACTTAACCCTGAGTGTCTCCAAGGGGGGACTGTCCCTGTAACTACTGACTGCAAGTCACTCTGGATAAGGCCATCTGATAAATGTTGTAAATGTAAAGAACAGAATTGATTTTTAGAACCATGTGCGGTTTCCAAATATTAAGTTGTCCAGCAAATAATGTTGAGCTGTTATGCATTATCAAATGCAAGGAACTTTCCTTGTGCTTTATATATCCTTCTTTCTACAATACAGTCTCATTATAGTAAGTTAAATATTCAAAAACCAAATCAATAACAGCTTGCAATACGAGTACAAGAATTAAATCAACGATTACACATTTCAACCATTTTTATCAAATTTTTGTTGATAACTGGCCCCTCCGTACTATTGCAGATATTCCATTCAACAGCAGCCATTTCTGCAGAAGATTTTTTTTAAATTAACCTAAGCTTCTGAAGAATAAAGTATTCTTCCTAGCGTGCAAAGTCACTCCTTCCCATGGTTTCCTCCATTTTTTTCCTCCATGGGAGTTTTCTAGGGAGTTGCTTTTGTGTCCAAAGAGGGTCTAAGTTGGAGGGGCGACATCTGTACTTGCAGTAAAGCCCATAAAGACATACTGCATGTGTACGTTGTATTCAGTAATAGTCATATGACAATGAGACTATTTTGTGGGACTTCAACACAATGTGCTTATTTTGCATTTGGATCGGGTAGAAGATTATCCCATTTACACAAAATCCAGTCCTCAAAAAAACAAAAGACATGCACAGAATCCCTCACCTGCACCACCTTGCGGATCAGACGGTTAAACAAACCCATGAGCTGAGAGCTCGGCAGCTCAATTTCCTTCTCCAGTTCGTCCACAGACTTATGCTGCAGACCAATACCCAACAAGAGAGCCTGGAGAAACAAAAAGGTACAAAAAAGAAAGTAAACTCAAACATCTAACCCGATAGAAAGCGGGACAGAAGGTGCGTTATAAACACTCACACACTGAGCAGCTGAAAGAGAAACCTCGCCCAGCTGTTGGAGGAAGTACATGCGGGCCGCTGCCGGGACCAGGTCCATGATGAGGTGGTAGTCCACCATGCTGCAGGAGTACATCTCCAGGCGCTTCAGGTCGTACGGGCTGAACTGTGCGGACAGCTCAGCGCTGCTGAGGGCTACAGATGGTGGCACGTTAGCATCAGTGACTCCTATACAAGCAGCATATCTACATGTCAGGAGATGATTGAAGAAGCGTACTGGGGGGCCGTCCATCTTTGACGCTCTTGTTCTGGAGGATGTTGAGAGCCAGAGCTGGGGAGAAGTTGTGGAACTGGTACGAGAGCAACGACACGAAGCGGCGCCGAAAGTCTGCACAGAATGAAGGGTGTCATTCTTTCATAATGTCTGACCCTGACAGTCAAATATGACTGAAAAATAGAAATTACAAGATGTGCCGATCAACACTCAATGTCATGACCATATGTACTCTGAAATGTCTGTGAAAAGAAGTAGTCAAAACGCCTGAAAAGCTTAAATTAAACGACAGTGTTTCTTCCTCCAAGTTCGCGCAGCCAAAGGCCGAGTAAGATGGAGCCATCATCTTCAGGCAAAGACCATCAGCTGTAATTTACACGACTTATAAAAAGGAGACACGCGGCTGCGGAGGCGCTGGAATATGGAAGCAACGTGATGTGGTTCACTACATAAAGCCAGCAAAGATACTACAGACCTGCGACAGTTTTAAATGTTGTAGTTGTAAACATAGAAAAAAACGTTTCTTGGCCAGTCTTATGGGAACTATGTACTTCATATTATACATTAGTGATTTCAATGACTTTTCCAGGTTTTCCAAAAAGTCCAGATTTTAGAAGCCTTGCCAATAATTCTCACCTTTCCAAAATGCCAAAAGCCACTGGTTCTGCTCGGTTTCCTCTTCTGCGTGCAGTTGCTTAAGCATCACACAGGAGTGCTCCCCCGTCAGGTCGTTCTAGGAATGACAGCATGGCTCAACATCAGACAGATGTCAAGCAGACCATATAATACAACTATTTGATAGTATCTTAATTATTGTGTTTTCATTCTGAATGTGATCATCCTTCAGATATTGCAACATAAAAAGTGTCTGAACTTACAGGCGTTTGTCTCAGGTAAACAGGAACAAATCCAGCTTTCTTCCAGAATCTGAAAGGAAGGAGAACACTAAGTTGTTGGGAGCGTTAGAATTCATGCTTCCAGGCATGAAATGCTGAATAAAAGATGGGGTTAAAGAGGGGGGAAAAAAAGGTAGAGGACTCACTTGAGCAGCTGTGGGGTGAGGCCATAGGACACCCCCAGGTAGTCCAGCCTCTCGGCTCGTCTCTCACTGGGCTTCAGCAGCAGTGGCGGCAGGTCTTTTCGAGGAGAGACCGCTTCCTCGAGCAGACCGACAGCCTACACATCCAGATCCGGCCACAAGCGCACGTTCCTGATGCCGTTCTCTTTAACAGCTTGTCTTTTATAAGTGTGTGATTGTGTGCGCAGTTTTTACCTCACTGCTGACTGTGGTGATCTCATGGCTTTTGTTGTGCTGCTCCTCGTCCAGCAAGGGAAACTGTCCTTCGTAATACTGCTGGAGCAGCTGCAGAGCCCGTGACCCGTAGCCCATCTTTAGCAAATAGACGAGGAGGGTGGGGGTGGAATAAGGCCACTGTACTGCATGCGATGTATAATATTATTAATTATTTTTTTCATTCAGCTCACCCCCTGATAGTCTGGGTTCACTGCAATTCGTACAACTCTGCATCCAGAAAGGCCACCAAAATCAGGATCTTGGAACTGGAGGAAGACAGCAGGAGACGCATGATGCCACACAAGCTCACATTTTGCACAGGGTGCCACCTAGTGGCAGTGGTGTTTCCTCACCTGTTCTGACACAGTCCAGGGAATGAGGTCCCCTGAGGCTTTCTTCCCACGGGACAGGCTGCTGAGAATGGACTGGCGGGAGATTTCCCCCTCCAAACACACCTGAGGACAGGTGAGCGAGACAGAAATGTCATGCGAAAACCAAGACAAGCGGCGTGTGGGCATGTAGCTCAGTGGTAGAGCGCATGCTTTGCATGTATGAGGTCCCGGGTTCAATCCCCAGCATCTCCATGGTGATTTCTCTTTTGGGCAGTGGTGGCCTGAGCAAAGCACCGTCCCCACACACTGCTCCTCGGGCACCTGTCATGGCTGCCCACTGCTCACTCAGGGTGATGGGATAAATGCAGGACAAATTTCACTGTGGGCACCTTGTGCTGTGCTGCTGTGTATCACATGTGACAATCACTTCACTTTAAACGTTCTTCAATTTACCTGAACTACTGCTAGCACCTCGGGCAGGGAATTCTGAGAAGGGGGCATAGGAGGGAGTAGGCAGAAGAGGTGGTGGGCAGGGGCATCTGACAGCATCTGAAGATCATTGGGTGAATTCTGAAGGGGGAATAAAGAACAAAAAGTTTAACATGCAGATTCAAAGATCCTTACTACATTAACAAAGCAACATAGGCTCTCTGCTTTCACCTTATAGTGGGAGGCCACATAAAGCGCCATCAGTCTCTGAAGGAAGGCCTCAGAAGCCTTGTGGTAGCAGAACAGCGTATCTCTATTCACATAATATCTGCAGAGGTCAAGGCTGAGGAAAAACAGGAAAAGAAGGCCACTGCACGAGCCAATTCCAGACACTCTACTGAGATTCGGGTGTAGAAACGTCCAGCAACTGCTGATTCATTCATCTCATCCAAATGTAACCCACATGCACACCATGAAAGGGTTTCTCAAAATGAACTGGTTTAACTTAAAAACACATGTTGCAAAACCCTAAAGAAAATGGAGTCCATCCACCAAGTTGTTTTGGAGGAGAACAAAAAGACAATGAAGCAAGGATCTTTTTACAATATTCAGATTAGCAATACAATACTGTTCAAAAGTTTAGGGTCATTTAGAAATGACAATCGGTGTCTTATCTTCAAAAGCTTCATTCCTTATTGGAAAACAATTTTGAATTTTTTTTTAGTACAGTTGAAAACAGTTGCACTGATTGAAAGAACTGACCTTCACGCTGGTTGAATTTAATGTGTAATTCAATGTGGGTTCAACTACATCATTATTTCAAACTTCATAAAGGAATATTTATTATGACTGGTGTAGTTTTTCCCGATTCAAATCAACTTAGTTATTTTCCATGGAAAAATTATTTTGAAATGACAGACACTAGTGTACATGATTTATCTTGGCAGTTTTGGATTGTAATTTATTAACAATCTCGAAATCAATTAGCACTGGTATTGACACTTAAATTCCAGTTTTGCTTCCGTTGGTTCACGCAATTTGTCGGCAGACTACAACAATTTTCAACAGGAATTGCAGCGGGAAGCCTCTCCCCCGGCTACCAGGAGGACCCAACGTTTAGGTGAGAGACACGCTTTATGCATAATTCTGCAGAATCAAAAGATGTGATGCTCTCTGAAGGACGAAGTAGAATGACCAAAGCACTTTACACCTTTCGGCATTTCTGGCCACTGCAGGACCATAGGCAGGCTAGGTGAACTCATGTTAATAGTACATAATCTCACAAAATTCCCTCAGGATCATCTTATCTTATCGTCATGATAAGGGACGTTTCAGGTGTTGATATAATGGTGTGCAAATGAAATGCAGGTAAACACAGTCGTTCCTTTTGAATGACTGAATGTGATCATTTGCTGTAGATAAAGGTGAGGATACAGGTCACATGTCTGAGGCAGGGGGCAGCCGGAAATGAGGCGTGGGATGCTCAAACAGTCCAGGCACAGAAGGTCATTCAGCCACTTCTCCACAGGATCACCAGGAGCGTAGCGGATGGACTCATGTAAGGACACCTCGTGAAGTGTACGGGCTTTATTGGGAAAAGAAAGAACGGCTGTCACTGTACATAAAAGAGTATGATTTAAACAATTAATCATGAATTACCTTTCTGAGCCCAGAATAATACAAACCCATCTTTCAAAACAACAAACTAAAATAAATTTCAATTATGCATCTGCCAGAATTTGTCAGCAGATAAAAGCAATTTTCAACACTCAGCCTCTGACCACACACACATATGTACATATACACACACACCCACCCACCCACAAACCCATCTTTCAAAACAACAAACTAAAATAAATTTCAATTATGCATCTGCCAGAATTTGTCAGCAGATAAAAGCAATTTTCAACACTCAGCCTCTGACCACACACACATATGTACATATACACACACACCCACCCACCCACAAACCCATCTTTCAAAACAACAAACTAAAATAAATTTCAATTATGCATCTGCCAGAATTTGTCAGCAGATAAAAGCAATTTTCAACACTCAGCCTCTGACCACACACATATGTACATATATACACACACACACACACACACTTACATGCATATTATCTATGTGGCCCTGCAATATGGCCTAAAATGCATATTGAAGTATAAATTTAACCTCTGCGCTAGTGAAAGTGAAGTAATTGTCACTATGTCACTGCAGCAAAGCACACGGTGACACAACGAATAGTGTCTTTGGTCTTCAACCAATCACCCTTGGTGAGCAGTGGGCAGACATGAAAAGCACCTTGGCAATACAGAATTCGATTTTGAGACATGATACTGGATTATGAGACATAATGCTGGAATATGTACGCCTAGTTAGGTTTCATATATACCAAGATAGGAGAAATGAAATAAAATAAATTTTTTACTTCCTGCTGTGTAAGTTTTTGACTGAACAAATCTTCAGCGTCCCCCATGACAATACCTGCTGCCAACCTGGCTGTGGTGGTGCTCCTGTTCTCTGCTGAGAGCTTCTGCTGACTGTCAGCACTCTGCTGCCTCAGCTGCTGGATGAGTTTGAGGGACAGAGAGCGACCCGTGCCTTCATACCTGCACAGACACAGAGAATAAGTGAAGGGTAAGAGGAAAAATCTCGAAAATTGCGATTTACACACTTGTAAATAATACACACAACTGATCAACTTGTGTAGCGCTTTGTTAAACATATTCCTGTAAAGAGATTTGTGGGAAATTATGAGGCATTTGGCATCTACTGACCCATTAATAGTGGAAGCCATGAATACGAGATAGGGACCCAACAGGTTCTTCACCAGGGGTAGGGGGATAGCTGCAGCTTCATCGATCACCAACAGCTCCGCCTGGCCCAACTTCACAGCATCAGCAGGGTGGATATACTACAGAATAAGAGGGGATTTTTCTTATATGTTCATTTAGGTGCAGCAGTTAAGGCATTTTTTATCAGTTTCATTCTTTACTTCCTGCTTTAAAATAAAATAAAGTCATTGTTTCATTTATAACCATGATGGTTGCACACTGTCTACTACAGCTTCAAAAATCTTCAATATTTTAACAACAATCCAATAATCTAAATAGCATAAACAGACATTTTGCACAAACATTGATTCGAACATTATCGAAACACAGTGTAATACAAATATAAGATGAACAAGCCAGAAAACCCTTCTAATTAAAGTATTCAAATTTCGGACATCTTCATGAAAGTATTTGTATTAAAAGGTTTTGAGCTCGACTCACCTGAATGGTCTGTCTGTGTTCTTTAAAGATGTTGACTCGGACAACAGCTTTATTAAACTCTGGGTTGAGAGACTGAATGATTTCATAATCCAAATGTTCCTGTAATGAGTGAGCCAGACGACAGCAGAAGACCCATGAATAAAAAAAAAAAAAAAAAAGAAAGAACCCAGGAGCACATGGATCTTAATAACAGATAGTTACCTGATACTGAAGAGAGTCAAAACCTTTAAAAATGAACTCAAACAGCGTATGCAAGTTGTCTGGACTGGGAGATGTCACAAAGATATTGGAGTAACTGTAAACAGGGGAAAAATCATTTGTGAATGAAAAAAAATAAAATAAAATAATGAAACGCTAGGGGTGTTAAATTTAATCTTATAATCGATGCACGTGATTGCAGTTCAGACCATAATCCATTTTATCGTAATGATGTTGCTTGGTGATTTTCTGGCGGCGGTTAGAACGTAGTGCCGGTAGTGAGTGTGGCTGCCTGATTTGGGTACAGTGCCACTCCGGGTAAGAGTTTCGCGCTGCAGCACCCGCCGGCCTTGTTCTCGCTCCGCACTCATATTGGTTGAACTTTGACTGCCGTGAAGCATTTTTACGTGACCATTACCATCATATCGAAATACACGAAGTGGGAATGGAGGAAAAGCTGATCTTATCAGTCTGTGAGTGTACAGAGTTCTGCAACATGACATTATAGTTTAGACAACCACATGCAGTGTTCAGTCTCAAAGCAGCTTTATATTTGCTCCAATGAGCAGAAAAACGGTCTGTGTTCAGTCCGCTCTCACCTGACGCCACGGTCATCTAAACTTGCCGTTTTTGCGGTGTCAGGTGAACGCCGACTGAATGCAGACCTATTTCTGCTCGTTGGAGCAAATGAAAGTGTCCACACGGGTGAACAAGTATAACTCAGGGGTGTCAAACTCGTGGCCCACAGGCCACATCCCATGAGTTCACCACATACAGAGCTGCAATTATGCCTGGTGACAAGCCCTGTATTAGATTGTGAATGATTAAAATGTGTGACCATCTGCCATAGCATAGAGATCAGAGTATGGTCTTTAGGACAATTCATTTCAGTGTTCAAGGTTGCAATAGCTTATAGTTAAAACATCAGTCATGATACCACCCCATAATATAGCTCATTTGCATATAGTTTTTGCAAGTCTAATTACCCACCTAATTGCACTGATTAAACCTGAACTGTACCGAATAATATTAAAGCTGACAATTACAATAAAATTTTAAAATAATCAGACGTTCATGTACCTTTTATATTTGTTAACTTTTGGGCCATACCTCCATCCACCACAAGTTAATATGTTGATGGAAATGCTGAGTTGTGTTGGTGTAGCGCGGGGACTGAGAGTGAGAGTGCAGACTGTACCCGAAAGCCACTGCTCCTGCTACGGCCAATCCCAGTGCGGCGGATTTACCGCGACCTCGAGCCGCAGTCAGGGCCACGGTGCTTCGCAGCGTCTTCTCTGAAATCGCCTCAATGAACTTCAGCACTCCCTTGGCCTGTAAAGCAAGCAAAATTTCTGAATATTCCCTGTCCCCGGTACGCACAATCACCATCACAATCACAATCATTTACTAAATAAAAGGGGGCAGGACCTGGTCCATGGTCTTGCAGCGGTTCACCAGGACCCCCACTGGCTGAGTGTCCTGCAGCGACTCCTTCAGGTCATTCAGTTCTTGTTCCCTTGGCGACAGGTTGTCATCCTGCAGAACATCTTTCTGGTCATTCCATCCCTCTGAACCACAAGGCAGCACCGACATACCAGACAGGCTCCTCCTACCTGAGTTTTGGGTGGGAGCGGTTTGATATTGACGATATGGCTGGAGATGGGCAGGATGTTGAGCTGGTCATCGATGGCCACACAGGTCTTACAGGAAGCCAGAGACAGGATGAACCTACATGGAGAAACAACTAGCGTTGTACTATAAACTTTACTATTACCATCTTATCATTGCTCATTAAACCAGGCCATCTTGCAGGAACCTTATAAATTTTAATACAAATTTTATTTGTGATAAGTCAATCATCATGTAACAAGTGATTAATTCAACAGATGACAATTATTAACTCACATGCTCTAATCTGAAATTAAATAAACGTTTAAAGTCTGTTTACTTTTCTGTCCCACATTTCTCTGCATTGTGAATGTCAGTGTATGTGTTTTTTGATAAAAAGCATTAGAACACTGCACTGTATAACAGGGGGATGCTAAATGCTTAATTTAAACCTGAATAAATCTCAATCAACATTACAATTTCAATATACAGGATTTATTGCAAAAATGTCGACTTTAATTAGACATGCCAGAATTTCTTTCCTTGTGAGCAATGTAAAATTTTTTTTTTTTTATTCCACTAATTAAATTCACTAATTCTGTCTGAACAAAGAGGGACTTTCCATCATCACAAATGTAATATTTCCCAGCAGGATGGCATGCTCTGCATAATACTGACACAAAATTGCATTTTGGGGTCCTCTGCAAAATAACCCATGTATTAATCAACTATTGATTTATATTCATGCATGGCACAAATTCATCACAACAAGATGCCACATACTAAATTCTGTTAATTTGTTGCAAATTTGTTGTTCAAATGAACAACATATTTGCAATTTCCCTCAAGATGAAAACAAATTCTCCCAAAGAATTGCTTACCTCTAGAAGTGGAGAGTAAAAAAAAGCAGTAATTTTTTCATATCAGAATGTTGCTGGTTCGAATCTCGAGCCGCCAAGGTGCTACTGAGCAAAGTACCGTCACCACACGGAGCAGTGTCATGGCTGTCATGGTTGCCCACTGCTCACCAAGGGTGATGGTTAAATGCAGAGGGAACCTTTCATTGTGGCAACCGTGTGCTGTGCCGTGTGTCACAATGACAATCACTTCACTTTCACTTTATTTCTCCCTTTGAAGAGACTTTTTACTCCACTATATTATGCAAAATCTGTTAATTTATGAGATATTACATACACAACCGTTCTTATAACTCCGCATGTTTTTTTTTTTTTAATAATAATTAATCTTCGCAGCTCCCTCCAAAGTCTGGCTCTGATGCTTTTGTTTGCTGAATTTACATTCGATTTACCCATGATGACCTTGTCCAGAAAATAAAGAATTGAAACATGGCTTTGTGCTTAGAGCCCCACAACATGTTCAGTCCTGTAGCATGTAAAAGTGTAAAATCAATAAAACACTGAACTGATCATCCATACATACTGTAATGCCAGGTGGAGGCAGTGAATGCTGGGACAGGTTTATTAAAACCCAAAACCACATGATTTCAATACAACACACAGCTCTGGCCTAAAAACTCTCTCGTTCTTTCTCCCCTTCCCATGACTCCCACAATTACGTGAATCCTCTTTATCATCTCAATAACTATTTACAGGCTATCACAATATACATCCATTCATATTAACAGCTCATTCTAAGCTTATTGTGCATCTAATGTTTCTAAAACCATTGTGGTTGTTAGTTAAGACTATTAATATCTGATCAGCTCAACAACAAGCCTTTTCTAACAGCACACAAACACAACTACTAAGAGAACAGGCACTGTGTTTCACCGAAGGGAAATCATTTTGCTTAAATGTCTTGTGGCTTTTAAAATCATTTTAATTAATTCAGACTAATTAAAAATTATTTCTGTTAAATGTTCTGCCAAAAGTGACAGTCTCTCCACCTAAAATTAACATGTACACCATTTACCAGAAGCCTCTATCCAGAGCGCCTTAGTAGTTACAGGGACAGTCCCCCTGGAGACACTCAGGGTTAAGTTCCTTGCTCAGGGACACAATGGTAGTAAGTGGGGTTTTAAAAGGAGAACTTTTACTGCAGTAAAATCTAACCTTATCTATTTCTACTTTAACAGTCTTGGATACTTTGTCCATCGCAGCTTACCTCTCATTGAATCGTCCCACAACATCTTGGTGCGCTTCTGTCCTGTAGCGGGAATGTACATCCTACAACAAAAAAATATGCCGTTTTCACTCGGACCGGGTCCGGAAACAGGATTCGAGGCGACTCACACTACCCGCATTCTGAAACTTACCATCGTCATCGTGTAAAGCTGCTTCAATGAATTCATGCTTCTCAGCAAAATAACCACAATTCCACCTCCCTCCACCGTCTCAACAGTTCGTGCCAGAAGGTTAGGCGTCAGAGCCTCAAAATCCTGCCGTTCGTGGGAAAGTGGAGAAACACAAGCAGCAGAGAGATGGGGATGACACTTAAATAACAGATTTATCCAAGCAACAGGTCTTCCAACTAGGAATGGGCCGAGACACAATTTGTCCAATCTGATCATATCCTGACACAAGTGACCTATTTATGCTTTAATAGTATTGTTGTTGCTACAGGGACATGCCTATTAAATATCGCTCTGTTCACAGACAGTCCTCCTTAGTTCATTTGCCCCCGTTAGGGGTTGCCACAGCGGATCAACCAGGTTGGATATCTTGCATAATCTTTTCCTTTTTAAAAACTTCAATATAGAAAAATGGCTGAGCGTATGACGAAGCCCTGCCCCCGGTCACGTAAATGATGTTATAAATGGGAACCGGGTGCTGATATCGAATCAGACCCATGCTGCTTTTAACATACCTGCAGGACGCACATGCCGTAAGTGTTGCCCAGGATTTTGTGGGTCTCGTTGTAGTAGCAGTAGCGGATGCTCGTGGCGGCAATGAAGAGTTCAAAGGGGTCATCCTGCTTCAGGTTCAGGGTGCCCGTTTTAATCTTCTTCTGCAGCTGGCGCATCCGCTTCTTTCGGTTACTAGCAAGGAGAAAGATTGTTATAAGGTTGCTTATCGAAAAACACAAAAATTGGAATCACCATCAAGCTACATCGACATCACCATCATATTAAAATCAAAAACTAAACTGTCTGTGTTCGTTCATCTAATGGGTTGGAAGACATGCTTCTTCTAAATTCTCCAATTATTTTGAATTCACTAAACCAGGAGCCACTATTTCTGCCCACGATTCACTGTCTCAAAAAAATACCCAAAGATCCAGACCTGCTGAATCCCAGCTCCTTCTTGTAGCACCACAGGACAGAAGGACGTCCTCGAACTGCGGCTTTAGACAACATGTGATGCAAAATGACAACCTGTGCGGCGACATAAAGACAACGTTATTTCACCAAAGATTAGACGGAAAGACTACACGGAAGATGATCTGCGCCCGACCTGGTCCCTGCCGTGGTCTCCGACGATGACGAACATCGTGCGATGCTGCTGCAAAACTCCATTTTCGATCTGGACTCGAATCCGATTGTCCACCTTCTTCCGAAAAGTTGCCATGATAGCTGATTGGAGCAGACAGAGAATCGGATCCACCAGATAAACAACTGCGAATCCTGCAGTATTAAATTAGCCACGCCGTTTCCTTTGCAAGGTCTTCTCGCACGTCTTACCTCAGAGTTCGGTTCAGTGTGACAAATTCAGTAGAAATACGCTGCGAACATTGATCAAAAAACACCAAAGTAGCTTTTATCTTGCATGCTGTTATTTTCACGTGGAGACAACTTCGGAAAAGGACCCCGTCGCGACGAAAGAAAAGGCTGTCCAAGATTATGCCTGAACAAAAATAAAAATGAAAGAAAATAAAATATAAAGGCAATATAATTAAAGAGTTAGCGTGGGTGCTATCTATTATAAACAAATATTTTAACAAATATTTATTCTTTGGCTTTGTAAGCTGTGAAAGAACTAAAAGAAGTCGAAAATAACTAATGAATTCCCTTTAGTGTGAAGCTCAGTGACTATAAAGTCCAGTTATTCTCTAAAACATAGGTTTCAAGTATAAGGTTTATATCGATCTATTATTAAGGAGCGGCGATATGAAGCGCTGATAACAATAAACTACAGATCCCATAATGCAGTGCTTTAGTGACTACAAAAACTACAGAGTCCATAATGCATAGTCCATGGTGCTTCAGTTGCCAAGTAGTGTTGAACAAAGTCGATGCAACGGTGTTTCCAAATGCGCACTTTGCTGACAAAGTTCTCACGTCGCTTTAAAGCAAAAAAAAAAGAAAAGAATTTCGAGCTGCTTCACAACCCATTTGCCATCGACTGCATCTTCAAATTTCTAACCTGTATTGTTTTTTTACAGGATTTATTTTTATGTAGAGAAAATATATTAATGTATTTAAAGTTTAAGTGTATTTATTTCGAAATAATGTTTGTATATATTCACATTAAATCTGGATTTAAAACATACAGAATGTATGTCTTTTGTGTGATGTTTAGTATGACCATATTTGATCATCTGTCTGGGTAAGGTTCCTATTTTTGTGGGTTCAGGCCACACTGCAAAGACAAAAATCCAAGGGTGGGAAAGGGTTGGAAACTAAAACGCAGTACATTCATTTGAACCCAGAACTGTTTCCCGTCAATTTTTTTGCTGCTGTAAAGTTCTGCTGTTTTTCTGCTTTTGCTTCAGTGAACGTTTATATAGTTTAATAGATCATAGTTTATATACTTTATATAGATCAGATAGTTTTAGTGATATTGAAACCACTGTAATATATGCAGACCCTCAGCTAGTATCTGATATGCTGTTTTCATTGTTTGCACTCTTAGTGCCCTGACTTGCGACGAATTTTAAAGACATTAATTTACAACTTTTTTGCTGTTTTCTTTGTTCATGCGCTTGGTGTTGGAATTTAAGTTTTGTTTAAGAAGATTCTGCATGTTACATGCAACGTGTAAAGATCTGTATATCAACAACAACAACATTTATTTCTTATATAGCCCAAAACTCCATTTTCGATCTGGACTCGAATCCGATTGTCCACCTTCTTCCGAAAAGTTGCCATGATAGCTGATTGGAGCAGACAGAGAATCGGATCCACCAGATATTGAAACCACTGTAATATATGCAGATCCTCAGCTAGTATCTGATATGCTGTTTTCATTGTTTGCACTCTTAGTGCCCTGACTTGCGACGAATTTTAAAGACATTAATTTACAACTTTTTTGCTGTTTTCTTTGTTCATGCGCTTGGTGTTGGAATTTAAGTTTTGTTTAAGTAGATTCTGCATGTTACATGCAACGTGTAAAGATCTGTATATCAACAACAACAACATTTATTTCTTATATAGCCCAAAATCACATACAGTATGTCTCAATGGGCTTTGACAGGCCCTACAGTTGACACCCCCCACACTTGACCCTTCTGCACACAAAAAAACTCTAGGAGGAAGAAACCTTGGGAAGGAGTGATACAGAGAGGGACCCCTTTCCAGGGTAGTGTGAGCCTGCAAAATATATTTTGTGGGAGAATAAACTATTTAAATAGAAGAAATTCTGCACTGCCCCGTTTCGGGGGGCTTGCGAGCTCAAAGAAGAGAAGTAGGGACACATAAAGAGGTAAACTTTACTTTAAAATTAAAGTAATTAGGGCTGGGAAGTGACAAACATGGATGTGGCGCCACCTGGTGGGCCACACCAGGTGGCAACCATGGCAGCATAAAAGACCTTTTGGATGAAATTGAGATATATAAATCAAATATTTTTATCATTAATTGACTAAATAAAGTTATTTTAATTATACTCATTTTAGAGTTATTAAAAACTAATGGATTTATAGTTTTTTCGCTGTAAAGTTGGTGAAATGTCACTTATGCCCTTATGGTCATCATATGTCAAATCATACAGCAAGTGTTATTATTATAAATTAATTTGTTTCATCAAACAAACCAATTGTCATGCTTTAGTGAAGGCACAAGCATAGACTGTTTATATAGGTGTAGATGAAAATTCATGTAAAGGCTAATTGGACGTTAGAAAATATCAATAGAGCAAAATCTAGTGATATTTTACGTGGTGATATTGTATTGATACATCAGGAACAATAAAAATCAATATTTCTGTATATAAATTTAGTCCACCAGGTGGTGCTCTCGACGTGAAGATCATATCAAGACCCATGTATTGTGATATCCTTGTCAATACACACTCCTATTAAACAATGAGACAAACAAGGATGTCAATTCTGAAAAACTAAATGTCAAAAAAAAGAAGAAATGGATAAGTTGTATATGCACTAAAAACATGACAATGTTATGCATGTAATTCCATAATGACACTTTGTGGCAAAAAATACATCCCATGTTGGCAGGGAAACAAATTTGCAGGAGCCAGCTGTTCACTTTGCCCCCCCCCATTCTCTCCCTGTCAGTTCCCCTGGCACAAATACTACTGATGTCTGTGTGTGTGTGTTTTTTTTTGTGTATGTTACACTTGACCCTGAAAGCTTGATGTGTTCATGCATGTCTGAGGCTAGTTTTTTTCCCCTGCAAACCCAGCCACTGGGGACACACATGAGCGTGTATTTCTGCATACTCCAAGCCTGGGAAAATGGGGAGGGTTGCGTCAGAAAGGGCATTCGGCATAAAACTTTTGCCAAATCAATTATTCGGAACTAAATCCACTGTGGTGACCCTTAACGCAAGAAGCTGAAAGAAGGCGGCAGCTACAATCCGTGAATCCGTGTTTTTTTAGCTGGAACCGCGGCTTTGTCTGGCCAAATGTGCTTCATGAGGTCAAAGTGGGCAAGCCCAAGGATAGCATGTACAAAGAATCACATTAATTCTGCTGCCTCGTTCACGATGATTTTTCGAGCAATGCTGCAGGCAATGAAGCTGAATCAGGCAATAGAAATAAAAATAGAAATGCCCATAATTGGACCAGGGGGCACAGCAATAAAGTTTGCAATAAAAGACTTTTGAATAACAATGAGACTAAATAATTCACCACAGCACTTCTGACTCGTTTTGTACAAATTTGATCATGACTGAGTCTCCTTGCCAAGAACTGTTTTGCATTTCTACAAAAGGAAGAAACGTGTTTTATGACTGAAGAAAAGAAAATTTAGACTTGCCAAAAGTATTTTTGTTGTCAGATTCAATGGGCACTACTTTCAAACTGATAGCTACAGGATCCATTCCACTCAGAGTAGACCTCACCATGGTCTACCAATAAAGTTGGAACCTTGTGGAACCATCATATTCACAGGTCTTCTTTTGAAGAGTGCTGATCGTGAGTGCTGCCGTCATTGCTGCAGAGGTTGAAGGGGACGGGGGGTCAGCCTGTCAGATTAACCTGAACCAACATGGAAGTCCGAATGTTGCGAGTCGAGGAAACACCAATCGAATCGCGGAGTGGCGTGAACAGGCAGGTCTCGCTTTTACTCTGCACACGTGTATACACCGACAAGCAGTACACCCACTCACCCACAAGAATGATGAAGACTTTGAAGTGAGCCAGACGACATGAGGAGTTGATGTCTCCACTCCACTGCTGCGTTTCCTCCACCGGCTTCCTGTAGCTGCGCACGCATCAGATTCAAAATACTGATGCTTGATTACAAACCAAGGACAGTTCAGCACCCTCGTACCACTCCTTGCTCTGCACATCGATCTCGCCGATCCTCCAGTACTGCTCCACTGGGAAAACCTTTATCTAGACTCTTGTCCACCTTGGTGCTGGAATGAACTTCCAATAGATGTTCAAACAGCTGATTTTGATATATTTATATATACATGCGTCAACATGCGAGTTTGGGGACCCACTTGCAGACATGTTTTGAGAGGGGGGACAAGTCGCCGTACGGGGAGAGGACACTGGAGGAGCTGGGGAGGAGGACCGGAGGCGCTTGGTCTGTGAGAGAGGCAGGAGGTGAGTGGGAACGGGAGTGGAGCAGTGGACGCGCCACAGCGTGGCGGGGAGGGAGCTCTTGCTCCGTGTGGACCAGCAGGGAAGGAGATGAGGGGATGAGGCTGGGGTGAACCAGGGCAGAAGAGAACAGGAAGACGGCTGGCTTGAGGACAGTTCGGGGGCGGTTGGGTGGCAGGAAGGTGGAGTAACATGGAATATCGTCTTAGCAAAAGCAGCAGGCAAACTCAAGATCAAGGACAGGCAAAGGTCGTGATTTGGGCTATATAAGAAATAAATGTTGTTGTTGTTGTTGTCTCCCCAGCTGATCTAGTTCCCTCTAGTGGGCTGGGGGGTGACAACATGGTTTGGTGCAGAGTTAAGATAATGGCATTTACAGGTCGCTTCCCTACCACCCTAACCATAGTGAACCAAATGAAGGATTACTATGATGGACATTTAAAAACACGTGTAACTTGTAACAAGATAAATTAAAAAATAAATACATTTGGTTCAGATGCTGTCAAGTATGTGTGGTGGCAACAAGGTGAGGAGAACAAAGACAAGTGTGTCTTGCCTACAGTCCAGCAAGGTGGTGGGAGGGTCATGCATTGAAGTTGAACATACTGAGCATACTGAAGTAGAGCATAAACTACAACATCATAATGTCCTCAGACACGTCTCTATGAGCTATTATTTATTTTTTTAAATTTCATTAAGAGCAGGAATGACACTGAAGGAGTAGACATTCATTTACATTTACATTTACAGCATTTATCAGACGCCCTTATCCAGAGCGACTTACAATCAGTAGTTACAGGGACAGTTTAGGGTTAAGTGTCTTGGTAGTGAGTGGGATTTGAACCTGGGTCTTCTGGCTCATAGGCGAGTGTGTTACCCACTAGGCTACAAGCACCCCAAAGAGAATACCAGCACCGGTTAGACTGGTATTAGTAACTAGGAAAGTAAAGAGTACTGAAATAAATGCGTTGCAACAGCCTCCCTGGAAAAAGCATTCTAGGTTTTTTCTTCAGAGCTCACTGGTAGTGACTAATTTTACCACAATTAAATTTTCATAGCTCTCCCTGCTTTGCATTTGTATTTGGTGCAGAGCAATTTCATGCAAAACAAATGAATTCTGGTAGAGAAACACTGGCTGCTGTTGTAATACAGGAAAGCTGGTTTATTTGGGGTTTAATGCCATAATTGCTCCTCTACTTTGTTGTGTCAGTACTGGACTAGCTGTCTGGGAGAAAATGGCAAAAGGCAGAAAGACTTTAATTAATGCATGTGGTCAGACGGAGCATTTTAATGATGTCTTTGGAAACAAACATCTCTCTCCCCCTCCCTGTCTCTCATAGACAAGATCTTCCTGTAGACATACTGACATGCGTGAGGGATTTATAGATGAGCATATGAATGGGGCATGTTTAGCATAACAAACACCGGCCCCAAATTTCTCTCTTCTACCACCAGTGAAACATATTCAGAATACAAAAATGATGCACCTCTATTCAGTCCATATTACTGCCATGCATTTAGGGCATGAGGCAGAAGTGTACAAATCCATGGTGCCTTTATTCAAACAAAAATCGAAGGCTCAATGGAGGCTAAACTCAAAACCAACATGTCACTTCAGATGGGTTACAATATGCAAGCCAGACAGGTGGCACTAGTCAGGTTTTTATGCACATATATGGAATGGGGAACAGGTGAGGCACACAGACAGGATATTTATGGGTTAAGTAATATTAACACAATATTTCGATGTACTCTGATGTCATGTAAACGCTCTGAGTGACTGAGTGGGCTAAAACAGGGAGTCCCACATGGGACTAAACCATACAGTACATCCAATTTAACCTCAACTCTACATCCATGTGCAGGATGATGCGACCATGGACAATTTCCTCTCCTACTCATCTCACATTTCCAATCTTTCTTGCTTGTGTCGATACCTTCTCCTCATGAGGGGTGAGCTGGTGGGCACAGATGCAGACAGGCCGGCCGTCACAGAAATGGAGGTAGTAGAGAGAGAGAGGAAAGGCAGCAGCAGGATCTCCTATTAGGTGACGCTGTACTGGAGATGTCCAGTGGGGACGTGGAGCTGTGTGGGGACGATGCTGTCATGATTGGGTGCAACTGGAGATGCACCTGGTGCCAACCTGGAGGGCGGTTATGAGGCAGTGTTGAGCAGCCCATCGGCGGCTGCGACATTTTATGTAGTCCGTGCAACTGTTGTGTAGTGTTCTTTCAGTTCTGGCAATCACCACACGCCTGCGGGTTTGTTTTCGTTCTCCCCTTTTGTTTGCCCTGTTTTCAGCCCTCACGCCGGTTTTATTTGTGCTTAATAAATCACTGTTACCAGTATGTCCGGCCTCTGCACTTCATTCCCCCATCAGCTCGCAGACCCCCCCCCCCCGAAAGCGCAGAGGTAAAAGGCAGAGGAGGAATGCTCTGGGTGCTCTGGGTGCTCTGCAAAACTCGGGGGATATGGGCCAGCTCCAGCCAGAATGGCCGGAGTTCTGCCCATGGGAGCTAATCATGCCCTGGCTCAATGATGTAAGCAGGGTGGACAACCCAGTATGTCCCACCTCTGCGGTTCATTCCCCCGTCAGCTCGCGGTGCTTTGCTCAGTGGCACCTCAGTAGCAAGGCTGCTTCCATAACCGCTAGGTCACCACTGCCCCACTAGAAGGAGATGCATGTGCCAGGCTTGGCACAAGGGAATGGACAATATCTGCCTAAATGCAGTTGCAGGAATAGAGAGCAGGGAGAACAGCTTCTATATAGTGCTCTCCAATGTAGACCCAATTGACTATCAATTTAAAAAAAAAAAGTGGGCAGTGGTGGCCTAGCAGTTAAGGAAGCGACCCTGTAATCAGAAAGTTGCTGGTTCGAATCCCAAGCTGCCAAGGTGCCACTGAGCAAAACAGCGTCCCCACACAGTGCTCCCCGGGTGCCTTCATGGCTGCCCACTGCTCACTCAGGGTGATGGATTAAAAGCAGAGGACACATTCCATGTGCTGTGCTGCAGTGTATCACAATGACAATTACTTCACTTTCACTTTGCTTGGCCAACATCTGGAAACTGCTGCTTTCCTGCTGGCAACCTAGGGAAATATAAAACAAAGCCAAAGAAGCGGAAGACAGGCTCTGCATCCATTGGGACAATATAGCTAGATATAGCTAAACTAGATGCAAGGAAAAAAACCTTCATGACCCCACCCACCCTTCACATGAACTGTTCATAACTGTTGATATTGTTACATTTCACATGGGAAATCTTGCTGCTGATGGTTCTTTGCAGATGTTTCTTACATGTGCAATTGGCATTAGTAACTTTCAGCCTCTGCTGTTCTGCCATATTATTCTGTCCTTACTTACTCTTATTCTATTTCACTTTCATGCACATACCAAGACCGTAAAAAGCGGTTTCGTTCTTATCATTGGCAATAAAGTGGATTCTATGATTTAAATTTGGATTTATGTGACTTTGACGTGCAGCAATTGTATTGTATTGTATTGTATTGTGTGTTATGTGTGCGTGGTGTTCCGTGGTCAAGACTGATCAAGTATTATTTGATGTGAAATGGATGATGCCTGTCACCAAAGACTCTAATTGGCCAGGAATTATTGTTTTTGTTTGAGGACTTAGAGGGTGTAAATGAAGTGGACAGGCTTTCACACATGGACTTGAAGTGAAGTGTGACTCTCCTGCCTGCTACTCGCCTCACTCCACACATCTATCTGTTTCCAACTCACTAAACTCATTCTTCATATGCATTAAGGAGGCGGCCCCGTAATCAGAAGGTTGCTGGTTCGAATCCCGATCTGCCAAGGTACCACTGAGGTGCCACTGAGCAAAGCACCGTCCCCACACACTGCTCCCCGGGCGCCTGTCATGGCCGCCCACTGCTCACTCAGGGTGATGGGTTAAATGCAGAGGACAAATTGCATTGTGTGCACTGTGTGTTGTGCTGCTGTGTATCACGTGTGACAATCACTTCACTTTCACTAAAGTTAAAAATAAAGCTAAATCACTTTGGTTCACTTTGATTGTTCTTTGTACTATGCCAAAAAAGTGTAGTACTAGAAGTCCTAATTTTATCAAAGTAACATTTTATTAGTTACAGTGTGAATAAAAAAGAATACTCATCTGAGCTGTAGTGATCTGCAAAGAGTCACCTTTTGCGAACACGAATATACTAATGGCACGCTGGTTAGAGCATGTTACATGTTAGTTACATGGAGTTACATGAAATGTGGTTACATAATTTAATTACTACTAAATTGTAATTGTAAACCAAATATTCCAAATATTCATAAGTATCTTATGATTGTATATATAAAATTATTATATATTATTCATATGACTTATTATCTTAGCATTATAAGGTAATTGGAGCAGTGGCGGGTAAGGAAGCGGATTTGTTACCGAAGGGTTGTGGGTTCAAATCCCAAACTGCCAAGGTACCTTTGAGGTCCCCTTGATCAAGGTATCGTCCCCCCACGCTGCTCCCTGGGTGCTTTTCATGGCTCCCATTAAACCAAATGAGGGATTTTTCAATGATGGCCATTTTAAAGCACTTACGTAAGTCGCTCTGGAAAAGAGCATCTGTCAAATGCTGTGAAAGTAAATTTTCTCCTGGCTCTATCCATGTGTGATGCCTGTCTGCTACTCGCATACACCGCCCAAGTGTGATCTGCCCACTTCCACCCCTGACACTCCGTCTTCCTGATGCTGCAAGGAGCGGCCGGCCTGAGAAAGACAGAGACGGGGTGACTCATCCTTTTTTCTGCACAGCCAGGCTAATGGGATGTTGTGCGTGTGAACTGCGGTGACTCCTCTCACAGTCGGCTCTATGCTAGGCCTGGAGAGTAGTTAAATTCTCTCTCTCTCTCTCTCTCTCTCCCCCCCGATGGAGAGGAGGATGGGCTTGCATCTTTTTGTGCGGCACCACTGCCCCCCGCGCTTGGAGTAATCAGTAATGTTTGCACACGGGTGGCTTGAGATTTAATTTGCAGCCAACCGACAAATTGCAGCCTCAATTAAAACAATCAAGCAAAAATAATCACAATGGAATCCTTTATGCCAAAGGATATGCTAAAGCGTGGCCGAGGATTTCAGTGATGTCTGCACAGTTTATGTCAGCTAAGGGTCTCCCTAAACCAAGGAAAGCGCAGTCGCAGGCCTCTCCACACGCTGGAGCTGTGCTCTCTGATCAGCTGTGCTCTATTTCCACTGTCTAACAGACAGGCGATGAACTTCGTCCCACTTTATAGGCCTTTGTCCCGCCATCAAAGACACAGATCAACTGCAAGCATTGCATAGAGGTTCTGAGCCACTTCAATCCAGAGCCCTGGATGAAAAATGACATGGGTTTTATCCTAGCTATGTGGTGGGAAATTGGGGTTTTAGGAGACCGTATGACGTACCACCTTCACTGATGCAGCGCAATCCACACAGGAGCAAGGCGCTCTGTCCTCCTCCATCATATGAATAGCTGAATGAATAGCTGAAGAGAATTATTGCTGGGTAAATGAGCGCAGGAATAAATCCTTGCCTGAATAAGATAAATGATTAAAGCAAAAGCCATTTTAAAAGCATGGCTTTTGTTGGACCAACCAATGAAGAAAGTAGAAAGGGAAGATGTGGGTGGGAGGACAGGAGAGCCAGGAGGTGTGTCGCAGAGAGAGAACAAGGCGAAAGGGACAGAGGGAGCGAGAGAGAGAGAGAGAGAGAGAGAGAGAGAGGGGAGGTAAGGAAGGGAATAAAAATGGGCCAGCCTTTGCGGAATGAATCTGGGTAATCCATCAGACGACAGTCCCCATTACTGCCCTGGATGCCCCGTGAAAAGGGCCGCTTTATTAGCGCCGCCTCATGCGAGGGAGGCCGGACTGGCCGCTCCTTCTTCTGCCGGGGACAGGGGAGGAACACGAGTTATGTATCCTCGTTTTAGTTCACCGAGGCGTTGGAGTGGCCCGTCTTTCAGCGCCGCACCTCGACACGCTTTCCCCCTAGCATGAGTTTAAAAGCCATCCTGAGCCCTCCCTCATTAAAACCCACAGTGTGAATACATTTCAATGCTCTCCCGCGCGCACAATAATAAAGCGATTTGCAAATAAAATGTGCAGCAACTGAACAATTTCAAGACTGTAAAAAAGCCATTTTGCTTAGCCTGTCCACCAGATGGAGACAGAGCTTTGAGCATCGCTATGGAGCAGGAACACAGGGGAGTGAAGCCACACGGAGGAATCGGAAGATTTGCAGGTTTATAGTGAACTAAGTACAAAAGGGAGAGAAAAAGGTGTAAATTAGAGATTATCCGCATCACTTATATAGATCTTAGGCCTGCTATTAGCTATAAAAAAAGTCTTATCACATGAGCCAGGGCACATTAATAGCAGCAAATCTAATGCATCAGAACAGATAAAGTGACCCTAAAGGACAGCTGCAGTGGAACCAATTGAGGTGAAGGAAAGTAACACCTCTGGTCAGCGTGCCAACACCCGAACCCAAGTCAGCTTCACCTTGCCAGCTTTCTGTTGCGTGTCTTCTGCTTGAGCTCCGTCCAAATCAGGGCAACTGCTGAGCTACTCGTTCGTCCTCGCCAGCAAGAATATTCCCTCTCTTTTCATCCTCTCCCATCACTCAGCCTTTCCCTCCTCCTCTACTGACTGGCCTGTAGTGAAGACATTTCATCTTGACTGTGAGGAGGGCAAAAGAAAAAAAAAAAGTGTATCCCCCATCCAGCTAAAACAACGAAGTAAATGCAGATGTTACACATTTCTCTTCAGTGCACTGGAGACATTGTATGTGTGAGTGTCTGCAGGGCTAACAGAAAAGAACAGAGTGGAGCAGACTGCCAAGATCAAACGACATGTAGGGGGGCGCGTCACTTCACTTTTCAGGAAGGAGAATGGCTCTTGACAGCCGCCTGGAACGCCGGCCAATCACACACACCCTCACACAAAAAAAACACACACACGCGTACATACACTGAAAGTCTGAGAACTGACGCCATCAAAGATCTCACTAATTGAAGAGCTGATGAAGTGAGTCTGGTCTCATTCGGAGATGAGAGACACCAGACGGACCTTCACTGACAACCACTGCAGGCATCAGAGGAATGAAGGCGGGAGTGTGAGTGGATTTCAGTTTTTCACCTCACTTTTGCCTCAAACAAGGAATCCTCAGTCTTTATCATCCATCTAAAACCACCTAAGGACATCCCTCCTCTAGACCGGGTGCTTTGGCAGCACTTTTGTTTCCTTTCTACCGCACTGAGGGACTTAATTAAGGGTCTTGTCCACATTGACTGAAAAGGACTCACACTCTGCTTTTTTCTTAAGTGTGTATCCAGCAGTCTCCCTACCCCACTGGACTGATGGACACCCTCAGGCTCTAAATTAATGCATTTTAAAAAGAAGTGGCCATTTAATATCCAGAGGTCATAGCATAATATCCAGAGGTCATAGTGACATGTGAGTGTTATGTTGGCTTGCTTAATCAGAGCATTGGCAAGAATTTTTTTTTCTACATTTATTAATATTGTTTATGCTACACCACTAACGTTCTAAGAATTGCATATATTTGTCACAATTTTTCAATTACCATCGACTGCTCTTGCCATTTTGCCTTTTCAGGAGAATGTCATAGCAAGTCCTGCACTTTTTTTTGGGCCAGGGTGACAATGGCATCAGATACAAAGCTGTTTGCAGTGTACAAATTACAGTTTTTTTAGCAACTCGAGCTGGGACGTTGCCAATGAATTTTGATTCCACTTAAAATGAAAGTGGATGGCAAGGTTAGAAAAAGGGTTGACCAGCTGAAACAGAAACTCGGCTTAGACCAGCTACATGCATATGCTGGTTTTTCACCACAAACAGCTTGAATTAGTGAGCAGTACAGCGCATCTTCGTCTTCACAAACAAACCAGTGTATGGGTGCCGACATCACAGGAGACTCAAAATGTAATAATCTTTTCTGATTTGGGCAGTTTACAAAAGCAGCTTTTATTTTAGAGTCTTGAGATCTTGATTAGGTACATCAGATACCCATAAATATGTGCTCTGGCATTCAAAATGGACTTCCGTAAATTTCCGGAATTTACATTGCGAAAATGTAAATTCCCTGGAGGAATGCACATTCTTTTGGCACTGATTTTCTCTTCCCTTTGAAGGACTCTTATTCCCTAATAATTTGACTTGCTTTTTAAAATTCTTTCCGACCTTGAATCAGGCCCAATTTGAGTGACTGTTCAAGTAAGAGTATTCAGCTACGGGCCAATTGGCAGTGTCTTGTACTATATAATACATGACACAATTTCTGCCAAGGTTACATATTTTTAACAATAGTAATGACAAAATGGACCGTCTGCAATTTCCAGATGTGTTGAATGCATAAAGGTTGAAGCTGTTAGAAATAAGGTTATGATAAGGCACTGTGCTCTTCCCACTCACTCTATTCTTGGATACACAAAACTAGTATATGGTGAACTGACAGAAGAGCAGTGTGTGAGTAAGCTTTTATATAAGTGCATGTACAGCTTTGGTAATAGGCATGTGTGCACTCTGGTGTAAAACATGCAGATGGAAGAACATTCAGTCTGTCTGACACAGAGAGGCGAAGTAACCATTGCATTAGTGTCATTTGCAATCGGCCACAGAGGTCATCTTCCCAAACGGAGATGTGGCAGCATGCTCTTTCTGCTTGTTCATCCTACTTGTCTCATCAGACATTCACACTTCTGTACCCACTGTAATGTGACACTTGCCTTTTCTCTGTTAACCTGCTCTGCCCTTTTAGCTCTGTCTCCTTAATCCTCAAATGACTCCTCCTGCAAATCAGAAATCTTTCATAAAAGTGGAACCGAAACACATGACAAGTCACCATGTGGCTTTGATCAAATACACTCTGATTTCAGTTCTGCTCTGCGGAGGGATGTGATTCCACTCGTCCATGAGAATTCTGTTTTGCTGATGTGGACAACACTGTATTGCGCTGTCCCTCAGATTTATTATGGATACATAACCTCAACCACTATGCTGTCAACACATTCACAAAGCTTTATCAAGGAACCTTAAACATAGTGTCATGGCCACCATTCCACCACCGGGCCCACAGGGGGCAGCCACCCAGAAACAGACGAGGCCAGGGTTGGCGTCGAGTAGAAACAACCCGGCGGCCATCTTGCTCGGTGCTCGCTCATCGTAGATTTACTCCTGTTGCTGCTAAGCCTTTCTGAACCTTCACTGACCATGCTTCATGCCAACTGCCTTCCCTGTTAATCCCACACAGGATTGGTCAACTACACGATGCGTGTCTGTACTGAGCAGGAGGGGGAGGGGCGGCGCTACAGAGTGGACTTGAATTGGGCTTAAGTCTTAAGTTGGCTATCTCATGCATGGTTTTTGTATCATGTGACATGGTGACGGGTGGTGACGTTTTGCAGCAACGGCTGGAGTCGGACAAAAGAATCTGTGTATGGTCACGTGACAAAATGAGTGACAGCAGGAAATGGAGTAAAGTTTGCATACATTTCAATTACATTGATAATACAGAGGCAGTGTGTAGAGCGTGCAAGGTTAAAATATCAACTCTCAAACAGGCTCAACAAATAAACTGCATCAGCACATGAGACCTGTACATCCATCAGTGAGAATAAAAATAACATTATAAAATTATTTACCCCACCAAATATATCTGAAGAGCCACTTGGGAGCCAAAATATCCGTCTCTTTTAAGTGAGCCGAGCTATAAAAGAGCCGTAATTCCCATCACTACTGTCCATGGGTATGGGTGTTTTTCAACAGTTATGGTATAATGATCCATGCATCTATTTTCATTATTTCATTATTTCTTTTTCATTTTGATCCTCCACATTTCATTCAAATTCAAATGTTAATTTTTCAAATTACAAAAAAGACCTCTAAAAACTGTTCATTTAGCATAATTTGATGGGATATTCATGAGCTGGAAATGTATTCAAAAGGCAGAGAATTGTAAAATCACAATCCTTTCAACCTCAAGTTCATTGTGATTTAAAAAATACATATATATTATTATTGCATTATTATATTGCTATTTGCATTGTTCTTCTCTCACGATAGAGTAAATCCTTTTAATAATAAATGAGACACATAGGGGGAGTGGTGGCCTAGCAGTTAAGGAAGCGAACTTGTGATCGGAAGGTCGCAGGTTTGAATCCGCCATCTGTCAAGGTTCCAGTGAGGTCCCTTTGAGCAAGGTGCCATCCCCACACACTGCTCCCTGGGCACCTTTCATGTCTGTGCAATTGTTGATGGATTAAATGTAGAGGATGCATTTCCTCCTGAGAGCTGTGCATCACATATGACAAACAATCACGTTGACTTTGAAAAAGAAACAGAAAAGTGTTGGGTCAATTAGACCAGGGGCATCACATGACTCCGATCATGTGCTGGTCCCAAATGTGGAACCAGTGCTGACAGCCTGAAAAGAATTTCTGTGGAGGGCTGGGGTGATATGTATGCAACACACATTTAACACATGAGGCGCAGAAGCAGGACATTGTAATGAAAAGGATTTTATTGGAAATAATAAGAAAGCCTGGCTCAATGGCAGAAAAGAAAAAACTGAAACCAGGGATGGTGGCGGCAACCACAGGGCTCCAGCACTGCAGGCATTGCTGGTCCTCCCTGGCTGACCCTCTGCCTTCTGTCTGCACAGCGGCAGCTCCAGCCCCTCAGGCAACCCGCACACAGAAATCAGGGCAGATCCGTCTGGGCACATGCAGCCCCTGACACTGCACGTCCCTGTTCATGCTTCCAGCGTCTCTTCCTGCCACCCCCAGGGAGGCGGTCCCGGACCCTCTGTGCTGCAGGTAGTCAGGTAGTCCACAGGTAGTCTACCTGTACCACAAAGTTCCTCTGTGTTCATCTAGAGAAGGACCTCTCCTGAAATCACCAGCTCAACAGCAAAGAAACCCAGCAGCATTTTTAGGAAATCCCATCTCCCACCACCCATCCTCACCACATTCTCTAGAGGGACCATTGAGAGCATTCTCAACTGTAAGACTCTACAGTGGCTAGTGAGGACAGCTGAGAAGATCACCTTCTCTCTTCCCTCCATAAGGGACATTTTCCACACACGCTGTATCCGGAAAGCCACCAGCATTGTGAAGGACTCTACACATCCCTCACATGCACTCTTCACCCTCCTATCATCCGGAAAAAGGTGCCGAAGCATTTGGGCCCTCACTGCCAGACTGTGCAATGGCTTCTTTCCACAGGACATCAGACACCTGAACATTCAGGGACTTTCCACTCTGGACCGACACACACACACTACCTCAGTTATATTGAGTAATATTATCTATTATTGCACCTGATTCCATTTTGCACTGCAGTATTTGCACTATTTTACTTTACATGTACATTTTCAGCATTTATCAGACGCCCTTATCCAGAGCGACTTACAATCAGTAGTTACAGGGACAGTCTCCCTGGAGCAACTTAGGGTTAAGTGTCTTGCTCAGAGACACAATGGTAGTAAGCGGGATTCGAACCCGGGTCTTCTGGTTCATAGGCGAGTGTGTTACCCACTAGGCTACTACCACCCTACCACTCTACTTTGCGCATCTATTATCTGTTTCAATAGTTTAGCGTTGTCTGTGTCATTGTTGTATAGATCTGTCTATATTTCTTATAAATTGTTACTCTTGCACTGCCTGTATACCCTGTTTATGAAGAGAGCAGAGCGTAGCCCACAAGAGAAAAGTTTTATACATTTTACACCCATAAAAGGATTCCCAATTAGAATTGTCCTTTTATGTCTCTGCCTTGTCTTTCTCGTCACGACACCTCAAGCCATTTGCTGGCTTTAGAC
Source organism: Denticeps clupeoides (assembly GCF_900700375.1). Taxonomy (NCBI): domain Eukaryota; kingdom Metazoa; phylum Chordata; class Actinopteri; order Clupeiformes; family Denticipitidae; genus Denticeps; species Denticeps clupeoides. The sequence continues at coordinate 17,221,298 of NC_041723.1, forward strand.
ACCTCTTGTTTATGGCAGGTCGCAGCTTGACGAAGATACAAGCGGGGGTCCTTCATGAAAGACAAAAGCACAAAATGCCATGGACCTGGTATTTCCTATCTTACAATACTTTTCGAGCATCGCTACCCTTTACAATGTACACTTACAAATAAATAATGCTCCCAAAAGCACTTACTTACATGTCATGGGCAACATCCTGTTGCTCGAATGCAGCATGTTTCTCATAATCCATACTGCAAACAGACAGGTCCTGGCTTCTTCCCTGGATTTTAATTCGCCATGTCATTTATATCATTTTAAGTGAAAGTGATTAGTTGTCACATGTGACACACCACAGAGCAGCTTCCTGTGCACACAGTGAAATGTGGTCTCTACATTCAACCCATTCCCTGAGGCAGCAGTGGGCAGCCATGACAGGCGCCCGGTATCAGTGTGTGGAGACGGTGGTCAAAATGAAGCGTAAAAAATGTATCTATGTTTGCTATCAAATAAATTCGCTTCCTAACATAATTAAATCAGCATAAATAAATTCCAAGGAACAGGGCACACTAACATATGAGAGGGACGACTGTTACTCACCATGTCAAAGACTAAGGAAGTCTGTTTGGAGATCAGAAAGAAGATAGAGGATCATGCTAAGGGGGAAGCTACACTGCCATCTCCAAGGCATTCACAGTGTCTATCATTCACAATGTTTGACGAAGAAAGGGAGAGGCCTTCAACCCTAGAACACAGTTCCTGCGGTTAAACATGGTGGTGGGAGCATCATGCTGTGGGGCTGTTTTGCAGCCTCAGGCACAGGGAGCCTTCTTTTAGTGTATGGTATCAAGAAAAATCTTGCCATTTTGAGGGAGAATATGCAAAAATCTGTTCATAGTCTATGCTTAGGTCATCGCTGGGTCTTCCAAAAGATAATGACATACATATATCGAAATTAGTCCAACAGTTCATCAAGGGTGCCAAAACCAAGATCCTGGAGTGGCCAGGCCTGGAGAGTCCAGACCTCAATCCTATTGAGAATCTGTGGCAGGTGCTCAAAGTGAATGTCCATGCTCATCAAAGGAGGTGATAATTACAACTAAATACAACTAAAAAACAGAAAGTAAAATATAGACATAAGTAAGGTGCTCTCTGGCTCTCAGAAGCCTTTGAAGCCTCTTGTGTTAACTTCAGCAAGGCTGTCCAGCTCAATCTTTTGATAGGTGATGGACAAAAGGGACTGACATCAGGGCTTCTGGACGAGTTGTGAGGCGTCCTCTGGTGGCATTGCTATGGTACACAAGCATCTTTTTTTCAGTGTCACTCAGACTGGCTGCCATCAAAGCCACTGCAGATCTGAGCAGATCATCCTGTGAGGAATCTCTGCAAGCCTTTGAGAAAGCACGTTGCACCAGGTATTGCATTTCAGATCAATTCTTTATAGAAAGCAGCAAAAATTGTCAGTAACTATTACGGGTGATAGTAGCCTAGTGGGTAACACACTCGCCTGTGAACCAGAAGACCCGGGTTCAAATCCCACTTACTACCATTGTGTCCCTGAGCAAGACACTTAACCCTAAGTTGCTCCAGGGAGACTGTCCCTGTAACTACTGATTGTAAGTCGCTCTGGATAAGGGCGTCTGATAAATGCTGTAAATGTAAATGTAAATGTATTAATTTAATTTATTGTAAAATTTTAAAATATATAGCTATTTTTTGTAAAGAGCTTATTGTTTCTGACTATAAGTCAGGAAATGTTTAGCCCATTGCTAATCTTGGTCATCTTCGGAAACAGTAGGTTCAAGTAACTTGAATGCTGCCAATAATAAAAACATATATATCTTAACTAATTATATGCAAATTATATGCCCTGATGCTTGAATATATTGACTAAATATACTATTAAAGGACACTATTTTCAAACTGGTGTTAAGTGTAGGTTAAGCCTAAATGGATAAAACAAGAAAGAACTGCTTGGTAGTTATATGAATCTTAAAGAAGAGAAACTAACTAACCTATTTGCTGGAGGTAATCATCAATCATTCAAATGACAATCTTTAATGATGTTTTTGTGAGCCTGTTGATGGACAGCTCTCATAAATGTTTCTTCCTCATTCTGGAATATTTAAAGCTGAACATATCATCATATCACATCCAGAAACATCATTAAAATCATCTTATTTTATTCAGTTGTTTATTTAAATCCTGATCTTAGTGCTTTGTGCCAGTTCAAAAATAGAGCACTAACAAAAAAAAATGGCTATGTTCATTAGTCAAATCACTCATTCTGGTCTCCTTTCCTGATATTTAATACTGGATCTGTTCTTTCTTTTACACTCACTCTCACACACACACACACACACACACACACACACACTTAAGAGTGTCACTACACAAAGGCTGGCTGGCGTACCCACACCGGTGTGTAAAGATCTCTTTCCAACAGTGTGTTCATTATTTGACCCCTGCTGAAGTCAGACACCTTCTCATAGTCATTTTTACTTACCTTCTTTCTGGCTGGGCTTCTACCTTCACTGCTCAGCACCAATTCTGCCTGACTTGCCTGGAGTGTGTGTGTGTGTGTGTGTGTGTGTTTGTGTGTGTGTGTATGTTTCTATATGTGTGCATTACTGTGGTCTCTTAAGTGTTCGGGTGAAGATGTCTACACCCAACCTACACCGTGAAAGTAATGAAGGTCGGAGTCAGCAGTATCTCCTGACAAGTCAAGGCCAGGAAGGGGTTTCATCTCTTTGTAATATGCAGTGTGTGCTCTCTGCAGTAACCCCCACAGCAACTGAGAGTTCAGGCTCAATTGCAACAATTCACTCTCTAATTGAGATTGACTACAAGGTAGACTATGAGGCAGAGCTCTGCGAAGAGAGGGAGACACATGAAGAGAAAGAAGACAGAGGGAACAGACAACAGCAGCATTCACTTGAGGGATCCTCACAAGGCTCCTGTCTCATTGAGTGTTTGCATGGCGTGTCTAAAGCCTTCCTTATTTAATTGTCCAGTGCAGGTTGCTCCTTACTCTACTCCCACAAGATACACATGTAATTAAAAAAAAAAAGAATGGTTTGTGTCAGTTCATTACATTGGATAGACTACACTCTAATGGAACTGGTTTATTCATTATATTACTTCTGATTCCATGCAGTGAAATTGAACACTGTGAGAATACATGGGTGTTGGTATTTGTATATGCTTAGACTAAATAATCATGTTGTGTGGTATAAAGTGTGAGACTACACAATATAATTGTATATTGTGTGTTATCGTGATTATACAACATAATTGTGCATTGTGTGTTATAAAAGACTATTGTCATGAGGAGACCTGATGTTAAGTTAAGTAATGTTAAGTTGCAGCCATGAACATTTTAGTAAAGAAGAATCAAATCTAAAGAGTTGACAGAATCAGGAGTTGAGAAAGTTCATCTCAGCTAATCAGAACTGACTGTAACTGTCTGTGGTATACACACACACACACACACACACACACACTTTCAGGTGCACCACCTCCAAGGGATCCAGGGATTCTACCACTGTGAGATATTGAAACTGACGGTCCTGTTGCACAGTGAATAAGGTGACATCACCCTCATACAATGGTACCCGTATTACTGACAGCAGGCAACGTTTTCACCTTTCAGGGAGCTCAACACCTAAAGGACTTTGGATGAATGGTCTTGCGAAGATGACTCTTGCTGTTTTCCCATCACACCAAAAGGTTTTGTTGTTTCTGCCGCTCAGAGGGAGGGCATTTCCTCTAGGCACTCTCTTTGTTGTGCCTGTCCCCTCCCCAAGCTCACCTCCCTGGTTTATGGCTGCCAGCGTTGGACACAGGCCTGGGTAAGGCCCACCACTCATCTGTTCCAGCGATGACTCATTCTCTCTCTTTCGCTCTGCCTCTCAATCATCTTTCTGAAAAGAAAAACCTCTCCATCTCATCCACGCAAACACATGCCCAACCCCTTTTCTATAGTGTATCTATTAAAGTCCACTTTGTACTGAACAGTGTCTGTTCCTCACACTTGGAGAGGTTTGCCTTATTATTTTCCAGGAGAGTTGCTCATTACTTGACCAGGGTTCTATGTTTTATTCAGCAACACAACATATTGGTTTATTGGCTTAGCCCATTAAATCTATTGTACAGCACAAGTAATGCACCCCTCAGTCTTTCTTAGCTGTTGGAAAATTTTTAATTTCTGACAATATTCAAGTTTAGGAAGTGCACTTTGTCCCTTCATTCCAAAATCAGCCATCATTTACCTTTGAGGAGGTCCCCATTTGAGGAGGTCCACAGCAAAGCTGTCTGTCAAAGCATGGATCTGTAGTAAAAAACACTCGACTCAAAAAACAGAAAAAATTCCCTCTCTCTGGGGAGACTTTTGATGGAGATTGTGTCATCCATTAAGATTATATTCAAATATTGATGAAGCAAAACCTTGACCACAAGTTTGATCATGTGACATGTGCCCTCTGAATTTAACCCATAACCTTACGTGAGCAGTGGGCAGCCATGAAAGGTGCCCGGGGAGCAGTGTGCACCTTGGCAGTTCAGGATTTGAACCAGCAACCATTTCAATTATGAGCTTTCTTACCCACTAGGCCAACACTGCCCATGTAACTCAAATGAATGTGGGTCTTATCGCTGGAGAGATTTTTACCTTCCCAACCTTGGCAGAAGATCCTACTCCTGACCCTTCATGCCAATATGAAGAATGTCAGAGTGCAAAACTGCCATTGTGGAGGGCAGGTAACAAAAGATCTCCTCAGGGCGAGCAGGTGTCCCTGCTGTCCTTTTAACCTTTCCTGGTGTCTTCCACCACCCAGTCCCTGCTGATTCAATAGCTTCCATCAAATAAAAACAAAAGCCACCGGGCATTGTGAAGGCTGGGTCCACAGCCACGTTGTGGGGGGAAGAGTTATCGCCTGCCCCTCTAGGCCCAGTGGGCAGAGCAGCTGTCACAAGAGCTCAGTTTGCCGTCCTACCTCCCCCTCTGTCCGCCTACAGCCTCTTCTCCTGTCCTCTCCTACCTGGGTCTGGGCTGTGTGCAGAGGATTTGTGATGCACTGCTGGGCAGACTGAACAGCTGCAGGGTCTCGGAGAGCAAAAGATCAGCTGGGCAGATCAGTCTGCTGCAGTATCCAGTGTCCTGACAACTTGAAACACTTTTCCCTGAGTTTCACATATATATTTATATTTAAAAAGTCAGACGAGGAAAGCATAATGGCCTGAGTTTTTTTCTGTTTGTGATATGAGAGGGTACGAAGGCAATTCCTTACTCTGACACAGTATGTTTAATATCATCTAGTACCATCATCTAAAATAAATGGAAGAAAATACTTCTTAGAGTGTTTCCTGGAAGAACTCACATTCCTCAGAAGTGAACAGTGGGGCCTTGCTAGTGTCTTTCTGAGTTTCTCTCGGACATCTTTCTTCCCAAGGCATGGCCCACGGCTGAGGTCCAGTGGCAGGATGCCGTCACCCTAATGCGGCTTGACGTTGGCTCCTAGGATCTTCAGAGGGAAAAGAGAGCATCTCGGAAAAATCGTAAATTCCTGCTTTCTACGTCTGTTTACCAGCGGCCTCCTGCAGAGTCAAATGCTGTACCTTTGTTCCCCTGAAAAATTCTCAAGAGGTCTCACTTTGTTTCAGACTGATGATTCAAGTTCCCTAAAGATGTCTTGTCAGCCAGTGCTTATTGTACATCTTCAGCAAATTGCATCCCTGTGCTCCCATTGTCACAGTTGACAGAAGAAAAATAAATGAAAAGCACATGAATATCCCTTCATTCTACTGTTCCCTTAATTCTACTTAATTCTACTATATCCCTTAATTCTACTGTTCTAAGCAACCTGTATTGCATGGGCATAGTACAGCAACTATTGATTAAAATGTATTATCACATAATATTGCTATAGTGCGATCCTTGGAATGATTTATGTGCTAATTAGAACACGCTTCTGTCTCACTTCCCCTTACTCATTATATGGAGATCAATTCCCTTGGTGCTTGGTCTAGTCCTTTGTATGTTTAAAATGTTCTCTTTGTCATCTTTATCCTGGCTTTCTACTCTTTGAGAGCATTGACTGAGCACTTTTCAATTAATGCTTATGGCCTTATTAAAAATGAATGTAGCATTATATAGGATGCACTATGTGTTTATGATGTGAATTTAATGCATTATGTGGGGCTCATTGTGAAGTATGAACCTACTTATAATGCATTATATAGTTTGAAGAAAGGACATTATTTAACAGTGTTTCTCCGTATCTACATCCTATATATTTCTTCGGTTTACCCAAGCTTTTCCTTTCATTTGTAGGCTCATGTATAAGTGGCATGTATGTACATAAGCATGCATCTATTATACATGCATGCATGCAGAAGCAAAAGAGGAGGAAATGGTAGGAATGGAGTGGTTATTATGTTGAAGATGCACAGCTGCAGTTGTACATGAATCTTCATGCAAACCATCACTCTAAAGCACTTCATCAATAATTAATGAATGCAATTCCACACAGGTCTACAAAAACACAGGCTCAACAAGTAAGCTTCAGCCCCTTCAGTTTCCTTATTAATTCAACTGCACTTAGAGCCACATTCTCATACAACAAATGCATGTCTCATTAACATTTTAATCATATCCCCTTTTGTCTTTTTCCCACCTCCTGCTAATCCCTGGAATTACAAATGTCTCATGAATACTTTCATTGGCATGCTCTGTTTCATTACCTGTGGCTCATCCCCCTTCCTCAGAAAGACCCTGACCTACTTGTGACCCAAACTCAGGAAGTCTCTGAGAGCTTCAAAGAAAATCTGAACTGCAAATGCAGGAAGGACCATGAATTCTGAGGTAGTGGGTTGGCAGAATGCTTATCAAACAGCTCAAGCATGCAACTATGATTGAGCAATCAAAAGAAATGTGCCAGTGCATATACACATATATAGTCTAATATTTAATCTATTATATGTAATATATAATATTTAATACATTAAATATATGTTATATTAATATATTCTATTTTTGCACATTTTTTTGGATTCAAAGGACAATTGCAAATACTAAATTGACTGTGGGCAGGGGGTTAATTCATCTCTACTCTTTACTTACCTCATTGATGACACATAGCAAAGGTCCTGTTGCCTGGCAGATGGTTTAAAGATTTGAAAAACACCATTACCTGTCATTGGAAAAGATCTTATTTTGATGAACTGGTGACCTGTCCAGTGAAATTTTCATTGAATCATGTCATAAGGTGAGAAAAGGTTGCAGGTTTCCAGTGACCCTGACATGGATTTATGTAGATGCTTTGTCTAATTTTTCTCATTTGCTTTGTCTCATTTTTCTCTGATCATCTCAATTGTTTTCTGTTGTAATTGGTATCAACGTTCTTAGCTGTGTCTGTCCTTGTTCTGCCATTCTTCATTTTTATTCTCATGTTTTGTATGTTCATGTTGGGTGTTCATGTTGGGTGTTCATGTTGACGGCCCACATGCCCTGTCTAATTTATGAAATCCCTGTGTTCCTCCCTGCCACATGATCCTGACAGAATGATTTCCGGACACAGCCGACTCAGCCCCATGGTCAGTACGCTGTTTTTTTGCAACAAAATGCCATTTTTTAATGGCATTACCTTTAAAACACATGCTGTGAACCTGGCAGTGATTATTTGCCCTGTTCTGGAGGGGGAATGGGGAGGGTGTGCCACTGTGGCCTCCTACTTAAAATGGCTTTGCTACACAGGTCATGTAGACTGCAATGGGTAACGGCCTGGATGTTCTGCATCCGGTCCTTGTTGACCTACGGCGCCCTGTTACTTCTCGCTCGCTCTGACCCCTGATGTTCTTGGGATGCGCCGGTATTGTCTGGTGATTCCCTGACAACCTTAATTGTTTTCATCCATTGTAATTAGTATAAATGCATCCTTGCTGTGATTGTCCTTGTACTGTCACTCATCATATTTACTCATGTTTCGTGTCTTCATGACTAGTGTCTGTGCGAGAGCCCTCATGTCCTGTTTCATTTATTAAATCCAAACTTGTGAGTCTGCGGATTGCATCCTCCGTCTGAAATAAAATGCCCATTGTATTTAACCCAGCCTCATGTGGAACAGTGCTCTCTGCCATCACCTTGTGACCTTTTCATTTGCAAATGATGTGTGCTTTGATTTCATCTGTTAAAATAACATGAGGGCAAACATACAGACATGAACACGAACATAATCAATTGTTACACCATATTACCCATTCCTACAAAACAATACATTTTGCGTTATTGTAGCCATGGTTTCTTACCAAACACAGAAACTGAGATGTAATGTTCAAGAAAATACCTTTGTACCTGTCTGTGCTTCGCTTTGTCATCTTTTTTAATACTGATTTTCTCTATCAACTGTGCCCTGTCTGTGATCTCTGGCCAGCCTATGTTCTTCTGTCTTGCTTGACAGTTAATATTCTTTTCTCAGGGGCCTGTCGGCACGCATGCTTTTGTCTTCCCCTTTGTCGATAACGTCCATCTGTCTGTCCTGGTGTCTGTCTGCCCGCCCGCCCAGCTTTGCTTTTTGAAGCCTGCCTGGCTGTGTGCTTTTATCTACGTGGCCCGTCTACCTGCTTGCCTTTGTCTCCGCCGTCTGCCTGTCTGTTTGGCTTTGTCGCTACCGCTTGCTCAGCTTCTCTTCAGATCGCGCCGCCTGCCACAGAATCCGTGTCTACGCCTCACGTGCCTTAACTACACCAGCTGTCTGCCTGTGTGTCTGCCTGTCTGCTCCATCTGCCTTCGTCCTGCGGTACGGAGAACGAGGATAGGACGGGAGAGAGAGGGAGACGGGGAAAGGGGAGGAATGCTTTGTATGGAAAGGGCTAGAGGGAGCTGCGGCTGTTTGGTATGCGTGCACAGACAGGTGAGTTCTGAATGCAACCAGCAATGCAAAGACCCAGAGCAAACGCGGCCCAGCAAATAACAGCCGCTTGAACCAACAGTTTCGGACTGAGGCGGTACACTAGGGCTAAGTGTCCCCTGGAGAAGAATTAACAAGACATCGTGTGACCATCCAATGGGGCAAGGCGGCTTGTTTACACCCGATGCCGTCCATGCCTCCTGCGCACAGTAGTCATTAGCGTACACCATTCTTGGGGAGCCAGCGCAGGAGTGCGCTGAAAAATCTTGCTGGACCGCAGCCACAGAGGCGCAGCAATTCATCACAATCTACAGCACGTTAACCCCCACATCATCTTAATGCGCTATTTATAACAGCGAGAATTACACACACAGTCCCCCTTCATTTCCCAAAGGGCGCCTCCACAACGCTTGCAGCAAAACTCACCAATTCACGCTTTTGATCCCTTGATGCCAAAGCCACCCAGAAGCAGGCCTGAGTCCTCGACCCCCACTACCAAGCGGCGCCCCCTGTACAGTAGCACACATGTATTTCACCATGTCAGGCACAGGGAATGTAACAGAAAATCTTTAGAACACAGACTGGAATTGTAATAGGGTATCTAGGGTCAAAACTATAAAATGAAGATTGCACTGCCAAGGGTCTGAATGTGTACAGTGTATCCGGAAAGTATTCACAATGCATCACTGTGATGCACAGTGTGTGTGTGTCAGGGGGTTTGGGGTAAGGAGTAACAGTACAGTATATTACTTACCCTGACAACATAAGAAAAGATCTTTCCAATGGAGTGATGTCACTCGGTAAAAAAAAAAAAAGAATAAAAGTCCATGCAAAGGTGAAGACAATATAGAAAGAAAACTGGCAATGAACCTGTATTATCGGTTTATGGTGATTTATTGTACCATTGAGCTTTGTGGTAAAGGTCAAATCACATTGGACTTTTTTTACATGTTTACATGAAAATTTGTTGCAGCTAATGCCAGCAAGCATGATGATCTTCATAATCATGATGATCATCATGCAAAATCGTTATGAATAAATAATGCAGAGATGAATAATGGCTGGACAATACTGTGGAAGGGGGGTGGGTTTTATAGGGATTCACCTATGCTTCTTCCCAATGGTGCATGGGAAGCTCTTATTCTCCCTTGGCATGCCAAAAGCAAGATGGCACTCATTCAGAAGACTTAATGCACTCAGAGTATTAGCCCAGCTCTGCAAACATCACGTTCTTTATTGCGGATGAATGCCATTCAGCAGGGTTCCATTCAGTGGCATTAAGTGTTTGCTTTTAGCACTTCATTCAGCTCCAAGGGCATTATCAAGGCTCTGCTTAGTCAAAGATCTTGAGATGCATACAAAGCTCCAGTTTGGTGGGACTGAATTCAGCTGTACATGGCTGAAAGAGCCAATCAAGAGGAGGGAAAGTGGCAAAAAAGACAATCTGACATTAGTCTGATGACACTGCACTGGCAGCAACAATGTCCTCAGTCCATCCATCCATTTTCTATACCCAACATTTTTTGTTTCTTTGAGTACAAGAAAAATAATTGCAAATATGCAACAATTTTCCGCTAGAACTATCCCAATACAACAATAATTTTGTAATAAATGTGCATATCTCTGGGTACACCTGCATGTCATGGCTGTAGTCCAGTCGCACTAGCGGACATAGCGGGAGCTGGAGTAGACACAGGGGATTGAGGGGAAGACACAGCAGGACCGGGGGAGGTGGCCTGAAAGCACTGGAGGAGGAATGCAGGAGAGTGGGAGAGGCAGCTCGCTGGGACACGTGGGGTGAGACAGTTCAGTCCTTCAGCGAGAGGGTTTTACCTTGGCAATGGCACACAGAAACACGTCTGTTTAATAAAAAAAAAGGTGTCCTGCTCTGTTTTTATATAAAGTTTTGACCCCGGGTTCGAATGCTTTAAGGTGGTCATCCTCTTGGTCCGCCCCCTGTTAGCCCGGTGGTGGGATGGCGGCCTTGACAGAACTTTTAACAAAAAATGTGGCTTATTTGCTACTATTTTTAAAACCCATCTATCATCCCAACGATGGAATCTGATATGATGGTGAAGGACTTAGCATGTATGATTGTGATTGACGGTAAATGAAACAACAGCTATTAAAAGCTAATCCGCGTGCCAACAGGATGAATAACTTTAGACCTGCGTTATCTGACTCCAATATAGCTATTAAGGTTATTCACTTAAATAGATAGTTAGAATGAGGAAGGGGAATGGATAAATACGGTTCAGGAAACTCATGCTTATGTGCCCTAGGATCAAGTTCTTTAATAATACATCATTCCAGCTTGTTACTGTCATGCTGGAGGTGTGGGGAACGATCGATGCAGAAGGAATGCGGGAACAAATGAACAGAGTTTATTTAGGGGGAACAACCAAAACCATTAACGATAAGAAATAATCCACCAGGCCTCGTGCTTATAGTTTCCCTTGGGATCTGCAGTGTCCTGGAGGGCACTGCTTGTTACCGTCTCCAGTCCCATGCTGGTGACAATGAGCAGAAAATGTAACAGGTTACCGGCAACCATTGAATTCACTTAGCAGGCCGCCAGTGGCTACCAGCGACGACACGCAGAAACAAATACAAACTTTAATATTCAGGGGAGGGGAGCATGTTCTGGGGGGTCGAGCCGTTGTTGACATGACAGTTGCTATATGATTAGAAAATTCCCCCTATAACCAACAACTTTAGTCAAAAGGTTCTTCTATAATAACCCTTGAGATCAAAAATATCAATATTCACATTTATAATCAATGTTTTTACAGCGATCAGAAATATTTTTTCCTAATTGACCAAACACATTTCCATAGATCAGCACCTTTTAAATAGTGGGGCGCGGAGCGATGCCAGGGGGTGTGAATCCAGGGAACCTGTTTTTTTGACCTGAGTAAATTCAGTAGTGACTTTTATCACAATCGAGGAGGCTCGAGTCGCTGGCCCTCAGGTTGTGGAGGGAGGGGGAGAGGGCACGGTTGTTTTTGGAAGTGTGGTGGGAAGTGAGTGAGCGTCAGGGAAGGAAGGTGCTGTACCGACCCCTGAATAATGGTACTGGAAGGCAGCTGGCTGTAATTGTGGCTTGGTTGGTCTTAGTGGGGGATGTGATGTCAGAGAAGGTGCTGGGATCGTAGTTATGGGTGGAAAAAGTGTTTGGCAACATGGGGGGCCAACAGAAGGCAGAAGGATAGTCCAGAATCATGGTCGGGTTAAGATCAGATCAGAAAAGGCTTACAGCACAAGTTTGGGTCTGCTACCACTCATCTCCACCATTTTATGCCAGCTGTTGTCCTGGGTGCGGCGTCCTTCCAGTTTGATGTCAGGGTTGCGCCTGTCCCCTCTGGTGGCCCGGCAGACGGGTGGTGGCCATGACACTTCTGTATTTGACAGACATTAATAGAACTTTGCTGGATTTACTCTTACTCATTAAACAAAAATCTAAAAATCATGACTAGCCTACACTAGCCAGCAAGTCCCACTCTCAGGGCACTGTGCTCATGGATGAATCAATCTTAAACTTATACGTTGAATGTTATATTGAATAATATTAATAATTTAACAGGCATAATGTACATATTGATAATTGAACATACCTGTCACGACCGGAAGGAAGGAACATTTATTTACAACAAAGGGAAACCAAACCAAGCAAGAGGGTCTAAAACAGTGAAAACATAACGGCAAAAACGATAAATGGACAAATGATAAACAATAAACATAAACAGACCCACAGGCGTGTGCTGACTGCCAGAACTGAAAAAACTACACACATAAAGTAAATCGGTTCACAAAGAATGTAATCGCATCCCCAGCAATACCATCAGTGGAGGAGGCGGGGTTGACAGCGGCAACCACAGGGTTCCTGTCCTGCTGTGTCCTCCCACCGGAGGACCTGGACCCTCTGGCTGGTTCTCAGACGCCATCCCGCATGGTGGCCTTGGTCCCTCCAACCTGCACACAAAAATAAGGGCCGACCCTTCTGGGTACGTGCGGGCCCTATCTCCGCACGCCCCCTTTGACGCTTCCTGCATCCCTCCCTGCCCCGGACCCTCTGGCAAATGCTCGTTGCACTCCTGGTTGGTGCTTCCTGGTGACTGTTCACTGCACCCCTATATGGTGCCTTCTACTGACGGTGTGACCAGATCACCTCCCTGCACTGCGCAGGAAGGCAGTCCCGGGCCCTCCGCTGACCATTTACTGCACCTGTCATGGCCAACGCGCCTCCAGCCCGCTAGAGGGCACCTCACCAGCCTGGGAGATGGCAACCCGGAAGAGGAAATGGAAGCGGGCGGTGGCAAGTATAAAAGGGAGGTAACACCAAGGAGACACGCCCGCTCTTTGTATGAGTTAAATGAGTTGTATGAGTTTACTCGCCAGAGACGCTAGCTCTCTCACCCACGACCTACGATAATTGAGATTCCCGTAATACGACCTTCGCCTGCCCACGACTTCGAGAATTGCCTGATCCCCTGGAAACCACGAAAGGAACCCCGACCGGAACTTCCTGACCACAACCTCTACCTGCCCCTGACCTTGAACCTGCCTGACCCATCGGTTAAGACGGGATTCCATGCTCCCCTACCTTCCTGCCGCCCAAGACCAACTCCCGTCCTGTCCAAGATCCCGAACCATCCTGAAACCCGCCGTCTTCCGGTTCTCCTCTGCCCCGGTCCTTCCCAAAGATCCCGAACTGACTCCCCGCTGCGTTGCAGCGCGTCCATTACTTCCTCATTCCTCGCCGGCCAGGCGCCCCCGGTCCTCCTGCCCCGCTCGCCCAGCGTCCTCTACCGGTACGACGGCTTATCCCCACGCCGAAAGTATGTCTGCAAGTACGTCATCGTATTCCCCCTGTGACAGCACCTCATGGTGGTGCTTTCTGGGCACGTGCAGTTCCTCTAGCTGCACGACCCTGGTGCCAGTGTGGGGGCTTTGCTGGACCATCTGTTCAGCCCCTTCTGTGACCATTGGGACAAGCAGGCCCTCTTCCTGCCTTTCCCAGCTGGATCCTCATGCCTCCCAGGAGGCTCTGTGGTGCTCCACCCCTCTGGAGGTGGACACAGGCCCTGCTTACTGGCTACCGTAGGACCAGACTGCCCAGACCACCAACTCACTTCAGCATTGCTCACGGCATCATCCGTGTCACCCTCGTTGTCATCGCACTCCTGGAAGTCACGTAGGTCGTCCACCCTGCTTACCCCCTTGAGCCAGGGCGCGATTAGCGCCCATCGGAAGTACTCTGGCCATTCCGACTGGAGCCGGCCCATGTCCCAACCGGAGGAACGCTTCCGCCTTGGGGTTTCGCGGATCAACCAGGGGTCGATGTCATCCCGCGCCGCTCCTCGCCACGACTCGACCCCCGAATCACAGGGAAGAAACCGCTCAACCAGAATTTGGGGGTCGTATCCCGGTCTTGGCACGTCCCGCTGTGGAACTGCCCGACACTGTGGGCAATCATCCAGCGCTCCCCACTGGTGCTCGTACTCACTCTGACCGGCTGATTCTCCTCTGCTTTCTTCCTCTGCGCTTTCGGAGGGGGCTGCGAAATTCTGTCACGACCACGAGCTGATGGGGGAGGGAAGAGCAGAGGCGGGACATACTGGGAAACATTTATTTACCATAAAAGGAAACAAAACCAGACACGAGGGCCGAAAACAGTGAAAACAAAAGGGGAACAACATAAACAGACCCGCAGGCGTGTGCCGATTGCAAAAACTGAAAAACTACACACATAAAGTTAAATCCATTCACAGCCGGTGATGGGTGGTTCCACAGCGCCTTATAACAGCACCCTCCAGGTTGGTCCCAGGTGCGGCTCTATGTGCACCTAATCCTGACAGTCTTCAAGACATTTTACAATTTTAGTTTTGTTACTAATGCAGTAACACAACGAATATTGACTACTACTAATATTTTGGACAATTAAACTGAAATCTTTCATTTGAGTTCAACTCTGACTTTAACATCACAAACTTTAATTAACCCCCTCAGCCAAGAATTTATATCCAATTGTACATATTATGATTTACTTATCCTTTCCTCCTCCTCTCTTCCACTTAGAATTGCCCTGTAACAACACTCACCAGTTCTTTCCATCTTTCCATCTCTCTCTGAGCTTTAGCATGTCTTGCTCTTTTGGAAGCCACCTTCCCTCTATTATCTGGCTGCCCCAGGGCCATCACATGTGCCTGGTTGAGGAATCCCATGAGTGTGGGAGACTTACATTTTCACTCAAGTGATGAAGCGGAGGAAATCCCTTATAGTGCTCATAACAGATGGCCCTATCTCAAGCCTTGGATGATGATAGCTGTATCCATGTATGGATGAGATTATCCAGTCTAGGATTTGGCAACACTTACAACTAAGGCTGAGAAAAGTTGGATGTAAAGATAGCTGTGCTTAAGCTTGCATTGAGTGAAGAAAAGACAAGAAATGGAAAACTGAGAAAAAGATTAAAAAAAAAGATTTAATATGCCTTGCATTTGACTTAGTTATGCTGCTGTCTTCAAATTGGTCCTTTACAGTGGAGGTAAAACTGCACTTTAATTTAGGTATATAATAATTCAGTGTGTTTAGTCCAAGGTTAACACTGTGTTTATCCTGTATCCGTGTATATATTTTCCTCCCTTTCCATGTAAATACCTCATGTATGTATGCCAATGCTATTTTGTTTACTGTAACTGGAGCCTCGTTGTCTCGTCTTTCTATATACTGGACTGTATATAGCTAGGATGACAAAGTGTCCTCTTGAGATAACTCTGGACACTGGGTGTATGAGGAAAATGACTGGTTTTATTCCAACCCATGGAAAAAAAGGTGAGAAATGGACGAAGACTGGGATTCTTCGGGCCAGCCTTCTCCTGACATCCTGGGGGTTTGACATACTTTCTGTATTTTAGCAGCAGGATTACAAACAAAGGAAACCATAAAAAAAAAAACTGCATGCGTGTGCCGATTGCCAGGAACTAAAAGACATACAGGAGGTAGGTCACAGATTAATGTCGCAGCCGTGGTCTGCCGGCTGCACTCAGATTTTATGGAGTCCCAAACCATTAAAACTAATTGGTGCCTGGATCAGTGCATCAGGACTGCCTAATCAGTTGCATGGGCACCAGCTTTGACAGCCCCATGGCCCTTGGGCATTACAGTTATTGATTGGCATATTCTGTGCAATATATTTAAACTAGAAATTCGTGCTTTGCACAGTAAAAACATCAGGGATTTAATCATTTGAACTCAGCACATACTAGTTTAGGCACCCTAGAACAAGCACTGGTCCCTTTGTTGGTTTAGTAGCAAGAATGCGTAATGTCACAAGCAGTGGGCAGAGTGAACGGTTGAAGAGAAAATGGTGGAGAAACAGAGTCCAGTAATGTGGTGCGCTGAAGAAATTAAATCTTTTCTGGCTATGTGGATGTCCACAGAAATTCAACAAAAATTAAAAAGTGCACAAGAAGAAAACGAGGGAAGGAATAAGGGAAGAATTTATACACAAACAACTGACTAAAGTGTCAATAAGCTGAAAAACTGAAGAACATTGCCAAAAAGAATGGGCTGTGTAAAAGTGGCAGAGGTGGCGATTTAAAAGAGTTCTATTACGATGTAATGGATTCAGTACTGAGATTTCTGTTTAGTGGGCGTGACCCATGAAATATTATCATACGCCTCCCCCTGAGCTCTTGTCTAGTGTAAACGCGAAGTGGTTCCCGGTTGGTTCCTAGTTTAGCACTAGAACAGACACCAGCAGCAGTGTAGTGGAAATCAGGTACTGGGGTCTCCACTGACACCTTATTTTTTAGTGAGCATGGTTTGTTGATAGCTGTAAATATCTAGTATTATATTTTCTTTTACTTTTATACGGTTATAATTTACTGATTACTGTACATTTTTCAATTTGACACCAATGGGATAGTCTATAGATATGTGACGCTCCGGGGCCATTGGGCCATCATAGCCAGTGCACCTAATCATGGAGTTTTCTCAGCTGGAGCAAATGACACCTTTGTTTGCTGGATGTTTGTTTTTGATAACAGATTACCTCAGCATTTTCTTTTGTTACTCGATGACATTATATCCAAATAACAGATTCTCATACTATTTATCTGTTTGATTTTATTGCTTCTAAAGACCTTTCATTGAACAATCTCTCAATGGCAGAATTTTTTTTAGGTTACATTAAACAAATCTTTTGGACAATTAACAAATTTTAAATTAAGCAAAACACTCAGACACAAGTGAAAGTGTGCACATCAGTCATATAACAATTCTTACTTAGTGGAAAGCTCAGTGTACTAAAATTTGCCAGAGCAAATACGTATCAGTTTGCTATTTTTGTCCCTCTAATCGAATCAGTGCAATGAAGAGTTTCAAAAGAAGTTAAATGCTTTTAAATTCCACCCTTTTTCGAGACACTGCTCACATGCTTTTGATCTTAAATAGGCTCCTTGTGACTTGCTCCTCATCAGTGGCAGGCCACTTTAATTAGTCCAGGACAAAAGGCTCCCGAGCTAGGCGGAGGTGCCATTTTAATTGGAAGTGACTGGTAGATATTTAATGGTTGGCTTTAAATATTCATACGTTCAAAACAGGGGGGTTCAGGAAAATTTTATTATATAAGAGGATGACAGAGGAGCATAGTGAGAGGCATGCAAGGTTCTGGGGGATTCATGTAAAACAAAAGTGGCGTGTGCGTCCTCATGAATATCCTAGAGTCCTGAGCACATGTAACACAACGTAGGCTGATGGGTAAAGAAAAAGCTGCTTTCTGTGTTGTTTAATTGTTGAAGGAAAGTTCCTCATCATAATACATGGGTCAGGCAGGTGGTAGTTGCTCAATAACGCAGTAATCTGCTTTGCAACAGATGGCCTTGGTAGGTAATGGATGGCGCCATGAACTGTTTTCTCTGAGGGAAAAAAAAGAAGATGTTAAAGGAAGCTGCTGCATTTCAATCGGACGAGGCGCTTATCAGCCATCACAGAGAAAAATAGCTTTCTCTACGCAGTGACGGCAGCTATTGAATCACGTCCTGTCATAGAGTCGATTTGCTTTTAAACTAATGAACAATAAAATCAATTAACTAGATCAGAACATCCAATCCAATGGCCTAATTACAGGTAATTTAATAGCTCAGCTGGAATTGATTCTATTTACTATGCAGCTGTAAATTAATCAAAACCAAGTAGTGTGAAGGGAGAATCTGTATGGGACATGTCTGAGTGCCAGAAAATGTTCACCCTGTCCTTAAAATAGATAAACAGATGAATATTTTAATACATGCAGAAGTGTGCTGCCTTGCATTGAAGACCTGATGTCATAGGATCCAGTTGGTCTCCAAGGTTCACCAAAAAATCAACTGAAATAAGTAGAAAAATGAGAGTTTGAATGCCACCAAATAGCTACTAGAGAGAAGGATTGCACATTAAAGCACTCGTACATGCTCATTCAGCTGAGGTTCCTTTTAACCAAACAGCCACATCCACGCTTTCACATGAATGCAAATTTGGCGCCTGTGTGTGCGTGTCGTTCTTTGTATTTGAGTGCATGTGTGCGTATCTGTTCTGCTTGCACTACAATACATTTGAGAGGCACAACCCAGTGCTTACTGCATTAAAACCAATTTGCAGCAGAGCGTACAAAATCCATTGTAAAATGCGAAGTTCCCATTGAGGCTTGGGTGCGTGGCTCACATAATGCACTTTGAGAGCGAACCCATCAGCACAGGTAATTACTGTCTAAACAAGCCCTCTGCCACTATGTCCTGGTGCGGAGAGATTAATGCTGCGTCACCTGCAGACTCAGTGGCTCTCCCCACTAATCCTATAGATGGATTTACCCCCATCGGACTCTCGTGCCGGGGCACATTGTTTGATAATTAATCCGAGGAATTTTTCACAAGCAAAAGTACTTAAAATTTATGTATTGTTTTCTCAACTGAATGAAACTGATTGTTCAGCATATTTATAGTTATCAGGCTTGTAATTTGTGTTCAAATGCAGCATTACATTCAAGCATATATTAAAAAAGTAAAAACTGACCCAACTGTAACATAAAGATGAGCTGAAGGGAGTCATTGTCTTTCATGCCTTTTTTGCTCCTGCTTCTTATATCTTGTCAGCAGTTTAAGGTAAGGGGGGGGCGGTGCATTACCTGAGGAATGCACATGGGGGAGGCACAAGTTGAAGGATGACTGCAGCAGAATGACTGCTGCCATGCTTATGTCACCTTAACTGGCATGTTGAACTCTGAAGGCTGCGATGGCGAGGAAAAAAAAAAAAAAACACAAATAGAAATCATCATCCTGCTTCTGACAGGGATGACAAAATTGGGCCAACTCTGGCATGAAAAACAAAAGATGAAAGACAAATTCGAAGCATTATTCATACAAAAAATCTGTCTAATGTGAGGCTGGGGCAAGATGGTGTTTGCATAGAAAGTGCAGTTTTGGGAAGGTGGGCTGAATTTGCCTCTGATGCAGAGTACAGAGAACCCATAAAGTAAAGTAAAGTGAAGTGATTGTCACACGTGATACACAGCAGCACAGCACACAGTGCACACAGTGAAATTTGTCCTCTGCATTTAACCCATCACCCTTGGTGAGCAGTGGGCAGCCATGACAGGCGCCCGGGGAGCAGTGTGTGGGGACGGTGCTTTGCTCAGTGGCACCTCAGTGGTACCTTGGCAGATCGGGATTCGAACCAGCAACCTTCTGATTACGGGGCCGCTTCCTTAACCACTAGGCCACCACTGCCCTACTGAATTACATGCCTGAATTACAATTTTATTACTAAAAATGCACATGCGCTTCAATTTGTCAATTACATAAATTAATTAAACATTTATCCAATGTGTACATTTTTCATATATCGTATTGTAATATCATTTATGACAATTGGTGGTTACGTCAAATAAGGTACTGCTAGATAGGTCTATTGGAAAAGTTAACACATATTCAATGGCCAATGTGGTGTGTAGATGATCCAAAGTTAGACTCCAAATTTGACATGGCAAAGGTATTTAGGTTTAACGTAGAAAGTAATTAAGCCGTGGTGCCCAAGTCTTAACAGATGATAAGAAGAAATACCACAGCCATATGGACCCAAATATTTTGGTTTGATGTTTGCATCTCGAAAGTAAGCTCCCCATGCATTTCAGTCCCAATTCTGCTCACTTCTCGGCATGTTATTGCCCCCAAATGAAAACCAGTTGAGAAAATGAGTGCGAGTAAAAAGCTGAATTGGGGTAGGATAATGGCAGACCTCTGGCCATGTGTTTACACTTTTTCCGTTCATTCTGACCTTTTTCTCTGGGTACTTCATTAGCATGTGTGCTGGTGAAAGAGAAAAATTAACAAAGAGAGAGAGAGATATAGAGTGAGTGAGTGAGAGAGAGAGGGGTAAAAACAATTTGTATCTGTTGTGTTTGGATGTGCAGATGGCTGTGGGGCTATTGATGTATTGGTAGGCCAGTTGCTGTTGGAGCTCATTGTCATGGAGACGTTGATGAATTGTGCTCCACTGTGTACCTCCTTCATGTTGTTCATGCAGCTGCTGCCCCTTTTGCTCACTCTGAGTTGACATGGAGATATTTTCCCATGGACTCTTCCTGAATTCAAATGATTGGTATTGACTATGCATAATTTCATGTTTGTGCCAGACACTCTCACCAAAACATAGAATGTTGGCATGGGTTTACAAACTGGGAAAAGAAGGATTCATTTCTGGGACAGATTTGGAGGAGAATCAGAACTGGGATAGTCTTTTTACACCACTATGATGCATTTACTATGCAAATGTAGGTTTAGCAGGATAAGCCCCCTTTGGTTGCAACATAAACAGCAGAGTGGAAACCTTTGCATTCCTTGTTTGAAATGCTGAGGTGGAAGTGCATGACTTCCACACTTATTATGCATCAATCACTGCTTCTGCCCACGTTGCCACCACAACAATCAGTCAAGATGACACGTGTCAAACAGAGAGCAAGGACGAGCTGAAAAGGCATTTTACAGTGTGCCTTCGATGAAGGAAACTGCAGAAAACTCACAATGACCTAGAATCATTGAATACATTAAATTAACAGGTGCCCTGACATTCATACATACATACATCATACATTTTCACCATATGCAGCAACAATAATTTGTGATTTGACCAGACTATCAATCCATTTTTATTTATACAGCCATTTTTTAAAAAAACATCCTTCTCTGGTCAGCACTGAATGTTGTTCAATGAGATACATCCAGAAAATGCACAGATGACATGACACAGACAAACCGGGCTACATAAAGTATACAGGACACAGGAGGTGCAAGAATAACATTTAAGGCAAACTACACTACAAAGAAGACTGACAGACAGCACTAAATTGGTGAAATAAATAATGAAAGTGCCATTAAAAAAACACCACAAATACTGATGCAGTAGAACCATAATGCGGGTAAAGTGTGTGTGTGTGTGTGTTTGTGTGTCAGTTCAAAGAGGAAAGTCCCTGAGTGTTCAGGTGTCTGATGGGCTTTGCACAGTTGAATGCTTCGGTACCTTTTTCCGGTTGGTAAGAAGGTGAAGAGTGCATGTGAGCGGTGTGTAAAGGCCTTTATAATGATGTTGGTTTTCCAGATCCAGCGTTGTCACAGCACCCAGTGTGCCACCATAACAGCAGGGGGCGCACGCCACCCTTGGGAGTTGACTCCTCGGACACAGGTGAGTCTTCCTCGCCTGCTTTTCAGTTGTGAACTTTTTCCTCTGTTGCTGTTTGCCTGTACCTTCCATTGATCATGCCTCACAATGCTTCATTCCTGACTACTCTTGACTGTCATTGTTAGCCCTCGTTGTTTGCTGTTGCCAAATTTGCAGTTCCGTTGCCAACTTTGGACTGAAGATGATTTTCAAGCCAGCCCAGCTCCCATTTCCCTTCTCCACTGCTGAGTACTTCCACCACCCACGTGCAGACTACCAGTCTGTCATCTGTCTCCTCTGCTCTGCTCCCCACCTCGACATGGGCCTCCAAACGCCAACGTACCACTTCCCGCAGCCTGGCACCAGCATGTCTGCACCCCCAGGCCGTCCCCAACGAGTGTGTCTGGTAAATGCCCATTATGGAGGTGCAGTGCAGTTCCTGAATCAGACAGTGATGCCGATCGTCAGAATGCTAACAATGGACCCTCTATAGAAGGTGGTGAGGATGGGTGGTGGGAGATTAGATTTTCTCAGCCTCCACAGGTAGTAAAGACACTACTGGGCTTTCTTGGCTGTTGAGCTGGTGCTGAGAGTCCAGGACAGGTTCTCGTCTATATGAACGCAGAGGCACTTCGTGTTCTTGACAATCTTCAGACAAGATCCGTTGATGTTCAGTGGAGAGTGGTCCCTTCATTCTCGTCTGAAGCCAACAATCATCACTTTGGTTTTGTCCATGATCAGAAGCAGATTGTTGAACTTACACCAGTCTGTCAGTCATTGCACCTCCTCTCTGTACACTGGTCACTCACTTCCTTTTTTTTTATAGGACCTCTACAACATCTAATGTCTCAAGAAACCACGCAGCATTGCTAAAGACTGCACATACCCAGGACATGGGGTGTTTCAGATGCTGCTCTCTTACAGGAGATTCAGGGCACTGAGGTCAAAATAGAATGAAGGACAGTTTTTACAAGCAGGCCATAGCACTCATTAACTCAAACACATAAACTGCAAACATACACATTGCATCTGTCAAATGTTTCAGAGCTCATTGGATTGTCCGTCACAGACATCACTAAAGCTAGTGATGTCTGTGCATTACTTATTTCAGGCTGTAATTGACTGCAAAATGATTTGTAAGCAAGTGTTAAAAAGATTTATGATTGTTAACTTAATTTTGTAATTTCAAATCCATTGTAGTCATATATAGAGTCAAAAAGTTCAGAATTGTGTATACGTGTCACAGCGAGGCAGTTGGTCTGGAACGATGACAAGACATGACGAGGAAGAAGTAACCTCCTCCAGACTGGATCATGACTGTGCCCTCCATCCTAGGCATGACTCCCGGCGTGCCAGCCAAAGCAGTCCACAAAGGTGGGAAGGAGTCTTTTTGAATATGAATGGAAAATGAGATAGGGTGAAATGAGATGAATGAAAAATGACTGATTGCTGATCTGGCATTCACGATGGTGGTGGTAGTCCCATTCCACATACGGCTTCAGGCCAGTGTGGTACCGGAGTTTAATGGTGAAGCACAAGACAGTGGAGACATCCGAGGACACTGGTGAACATGGAACATAACAAAGACCTGACGGCGAACAGAAACGGACAGGGCAGCTTTATACATTTGACACAGGTGAAAACAATTAGGGAACCGGATCATGACTTTCCTAAATGGACAAATCGGCTCTTTTTCGTGAAACGGCTCATTTGGCTCAGCTCAGCCAGATCTTTTGGCTCCTATAGTTCTCTTTTGAACTGAAGAACACACAAAAAGTACAGCAGAGTTCATATCAATGCAGCAACCACGTGGTGCAGCTGCTCTATGTATTTAACAGGTCCTAATTGCACCTGCTCAGGTGGCTTCAGATGGGCATGATTTGAACATGTTAATCAGGAGCACCTTCTGTGTCTCATTTGCCATTATCATTACATCAGCTGAAAATAGTCTCACAATGACAAAATATTTTTTTATTGCAATAATTCCTGGGTTAATTTATCATCATGACATGCCTAAATGTAACAGTCAAATAACAGATTAGTCAAACTCCCACCAATTATATTCTGTATGTGCTTTCTCAGTTTTTTTATTTTTAATAAATTTGACGGATCCTTGACGGATGCATATGAGGTCCTGCTGGTCGATTCTGGTATTGCTGCTTTGCCACCAGTGCCGCCACTCTTCCAGCGCCCACTTGACTGTAGCAGTTTATGGTCCTCAGTTTGGGCATCCAGACGTAGTTGGAGAGTAGTGTTGCATTTCCGTGTGCATTTGCATCCATTTATGAATGCGACATAGAAGTCCTCAAACATTAGGTGCACTAAATTAAAAAGAATCCTAGAGAGTAAAGTAGCATCTGGTGTACTGAAGCAGTCTAACATCATTGAGCACACCAAAATCATTAAACATTTTAAAGAGGTATTTAATGAGCTCTTCCAGTCATGCAAAATTGCCATTGCCATACCTGTGAATACCGCTTTCTGTTTACTCAGCTTTTACATACTCAAGCTGGTTAACACATACCCGAGCTCTACCATGGATGGTGAAAGACTGAGCAATCTGGTCGTTTTAAATGTGGAGTCTAGACAAGCAAAGTCTCTGGACTTTGTGAATTTTGTGAATTGTTTTGCTGCAAACCACAGCAATCTCAGAATACAGCTGTTGTGAGACTGTAGACATTAAAGGGGAACTCTGACACATTACATGATTGCTATCAGCTGACAAAATAAGACCTTGTGTTAGTGCTAACATAACAGTTAAACTGTGTTTTTGTGTCACTAAAGAAGGTACATATCTTTCTAAGCCCTGTGCAATACAGCCAGAAGCCTTACTAATAGAGGATATGTGCCAGCCTGTTGAAACACTTGTTTTAAAGTGTTTCTTCACCACTAGTGAGTTATGCTGTGTTAACTCTAGGGTAGGTGCAAGGTCTTTGATATTTTGTCAACTGATAGAAATAATCTAATGTTCAACAGTAGAATATAATTTCAAACATACTGGAGTGCCCCTTTAAAAAATGTATTAATCCTTCACAGGGAAATTCCTGTAAATAGTTTTATTTTTACTGTGGCATTTTAAATGATACAGAGGTCATATGTTTTTTTATGTGTGTGTATATAATGGAAAACCAATAAGTATTCATTTTATGCTTATGTTATGTTCTGTTAATTATTTATGATTGAGTGATTGTGCATATATATAGCTTGATCTGACCCATTGCCAGGTGCCATAGTGATGAGGTATAATAATAAAACAATTAGCATCGCCTTTCAGTGGTCATAATGTTATGGTTAATCAGGGCACATAGGCCTGGTCTTGCTCTTCAATTCACTTTCCAAATCAGCTGAAGAGTAGCCTTGCACAGGTTAGTTTCATATCATTCAGCCTTTTCTTTGGATCGATTGCATCTACTGCCTCTTGCTTATTTTGTGAAAGATTTTTCTTTGATATATTTATTTATTTTTGGGAATGGAACTTTGACCAAATGCCCACCAGATAGCTTGGAAAAAACTAATCTCACCAACAGCAGCCCCTATAAGCAGCAAGTGACAGTCTTAACTAATTTTCTGGTGCCCTATTTGTTTCATTGTCTTAGTCCCGATTGTGTTTCCACTTTTCATTCCATGTATAAACTCCTGAATCTTGTTGTTCATCTGTGTTGCTTCTCTGTATATATTATCTGTTCTAATTTCAGTTCAGATATCCCTGTTGTGTGTTGTGTTTTTGAACACCATGCCTGTTTTCTGTTCCTGTTTATTTTTGTGCATTTGTGCCTAGTGCAGGATCTCTGGTATGACAGCTTGTGTGTTTAATGCACAAATTGGTCACAGCATGACACCAGCCTATACATGTCAATATATCTGGGCTGCAGGAGCAATTACACTCCAGCCGGCTCTGAAATGAATCGCTTTCCGATTGCTCCACTCAGAGATAATTGCTTTTTAAAATGTCTTCCACATGGCCATCCCCCTTCGTTTGCCTATGGACAGAAGAGGACTTTATCAGTGGTGCCATGGGTGTCTGGTTGTTGAGGTCTGGCTGTGACAGATCATTCCCTTATTGTTACTGATGTGTGTTCATTATGTTTAATTATGTAACACCCAATTTATGAACCTAGTAAAACAAAAGAAAGAATCAACAACAATAATAATATTTGAGGAGTTCTCTGAATTGAGACCTTTAAGGTTGTGAATTTGGTTGTTTGCTCTCCCTGTATTGGAGTGGGTTTCCTTCCTTCCACTCTGGAAGACGTGGTTTAGGAATAAGTAATTGTAGAAGGTGAGTGAGAGTGCTTCCATTGGGGCTGGATTAAGTTTGCAATGTTTGCTGTTCTCAAACCATAAATACATTTGTTTGTACTTCTAGAGTTTATTAATGGGAACATACTTATGAGTACTATATTCCATTTCTACATTTGGACTGCCCCAAATGCTTGGTTCGCACAGATTTCTGCAGATTCATATTGCCTGCTGTGTGTAATTGTGGCTGAATGCAAAATGTTTCTGACTTCAACCATAATGTTTCACAATGACAAAAAAAGTGTTATGAAAGGATAAAGCAAAATTATGTCTAATTTGAGATCAAAATGTAAAAAAACGCTACTGTAAAAAAAATGCTACTGTAGTGGAATATGTTGATATGTTGCTGTGCAGTGCTAGGCAGCACGAGCAGCCAGAGTTTGTGTTCTTTTTAGATCTATGTTGCCAGTGGGCAACACAGAGCTTTGGACTGCACTGGGTCCATGTCCAACCTCTGTTTCTTAGTCTCTGCACAATCCCATGGGGGAAAAATGGCCGATAGGGGAGAAAGCGGCATGGCATGCTTGTAGAGGAGCAGATGTTGTTCCCATGGCCCTGTTCCTCTGGGGGATGCAGTTACTGGGGTGTAGAGAGGTGGAAGTGTAGACGAGCTGTTCTGTCATAAAAATGGTATTCCTTCTATAACTGCACTTTTTTGGGACCGCTTACCATTCCTGGTTTCATACGAAGCGATTCCATCAGGCCCCAACAACTCGTAAAATACAGTCAGCCAAACATACTCCAGTGCCAAGTGCTCAGAAGATATGATCAGCCTTAGACAATAAATGATATCCCTTCCACTGGATGGAGCGGCTTCCTCTGATGAAAGCACGGCATCCTTCATTCTGTGACATGTGAATTTTAAAATGGCAGGTTGAGTGCCTTTTTTGTGATGATTCATTTATCACTGGAATGAGGCTTGGCATTATCAAATACATCTCTCTGGAGATAACCCTTGGCCACTTTCAGATGAAGACCAGAAGAAATGTCCACATAAATGGGCTGAGAGGGTTGGATGTTGAACACAAGAATGAGGGATGATAAGACATCAAGGACCTGTTTCTAAAACCTCTTATATGCTCTATATCTCTGTGATAATCAAGAAGCCTTTAAACATCAAGCAGCAAAGTAGACAGAGATTGTGATAAGCTCAGAGTTGGGACAACTACACACTGCTTGCTCCTGTGTTACACATCCACCATAATAATTACACTCTTTAGTATCTTTCTACATCCACAATGATTTTCACACGGGGCAGTTGATCCATGGATTATATGTAATTTGCATGTCTTACAAGCAGTCAAACTATCTCCTTTCCTGAGGTTCCTGTTACATTTTTCACTCAATAAGGGTCATGTAAGTAGCCCCTCTCATAATATAATTGAATATAATAGAACTAGTGAGGTGGCCTTACACCTTCAAGGTTGCAAGGTCGAATCCTGGTCAGACTTTATGTGTGCATACACTCTTCAGGTTGGCACGGGTTTCCTCTGGGTTCTCCGGTTTGATCCCGCCACCCAAAGGCATGCACACCATGTGGAGTCGGTGACTCTTAATTGACCATAGGCATGAGTGTGTGAGAGGTATGTGTCTGTGTATGTGTGTGTGTGTCAGTGAATTCCTTGGATGGGCTCTGGAAGCTGTGCCATCTTAACCACATGAACTTAACTTAAAAACATATTTTATTTTATAGAATTAACAACAAATAAATACATTAAGTCAGAGTCTTTACTGCATTGGTACACCTACTAGACCCACCATGGGTTCTGCATTCCAGCAACCCTAACTTTGCCTTTTAACCACAAACCACAAATGTTTGCAGAGAAAAGTGATTGGTGAATTTCATTGATAGGCAGTACTTAAAAAATTGTTATAAAGCCAGTAGATTTCAGTACTACCAAACTTAACAATGATAATGGTACCCTATTCAACTACTGAGAAAAAACATTGACTAATGCAGAATTACAGTAACATGTTAATTTGTTCCATCACATCTGGGCTTTTTTAAATTAATTTATGAATTTTTGCATGAACTGTAAAAGACTCCCTTAAGAGCATCAAACTGTAATGAATAAGTAGCATGACTTCATGCAGTTTACTAACTTATGAGGCATTCTACAAGGCAGAGGCTGACCATACCTTGCTTTGAAAGATGGAATAAATGAAGGAAGAACTAAATAACTCATAGTGCAAAGATGACCTTAAATGCTGAAAGATGTAAGACAGGTCATTTGGAAAAAGGAGACATACAGTGCAAATCTGATAACAGATGAAGAAAAAAATAATAAAATAAAGAATGCATTATATTAATATAATTCCACTGCAGTAATGTGGAAAATTCAGCAGCTGTCAGTACTTTATATAGAAAAGCCTCAGGCACAAGAAAACCTGTATGGACAAAAATGGCACAAAGCGAAGAGGCTGAAGTAAAGCAAAGCCCACCAGCATAGCGTTCTGCGTATCTCTCACCCACCCTCTCTGCCTACCTCCCCGTGATGTGCATGCACACACACACACACACACACACAGTTGAGTATTGTTTCACTGCATTGACATTAATAACTGTATTGTGAGATGCAGCCCAGGGATTCTCACCTGGATGCATGACCTTGATATTAACCTGAAGACCCCAACAGGTTGGTGGAAGGAGGACATAGGAGTGGCAATAAGAGGGATAGTTCCTTGCACATTCGTTTGGTCTGTTCCTTCAACGAACCTTTCACCGTTTCCATCACTGAGCCCCACCTTGGCCCTCATTGTGGCCCCTGTCATCGGAACACATCTCAGACTTTCCTCCAGCACGACCACCGTCACCTCATGCGTGCGTAACAAAAGGCTACACACAAAACAATTGCAGAAAAGGTTAATGCATTCAGGATTTTCTTATCTGCACTGCCAAATGACTCACTGTGTCGTCCTGCCTCCACGTGGCATGTCGCTACCTTAACTTGGTTAATAAATCGGGTGTGTGGTGTGGAATTTAATGCAATGTTTGAGGCCTTCCCCAGCCGACCAATTTAACAGTGGCATGCCATGAAACTTTAAAACTTATTAAAAGCAAATGGCCTTGATGCAGTCGATCTGACAACTTTTTATTCTACTAATTTAATGACCTAAGCTTACTGCATTTCTGTGAACTGAGGTTCAGTAACAAAAATTAATTAATTAAATGAAACCAGCCAAAGGCTGTTTCTTGTTTTTGCTCTGATGGATGTATCTACAGACTGAAATGTCGATTCTGTCTTGGGGGGCCAGAGTCTGTAGGGTTTATCATGTCCCTGAGGCTTTGTAGATCTGCGGATAACGTTCTGATAATAGAGACCGATGCAATGTGGGAGGCTGTGGGACTGCTGGCATGCAGAGCAGAGGCAAGCCTTATGTTGATTTGGTTCTGTTTAGAACAGGTTTTAGAAAGGTTTCCTGGTGCATTCTTCACGTTTGAAAGCTCTTCAGAAGAAATTCCCCTGACCACTAAATGCATAGATGATGCAGTTAATTATAACTGTGGAATGGCTGCCCCAGTGGAGATGCAAAGTATTCTTTGTTGTCTGTGGGTCATGCTACTGGAATAATGTCTTCACATCAAGCTAAGCATTTGCATATTTTATTCAGTGTGGTGTAGCAATATATTCAACATAACTTATTAATGCCAGATACATTTTCTTCTCAGTCTGTAATAAGTAACCTCGTTATATGCCTTGTTCCCTTGTTCAGTCAAAGAACAAGAGGTATTTAACCATTGTCTTTATGAGTATATGTGCTTGTTGATGAATACAAAGCACCTTCCACAGGGTCCAGTCTGTCGCTCCATAAACATCACAATTAGTCTGGGAAGAAGCACTCGCTGACATGCTTGGTGGGCTGGAGACAGTCAGTGGGTGAGAGACTGGAGCGATGATGACCCTCTGGAGTGTTGGGATGTCGCTGGACGGTGCGTTTTTGCTGCTGGCTGAGCAAATCTTGGGTGGGCGGTGCTTCTCCAGTGTACATGGGGAGAGTTTATACCATGAATCAGGGAGAGTGTAGCTGACTATATAAAGTTCAGGCAGTGGTCAAAATATGTAAGTCAGTCCATCGCAGAGGGACACAGGCGAAGGTGGACTACCGGTAGTCTGTCCAATTCATTGTGCAGAGAGTGGGAAGTCAACAGCGAGCAGGGTCAAGACCAGGGAAGCAGAACTGCAAAATGGGGTAATCCAAAACCAGTGTACCATGAGTGTACCAGTGTACACCAGGGTGGTGCACGGGAGGTCTGTCTCAAAATATGCCATATTTTATTCTATCTTCTCCTCGGCAGCCCAGAAGTATTCAGAATTTAAATAAATTGTGTTTTATTGTTCACATAATTTACTTTGCACATGTATAAAAGGTATGAAAACACTGTTTGGTAGCTACACAATTTTCAGATTAAACTGCCAGTAAAACAGGTGTTTGGGCTCTGCACAAACTAATAGCAGTAGCAGTATGTCCATTTTCAGTATACTGACTTAATGCTACGATGCAGACACTGCTCTTTTTTTAATCAACGAAGGCCTCAGAGCTTTCACTGAAACACTAACATGCTTTACTATAGGCTTGTCACATGCTTCATATCTCATGGGCTGATCTGTGGGTTGAAACAAAACAGGATTCAAATCCAAAGCCACGTAGATGTGTCAACCGAGTAATTTTCAATTTAAAACCATGTTGCTCAGTCACCAAAAACCATCAGTTTATGCTGTACCAAAGTTCTTTGTTCTGTTTGCTTCTGAATTTCAACTTCAGGTACTTGATGTCAGAGATTAGTATAGCTACCGGCTTACTGTATAATATTTTCTGGTTCTAGTTTCTGGTTTTTATTTTATTTAATTTTCAATAAATACTTCAATAAATAGGAATTACTTTCACGATAAGGGTGTGCTGTGATGTCACATATGATGTCTAATAATTCAAAGACAAAATCAAACTGCCAGTTGAGCAAAGTTGAAATGAGTGTGTGAGAGTCCAACTGCTTTACACTATAGTACAAAAATAATAAAAAATTATATTAATTCATGCCCATGTGATGCCCTGCATTAGTTTAGTTAGCTTCTGTTCAAAAGCCTATTTTCTTCCTAAAGGTTTTTGGTTGCTATTCTGATGAACTCAAAAACACCTGAATTGTTAATAGCATATACATTTTTAAGATATGACAATCAAATATATATGCTTTTGTGTGTTTTAAGCAAGCAATTCAAGGTTTATTAGGAAAGTCAACTTTTCCTCTTTAACACTAAATGATAATTGACCGCTGAGGCAATAAATATATCTGAAAAACATGCTTCATGATCTCAAATAGCCTTGCTGTGCTTCATGTGATTTGCTTGCTAAAACTCCCAGAAACTACACTTTCAGCTTGATATGGTCTTTAATCTCTTTAAACTCTCATTGCCCATTGACAATGTATGCCCAACAGCTGGTGATTTGGATGTTAGTATTATTTAGTGTGCTTATTTCCCTCTGTAGCTGCTGAAACGCTTAAGAGCCGGAACTCTCTATCCCCTTGCTTCAACTTTGAGGGGAAGTGCGATAAGTGGTGGCTCTGCGTGCAACAGTGAGAACTAATACTGGTTACAGTGGCTGCATTCCAGAAGGCTATTAAAACAAAGAAAACAAAGAGGGCGGGGGCATGAAGGAGTTGAAGGAGACTTGTTAGAGGCAATGCGGCCAATGTTGTGTTTTTTCAATGCAAAATGAAGTGACTTTAATTGAAAAGCTTACTTACAACAGAATGCTACTTCCACTACTTACAAGTCACTCAGCTTCTGCCCCCCCCCACCACCCAGGACCCCCTGTGATAATTAATCAGTCATAATTAAACTGCCTCACTGACAACCTTGAGATTAAATTTGGATTATATAAATTTTTAGCCTCACCTTCAGATAAGGGAAGTGTTGGAACATTGCATCTCCTTAAATACAGCAGCCACTGGAGTGTTTGTGTCATCATATTAATGTAATGTCTATTTGCATTTATATTTTCAATATTTATCAGAGTGACTTACAATCTCTAATTAGAGGGATTGTCCCCCTGGAGACACTCAGGGTTAATTTTCTTGCTCAGGGACCCAATTGCTGTAAGTGGGGTTTGAACCTGTGACTCTGTGGTTTTCTGGTTCATAGGTGAGTGTCTTGTCCACTAGGCTACTACCACCCTTGGGGTTGATCCTAGTTAAGGGCACTCTCGAAGACATATTCACATGCTTGTAAGAATCACAGATGAAGATGTTCTGAGCAAATGACGTGCTGAGATCATTTCAGTGATCCTCTTATTAACACAACTCATCCATTCTCTCATGCTGATTGAGTCAGACTGGATGCTTTAAACAGAGGGTGGTGCTTGAAATCATTGTTCTTCTTCTGTTAACCATGGTTACCTGCAAAGAAAACACATGCAGTAATCATTGTTTTGCATAAATAGGGCTTCACAGGCGAGGATATTGCTGCTACAAAGGTTACACCTAAATCAATCATTTATTGGATCATCAAAAACTTTAAGGAGAGAGGTTCACTAACAATTTGGTGTTATCTTCAGAGATAAGTATTTGATAATGCCAAGCCTCATTCCAGTGACAGCCATGAATAAAGAATGGTGCAAAAACTTTCTCTAACTTCTCCCAAACATCCAAGAACAGTTTGGTGAAGAAACAATGCCTTTTCCAGCATGATGGAGCATAAAGGCCAAAGTGATAACTAAGTGGCTCAGAGAACAAAACATTGACATTCTGGGTCCATGGCCAGGAAACTCACCAAACCTTAATCCAATCGACAATTTGGGAATAAACAAAATCTCACAAACTCCAAGCACTGATTATGAAGGCCCAGAAGTTGATTGACAGCATGCCAGGGAAAATTGCACTGCAAACACTTGGTATAAACTGGATGTAATTGTCAATAAATGCCTTCAAAACCTAAAATAAAATGTTTGTAATTATACTTCAAAAAACCACAGAAACAACTGACAAAAAGAGCTAAAAACACTGAAGCAGCAACCTTGGTGAAAACCAGTGTTTGTGTCATTCTCAAAACTTTTGTCTGAATTATGTTTCACTTAGCAAAACACCATGATCTGGCCAGAGTGCTTTTAGTTTTTTAATGCTAGAGGCAGTCATCTCATAAATAATTTATTGTCATTCTTTGGCATGATGGGAAATGTCATGGTCACTGTACAACAACGTCTATGGAAACAGCAATGAAAACTCACTGTTCTTGTTTGCTTTGCAGTTGTAGGACTTTTGGTGGCATAAATGAACTGCATGCAGCAAATGCACATCCAACAAATGCATCTTTCAATTTGATGATCTAATTTCTTCCAGTTGGTAAAACAATGATGAAAATAAGAATATGTCCTTGGTGCAAATGTTGTCCCATTTGTGTCTCATTTCGTGATTCATATGAACAAACACAAACTCTGGTTATAAATATATAATGACCTCCATTCCTCAAAATATGAACCAGGGTTTGGCAGTGATGCATTACATCTGTAGCATTTACTGAGTAGCATTTTTAGTAACATTTTTAAACTATTTTTACATTCCTCCTGTGAGTTTCACCAGTGCACATAACAAAATGTACTAGACTACATTTATGTATTTTCCATTCAAAACGCACATTTTATTCACACTTACATTCTTCAGCCTGGCACAGCCACCGGCTTCACCCCAGAATCTGCACACCATAAAAGAAGTAAGCCCTCACAGTGTTGTCAATGTTGTCAATTAGCATTTTGTCCAAAATAAATACTGTCTCCATCATCTGAGATACCAATACCAATGTTGACTTTTGAGTAACCGCCATGAGCCGGTCCGGCAGGGGTTACTCCGGGTCCGGACTGGAGTTTTATGTTAGTCTTGTCCAATGTTCCCTGATCGTGTTCACCTGTTGTATAATTATATAATTGTATAAAGCTATCCTGTTCGTGTCTGTTCGCCGCCGGGTCATTGTTTGGTGATGTTCCCCTGCCCTGTTTATCATGTATTAAAACCCCTGTCCAGTGAAGTTGTGCGTATGCGTCCTGCTTCCTTGCCATGGCCAGCCCTCGTGACAGTAACATGCTTTTTTACTCACATACTCATTAAATTATTTGGTTGATGACTTAGCAAGGAGCACTGCTTTTTTACAGATGTGTGCTGTGATTGTAAAAGCATTTACTTGTACTAGATGTGTTTTTACTTCTCATTTTGTTAATTAGTGGTCATACATACATTATATCTAAACTATTTCTGTCAAAATTATGTAATTGAGCTCATTAATATGGATATCGGAAGACTATATATTTTGTGTGGTTTAGTCTGTTGAAATATCAACAGAGATTATACATTCAGACGGCAAGCTTAATGCTTGTGTCAAGCATGAAACAAAGTATCTTATCATTAAACATCCGGTTTTATTCATCTTGGCCTGCCATCTAAAACCCATACTTTCAGTGTAATTTAATTGAATTAAAGTGCTGTGACTTTTATTGCCTCAATGAATAGCCAGACGTACTTCCACCACAGGTTTAAATGGTGCCAATGGACAGTAATAACACTGACTCAACCGGCCTTAAACCCCTCCGAAATGAAATCAGTTGGATGAGTGCTGATGGAGAGTGACTCGTCCTTAGATGCAGACAGTTTCGCCTACGCAGTTTGCAGGGGGATGGGTTCAGCCTGCGAGGTCAGGGCCACATGAATCAGCCTTGTGGGGAGAAAACACCAATTACAGCACTGAATGATTGTGCAAACAAGCGCCTGCAGGACTTGGCCTCAAACCGGCCAAGGACTCTGGGAAGAGTCACGCAGCACAGGTAAAGAGGTAAAGGAGACTTGATGGAAGTCAGTGGAACGAATCTGAACTGCAGGCCTTCAGGCTGCTTGAAAATCTCAAGCGAATTAAATTTGCCATAAAGGTACAAAAGGCATGAATGTGTCACCTTGAGAGAAAAAGTCAGATCTTTGTTGATTAATAGCCCTCTCTCCAGTGTGAATCGTGCCCATCCCGGTAACTAATTTAATCCTTTGTTTTACTCCATACATTTCTCCCCCTCTTTTTTTTTTTTTTTAAATTAGTACTGGTTGACTGTGTACTCAGCAGACGACAGGGGTGACTTTTTAAATTTTCCATGATAATAAGTGTATGCCTTCCAGACTTAGGAATAGCTGTGGCAGACTGACATTGCTCCATTGTTGTCCTGCCTCAGTCTGTACCCGAGGCGCTTCTTCCATACTCCTCTGTTCTTAATCACCTTATGCAAATCATGTAATTAACACTCCTTGCGTGTTTACAGATTACATCTTAAGTACATTAATTGAAAGTTTTTTTTTGCTAGAATTCTTCTGCTACCAAAGACACAAAAGACATGGTTGAAGGAGAAGAACCACAGAGCCAAAGACAGGGAGAGGACACAAGGAAAGATTAAACGAAGTACTCAATATATGAACTAAATACACAAAACATAAATACTTCAGTTAGACATGAACAATGTCCATTTAATCGGTCCATGGCAGATAATACAAAATGGTAGGCACTCCCTAGTTTACTGGATTTGACAGTAGCCAGGCTTTCAACACTACCCATAATTCCCTGCAATTAACTTTTCTGCTGGGAATATCAAGATTGATGTTGGGGTATGTTGTGTGTAGGTGTTGTATTAATGTATGTAGCGCCCCTAGCCCAGCCAGGGATACGGTCCCTGGGTTCCCTCTGAACCTCAGTATTTAACTTGTAAAACTACTGTTAAATTTTGGATATGCTAATTCTCTCCCACCACTTACCAATAAGGAAAACCACTAAATACACAAATTAACACACCACAAGTATTCTAACACACACAAATAATTTACTAAATATATTTACATATTACATTAATGATTAGAACATGAACAATTAGATAAAATAATATTTCACTCAACACATATATAACAACTCAAAAGTAAAAGTCCTCGAACACTCAATAACTCCAAAAGTCAATAGTTAAACTAACCCGGGTACCCCACACTACTCGTTGCAGGCCTGAGTCGCTGCTCGGGTGCGTGGTAGCCGAAACATAAAATGGCTGCTTCACTCGCGTAGAGCAATAAACCAAAAAATACCAGGTACCTCCTTAATCCAGCCATCCGCTGAACGGCATGAAGAAGCCTTCTCAGGATCGGTCCAGCAGAGCGTCCGCGTCTTCCCTTCCGTGACCCGCGTCGGATTCGCGATCGTAATCTAACTAAATTCCGCTATGGTAATGGGTCACTGTCCGTTTCCCACTAGCGCTATCTGTTCTGATGGTTATAAATACATGTGCTATGTATCTATTATCTCGGTTCGCAGGTAACTTTACTGCACCTCGCGTCCGTCCTCCATCCTTCTCCTCTCCCTCCTCTTCCGGTCTCTCCAACCAATCACCCCCCCGCTCACACACAGTAGGCAGGTAGTACACACATTACCGAAGGGAAATACTTTACATATATAAAAAGTTAATTAAATGCAAATACAACAATTATTCCTCCATACAATGAATAAACAATAAATAAACACCTTATCCAGGCATTTATCAGTTCTATAAAATAAATACCAACAGAATAAAATATCAGTAGGGCTACATGTATATGAAATATTCTCCTAGCATCCCTGCAATGTCCTCATGTCTTAGATAAAGAATTGGTTAATAATAATCACTAGTTGTGTAATATATTAAAAAATATGGGTATACTGTAAATCTGTTCCTAAAGTGTTCCTGTTCCATTTTCTATATTTAACACATTTTGAGTAAAGAATACTTACAGTAGTGTAAATTGATCATTTATTAAGCCAATTCTATAGATAGATAGATATATTTTTTTACAGTGCATGTTCCATTTATTCATAACTTCGTAACTGTGCTGATATTGAGCCATCTTTAGGGGTGTTTGGGATGCATGGTGAGCCAGGCATCTAAAAACATCTATTTTGACACTAATAGGACAGGTCTGTGTAGGACGTGACCCAGATAACAAGTATATGGGTTGATATAAGATGAAAGGAACATCTGTGTTTTTCAACTTAGCTTAAGGTCACAGAAAGGTTACAGTAAATAATCTCCATTATGGTGTAGGTTGACAATTAAAAAACCCATTTAATAATCAGAACTGGATTTAAATGATGACAAATCGTATTTAGAGGAACGTGAGTTGAAATTTCAAATGCCTTTTAATGTAACACAGTCATGCTCAGACACCTCGGGAAAACCATGGTTGTCCCAGTTCATGATCAAATGTGTTGTCTTCCCTTCTGCATGATGGCACCCGTGGCACCCACTGTCATGCTGTATTGGTTCCACTTCCTACCTGATGAAAAGTTCATTTCTGGAAACCGGTGGTTAGTGGCACAATCTATGGCATGACAGCAAAGCTCTTTTCCACCATGGGAAAATAACAGTGTCCTGCTGCTGGATTTTGAATGGCACAGCAGCTTGCTACTTGAATTTCAGGACTGGCTGGTAAATGTGTTGCTGTGTCTTGGCTCTGGGTGAGTGTGCAAGTCAGTCACCAGTGGGTGTCTGAGACTGTGAGGTTTGGTTTTGTAGACAATGTGTTGGATGTGTTCTCTATTGTTATTGCAACATGTTTTCAAGGCTGTATTGATTTTTCTCTATTGATTTGTCCTGTGAGGTAATGACCTTTTTAAAACCAGGTTAAAGCATCAAACTGGAATTTTTTTGTGTCAGCAGGTCAAGTCAGGTCATTTCTTCCACACCAAGTACACTATATCTAGAAAGCAGTCACCTGACCTGCCCTCAGTCTGGGTCTGTTGGGGTCCACCAAGACTGCAACTTGACTGAAACTTGACAAAAATCTAAAGATTTGTATGTATTAATTTATTTCTAACAACCAGAAGATTTTCAAAATGAGAGTATCCTGTCAGCATGATAGCTCTCAGTGCTTTGATTCAAGTAATATGATGGATGAAAAAAGTTCATCATCTCTGTGTTAGACACATGATACAAGATTAGGATTATTTGATAGCTCTGGGAAAATTGTCCCACAGAACTTTGGGGGACTTTCTTGAATTTTACACAAATGTTCCCAAAATAAAGCAAACCTGACAAATGTGTTCCCGTTATTATATCCTTAAACTGGTAAAGATTACAATACCAAATGAGGGAATGTCAAACGTTTACTGTCAAAATAATCTAGAAGGGTATTTCTCAATACCTGAAACACCTCCAAACACATTGTGAAACACTGCACACACAACGAAATGTATCCTCTGCTTTTAACCATCACACAGTAGTGGGCAGCCATGAAAGGTCTCCGGGGAGCAGCGTGTAGGGATGTTGCTTTGCTCAGTGGCACCTCAGTGGCACCAATAATTTAACAAAAAGAGTCTCTTGCAGTACCCACACTGAATGCATACCAAAGCCTGAAAACCAAGGCATTTCTCAGGATAA
The DNA here is from genome assembly GCF_900700375.1 of Denticeps clupeoides. Classification (NCBI taxonomy): domain Eukaryota; kingdom Metazoa; phylum Chordata; class Actinopteri; order Clupeiformes; family Denticipitidae; genus Denticeps; species Denticeps clupeoides. Next base: position 17,259,589 of record NC_041723.1, read on the forward strand.
TTCTTCTGGTATTTTTCTTAACCCAAAACCCTGCAGATTATTTCTAGCAGTTAGTTTTCAGTATATTACTGTATTATAAATTTGACTGGGCCTTTACAGGCTGTATAGTTTCTTAAAATATCAAGAAAATGTACTAAAAATCTTCTATGTCACAGTGGACATTCCAAAAAGCTTTAATCAAGTTCAGCAAATGAGATGAACTAGCAGTGCTTGAAAATGACGTTCATATGGGCTATTTTGTGATGGTACAGCTGAAGTGCTGGGCTTATATAATTCGTGTCATCTTTATCAGCCGGCACACAGAGAGCTTCCTCTCCTCTCTGCCTCTGACCCGAGGCCTGTGCGCCAGGCTTTCATGGCAGATGTGGACACGTGTGGAGTGCGCACCCCAGCAGATCCCAGGTGGTCCATATTCAGCACGCTGACACACAGGATACCCTTTAGCAAGGTGCATGCAGTGCAGCGAAAGGATACAAAGTGGTCGCTGTGTGTGATGCTGCCAGTGGACATGTTTGTCATGTCACTTTCCACTGGTGGAAAGTTACAGAGACAGGCACCACTGCTTTGGTCCGGTGTTAGATGTCAGTGTAGTGATACGGGTTATTACAGAAATGGAGAGTACAAGATTTCAAACTCTTCCAATTTTAGCCGAGAAAACAATGATGGGTTTTGTAACGTGCGTGTTATTGAAATGAATGGAAGTGCAGGATTTGATATGGGTTGTCTCTTGCCTCTGTTTTTTTTTGTTGGTAGAAAAAAAGTAGTGCTTATAACATGCCTGACTCTGCACAGTCATTTACATTTGAATTGCGTTCCTTTGGAGAAAAAAAAAGAACATTCCCAGACACCCTTTCTTGTGGTGTACTTTATCACAAAGGTGGAAAAACCTTCGCATTTTGATGTGTTATTAGCTGTAGCTTGGACACAGTATACTAGCTAGTTCTCCAGTAGGAAACAGCATGAGTGGCAGCGGTGAGGAGGAGCAGCACGTGAACGGGCGAGAAACCAGACAGCAGTTTGGAACTATCGGCGAGTTTGTGGAGGTAGAAGAGGACTATACGGAGTATAAGGAAAAGCTGGGGCACTTTTTTATTGCTAATGCGATTAGTAAAGAGGAGGAAGTGCTCAATTCCTGAGAGTGTGTGGGACAAAGACATATAGACTGAAATTCCATATGAAGAACTTGTCCGGCTTGTGGGCAACCACCACAATCCGAAGCCAGTCCTAGTCCAGCTTTTCAAATTTCACAGTTATTTCAGGAAGTCAGGACAGTCTGTGGCCAATTTGGTAGAAGAGCCTCTACAGCTTTCGAAGCATTGTGAATTTGGAGCAGTGTTTGATGACATGCTCTATGACAGACTAATGTGTGGCACAAATGACGACGCCATTCAACGCCGCCTGCTGGGGACACCACTGTGCTGAAATCTCTAGAAAAATTTCAAGGAATGGAGATGGTGGTAAGCAACGCCAAGGACATTCTGAAATACCACATGAGTTCACAGTTGCTAGTATAGTGCAAGAAGGGCAAGTCCAATTCTACAAAAAAGGAGTGGAATGTTTTAGGGGCAGAGGAGTGCACTAAGCAAATGTCTGGGAGTATTCTAACCTCCTGTCAGTCATGTTTGAGTGTCATAGCGGCAGGACCAAGGCAGGGAAGAAGGACACATTCGCCCAACTTTCACTGGACAGGAGATTTATTCAGACCAAAAGCACATCATATAAGACAGGGTACAAAAACCTACAAACAATGAACCAATGCAGACTAGACACACCAGTTGCCATGGCTGCAACTAAAAAAGATACTTAGTGAAAAAGTGTAAAAGTGCTAAAAATACAGATAACCCTGATAAAAGAAACATTTAGCAGGCAGCAGCAGACAACCACCATGTAGAGGATGTCAGTGAAGAGACAGTATGTGCGTTCAACATGTTGAGGGTAGAATTGGATGAGGAACCAACTTTGTCATGTTATGCTACAGTGGCAGTAATCTGTCATCAATACCATATTACATTGGGGTCCCAGCAGCCTCCCTTGTGTCCATTCAAGCTCAATCTTAGCCCATGTCTCATTTGAGGGTTTTACAGGTGGACATTGGGTTGGGAAGTCAGGCAGCTGCAGGCAGACTCGTGGTTACCAAGGGTATTGGGCCCAGTCTTTTAGGCTTTACTTGCATGAAGTTAAGTATGTTCACACAACAGAGGACATTCTGCAGATAAAGGTGAGGTGTTCAAAAGATGAACTGTGCACACAGAAGGCTGTGAAACTTCATGTTGAACCAAGTGCCACACCACATTTCTATAAGCCTAGAACGGTATCCTCTTCAATGAAAATTAAAAGTGGAAGAGGAGATGGAATGCTTACAGGAGCTGGCCATCATTGAGCCTGTTCAGTTGACCGTTCCTACTGTTTCCATCATAAAACCGTATAAAACAGTGAGGATATGTGGGGATTTTACGATGAACCATGTTGCAAAACCCAATGCATATCAGCAGCTGCTGTTGGACAATGATTCGAAAGAATAAACAAACACAAGGGCGTGTTCTAATGCAACCAACTGGTGTTTGGAGTGGCATCCAGCCTGGCTATATTTCAAAGAAAAATGGACACATTTCTGAAAGGGATTCCACGAGTAGCAGCATAATCAGATGATCTTTTGGTTATAGAGGCTACTGAAGCTGAGTATCTGCAGAACCTGGAACAAGTGCTGAAAAGACTCTCAAGGGACAGGACTGAGGCTGAAATGTGACAAATGCATGTTCATGGCACCAAGTGTGACTTATCTGTGACATAAGATCACAGCTGAGGGGCTCCACCCAGTAGAGGAGAAAGTGAGGGCCATAAAGGAGGCTCATGTCGCAGAACTGAGATCCTTTTCGGGAATGTTGAGCTATCCATTTGGAACTATCCAATTTTTTTGCACAGGACACCAGGGGGCAGTGGTGTGCAGAGCAGAAGGAAACTTTCAGAGAGGTAACTACCAGCTAAATTTCTGGTGCATTTTGATCCAGACAAAGAGATTACACTCTCATGCGGTGCATCTCCCTATGGAGTGGGGGCAGTGACACATCGTGAAGGACGGGGCTGAGAAACCTATTGGGTTTGTTTCACGGACACTGACAGGGCTATTCACAACTGTACAAAGAAGGGCTTTCCATAGTGTTTGCAGTAAAGCATTTTCACCAGTACTTACACAGCTATGGTTTTAAAATTCACACATACCATAAACCACTGTTGCGCCTATTCGGCGAGACCCGCTGCATTCCCCACTGGCCTCTTTTCGCATCCAGCATTGTACCTTCACATTGGCAGCGTATCAGTATACTATTGTGTACAGAACAAGAAAAGGACAATGGCAATGCATTAAGTTGTTGCTGGAGATGCCTTCTGCTACACAGATGCCACCAGAAACTGTGTTTTCATTGGATATGGTGTCTGGAACACCTGTTATGGCATGTGAGGTCAAGCAGGCGGACAGAGAGAGTCATCAGAGAACTTCTGCAGGAAGCAGTTGGTGGAGTTGTGAGTAAAGTCTGCAGTGTAGATGGTGAAGAGGAACGTTGACAGAACCGTTACCTGTGGGCTACCGTACTGCAGACCACCCTGTACGCCACACAGCCCTGAGTTCATTCTGTGGTTGGCTGGCGAGGTAGACCAGGATCCATGTTGTGAGGTGATGATTCACTCCAGCTTGTCCCTCAGGATTGTGGGAAGAGTTGTGTTGGAGGCACTGGAGAAATCAAAGAACATGATTCATGAAGAACAGAACATGATAATATTCATTACACAGCAATATCCAGATTAGTTAGCAGGGGCATGTCCAGCCCACAAATTTGTGTTGGTGTTCATAGCCAGTGTTGCTTGTTTATCGGACTACCACTTATTTCGTTATGGCAGAATGGAGGTTACACATTGGAGTTCAATTTGTTTGCTCCCGGTACCTTCAATGTCTTCAAAAAAAAGGAAGAGTGGTGACCTAGTAGCATAGTTTGCACACTGAATTATAATGTAAGAGAGTCTACATAGCAGCTCAGAATTATTTCAGTGAACTACAAAGAATAATTTAGTTTTTGTACCAAATAAACGCAGTCGCAGCAGAAAATATACAACATGCAAAATAAGGGCAGAAAGGTCTGTAAATCGATCACTAAGTTATCTGCATCTAGTCTAAACTATTACCTACCAGGGCAATAGGTGGGGCATCCATCCCTCCTTAATATTGACCACTACCATGAATTGAAAACGGCTGGTCAATCTTTTTATATCCACTAGAAAAGAGCCAGGAGCCCAATGCTGTATCAAGAAGATCAGGACATTTAACACTGAGTGTCTCCAGCGGGACTGTCCCTGTAACTACTTATTGTTGCTCAGGGCGTCTCATAAATACTGTACATGTAAATAGGAGTTGGCTATAAACAAGCCAAGCAGAACAAAGCTTTTTTGGTTTCTCATCATAAAGTTTTATTCTATGGTGTTATAAAAAGGGGTAATTTCCAAGTCTCAAAGAAGTCAAATATAAACACTAAAAACAATTCTATGGATCATTTACAGCAAGAAGTCTTAACCAATGATCTTCTCCAACTATTCTGCTTTTGTTCTAATGTATGTCATGCTGGAGAGACTAAGCAGAAAGAGCTAATGTTGGAGAAATCTATTAATCCATAGCAGTGAGGTGCTAAAAGGTGACTCTGCAACACCCACTGATCTTGACACTCAAGGGTCAGAAAAACAGGGTTCGGGAAGGTGGACAGAGAGGAATGGGAATAAGAAGACGTCTTACTTGATGAAGTGAACAGCTGGCCAGCATTGCTTAAATAATGAGCGTGTCCCCCAATTCCATGTTCTGGAGTCATGTGACAGTATCACGATCCATTTTTAGGAACCGCGATAAACAAATTGTGTAAAAGATTTATTGCCATAAATGTTTTTGAATGAAACATATTTCATCCAAAAAATCTCATAATGACCATCAGTGACAGTGACACTTTATGTGTCTGCCCTACTGATGGGCAAGTACAAATCTATCTTTTTTGCTGTAATCTGGTCTAATCTGACAGTGTTGGCCCACCACATGGTTTCCGCTGACCATCAATCTGCTGCAGCTCTGTGCTTGAGAAACCCTGATTTAAAGTAAAGCGCTGTAAATGAAACAACTTACATTGACCTCCTAATGCAGAGAAGAAAGATATATTATTTTCTTTAGCAACACTCCAACCATGACAAAGTTAGAATTCACAAATGACTCTGATTTCTTCTGCCAGTTTTTGGTTCTGTTCAGAGGCTTCATGGTAAAAGCATTCAAGTCTCAATAAGTAGGTCAGACCTCTCAATTTGAGATCAGACCTAACATTGTACCTACATTTCATCATTTACTTAAGATGTGCACATTTAAACACAGAAAAAGAAATTGGACTAGAATTCAGAATTTCGATATGTTCTTAATTACAGCCTGCGGCCACTTTGCTAGAAATGCCTAAATCTTAAAATGCATTTAAATATTTATTCTTGATGTGATGTGACCCTAGACACTACAATTATCCCTAACCACTCACACGTTGTAAGTCGCTCTGGATAAGGGCGTCTGCCAAATGCCTAAAATGTAAATGTATGGTCTGATGCGCGGATGTGACCTGTCCACTACACAATCAATATGAACACGTGAGACGCAGAAGTATCACTGTTTCCACACCTGACAAAGGGTCTCGGAAAACTGGTTACAGTCCACGCCGCCTCAATTCTCTGCCCCTGAAGTCAATCCAATTCAGACTTGTCTGCAGCAGTGTTCCGGGTTCCGGAATTAACCCATGAACTGCACGAACACGGGGAGATGGTCTGAGTGTGAGCACTCTTCATGAGAAGTCTTGTTTGTGTTACAGGTGGTGGATGAGTTTACGTTAGCATGGGCTTTCCCTTCCACGAGTCCAAATTGCTTGTGTCCTTATTCTATGTCTTTGTTTGTCCTTTGATTTATTTAAATAAAAAGAGCGGTACTAATACGCACCTGGGTCCTCCCCATTTCTGTGTCATAACAAGAAGACAAACCTGCATCAGTACCAACAAAGCAAAAAGGACTTCTTGGCCAATTGTGCAATTTTGCGTGCAGAAAAATCCAAAGCTGGGCTACGCTTTTGAGGTTAAGAAAAGGGAAAAACAACACAAATATGTATTAGATTTATCACTATAAATGTCTTCTCCCGCTTTTCTCTCTGTTGTTTTGGTGATGATAAGTGTGATGCCCAGTTTTACAAAACAAGGATACACATTTTGTGATGAAATGCATTTAATTTATATTTTATTCTTGAGACCATTCCTCTGCCTTTTTAGCACAGGCTACATGAACACACTGTGATCCACTTATACACATTCTCACTCTCATTCTCATTCCACACTCTCACTCATTTATGCTTCGCTCAAGTGCATGATATAAAAATGTCTGAAAATTAATAAATGTAAAAAAAAAAAGTGAGCTTGTTTGAGAAAATTTGATTTGAATGAATGTGCTATAACTTTGCACCTAGATTGCAAACACTGCATCCTTGCAGAAGTATTGCAGCACCAGCCTCAAAATAAACCGCATCTGAAATGAAATATTTGGTGGGGGTGGGGATATAAATGGAGCGCATGCCATTTTGAAAAGACGAGACAGCTAAGCAGGCACGGAAATGCATCCCTTAGAGATTAACTCCACGGGGAACTTTGATCTTCTCCCCCCATGTCTTTAAAGGCCCCACCTTGTGTGAACCTGTCTCATCACCATAGGGACAGAAAACATGATATTGCACGGATGGCAAATTTGAAAGCTAATCTCGGGGACCTCTGTTGGTTAAGGCATCATTACTGTTTTATGTGTGCAGTCATATCATCTAAGAAAAAAGGGCCAGAAAGACTGTCAAAGTAAATGTTTACATCAATAATTAATGGCTGTGGTCCTAAAAGCCATTGCTATACAGGTCAAACATTAACCTTTAATATTTTGTTTTCCTCTTTTTCTGGTTGCTTGCATGGGTGTCCCTAAGTGCTTGATTGTGGCTGTGTTGTCCCTGACGTTGAGTTGTAGAGTGACATTTAAACAATAATAAAGGGTATTTGCATGGGTGCTAACCGCCTGCCACTGCAATTCTGATATTGAAGTATGACCCAGGGTAATGGTGCAGATCAATGCCACCAGAAATGGCACCTGCATTTAAATTACAGCCTAGGATTTTTAGAGGGCTAGACCCCATCTCCATCAAGAAGGCTGATCTGGAGGTCGTCAGGTGCTGCTGCAGCCAGGTGGGTAAGGAAACAGACCCGTAATGTGAAGGTGCCAGTGAGCGAAGTATTGTCCCCACATACTGCTCCCAGGGCACCTGTCATGGCTGACCACTGCTCCCTCAGGGGATGGGATAAATGCAGAGGACACATTTCACTGTGTGCGGTGCAGTGGTATGTGACAAGAATTAAATAATTCTTAAAATAATACATGACCAAAAGGGCACCCCAAAGATGACTTGCGATTATTAATCAGTTGAAACAATGTTTCTTTTAGAGCATGCATGATCTTTACAATGTAGGGACCTTGGGGCAGATAAACCCGCAGATTGAGGTCTAAACAGTTCCTTTATACTAGACATGTGACTCCCAAAATGTTTTCCACAGACCAATCAGATTGTCCTTTGACGTTTCTGCTTTGTCCAGACAAATTCCAACAGGAATACAGTGGGAATCCAGACCCTCCCAAGACTGTACAACCTGAAATGCTTGGTGTTAAATCTCATTAAATAAAATGTTCACAGACAGAGGTGCAATAAATAATTCATAAGTAACCCCCCTTTCGTTACTAAATGCAGGGAAAGCACTTGAATAGCTTTCATGACCTAGTGTGGTGTGTAGATTCGCATTACTCTGTTGAATCAGATGCTCAGGCAGCCTTTTGATCCATGTCCTTTTCCTGAAGCATTTTGGTTGTTTCCGTAACTGCTCAGGTGCATAACTGCTCAAGCTCCGTGATATGTCAGTCAAAGTAACCAGATGCCCACAAAGTCACAGGTTCGAACCTCAATACCATTTTGTGTCACGGTCACCGGAACCAGAATGTGAGCATGTGTAGGAGGAGACGAGGAGCCTCGGTGCAGTGGGACACATCTGCGAATGGTTAGGGTACAAATATAGGACGGGACAGGACGAGAGGACAGAGTTCAGGAGAAAGGATGTGATAAGGGCAGGAACAGTCTTACTTAGTGGAGAGTAGAGAGGAGCCGAGTCTCGTTGACGCATGTCAATCAATGACTGAGCGGCTGGCAGTGGCCATCTTGCCAATTTATAGGAGCCACGTTACCTCATTTCTGTGTTGCTCCCAGTCACATGGGTGGAATCATGTGATAGTACCCCCCCCTCCAGGGCCGCCCCCCCGATGGCCCCGGAGTGGATGCGGTACGCTGCCAGTACTCAGTAACCAGGGAAGTGTCCAGGATAACACGACTTGGTATCCAAGATCACTCCTCTGGTCCATAGTTGGTTTAGTGCACCAAATACTGGACACCCCGACCCCTTGCGGCGGCAGTCAATGAGGCGCTCAACCGTGTAAGCCGGTTACCCGTCGATGATGCGTGTCGGCGGCGGATCCAGAGCCGGTGGATGAACCAATGATCGGACGAATGGCTTCAGCTTGCTGACGTAGAATACAGGATGGACACGGATAGTAGGAGGGAGCTGGAGATGGTAGGCAAGGGGGTTGAACATGAGGAAGAAGTGGCCCAGCTGATTGTGCCGTTCTGATCAGCTGGGCGCCCGTTTCCCAGATGAATAGGGCAGTTTAAGTGGGTGTGTGAGGGCGAAGCGCATTAGGCACACAAGCCCTCCCGGAAATGCCGCTGTTTCTCCTCATTGGTGAGGGCAGCCTGTCCAAGCTGCATGGGTTCCCCCCGATTGTCTGGAAGAGTGACGGTCATTTGAGGTGGTGAGAACGGAGGTCGGGGAGTCTGGTGCACGGTGGGGGCCGCAGTTTTTGGGAGTGCCAGATGACGATTGATCCGCAGCGCCAGTTGGATTAGTGCTTCATAGGTTGCTGCCATCTCCCGGCTGACCATCTCGCCATGGATTCGTGGGGCCAGTCCTTCATAGTAGATCATTCGGAGGGTATGGATATCCAGCAGAGTTTTGTGCAGCCACGGTCCGGAATTGGGCGGTGAATTGATTGACGGACGAGGAACCCTGGCGCAGATGATATAACTGCAACGCAACGTCTTCCACACTGTCTGGATGGCAGAATGTGTTTTTTAACTCCACTATGTGGAATTGTGGGAGTTAAGCCGCGTAGTTGCCCACTCAGCGGCCGGACCGATCAACAGGAAGAGGAGTAAGGCAATCTGTGATCGGGAGCTGGGGTAAGGGCGAGGCTGCAACTCGAAAATCAATGACAAAGTGGTTAGGAGTGCCTTGGCGCTCCCCTTGGTCCCGTTTCAGCGCTCTAGGAGCACCAAACTGGGTTCAGGAGCCACGGGGGGGAGAAGACCCTGCGGCGCATTTGCCGCTTCATGCTCCCGGTGCGCGGCAGACACCTCATGTAAACGCTGCCGCAGGTGGCGAACCTCCTGCAACAGACATTCAATGAGGTCTTCCTGGCGCGCTACCCGATCACATAAAGCAGCACATTCGCAGGGGTTCACAGTGGGCTCAGTCATTCTGTCACGGTCACCGGAACCAGAACATGAGCACGTGTAGGAGGAGATGAGGAACCTCGGTGCGGTGGGACACAAGGAGGCAGGTAAGTTCCCTCTGACTTAATCTGCGAATGCGAACCGGCATAAGCCGCAACACCACATGGATGTTAGGGTACAAATATAGGATGGGACAGGACAAGAGGACGGAGTTCAGGAGAAAGGATGTGATAAAGGCAGGAACAGACTTAGTTGAGAGTAGAGAGGAGCCGAGTCTTGATGACATGTCAATCAATGACAATCATGTCAATCAATGGCAGTGGCCATCTTGCCAATTTATAGGAGTCACGTTACCTCGTTTCCATGTTGCTCCCAGTCACATGGATGGAATCATGTGACATTTTGTCCCTAGCGAGACACTGACTCACTCCAGGGGGACTCTCCCTGTAACAACTGATTGTAAGTCACTCTGGATAAGGACATTTGAGAAATGCTGTAAATGTAATTACCCAGACAGGGCAGGGCAAGTGTCAAAAGGTGAAAATAAGTTCAGCAAGCATGTTAATTTCCCCAACTCAGCAAATGCCTAAGACATTCATTCACTATCTTCTGCTCTGATTGTATCACTGTCAAAATGAACAAATGCTTTAGTAATATCTATGTCTGTTGGCAGGGCAACACATATTGAGATTAATGATGTCACAATAAAATATATTATGAGTAGACAGATATTCTGGTATATGCTTATCAAAAAGAAACATGCATTTTCTTCAACATTTATTTATGATCTCTTAATTTATGGTCTGAATCAGTAATGTGATTGGCTAGTAAATTCAAGGGCATGCTTCATTGAATAAACTTGGAGACTGCAAGATTTTCATCAGCATGTCTCCCATCACTGCCAATGCCCTGTGCTGTGCCAAGCATCAAACTGGGATCAAACATTACTAATAAATGCAGAGAACACCAAGCAGTACACATCCATCCAATATGTCTGAAGGAAATCAAAGCCTGCTTCTCTTTTACATATTCTGTTCAAAGACTGATCCATAACAGAGATACAACCTGATAACATTTACATTTACAGCATTTATCAGACGCTTTTATCCAGAGCGACTTACAATCAGTAGTTACAGGGGACAGTCACCCTGGAGCAATGTAGGGTTAAGTATCTTGCTCAGGGACACAATGGTAGTAAGTGGGATTTGAACCTGGGTCTTCTGGTTCATAGACGAGTGTGTTACCCACTAGGCTACTACTACAGAGTACTTGGTCTGTGTTCCCTATGGGTTCACCAGTTTCCTCCCACCATCCAAAGGCACACTAGGTGAATTGGTGATTATAAATTGTCCATAAGATTGAGTGTGTGAGTGAATGGTTTGTGTGTGTGCCCTGCCCTGGTTGAGTCTCCAACCTGCGACCAGTGTACCAGTATTAAAAAAAAGTGAAGTGATTGTCATTGTGATACACAGCAGCACAGCACATGGTGCACACAGTGAAATGTGTCCTCTGTATTTCACCCATCACCCTTGGCGAGCAGTGGGCAGCCATGATGGAGCCACTTCCTTAACCGCTAGGCCACCACTGCCCCATGAGTTCCGGAAGTCACGACCCTGAGTAAACGTGTATGCAAAGTGAATTTTGCCTTCTGAAAGCTGAAGCTGGAATTGGCTGTTCGTACTGGTATCAAGCCACGACTTGCGGTACCCCATGGTGGTTCCGGATTCAGTTCTTCAGGAGGTTCGCAGCACGCGGAGAGCCACTGCAGAGAGTTTTGCTGCCATCAGAAGAACCAGAACATGTACAACAGTCTGGTAATCATTTTGACGTTGACCATAATATTTGTATGATGCCACCTTTTAATGAGCGGGAAGTTGAAAAGTATTTTAACCACTTTGAACATTGCCCTCACATTAAAGTGGCTGTGGAACAGAGGCTAGATTATAGCATCCTGAAGTCTGCTATTTTGAACGCTTATGATGCCACCTACCTGAGTAAAACATTAGAAAATGCTGCCAACAGCGCTGATGAGTTTGACATGACGGAATGTTTTTGTGTCTTCTTCCCAGCTTGGAGAATCATGGGGGCGACAATCCCATGGCAAGGTTGGACCAATCATCTGTGCACCACGAGTCCTGAGAATGTGATAAGATCGGATATCTTATTGCTGATTGCCTGGTTTTAAAGCAGAAGGAGCAGTCCTTGAAAAACCCAGTGAAAAAGGGGGTTGGCTTTGTAGGCACTGTTAATGTGGCCCAGGTGAACGCTTCAGTGGATAAGGAATTCAGTCCATTCGTTTTTTGAAGGAATTTAGTCCATTCGTTTGTCTCTGTGGGGGCGTCTGAAAAAGACAGTGTGCCTATTAAATTTCTGTGTGACACGGGCGCTGCACAATCTTTTATCTTGGGTTCCTGCCTTCCTTTTCTGAAGACACTTATTTTGGTTATGATGTTCTGGTGCAAGGAATAGATATGCCATTTATGAATGTTCCCTTGCACTCCTTATTGAGAGCGACTTGTTTTCGGGTTGGGCTACAGCCACTACCGCCCTCACTTACCCATGAAAGGAGTACAGTTTATTCTCGGTAATGAGTTGAACAGATCCTTCCCTCTCCTGAGGTGCTTATGAATCCTCTGTTTAGCTCAGCATTCAGTGACGTCTCTCAGAATACTATTGCATTTCCTGCTTGTGCGATTACGAGAGCTCAGTCACAAAATTTTAATGATTTGGTGGATCTCTCTGACAGTTTCTTGTCTCCAGATCATAGATTCACTCTAGATCCACGTTCCTGACAGCGGTGTCAAACCCACCTGAAGTTCTGTCTGTCGGGGAAGGGGAAGAAGGGACTGACTGTACATTAGCGTTCTTGGTTGACAAAGCAGAGGTTGTATGTGAGCAGAACCAAGATCCGTCGTTAACAAAGTGCTGTTCTAGTGACATGACTAAAGATGACATTTCTAATCAATCTGTGGTATATTATTGGGACGACTCTATACTCAGGAGTAAGTGGACTCAATCACACAATGCAGATTTGGGCAGGAATACAGTTCACCAGAAAGTGGTTCCAGCTAAATTTCGAATTGATGTTTTGACTTTGGACCATGATCACGATTTTGTGGGTCATTGGGGGTTAAGAAAATGTGTAATCGTATCCTACTTCAGGCTATTCCAGTGATTGGAGTCGAAGACAATCATGTGTGCTGCTATATGCTACCCTGAGGCTATTTCTCTTCATTCGCCTAAAGCAAGTCACATAGATGAGGTAACGCGACTCCCATAAATCGACAAGATGGCCACTGCCAGCTTCTCAGTCATTGATTGGCTTTTGTCAGTTCGACTTGACTCTCAATTCCCTTGTCCTAAGTATGAGCTCTACTGTTTTGCTTCTTCTCCTACCATCTTTGCCTTATCATTCTGTCCCTTCCCAAATCCTGCCCTAACACGAACATCAACATCAGTGGGTTGTTACGGCTCATGCTGACACACGTTTGCAGATTAAACCGGAGGAAACTTATCTGCCTCCTTGCATCCAATCCGGGGTTCCCGGGGTTCCTTGTTTCTTCCAACACGCGCTCATGATCTGGCCCCACACTGGTACCGTGACAAAATCATATTTGGTCAGCCATGGGCTTGCGGTGCCCAGTGAGAGTGTGAGTTCTCCATGCATATTGGACAACATATTCAGGTTTTATACTGATTATTGGAAGGTGAATGCAATAACTGATTCTTTTCTGCTGCCACAGATGGAGGACTGCGTAGATAAAGTTGTCTCTGCTCACTTTATCAGCAAGAATGACCTCTTAAAGGGCTACTGGCAGGTGCCACTGAAACCCAGGACTGCAGAAAGTTCTGCCTTCGTAATCTCACACAACTTGTTGCAGTACACTGTAATGTCAATTGGATTAAGGAATGTGCATGCTACATTCCAATGGTTAATGAACAAAGTTTTGGCCAATGTGTCAAGCATATCCTGATGTGTTTTCCAGAACCTGACCTGAATGTGTGGAGATGCTGCGTACAGTTTTTACATGGCTAGAGTCTATATGTCTCACTCCACACTTGGCCAAATTTGGAAATGCTTTCTGGGGAAAAAGGTGGGGCATGGTCAAGTTCATCCACTTGAAGCAAAGCAAAATTTTGACTATTTCTAGTTTCCTACACCCACCGCTAGATAGGAGTTGTGTAGATTTTTGGCCATGGTTGGCAAGTATCGAGGGTTTTGTTGCAACTTTGCAGATGTTACTTTGCCACTTACAAAGAAAGACTGTGAATTTGCATGGTCTGAGGACAGAAAACATGTTTTTAGAAATGCAAAGGCATTGTTGTGTCATGAGCCTGTATTGACGGCACCAGATTTCTAGAAACCTTTCAAGCTTGAGGTAGATGCAAGTGCCGCTGGAGCTGGTTCAGGACGACGCCGAAAAGATTGATCACCCAGTCTGCTACTTTTTGCGGAAGTTTGCAAAGCACCAGCTTAATTATAGCAGAAAGAAGCACTGGCATTACCTCTTGCACAATGGGGGGTGGGTGTATGGGTGGGTGGGGTTACGTCTTTTGGGATGTAGAATGGGTTGGATGCTCTGTGTTTGGTGTGTGTTTCCCTTTCAGGCTGTTTGCTGGGTGGAGTTTGGGATTGATGGTGCTATACCATGAACTGTGCACAAGTTATTTAAAATAGTTTACTCTAAATTAATTTACATCTCTAAAACACCCCATGCACACCTCATGATGGAGAAGACTCAGCTAATGAACTTTTATTTTCATTTTGGATTGTCATACAATCTGGTCCGAAGGGGTTTCATGTTCGTCCTGTGAAATGTTTCCTTATCGTGTTCATGTTTGTCTGATTGTATAAAGCTGCCCTGTTAATGTCTGTTCACCGTCGGGTCATTGTTACATGTTACTTGTTCATTTTTAATGGCATGTCTCCCCTGTCCTGTTCATCAAGTATTAAACCCCCGTTTTGTGACGTTGTGCGTATGCATCCTTTTTCATTGTTATGTCCAGCCATCATTTTAGATCACCTGCCTCACCATGCTAAACGAGCGCGACAATTTTCTGTGCACACTGAAAGATATCAGACTCAGCTGATGGAAGGACTACACAGACTTCAGTCGTGTTATGCCTGGTTATAGATTGTTGTTCACAAAGTCCACAGAAAATTGCCTTAAATAAAAAAAAAAAATCAGAATCATATTGGCCAATTTGGATTTTGAGGGGTCAGCTTTAGAAATATTAAATAACTGTGCCCACAGACTGTGATAAAGAAAATTGTTATATCCCAAATCGCAAAAGTGGCACTGACATGCCAATGAGCAATGTACTCCACCCTAACACACTGCTCCATGGCTTTCATGGCTGCTCCATGCCTTTCATGGTTTCCCACTGTTCATTAAGGGAGATGCAGGATTAAATGCTGAGGACACATTTTGTTGTGTCACTGTGTGCTTGTGCTGCAGTGTTTCACAATGACAATCACTTCACTATCACTAACTTGTGCTCAGAATTTTTATTTTGCATTTCATGGTATATAAGGTTCTCTGTACTAGTGATCTACCTGCTTACATCAATCCAAATCCACCAGAACTGCACATCAATTGCACACCATTGTCAGAATATTTTCTATGTCAATGTCACCGTGTGAGTTCTGGGACGCATTTGCAGACATGCTTGGAGTGAGGGGACAAGTCGTTATACAGGGAGAGGACACTGGAGGAGCTGGGGAGGATGACCGGAGGCGCTTTGTCGGTGAGAGGGAGGCAGAAGGTGGGCAGTAGCAGGGAAGGAGGCGAGGGGATGAGGCTGGATGGGAGGACGTCTGGGGTGGCAGGAAGGTGGGGTAACATGGAAGATCATCTTAGCAAAAAGGGCAGGCAAACTCAAGGTCAACAGGCGAAGGTTGTGGTCATAAGTTACAATCAGGTCAGGCTGGTCTAGCTCCCTCTGGTGGGCTGGAGGTGCTATGTTGGCCGTGACAGTCAACCAGCACAGTCTCAAGAGCATGGCGGAGATTACAGGAGACAAGCTGTTACTCTAGGAGAATTTCACAGTGGAAGGTCCATAGTCTATCAGCAGGACCGTTATCTGTTCCTTTGGGCAAGAATGATCAAGACCAGCTGGTTCTCCAGAGTGATTGTCATTGTGAAACACTGCAGCACAAGCACACGGTGACACAACAAAATGTGTCCTCAGCATTTAATCCTGCATCACCCTTAATGAACAGTGGGAAGCCGTGAAAGGCGTGGAGCAGCCATGAAAGCCATGGAGCAGTGTGTTGGGGTGGAATACATTGCTCATTGGCATGTCAGTGCCACTTTTGCGATTTGGGATATAAACAATTTTCTGTATCACAGTCAGTGGGGCAGTGATGACCTAGCAGTTAAGGAAGCGGCCTCATAATCAGAAGGTTGCCGGTTCGAATCCCGATCCGTCGAGGTACCACTGAGGTGCCACTGAGCAAAGCACCGTCTCTGCACACTGCTCCCTGGGTGCCTGTCATGGCTGCCCACTGCTCACTCAGGGTGATGGGTTAAATGCAGAGGACAAATTTCACTGTGTGCACCGTGTGCTGTGCTGCTGTGTATCACATGTGACAACCACTTCACCATGTCTCATGAGGTTGGTCTCAGTTGGTGGTGGGTCAATGTTGGTTAGGTGGTAACATATCCATGGACAGACACACAGGTCTGTACAGAATAGATGATGGCAGATAATTTCAGGATGAAATCCTTATTTGGTGCAGTGGGTCCTGGGTTCTTCCTGCTAGATGATAATGCACAGCCTCATGTGAACAGAATATCCAGGCACTTCCTGGAAGATGAAAGAATTGATACCATTGACTGCTCTCCTGACCTAAATCTATTAGAACAGCATTTCTCAAACTCTGGGCTGCAGACTGGTGACGGTCTCTGCTGGTTCCTGTTTCTGCACCAATGATAATTTGGTCAGATCAGGTTTGATCTCACCGCTTCTGTCACTGTCTGCCCATTTGTCTCATTCACTCATTCAAACCTTTCACAGACACACACAGATTATGAGAGCTGCCAATATATCAAAGCAAGCAGGTCTGGATTTATCATATTGAAGTCTAATGTGTTTAAAATGTGTTCTAATTCTTAGGATTATACTGGTCTGATGTGCTCTGAACGAACGTGAAGTGATTGTCATTGTGATACACTGCAGCACAGCACAGCACACACAACGTGTCCTCTGCCTTTAACCATCACCCTTGGTGAGCAGTGGGCAGCCATGAAGGGCGTCCGGGGAGCAGTGTGTGGGGACGGTGCTTTGCTCAGTGGCAAATGCAGTGAATTTAGGATAACTCAGTAGTCTCAATGTAGTACAATGACCTACCATAGTATAAGCTTGTACTGTAATATTGACATGCAAAAATAATGTGTATATGAAAAATAAAATTGTCCTGTGCAAACAATTTCAAAAGCCATCAGTATTTAGTAAAAGTCTACAATGGACATTTTGAAACACACTGTGACTTACGAAGAACAACATATCAGCTTTGGTTAAAGACTACAAAAATAATGCACTGCATGGCAAATATGGAGTCTGTCAGATAAAACATTTTAGTAAATGTAAGTAATTTTTTTTTTATTCATCTCATTGATATCTGTTTGACAAACAAATCCCTGAGTATTAGGGTTTATGTCTGTGTCTGTGTGTTGTGTTGTGCATGGCTGCCAAAGTCCCAATCTTGTAGTTTGCACGTGGAGTTACCTGCCCAGGGTTTGGGTTCCTTATCATGTTCCCTTCCTAGGGCCCTTCGGCATGGAGAGTGATACTCTCTGTAATGAGTTTCAGGTGAGGCCAGTTATGTCTCATCCACTCCCCTATTTAAGGCGGAGATCTACAGCTCTGTGTTCCAACGTGAATCTTGAAGGAATCCCCATGTTTCTCTGAGCCTGGATTGTGCTAGAAAAGAGCGGGAAACAGTGCTTAGCATCGCAGAGAAGATCTTTACAGTCCTACTTCAGTGCAAAGTGTGGTAGATTTGGATTTGCTTGTTTATTTTTTCTTGTTCCCAAAATGTAATGTGTTCATTCGTCTTCACCCCTCGAAGTCAGTCATTTCTCTTGCTCATCCTTCGGTTTGGGTGTTTTTTTTTTTGTTTTTTTTTTTATATGGGGCCTTATTCATAAACTACAGAGCTCCGTTAGTTTACACACATGGAGAATATATGGGGTGGTAGTAGCCTAGTGGGTAACGCACTCGCCTAAGAACCAGAAAACCCAGGTTCAAACCCCACTTACTACCAATGTGTCCCTGAGCTAGACACTTAACCCTAAGTTTCTCCAGGGGGGGACTGTCCCTGTAACTACTGATTGTAACTACTCTGGATAAGGGCGTCTGATAAATACTGTAAATAGTTTTTTTTTTTTTTTTTCTCCCCCAATAACCTCCAATGTAAATTTATCGACTCAAATCTCATCTGAAGACTAATTTTACCAAACGGGGAAAAACAAAAAAAACTGCTAGACATAAACAGCTGATGCCTCCCTCCACTCACAATCAGGCAGACTTGGTGTCCAACAAATTGGTCCAACTTAGTGGAACAGCTGACTGCACCACCTGAAGTAGAAAAGCATTTTGAGTGCCTGATTGCTGATTACTCCTTGATGTGAGGGCGCAGAGATCAAAGCAGGACCCATATATGCTACCAGGCATCAGTGAGGCAGCCTGGCCAGTAATTAGCAGCTGTAGTGGTGAGCTCAGGTGGACCATCTTCTTGCCAGGACACCCTGGAGGACGTGCTGAGAAGCCCCTTATCAACACCCCACCAACTGTAGAACAATTGGAGCAGGCAAATTTGGCGGCGGAACGACTGCCTGTCATGTACACTGGGCATGCAGCTGAACCAGCTTGGCCTCCTGAGATCATGTGATCAGGTGTTGCTGTGAATTAAGGTGCATGACAAGAAGGCTATTGCTGTGTTAGTGGCTACATGGTCATCAGTTTAAATTCAGTTCAGATCCTCTTACCTTTTTTCACACTTACTGTTCTGTGCTTCCCTTTTTATTGATTTTTTTTTAAGTTACCATTTTAATGCAGAACAAATTAACTTAATGAATAGTTATCATAAATGGTCATTATTGCAGCATGGTCATTATAAGCAGTTTGTGTTGATTTGACTCCCAACTCCACACCTCCATACTATTGTGCAATGTTCTGCAAAAACAAGTCTGATCCATGGAAGGACCACCTCCTTAGAGAACTTAAATGATCTATTACTTATTGATTGGCATCAAATACCACAGCATACCTCAGTAGGTCTTGTGGAGATCATGCCTCAAAGGGTCAAAGCTGTTTGGTTGTAAAAACTGGAGTCTACTCAAATTGGTGGATAGTCATAACGGGATGGCCTGATCAGTGTACATAACATTTTTCTTTTGGGACAGAAAAATACTAACAACTGTAAGGTTGTTTTATTAGTTACATATTTTAGGTTGCCTAATTCACATACATAACCACAAACTGCAAAAGACAATGCACAGTCAACAACAATACAGCAGAATAGGTGCAGTGGAACAAGGCTCATGGTGCATAATTATTCCCTACAGGTGCCTACAGCACCTTACCTTAACACAGTCCTCGTTAACTTTTATTCACTCTAAGAATATGGACTTACCGCCCACTGAAAACACCTAAAGGGGAGGCTGAAAGTGGCATTTTAGATGCCCATTATATGAGTCATTTACATCCCTGAAACAAACCACAGCCAAAAACCAAAGCTCATTTAACAATGGCACAAATGAAAACTGTATCCGCGGTTCACAAAGATGAAATCAGGTCACACATTTTCTGTTTTTAAAATGGAGAGCATGCAGGATAAATTTCCTCCGTTGATGTGAATCTAAACATCACAGGTTTTAACTACATTTTACATATAGAGCATTTGGCAGATGCTCTTATCCAGAGCAACTTACATAAATGCTTTAAACTTGCCTTGTCCATTGAGACATACTGTATGTGATTTTGGGCAATATAAGAAATAAATGTTGTTGTTGTTGTTCAGTCACCTCATTTGCACCTAATTTTTGCCGCTACTTTCATTTTTATTCTCAAAGCCTTCAATGCTTACTAGCTCAGGAAATAATAAATCCCAAATGAAAATCAGTTTACTAATTCGATACCACAGAGTGTTTTCCTAGCAGTGATCCATACAACCCAGATTTCAGTGCTGAGCGAAATGGATCTGCTTAATACTGTTCCATAGGGTATTCTCCTGTTTTGCACCCACCACTGCCGTTTCCGCTGTGGCACAAGGAGGCTTTTCCAGCCTCGCTCATTTGTTGATGCCTCTGTGTCATGTCATTTCACACGTGAAAGCAGAAGACATGATGTACAATACCAACACAAAGGCTGGGAGAGTGTGCCTCTCTCTCTTGACCTCTATGGACAATAACCTTGATAGCTGCAGTTTTATTGGCAGACAATGTTAAAATAAAGCCTAGTTCTTAATTTCTTTAATAAAAAGTTTGAAAATAAGATGAACTGTTTGAAGTGGAGAAACAAGTTTGTTTCTCCACTTCATCAATTACTGTAAGATAAATTTACATTTACATTTACATTTACAGCATTTATCAGACGCCCTTATCCAGAGCGACTTGGTGTCTTAAGTGCATATGACAGTACCCCCTTTATTCCCTTTCTGGAGACATGTCAAGCTTCAAATTTTGCACTGGGCTTCATTTTGATGAGCCAAGAGGAATGCAACACCGCTCACAGCTCTGAGTTCAAGAAGTCTTGGACGGCAACTCAAAAGTGTACAGAGCATCAGAAGCATTTAGCAACATTATTGGGGTTGATTACTTTAAAGGTCTTCATTTTGCTTTTCATGAAATATATTGAGTGCACCCAGGACCATGGCAGCACTTTTAGCTCCTTTCTTTTAAATATGTACAGACATATGAATGCTGTATATCCAAAAAGGGTGGTAGTAGCCTAGTGGTAACACACTCGCCTATGAACCAGAAGACCCAGGTTCAAATCCCATTTACTACCATTGTGTCCCTGAGCAAGACACTTAACCCTACGTTGCTCCAGGGGGACTGTCCCTGTAACTACTGATTGTAAGTCGCTCTGGATAATGGCGTCTGATAAATGCTGTAAATGTAAATGCATGTAACATTCAGAATCTCAACTAAGTCCAAAGTAACAAATCAGCTTTACTACTCTACCAAAACTGGCTAAAGAAATGATCAGTCTATATTTTCGGGGCTAGGTTTATTTGGACACTTACAATAACAACAAAAAGTGCATTTGAGTTCTAAGACATAAGCATCTGATCCTTTTTGCAAAAATTGCTTTGTCATGATCCGGTCCGAAAGGTGCAACTCCGGGTCCAGAGTTCATGTTCATCCTGTGCTATTATGTTTCCAGACTGAAGTATATATCTATATAAAGTGATTCTGTTTACACTCAAATTGGTAGCCATTGCAACCACAAAGTCACAGGTTAAAACCACATTTACTACCATTGTGTCCATGAGTAAGACACAAAATGTGCCCAAATGAAGAGATTCGAGAATCGGCCTATTTCTCTGTGAATATCTCGCTTTTTTCAGTAGGTGTTAGTTTTGAATAGCTTGAAATTGTGCACAGGTCATTTCAGGTGTATAATCACTCCAAAGGTGTGCTGTTTTTTTAAAGGTAGTGATGAAATGTTTTATTTTTGTGTCATTCGGCCCAGTAACATATATGCAGCATTAGTCTCAGAAGTGTTATTCTGATACTAAAATTACACAACTAGATCTTGCACTAGCTAAAATATATTTTGTTTTGTGAATGTCACTTTTAAGCAGGGATCTATAAAAAGGGCTCAGGGTTTAACATGGAAATAAAGACACAAGTGGAGAGCCATTTTACACAAACTCAAACATACCCCACAGATAATTTAGTTGACAATCAATAATGTGGCAATCTGCCAGCAAAATCAAAAGCAAGTACATCTTTACCCCAAAGCTAAATCGGAGAGCAAGGAGGGATCAATGCAGAGTTTTAAGATATCGACCCGAAGGAAATATTATAATTTTAATGTGGTGTTTATGGAACTAGAGATTGTGTTGAAATGTCAATAGTACTTTTTCTCACTCACAGCAAATGATTGTCTGGCAGAGGTGTACCATAATTTCAGTGTAAATTAACCTGTTTTTCAGTACCTGTAAAAGATCCAGTCAAGAAAAATAACCTCTAAAAAAATAAGCTGACAAGAAAGAAGCATTATGCTTGCTTTGCATTCTGTAAATCCATGGCTGTAGATTTTCTTTCTTTGCATGTGGTGCAGGGTAGCACTGGTGCAGTGTTGTGCAGTGAAGCCTGAAACCAGGGCACCTCTGTCGAGGCCCCTCGAGTATTTTTGGAATAATAATACCTTGAATCCGTTTGTGTTACGTTGGACTGACCTGGTAACATTCAATAAGCCTGGATTTATATGAATCAATTCAAACTATCCTCCTCCACCCATGCATGGATGCTATTGAATGGAGCCTGGCATTTGTTACAGTACAGTACCAGGGTAGTTCAGCCTGGAGAATCCAGTTGTCTCTCTTAGCGCTACTTTCAGCATGATTTAAATAATATTAGAGTGGCAGGAGCCTTGCTTCTGAACCAGATGTGACGTGGAAGTGATTGACAGTGTATGGACTGTACTGCAAGGGTGCCAGGGAAAAAATAAAAGTGAAATGAAGTGATTGTCATTGGGAAACACTGCAGCACAGCACATGGTGCACACAACAAAATGTGTCCTCTGCTTTTAACCCATCACCCTTAGTGAGCAGTTGGCAGCCATAACAGGCACCTGGGGAGCAGTGTGTGGGGACGGTGCTTTGCTCAGTGGCACCTTGGCCGGCCAGGATTCGAACCGGCAACCTTCTGATTACGATGCTGCTTCCTTAACCGCTAGGCCACCACTGCCCGCAACAGTGAATCTCAGCTGAACTTTGGCAGTTCATGATTCAAACCTGCAACCTTTTGGTTACAAATTCGTTTCCTTACCTGCTAAGCCACCGTAAGACCAAAAAGCCACTTTTTGTCAATGGTACACAACTCCACTTAGTTCAATTGTGTGCCTGAGCGAGACACTTAACCCTGAGTTTCTCCAGAGGAACAGTCCCTGTCACTACTGACTGTAAGTCGCTCTGAATAAAAGCGTCTGCTAAATGCTACAATGTAAATATAGGCTTACCCTCATCTAGGATTAATTCTGTTGACATGCTTTGTTCTGTGCAGTGACCTCCAGCCAGTGTAGGACCACATTTAATATCAATGATTATGACCATGAGGCAACATCGCATGTAGCATGATTGAACCTGCAGGCCTGCGGCCAAACCAACATAAGAAATGACATGGAGGTGCTGACCTTGCTTCATAAAACCACAGATCCATGGTTGATTAGTCACTGTAGGGTCCAGATTAGAACCCATGATGATTTAATACTATATAGAACATTAAACTTTCTGCACTCCTTTAGGCACTAGATAAAGTATTTTCTAAGTCAGGGAGGAGGCCTGGAGTAAAACACAAATAAGATCACCCTCTAAACAGTAACATAAACTGTCTTAAGACATAAAATATGTTTCCTTGGCTTATTGAACAAGTACTGTTATTGATTGCTGGATGATAATAAAAAGCATGATTATTTAAGTAAAATTTTTTTTAAAGAACTCCCATTAACTAAGGGTTTCTGAACTCAAATAAGTGTTTTAAAGCAATCCAGCAGTAACAGGAAAAGCGAAAAACACTGTTTTCTGAGTAACATATTAATACTTTGAAGATATTTGGGCAGAGACTAAAAATTAATAGTGTGATCAAATCTGATCAGCCAACTGATACACATCAGGCAGTATCTCTGCTTCTAAATAAACAACATTTTATCTTCAGCAGGTTCTTGAGGCTATGAAGGTCAGTATATTCAGACTGTCACCTTGGGAATGGTCAGATTTCCTTTCAGTTCCAGAAAAATAAGAATTGTAAAAAAAAAAAAATGTACCCAAGTCCTTTGAAATTTGGTTTCCTCTCTTTCTTTTAAAGGCACATCCAGTCTCACATGAACTTTCGCTCTGTACATTCAAGTTCTTTTCTGTGTGTGAGGCTTCATCAATGCATACCACTCTCGCTAATCTTTTGTTCTACAACCACCACACCATAAACCTGCACACAAGCAGAGGCATAATTGAAATGTAGGTATATTTAAAAAAAATTGTGGTGTGATTTCTTTCTCATATTGGGGCAGCAATTTTTTTCTGATCATTGTATTGGTTTGTGTGGATGAATGACTGCTTGTTCATTACAGTCAACATAGACATAGTCTTCATATAAATCTAACTTCACTTACCAAATACTAGGTGCCAAAACAGTGGACTAGACAGTACACTAATAAGAGAAACTGAAACGTCTGGTTATTTTTCATCGTGTTAAGATACCACATATATTGGCGACAATGAAGCTTGAATTGCACCGGAATTCATTGAGTTCAGAAAATGGAAAAGACCGACAGATCAAGACAAAATGGTAGCGGCCATAGGTGCACTTGCGGCTTTTGGCTAGAAAATGCAAACCTGGGAAGAGTGCATAGAGATTGTGCAATACTTTTGTAGGCAGAAAGCTTTTCTTTTGTGTGACAGGGGACAGAATGTAAAGCACTCTGATTAAGGGCGCCTGATTACTGTCATAAATCAAACAGCTATGGCATTATTGGCCATGTATGCGAGTGAACACATTAATTCTAGTTGATTTTTATAAAAAAAAAAAAAAAAAAGAGAGTTTCTCTTGACCACTGATCTCCCTGGTCAGCGTATTGCTTGTACAGAACCCGGTCACCAGTTGTAGTGGTTGAAAATCTTGGTTTGCAGACACACATATTTACAAAAGCTGATGTATGATGTCAAAGTGTCTGACAGCTCATCCAAATTGTCAGATGCAGCTTCAAAGACAGTCCTGCAGTTCCTGCTTTGGTCCACTTCTTCTGAGTCTTGACTACAGGCTTGGCATGTTTACCTGTAGATTGGAATGAAATGGAACAGGCAGTGATCAGAGGTCAATGACGAAAATGTCAGGGCATGCAGTACCAAGACTGCAATCGCTATAGGTTTCAGATTTGACTCAAAGTTTTTAGATTACATTATAAAAACAAATATCAGTAGAAACCACTAAATGGCACTGACATTATTAATATAAACACATATAAATGTTAATGATATGATAAATATCAATTGATATGTCATTAATAATAGCAAAAACATTAAAACAAACAAATACTCAGTCAACACAAAAAAAACTACTTAAAGGCAGGTTATCAGACGGTGCACAGGTGTGGTGCGTGAAGTGGGTGTGTCTTCAGACGAGGCGCTACGTCCATTAGTGCAGGTGCAGGTGTGTATGTGTGGGGGAAGTTCAGCAGCAGGATGCTGCTGGGCATCACAATTAGGCTGATGGCCACTATAATTAACATTCATTTTTGAAACATCAAATATCAGCCTGCATTATGTCTCTGATTATACAGAAGCAAAAGTAATTATTATGTGAGATTGAGGACATGACAAAGTACGATTTTTTTCCTGTGCTTTTAGAACAATATATTACTGCAGTGAATTGGCAAAAATATAATGTATAATATTAAATATCCCTGGATATGATTTGCATACAATACTAAAAAAAAGGAAATAGTAAATACTTTTTTTTGTCATTTTAGTAAATTTAGTCATTACAATATCTGAATTTTAGACTTCAAATGGTCCTTCTTTGACACCCGCCTGTGTATTGGGAGTCACACTGGTTCACACCCCTTTGTGAAATAAAATTATTTAATATCACTATATAATATTTACTTGCTTAAGCTCTGTGTGCCAAAGCTGAACATGAGTTCCATTAGATAAAATAAATCATCAATCAACCATCTTCATGCTGGAGCATGAAATTGTGTTGGTTGCAGTCAGGTACTGATAATCCGACTTCATAAACTTAATTATGCTTTCCCTGAAACGTTGCCAGACTGGATTGGAAATTCATGTAGGTGCACCTAAGCTTTATAACACATCTGTAATTGTATGCCTTTACACACATAATTTTCTAAACCAAGGCACAATACAGTCCAATATGACTGTATTTCTTTGTGCCGATCCTAAACTCAGTTAAATGGGGAGGATATACATATATTTGTTAGTTTTAAAAATGCACTGCATGAACATGACTACTTTCAATTGAATAATTAGCAATTGAAAGGCGGTAATTTAAGCGTTCATTTCTGTTGAGGGATTTTAACAAAATCTATACAATTTTCAAGGTATTGTGAAGAACATTTTCTACAAGTCTACACTCTAATTACAATGGCAAGGTATTAATTTATTCTCATAGCGTTTGTATGGCCTCTGTAAACAAGAGTAGACTAAGTATCATAATAAATACATAGTACTTAATCAAATCAGAATTCATTTAATTCAGGCTAAAATTGGTCCTAATACCTCAACATGCCCAAATTGAAATTTCCAAATAGGAAATTAGCTAAATTCCTTGCAGTCCTTCTGCTAAAATCTCTCACTAGCTTTCTATCCATAATTGCTGAATCCAAACCACAGTTATAATAGTTTTGGATTTTTCATTAGTTTTTTTTTTTCAAATTCAGTTAGTTTTAATTAGTTTTTAGAGGCAGATTTACTAGTTTTTATTAGTTTTGATATTTTGAAATTGCTTAGTTTTAGTTTAGTTTTTATTAGTTACAGTGTTAGTTTTAGTTTTTATTTGTAAATTAGGATATTTGTCAGGTGTATGAATCAAAATCACCAGAATAGCCTTATCCATCTTAGCTCCGATAAGGTTATTGACTCTTGCAGATCCGGGTGTTTTGAATTTTGGTTCGAGTGAAGTGGTGAACTTTTTGAAGGTAATCGAGTCACACAGTCGTGTAGACATTCCAGTCTTAATAAACATATTTACCAATGCTTCTTCTCATTTGTGGTGTTCCTGCGTATTTACTAGCCAGCAGCTACTTGGTCCATTATGGATGCTGTAGTATCACGTTCCTTTCCCATGTTACCTGGCCTGGCTACCGCTTCTCTTTCGGGGGAGGGCGGACGAGAGGCTGGCTTGTTCAGGTACTCTTGGTTCGCCTTTTTGTGTGAGCTTTTCAAATGGACTTTCAGATTCGTGGGGTTTTTCCCCTTGAGAAGTATTCCACATATTGTATCACCTGCTTCTACAACAAGGCACTTACTTTTATTTTTGCCACTGTCATAATCAAAGAAATCCCAAATAGGACTTTCTTCCGCTTTCTTCCGACTTCCGCTGCAGCCATCACGCTAGCCGGCGGGGTCACGGACAGACTATGGACACGTGACGTCACAGACCACGTGTTACCATAATGGTCAAAAACCTGGCTTAAAACTGGCAGCGTGAAGGAAATAGATTTTAATTCAACCCAAAAGGCTTATTACAAAGACGAAAACGAAGGACGTTTTTGCTATAATATTAGTTTGTTTAAGTTCATTTTTTTTACTCTTTATTTCAGTTAACGAAAATGCTTTTTCAATTCTAGTTTTAGTTTTATCGTTCGTTTTCGTTAACTATAATAACCTTGATCCAAACCCAAGTTTAAGTTCCAGAGCCAACCCTGGTGCACAAACCATTAATTCGCACACACTCAGACCTAAGGGCAATTGAATTAATCAATCCACCTAATGTTCTTACCTTTTGGGTTGTAAGATTATCTAGTGGAAACCTGTACTAACCTGGGGAGAGGATGTCAACTCGGCACACACAAAGCTGGGCCCTGAGTTGCTTGCTTCACGTCACATTAAATTGTGTTTGATTTAGAATTATTTAAATCTGATTAAAATAAACGTATTTTAAATATCTGGTTTTAATCATAATAATACAATATCTTGGAATTCTCTAACATGGTCTCTATATATTGATTAATATTTTGTTTACTTAACCATTATAAAAACCTTACAAATTATTACTCAAAATTACAAAATATGCAATAAGATCCATTTGCTGGTTTGTAAGTTCTATGTGAATCTTGACTTTTGCTGTCAGATACAGGAGAACATGACTGGAACTTTATTCCCAAGACTGGACTGGATGGTATAGTTAAACCAAATGATTTGCATACACATAAAATTTACAAAAGTATGTGTATGCGTAATGAATGTGTAATGTATATATTAGTGTAATATACACAAAAAATTGCTATGTTGTGAATGTGTATGTTTCACATTCAGAAAGGCTGACTGTGTCTCTTCATGGTTCAACATCAACACCCCGGCCGTCTTTATGGCCCCCCTCGCATCTCTCTGCCCCAACCCAGATGAGGAGAGCACCGAGCGGAAAGATAATTATGACATGTATGGAGGACTGGAATGCCAAGTGGAGACAGATGACGGATGGTGAAGATGAATGTCACGGCAGCCGCACATTGCTCCGACAAATTAATTCAAGAACACAGCTCATCATTTAAATGAGATTTTTGCTCAGTTTGGTATAAATCATGTTAACCTTCTCATTTTCAAGTTCATTCATTTTTGAAGAGTCACGCCTCGTCCGCTCAAGCCTGCGGGGGCCTCAGTGAATCCAGTTGCATGGATTCCATTAACCCAGCCCTGTTGAGTGCTGTGTCTCAATTGCAGGAAAGCCCAGCCAGGTCTATAATAATTTGGGGCTAGGTCCTATCCCTGGTCTCGGTGGCGGGTTAAAAATGACACACCTGAGCTTGGCATTAGCCATAAGAAATCAGAGCGTTTACACCCTCTGTGCAATTTAGCTACAAGTTACAGCCTATGCTAATTCCAAATCGATTTATCCTAACACTAGGTGGGGAATTTCTCATTTCCAAAGATTTATTTCTGTACAACTGAAAAAAACGGAAGGACACAATGTAGGGTTGTGATATTTCTTGGGATATTGTGTTTTTGACATAATTCGCCCTCTCAATCAATCATCCCTTTGCACCCTCATTCATTACATCTGTCAGTGAAAATATGCTGTTCTGGACAGAGGCAATGATTCTAGAAATTAATTGAGGGCAGGTGCAGGGACAAGCGCCGGCATACGTATTGAAGTGGGAATAAGTGCGCCTCTGCTCAGTCCCGGCATGATTGGATGAGTGTGTCTACCCCAGCCCTGATTGAGGCTGATTGTCTCAGCAGTGGCACAAGTCATGGTAACTGGAAAAAGAACTCTGTTATGATTGGCAATGATGCCATCTTTAGATAATCAGATAAGGGGAATTTGAGATGGAGAGGCTGCAACGACCTTTCAGCCGTGCTCTTCAGTTTATTTTCTAATGCCACTGAGTTTTAAAGTTATTTGCCAACCAAGCGACCTGATTATTTGAAGTTGCTTAGTCACATCACATATTTATCTGTGCCTGCATCAGCACTCTGGCACTGAACTGAACTGCTTGAATGAAGGGAAACACAATTATTGTTCTCAGCTGCCCTTATAATGTGTTGGTTTTGAGACTTGATTTTGGTTAAGAGTGCTCACCCACCCTGAGGTGCAGCAGGGGCATGCCTGTGAGGGGGTATGGCCCGAGGAGGCATTGGAATCTGTGGTGATCATGCAGAGTGTGATCTCGGAAGTGGCGAGTGATCTTGCTGTCTGATGTACTGAAGAATAAATGGCTCTTTGCTGTGTCTTGGCCTGGTCCAGTCATTGTCTTTTGCTATGTTCTGTCTGTAGATGTCTGTCCTGTGAAGTTATTTAAAAGAACCCTGTCTATAAGTCAAGTGATTGCGTCCTTTCCTGCCTGGCAGGAACCCTGACAATGTCGTAACTGTTTTATTGGGTTCTTCAAAAAATAGGAATCAATTTAGCTAAAGGGTCAAATGGATTTGCACATCTAAGCAATCTTATGAATATATTGATGTAAAATCTCAATCCATGCAGAGGTGTGTGTGTGGGGTGAAGTGATTGTCAATGTGAAACATTGCTGCACCGCACAATGTTCACACAACGAAATGTCCTCTGCTTTTAACCATCACCCTTGGTGAGCAGTGAGCAGCCATGAAAGGCGCCCGGGGTGCAGTGTGTGGGGTTGGTGCTTTGTTCAGTGACACCTTGGCTGTTTGGGTTTCGTACCGGCAACTTTCCGATTATGGCTCCATTTCCCTACCCGCTAGGCCCAATTTGTGTGAATAGTTTAAAATTTCAGCAAAATATTTTAAAGTTTATTAACCAAAAGTATTGATTATTCTTCAGTTGACTAATTAGAACTGACAGATGAGAATGGGTATAAAGTTAATTATTAATGTAACATCAGATTCAAAGGCTCATCAATTAATCACTTTTCTGTTCCAATTTTGATGTGTATTTCTTGTAGAAAATAAACAAACTATGCATGCAGTCGGTAAACACACATTCCATGACATCAGTACATTACACTGTTACCAAAAGATAATGCTCTGATCAAAGATTAATACAACGCAAATGACTTTTGAAGGACGTATTTCTTTTTTTATGATATAGTTACACATTTCTGCTCGTAAACACATAATGATGTCACTGGAGTCAAAGACTGACAGACTTGATTTAGATTCAAGAGAGATTTATTGTCAGAACAACAGTATACACAGACCCCCCCCCATAGTGCGATCACAAAAGAAATATATATTGTACATAAGGTTTAGTTTAAATTAAGTGCAGACTAAAAATTTCTATACATTAAACAAGGACAAGATCATATAAGATACTTCAAAGGGGCTGTGCATTTGTGCAGTAGACTGGTTTGAGTATATGGCATATTTCAAAAGCGACACAAAATGTTAATGTGCAAAATGAGCAGATTTAGAGTGAAATGGCAGAAGGTGCTTAAGGCTGGAAGTGTATTGTAGAGTTTTATCATTTTTTTTGGAGATGGCAGTGTGTTGAGAGCTCTGACTGCTTGGGGCAAGAATAAACAGGGCTTAATGCTTACTCTTAAGCACTATTATCACATTTATTAGAACAATCTGTATCAGGTTACCCTATCATAAGGCCTTGCAACAAAAGACTGGGGTAAACAGAATTTACAAGGTAATGCGGAAATATGTGATTGAGAGGGAGGCAGGTGAACCATAACTGCAAATATGATGGGAACATAACATCACAGGAAGGGCATCCAGTGTAAAACATTTACCAGGTCAACTTTGTGGAAAACCAGATCTGTCCATTTGGAGTTCCAAGATTGTGATGGAGCTGGCGGACACACACGGACAGCCCTGACTCTGGGGCGTGTTTTGAGAATGTTCCAGTATGTTGTCTATGTTGACTCCCTGATTTCCTGATTGTGTTCTTCTGTGTTCATGAGTATAAATGTATGCCTGCTGTGTCATGTCCTTGTCTGGTCAATTGTTGTTTTCCCTCTGCTTGTGTTTTATGTTCTGTGTGTGTGTGGCCATTGTGACTTGTCTTTGGTAATTAAATCCCCTTTTTGTTAGCTGTGTCCACTTCTTGCTCGGTCTTGCAAATCACTCACACAATCTATTTTTTTATCTTTTAGTGATAACTTTGATCCACATTGATTTGTTGAACATTAGGGTGGATCCCATGCACATTTTTGCTCAAAATTCCCATGATGATGCCACCATCCTATCTTTTACTTCTGAGTAACACGACCAGTCGGCATCCTTGTGGATTTCTTTCTGCATCTTAGAATCCGTCCAAGCAGAAATGAATTTGCTTTCGAATGCTCCTCACTTCTTTTAACTAAATGCCAATGTCTTGCAAATTAAAACTGCTGTAATTTTATTTTATCTTTATTAAGATAAAAGAAAATGATTATCTTTTATCTTTATTACTAATGATAACAGATGGAAAGATATGAACTGGCATATTTGTATGTGTCTTAACTGTGAGCTGACGGGGGAGGGAAGCGCAGAGGCGGGACATGCTGGGAAGGAGTTTTATTACAAATAAACAATAAATACAAACAAACAACGTCGCGGTGGCCAAAACGGGGAATAAAGGGGAATCAACATAAACTAGTCCACAGGCGTGTGGCGTTTGCCGGAAAAATTCACACATTCCCAAACGTGCACTTATGCGCTGTCCAGATTGGGCACAGGTGATGAGCCCAGTTGCAGTCAATCCTCCAAGGGTTATGCCCCAACAGTACCATCCGTGGAGGTGGACGGCGGCAACCACAGGGCTCCTGCCCTGCTGTATCCTCCCCTTGGAGGACCCAGTACCACGGGCTGGCTCCCCGGCATGGTCCGGTGTGGCGGGCCTGGTCCCTCGGGCTGGCTCCCCGCCGTGGTCAGGCGTGGTGGCCCTGGTCCCTCGGACTGGCTCCCCGGCGTGGTCAGGCGTGGCGGCCCTGGACCCTCGGCCTGACTCCCCGCCGTGGTCCCGCATGGCGGCCCCAGACCCTCGGACCTGCACACAAAAATCACAGTCAATCCATCCGGGTATGTGCGGGCACTGTCTTTGCACATCCCCTCTGATGTGTCTTGCGTCCTTCCCTGCACCGCGCAAGGAGTTGGTCCCGGAGCCTCCAGCGACCGTTCCAGGCACCCCAGGCTGGTACCTTCTGGGATCATGCAGCCCCTTTCACTGCACGTCCCTGGTGCCAAGGTGGGAGCATTGCCAGAATATCCGGCTAGCCCCTTCTGCGTCTGTTGGGACAAGCAGGCCCTCTTCCTGCCTGCCCCAGCTGGGTCCTCCATCAGTGGTCTAGCCTCTGGAGACGGACCCTGGCCCATGCCTGGCCCGCCCTCCTCACTGGCTACCAGAGAACCCAGCTCAATCACTTCCCCACCTACCCTCCCCTCAGGAGGAGCCCCCAACCCAAACTGCACACCCCCAAAAAATTCTTTGGGGGACCATCCCCCCGGCTGGACTTAGGGGTATTTTGGGGCTCGTCCACCTCATTATGGACCAGTGCAGCCAGGTTAGGAATTCCCTCCCTGGGGTTCGGCTCCGCTGCTGGGTCACCATCTGGTGGACATAAAGAGGGCAAGTGATGGCGACATATGGACACTAATACCACGCACACACACAGAGACAGAGACATGGTTGTCTGGCTCCCTCCCTGGGCTCTCCGGGACCTCCTCGGGGGGCACAGCCAGGATCTCAGGAGGCGCGACCTTCTTGCCACCCTCCAGTGCTGGGTCTTCTTGCCCCGGATCCTGACTGCCGCTGGATGTGGTGGAGGGGCAGAGTTCGATCCCTGGCTCAGGGTCTGGCTGATCAAACTCCGCCTTCAATCTCTTCAGGAAGTCCCGACATCACATTCTCTCTTTCTCTCCCCGCTGCCAGAGGGCGGCACCCCAGCCCAATGCTGACCCATTCAGACACGCGATGATGGTGATGATTTTATCCGCGTCTGAAAGGGAGGGATAAGCAGCAACACATTGGTGGAGATGGTGGTAGGCGTGTGGCGTGGAAGGTGGTGGACGTCTTCTCCAGCAGGCGGGGGCACTGGTGATGTGCTGCCGTTCAGCTGGGGAACGTCCGGGCAGAGGGAAGGTGGGTCGGCGACCAGAGCTGGGAAAGCATCTTCCCTGCGAGGCAGTTCCGGCAGTGCAATTGCTGGCTGGCGACCTCCTGTCGCCTTGTTCCACCAGCTTACCCCCGCATCGCCGTCTTCCTCCTCGCTGTTGTCGCACCTCTGGAAGTCACGTGGGTCTTCATGGACGTCACGACGATCTCGGACATGCGTGCTGAGCAGAGCACCGACCGCCCAACAAAAATCCATGTCATCGTTGCTTTCGTCATCCGTGTCCTCCCACCAGTGACTTCGAGGGAGGACACAGTCAATCCCGACTCTGGTCAATCCTGATAGTATGCCAGTTTCTTAGCTGCTGGGTTTCCGCTGAAATTTTCCTGAGGGGTGGAGCAAACTTCCTGCTACCAATTCCCATCTTGAAAGCAAAGTGATTGCCATTTTGTGAAACACTCCAGCACAGCACACAGTGACAGAACAAATTGTGGTTTCTGCATTTAAAACATCAACTTAGTGAGCAGTGGGCTGCCATGGGAGGTGTGTGTGGGGACGGTGCTTTGCTCAGTTGCTCCTTAGTGGCACCATGGCAGATCGGGATTTGAACACACAACCTTCCAATTACGGGTTCGATTCCTTACCTTCTAGGCCACCACGGATCCTCATTTTAAATAATCTGAAAGTGATTTAAGTGACACAAATTTAAGGAGAATTTCACCCACATTTTAACTTTAGACAGATCCACAATAAAAGTCTTTGCTTTATTCAATAGCAATTCAGAGAGACACTACTTTCAGTGCTCTACCTTGTGCAATGAAAGACTTGCTATACTATATGCTTTAGCACGCTTGATTTTGTTTTGTTAAACAGCTGAAGATAAGCCTGCAGTGGGCAGAGAGCCATACAGTATCGTATTGGCTAGGGCCATGTATTGGAAAAATGTCAAC
Organism: Denticeps clupeoides; assembly: GCF_900700375.1. Lineage (NCBI taxonomy): Eukaryota > Metazoa > Chordata > Actinopteri > Clupeiformes > Denticipitidae > Denticeps > Denticeps clupeoides. The sequence continues at coordinate 17,293,598 of NC_041723.1, forward strand.
AGAACAGAAACCACTTTGGAGAAGCTTACCCCAAAGGCTGCAAGAATGACTTCATTAAAAGTTACCTTTTTTTTTCTCTTTCATTCCTGTGCTCAGAAGCCTGTGCTGTAACTTTGGTTAACCTGTGAGCACTCGCTCCTCAGGTCCCAAAGGATCCAAGCACAAGGAGATCTTTAGTCTTTAGCTCCTTCAGCTCAGCACCAAACAGTGCTGAGGGCTGTTATATATTTATTTACCCTTGAAATTTCTTGACACACTTACCAGACAGTATGTCAATTGGTGAACCCTGGTACATTTAACAACAGAATCTAGTAATTACACTTCCCCAGCGGTATACTCTATTTACTTCTAATTTAATAATTATTACACCAAGAATAATACTACATTCAATACAACACAACATTAAGACCTCTTTTTGACTTTGATGCAGTTCTGATGCTCTTGGACTACTGAAATCCTGGCACCCATATGCATGTGTAGCACTGTGTGTTTTCACACATTGTAGCAAAATTTGAATTAAAAGTTAATTAGCCTTGGTTTCCTCACTGTGTGGAGTTTGTTTCTTGCATAGGGTCTCTGGTTTGTTCCCGTCATCCAAGTGCATGCACAACAGGTGAACAGGCAACTCTAATTGAACATAGGTATGGGTGAGCGAGTGGATGGTGTATGTGTGCCCTGCATTCAGAACTATGCTTCAGAAATACACAATGCTTCCACTGAGGACCACCATAAAATCTAATGCGATGTGATCACTAATTCTTACTATTGTCTAAACATTGAACAATTCGATCCATCCTGACATCCATCCTATTGTTACGATGTATGTAGACCCCCTTTGAATCTGTTTTCTTTTTTTATGGCCTGTATTTTGTATGCTACCTAACCATATGAGCCTAGATATGCTGACCTTGTGTGTGAGAGAAAGGGAAATGCAGCCAGACGCATGCAAAGAATTCATGATAAGAGCCTGAATTATGCACATAATACTCCCATTGAATTATTGAGACACAGCAGACTAAAGTGATATTCTTACAGACTGACATCATAATGAATAATCATATTAGTAAATTAATAACAGCAGATATACTCCTGACACGATTTGGCTTCTACAGAAGTGAACTACTGAAGATCAAAAAGAGAAAATTCCCCTTTATCTAGGAAGCTGGTAGCTGTGGTGCTCTTCCAGAGGTTTAGGTCAGCTGGGTCACTTGCATTGGCTGGAGGCACAGAGTCAGTCTTCGGTCAGCAGGAGGGGAGTAAGGATATGATTGCATGGCCAGGATGCTGAAAAGCCTGTAATGCACCCTAATCCTTCTCTACTTGTGAGTGCCAGAGACAGAATACAGAGAGGGCTGAGCTCAACTCACCTAGCAACTGAGTAAATAAGCCACACCGCTGGATGCCATTTACACCACATTTCTCAATAGCATCAAAGCAGCGGGGGGAAATCTCTTACTCTCCACTCCCCAATCATTCTGTGACCTGAAAGCAGCCTGAGACCAGTGAGAACTATTAACAATACGTTCAATTTATGTCAAAACCAAATGGCCTTCCATAGACACATGGATTATGAGCTGGCAACCAGTTCACAAAGGACTGAAGGAAATTGAGATAGAATATTTGTTTTTAATTAGGAAGAGGTGATTGCTGTCAATTTAATTATTCCAGCAGAATGACAATTTTCTTTAATGGGACATCCAGGAAAAGATGTCCTACACTTACGTACAGATCTTGCTACAAGCTTATAGACAGTTGGTTGGCATGGTAGTAACCCTGCTTACTACCAATGTTTCCCAGAGCAAGAAACTTAATTCCACATAACTGTATTAGAGCTTTAGTTTGAAAGGTGTAGGCCACACCAACACCTCTTATAACACAATCCAAGCCCTTCAACAATGTGTATGAAGTTTATATATTTTAGATGATTATTAAATACAAGGGGATAAGCACAGGTGCCTGAATTTTTATGTTCATAAAAAAAAAAAAAAATCAAAGCTCTGATTGATAGGAGAATAGCCAAAAAAGAAGTTGCTGCCTGTAGACAGTGAAACTGCAGATGTAAGTGCCAAGTCTTCCACATGCTGGAGGCTCTAAAGACTTTTCCATTTAGTTCTGCCAGCGAGAAACATAGTCTGTCATCCATATCCTTAAAATTGATTTTAACAAGGATGAACCAATTATAGTAATGAATTAATTAAGTGCTCAAGCATGTGTAAAATCCCCAGATTTGTTTTCTTTAGAAAAGATCTTGATACGTTTAAAATTGTCTACTAAAAACTGATTGACTTACTGAAAAAGCTCATGTCCTGCACATATCTATATAATGCCAGCGCTCTGGTGGGCAAAGTCAGTTATGATCTTTATTTCTTGGTCATGAGTACACAGGACTTTTCAATCACTATAAAGCTTAAATCATGAATCCATGCTACCTTTGGTTAATTTGCACTGATATTGAAAGATGGCTGAAACTGTATAGCTGTGTAGGGCAGTTTTCAGAGGGCTCGGCAGCATGAACTCGGTGTAATCCCAGCATCACACCTCTCGTGTCACACAAACACCTTCAGGTGGATTTCCTATGGCTTAAACTCTAATTTGTGTAACCCAGCAACCTACTTGTCCCAGTAGTTAAATCAGCGTAAGCCAGGCGTTCACTAGTGCACTATCCTCTCTGAAGAGCCCAGACGACCTGTTTCCACGCTTTCAGTGTGATTGGATTTAGAGGATTACACTCCTGCCATATGCCAGTTTCTGGGTTTAAAGGGCGATGCCCCTATTTGTCATATCCAGATTCATCAAAATGTTATTGGTAGTGGCTAAACAGGGAAGGCAGGTAGATCATATTGGAATATTACCGGTAGCAGGCATGACTAACTACCAGAAACATAACACAATTCCTCAGTCTACAGGATGGATGCTACTCCTTATTATGATTTGCTTTATGCACTTTAAATTAATTCTGGGTTTGAAAATGCATTGGCAAAAGTTTTATGTTCCTGACGCGACCCTCACCGTTTAGCCAGGCTCGTATCACTCTTTTTGGAGGATAAAGAAATTAGTATTATAACAAGTAACCCCATACTGCGATAATGTTTGCCAGTGGGCAGGAGGTTGAACAGTCCTTGTGCAGTGTTGGTGGGATTCCTGAACACTTTGGGGGATCTGTTATGACCCTGTGACTGGTTAAATGTGAGAGGAAGATTCACATTTTCTCTGTTATCCTGTGACTCCAAAATCAATTATCTGATTATATGATCTTTATCATCTTTTATGAACTGTTCTGTAGATTTTAAATCTCATCATTATTCTTTTAAGAATAGTAATGGTAGTCCTATTCTACAAGTACCACCTGCTAGACTGTTTTCATTTAAACCTTCTGTTCTGTCATTAACTTGTTAATTTGATGCCAATTTAATAAAGGCCGGAATGATAATCTTTTGACAACAGATGCTCATCAATCTGCTCTGTACTGAAATACTCAGTAGACTGGTACTAAACTGTTACTGCATTATATTGTGGGGACATGCCACCAAGTAAGAGGGACTTAGTTTTCTGCCATCTGACCTATCCATTGCTTTGGCTGTTTACAGATTATGTATATTCAACCTGATGATTAAATTGTTCTTGACAATTTTACATCTTTCCATTCATGTACTACTAAATGGCTACAGATTATGCGCTTTGTATACTCCATTATAAGGCAGTGGGATGGGTCTTGTCCTAAATTGAGCTACCATGACTTCTGGCTTCAGTTAACCCTACAAACTGAGCAACCACCTGCTTTTGGAGTATCAATGGACACTCAAGACTGTAATTAGCTTTAGGTTTCTCTTAATGGCCTTATAATGTGAAACACTATTACAAATAAATATAATATATTTCATATTCCAGGAATAATACTATACTATGATTTTTTTTTATAGTTTTGTCCCATCTGTATGTGGCTCTCAAATTTTAAGAATAAACAATTCAAGTACAGTTAATGTCACATATGTTATAAAAATAATGTTTATATATTCATACTCGTTTTCATGTTCGTTTCTCAAATCTTAAATTGAGGCAGTGGTGGTTAAGGAAGCAGCTCCCATAATCAGAAGGTTGCTGGTTCGAATCTGAGGTGCCACTAAGCAAAGTACCGTCCCCACACACTGCTCCCCAGGCACCTGTCATGGCTGCTCACTGCTTTTGTTTTTGTGCACCATGTATTGTCACTGTGCTGCAGTGCATCACAATAACAATCACTTCACTTTAAAATCTACAGTGGTAGTAGCCAATTGTTTCTCATATTTTAAGTTGTTATCAATGCACTTGTATTGCATTTGACCCTTCTATGAGCACTTATTTTATAGTTAATCTATCATCCTGTAGATTCTGCACAGCCCATAAAAGATCTTAACCCCAAATATCCTAGAGGAAAATATAAATGATCCCAAGGATATTGGAAACCAAAGCCAATTTCATAGTCTTCAGCTTTATTTATTTTATTATGCCATTTCAGGGGATTAACGCCATGTTATTGGATCCCACTTCCTGTGCAGTAAACCATATACCCACTGGAGGCTGCCATATAGGAATAAGAGATAATCGGACACCATAGTAATGGAATCACTGATAACTACAAAAATGTAGTGCGGCCAGCGAATGACAAATAATATTTGATGCAAGACAGACATACCACTCTGGCAAACATTTCAAGTAATTTCTGTTTTATTATAAGTATTTTATATAAGTATTCACTGGACTGTCCTTCCATAATGTCTTAATCTCTTTAGAAGATTCTCATGTGCCTTCCCATGTTTATTCCATGGTGTATAGGTTGTAGGTGTGTGTGCGTGTACAGGAACACAGAAACTGTCATAAAAGCAGTGATTAATGTAGGCATAAACACCCAACTGATCTGAAATGACACCCAAAGTGCAGTCATTTACTTGACCAATAACAGAATAAGGAAACATGGAGTAAACAACATTCTTAAATGTCCATTCTGAGGTCATACATCTTACCTCTGGCCTCTCTCCCACTCACAAGCCTTGCTTCAGCCATGCTTCTGAATATGCCCAAGAGTTTTGCACAGTTTGGGCTTCAAGTGAGTGAAACGAGGTGGCCCTTCAGACCATGTATCGGAGGGGTTGTGTGCTGATGTCCAGGTGGCACTATGTGATTTGATGACCTGTCATGACATCTGGCTTCAGATAACCTTGCAAACTGAGCAACCTCCTACATTTGTAGTACCACTGGACAAGGTTTTTACTTCAGACTGTAATTAGGTGTCTTAATGGCCTTATAATGAAAAAAAAAAAACCTTTCTGGGAGGTATCTGATGGAGAAACACCGGTCACAAATGAAACTCAAATCCGTTTTATCTCTTAGTTCTCAGTATATATCAGTGTCTGCCACTGAAGAACCTAACTATCCTTTTTACTGCAATTTCTTTTCTATTATAAAACGATGACCTTATTGTCCATCCAACTGGACCACCCTCTCTGACGTTGCTATGCGCTCTCCACCAACTCAGACATGCCCCTCAGTGGAAGGCCTGATGAAAATGGTGAGGACGTGCCTATCCCCTCGAGAGAAGAGGCAGTGGAATTATCTGTATATGTGCATTTATTGTTGGGATGTTTGTCCACAGTTGATTTGGCACTTGCTTTGCACAGGTTTGCATTCATATTGGGCCTGAAATCTACACCTAATATGCAGCTGTTTTTTGCTCCTCTTTCTGACACATTTTTGGTTCAGCAGAAAAAACACAATAGCAGTGACATTAAATAATTAATAAGAAATTATCTTGGTGGATGAAATGAGAAAAGTAGATTCATTTTTCAGTCTTGAGAGTTAATTTACCAAATTATTTGTTCACTGGAACGTAACTCTGAAATGTATTATAGTATTAAAGCACCCAGAAAGACAACATAATACAGCTGACAGGGACTTGAAAATGCTTTTATCCCCATAAAAGAGTACAGCCGGTAATCCCCTCACTTTCAAAGTGTTACTCATTAAACACCTGCTTGAACAATATTAGGCGGATTCAAATTGTATTACAATGACTGGGGCTTTACTGGCAGGTCATGAATGCCTTTCATGAATTCTTTATGAACATCACAAGGCTTCAACCTGAGTCTGTGGATCACTTCCTTTGTAATGAGCCAGAGTTCAATGTGCAGTGTATTTGTCTTTGTAAGCCACCCTTTTCAATATTGATGGACACATCAAAGTGTATCTAATTGTTTTTGTGTTTTATATGCTGTTGCATCTCATAAACTAAGAAATAATTAATAGCGTATGGTTTGTTTAATGGCTTCTCGGAACTATGGCTGGGACATACTGAACATACTGAAACAAAAAACACAATATATATTAATAGATACAACCATGACACTCATTGCCGTTTTCAGCCATTTTTAGTCTTTTCTTGTTTTGAGCCATAGATATAAGCACTAGAGGTCGCGTTTAGCCTCTAAGCATGCATCAATTCTGCCGCCATTTTGGGACGAGGTTCCAAGATCATCCAAACACTCTTCTTTGACTGTCAGTGCCAGCAAAGATGATGCACTTTTGCACCACCTACAACTGTAACAACGAGTGAATGAAGAAGACAAAAGATAAAGGCATAACATTTTATAAATAATATTTTATTTTGACATTGTGTCATATGTTTCCAAAATTATACAAACAGGCTGTTGGTGGGTGACCTCTTGCCCCACCCAACAGATTTCTGTACTAACACCTGTATATAGGCAGCTCATTGTCTATAGTTCTTGACAAATCTATACAAAATTTCTGCCCTATCTATATTTCACGTTCCCATTCCACCTCCCCGCCTGCAGGGGGGGCACCCACAAGGCCGGCCACCCGGAAGTAGACGTGGAAGAAGTCGCCATCTTCTATAAACATCAGTCAGCCATCTTCATTCCTCGCCCTCTCATGTTTTACCTTTTTGTACCTTTTTTCCTTTTTTTCCCCCTCTGTACTATTCAGTGCTTCATGCTGACCTTCCTTTGTTGGATTATTCTTCTGGATTTGTGTGTTCTGACCCCTGAGGGGGCAGGGTTGAGGTTCCCCACATGCACTATTAACCACAAGGGTGTGCTCACACATACAGGTGTGCATACAGGGGTATACAAAAGGGATCACACAACACGACTGAACCTGCCTTGAATTACTAATACTGTGTGCTGTTAAATAATTCATATTTATTATTTACTGACACTTATACAGATGTTGGTTGTCATTGTGGTTTTATTTTTTAAAAATAAATTGTGTTTATTTTTTTGTTTATGCAGGTTCTGAAGCAGATATTCAGAGTAAGTTTTCTATTGTCTTCCTTTTTTTCCTCCTTTCCCTACTCTATATGTTCTTCCCAACTTCACATTGTCTCCCCCCTTTTCGCCTGTCCCCTGGTCTTGTGTGTCATGATTAAATAAGTTAATTAAGAAAATACAAATACTATAATTTAAAAACAGTGAGCCCTGGCAGTGAATAATGACAGCACAGATACACATACACATTTTAATGTGGCCAAAAAATAAAAAAATAAAAATTGTCTTCACGCATACCTCACCAGTGCTCCCCGAACAGCGCGCATATTTTATTCAACTTGCGGTCATCAAGGAGTCACTATCAATATGCAGGTTGTCTCCCTGAACTTCTTGGAGTCTTGGGATATCTGGCAGGTGTGTGTCTCCATTTAAAAGTAATGTAATGTAAATACAAAATATACAAATTTTGGCAATTTATATTGTGAAAAATACCCAAAGCTGATCTCTGAGCTGAATTTTATCACAATCATCACTGATCAGTTTGCTGTCTGGTGTCAAATTAATTTAGCTTCACCTCTAATGTACAACATCAGAGGCCAAGAACAATTTGATATGGCAAAAATTTTGTAGTAAAGGGTTTTGCCATTTAGAGAGTTTATAAAATTGAATATCAACATTTGCTTTCACATTGTGAGCATAACTTTGGAGTTAATCAACAAATTTGCCATCTGCCTTCTGAGAGAAAACACAAAATTTCATAGGAAATCAACTTGTCTTTTAGGCCTTTACCAAGACAATTATTCTTACAGTGTGGAATCATTAAGGAAGCAATGAAAGTGTCTTGTAAACAGAGCTGGACAGTAATTGCAAATGATTCCCTGAAGTTCCCCTCCACTTTATTTTCAGCCTCAATGCATTATTTCCTAATTATCTTGGTTTGCGCATGGTAGACTGTTTGGACAGAAGGTCACCCTTCGGCATGAGAGAAACAATCATGGTGGATTTCATTGTTGCAGGCAAGTCCCCAGCCAGAGCCATATTTTAATGATATCCCTCTCAGGGGACTGTGGATCATAAAAACTGGTTTAATGCTATTTGAGAGGTAAATATCTATCATAGAAGCACAGTCTTTATCTTAACACCAATCATCCGAGTGGCCTTTTCCATTAAATTTTTAAAAAGACGAATGAATGTAAAATCAGATGGACCCTGTTGTTCTTTTGGTGCTGGGTTTCATGTAGCCCAGTTGTGCTGAGTCTGTTTTTTCGTTCTAACCAGCTCATGCTGGATCTTGTTTTTTGCACAGATGTGATGAATGCTTCATTCTTTCTTCCATGATTCCAGTTTTAATATGAACCACTTTGTCTGCAAACATAGCAACATAAGAATCACAGTAATTACCTTTACCATTTCCTTTGTATTTACGGCTACTAAGTAACTAGCAACATATGTATGTCATGGTCAGCCATTAAAATGATTAGCATGATATTTACAATGTCCCCCAGTCAACATGTAATACTCATTATTATATTTCTCAAACCATTCTTCAATAACCATCACACTATTCTGTGAAGGGGTGTACTTGGTCAGCAACAATGTTTAGGCAGGTGGTTAGTTTGAAAGTAACATCCACATGACTGCAAGACCTAGGTTAGCACACAGCACACATCACACTGCTTCTACCAGTTTGCCTTCTAACTATTGGGATTCCTGGTGCCATGTTATAAAAAGCCTGCCCACCAGCCCATAAACAAAATACAACTATGAAGTGAAGGATTGACATCAGAGATTGCATTGACCTTGTTAATCTGAACTATTAATTATTAGTTAAGTTAATTAGTTAATAGTCATGGCACAATAGAAGTTATACGACTAACTTTGTTATTCTAATTTATTAAAAACTATTGCTGTTACATGTAAACATTGAATCAATGTTCCAGAAAAACCCAAATTTGTCCCAGAACAATTAGATTGATCTTTGATTTTTGTGCCCTGTCCAGAAAGAACCTCTGATACAGGAATACAGTGGTCATCCAGTGCCCACAAGACTTTTCCATCTTGGGCCTTCAGGCCATTTGTTGCCCTTGGTGATTGTTCACCAAGTGGAGGCCACAGCTTGGAGATAAAGTGGGGGTCTCCATTAACTCTCAGGACTGTTGTGACGTCCCGTGGCAGACTATGGGTGTTTTCTGTTGTGTGTGTGTGTCTCTCTCTCTCTCTTTCTGTCTCTGTAATGTTGCAGGGTGGCTTCTCATCAGCCCATGATTGGACTGCTCCCTCTTCCTGCCATGATTGGTAGGCTGTAATAAGGAAGAGGATTCAAAATGGCGGCTGCTTTGGGACAAGAGGAGGAATGTTGGTGAAGAGAGGAGGTGTTGGTGAAGATAGAATGTTGGTGTGAGAGAAGAATGTTGTTGGTTAAGTGAAGGATTATGACCAGAAGACAAGACTTAGACTGCCCAGACCTGTTTTGTGTGTGTTTTTGTTTAAATGTCCTTGTTGTAATAAAATATTAGCCTTAAGTGTTGTAGGAGTTTATACTCCTATGTCCCATTTTGTTATGTCCCTGACCCTAGACCGGGGATGTAACACTGTGGCAGTGCACAGAAGGACACATCTGCGGGAGTTTAATGCGAACCAACAGAACAGTACATGATACATGAAAAACAAAACATAAAAGACAATGAGCGCACAACGTTAGAACTGATCAGTGCAGATACATTTGTATTATTGGGGTTGAAAACAAAAGATTAAAGGATAAATTTAATAAAGTCCCTGAATCTTCAGACACTAGGTGGAAAGGATTATTAAAAGGATTATAAAAAAATATATTAAACATTTCTCCAATCTTAAACCAGTCATTTTTTTTAGACTCATCTTGATTGGATGGCAGTTAAATGCCGTCCACAAAAAATCAGCCATCTCTGCCGTGAGGCCAGCATCCAAAAAGGCATGTCCAACTTAATCAAGTAGAACGTTGGAACTGCCACTTTCCTTCCACCTGTTCATACTTTTAATCAGCAGCATGCCATTTGAGAGTGTCCGAAGTGGATAAGTCATTGTGGTATAAAGGCTCTTTTTTTATAGGACTGCATTGTGTGAGAACCACGAGTGAACAGGTCAGAATTTTAGTTTGAAAAGCTCATTGAAAAGGCTTTATAAATGACTTTGAGGAAATTATTTCTAGCCCTTGCAGCACTGTTCATTGAAGAAAGAAGAAAAAATGGCCATGAAGGCCAGAGCACAGAGCTGACACAAGACTCACAGTACAGGCACACTTTTATACTTTTATGCTGCTACTAGATTACTAAGAACATGGCCATATGATGGTCAGCCATAAAATGATGGGTTTAATGTTTAGTAAGTCTCCCAGTCAACATGTCAGACTCATTATTTGATTTCTCCATACATTCTTGAATATATTTTTTCAGTGTGGTAGGATACAATATGGAGGGCACTGCCATCTAAATAATATTTCCATGAAACGGTGTGTACTTGGTCAGCAACAATGTTTGAAGAAATAATTTGTAGTCCTTGCAGCATCATTCATTGAAGGAAAAAAAAGGTGGCCATGAACACTAGACCACAGAACAACATAAGAAGCACTGTGTATTCAATTCACAGTGGATTCAATTCACCATTGAATCCATCGTATTTAAAAGGGGCATGAATGGCTTCTTTTACAACTGGCATTTCAAAATAAAGGTAATAATGTGTATGCACTTGCCATGTTACCTTGAAAAAGGCTAGCATTGGAAAGAAAATCCGCTGTATATAGAAAAAAAAACAGCCCACCAGTAGATTCACAGTATTATGCCAGTGGATATAAATGCAAAAAATACTGCAAAAAAAAATCATTTAGATTTGTGCAGCGTCTGACTCCTCCCTGTTTAATCAATAGTTCCTCAAATAACTGGAGTCTGCACCATGGACAGCTGCCCAATGGATTGACTACATGGATATAACATGGATATAAACGTAAAGTACAAGAATACCAATTTTTTTGGACCTACTGCTTCATATTTTACAATTTGTTGTAGTTAATTCTAGTAAATTTCACCAAGAAGTGAAACATGTTCTTACAAACCACAAACTTACATGTACCACAAACATGTGCCTTTATAAGCAAGCATTTCAATTGTGAACTGAATTCTACAGATGCAATCAGTCTTGCAACTATTTCCACATATGCAGCAATGGGGCACCACAGTCCCATTTCCTTGCAGTTTGGCTTGGTTGCATTGGCTTTAAACCATGTGTGATACTTTATTAAGTACTAGATTGGGGGTTTCTGAAGCAAATTGATATATGTCTGAATGTCATGTTCCTGTCTAGGTGGAAGGAACGTGGACAATTTGTGGAAAGGAGAAACAAACAGGCCAAACCAAAGTGCAATAAATGTGTCTTTATTTACAGTGCGAGAAGTGCTATACACATCCAAACCAGCTAGTGCTATGTACACACCACAAAACCCACACAAACACACACAAACTATATACAACACTATCACAGAACCTAACATGCTAACAGAGGGGGATTCACACACATGCAAATACATACACGGGCAGAGGAGGGGACACGTAGGAGGGAGAACACCTAGAGGCAAGAACAAAGCATGCTAAACTGTAACTCAAAGAGCACACAACTCCACTCCAAAACTCCTCTGAGCACTAGGCTGCTGTCTTCTAGTCTCAAGACTCCTCAAATGCTGGCAGCAGACGAATCACCAACCAATGGGTGGAGCCAGCAATCAAGCGCTCCTCCCCTTCAGGTCTTAAAGGGTAAAACACACATACAGACGAACAGAGGATCCCCACTATGGCATGCAAGGATGGAAAGATGGAAGCAGTAGAGTGAGATTTGTAGTTTTACAGCATTAGTGTAAAAAACCCAAACACTGCATACAAATGCAACAGACAGTCGGGGAAACATTGCAAGAGTAAGATACTGAGAAATTACAAAAATGCTTTGTGTTTATTGCAGATATAAATTGTAGAAGTGAATCATGTCAGATATCTTGCATGGAGTGCTCTGAAAAGGCTTGCTAGACCTCTAGTTGCCATGACAACTGCTCAACACCAGGGTTCTGGAGGGAATGCACATGTATAAGTTCTGGGGCCTCAAAATACAAGCAAGCCAGGCCAAACTACAATCAAAGGGAACCATGCAAAAATAGCATGGATTCACTGTTCCATATGAAATGGACAGGTTTCCAAGGCCATAATCTTTATTTCTTAGTCTCAGCAGAGCTGTCTGAAAAGAATTCCAATCAATGGTCACACCCACAAATGCAGTCATCAAAAAGCACTCAATGCACTCATCATTTCCATTAAAGTCATGATAGTTTGAACAAAAAGTAAGCATGGAAATTAAATCAAGGGTTTTAGGGGGGTTAAAATCATTTGATTTGCACAATATGACAAATTACATTTAATAATATTTGTAGAGGCGTATTTTGTGAGCATTGCAGATGCCTCAGTCAGCCACATGGTCTAACAATCAAAAATATACACCGATCATCCATAACAATAGCACTATTGAATTTAATTGGTTCTGTCACTACACAGGGGGATCCTGCTAGCAAAAGGAGAACCCATTCAATATTGGCTGATAATGCAATGGCTGATCGTGTAATATCACATGATGTGTGCATGTGTGGAGGGGAGGGTGGTGTGTGGTTCTTTTCGTGCTGTTACGTAATACATTAATTTGATTATTGCATAGTATTTTTAGATATTTCAACTCAATGGTACTACTAAAAGCCCTTCACACAACCCTCTCCCACCTCGACAAAAAAGATTCCAGAATGCTGTATTTTGACTTCAGCTCAGCATTCAATACTATCATCTTTCAGAAGCTTGTAATGAGGTTGGACCTGCTGGGAATAAGCTCTCCACTCTGCAGCTGGATCTTGGACTTCCAAACAGACAGGCCTCAGTCTGTGTAACACCTCCAAGGTCCTCCAAGGGATGCATGCTGAGCCCACTGCTGTTCACTCTGCTGACACACGACTGTGCTGTACAGTACAGTTCGAACCACATCATCAAGTTCGCAAGTGACACAACAGTGGTGGGACTAATCACGAACAACGATGAATCTGCTTACAGAGAGGAGATAGAACATCTGGTGGATTGGTGCAGGAACAATAACCTGACTCTCAATGTCAGGAAGAAACCGACTGTCCCCACCCCACTGCACCAAGGAGAATGGCAGCAAAGGGTAAAACACTACAATGTGTGGGGATTCAAGATGGCGGTCGGTTTTGAAAGACTAGAATGACCCCACCCACGTCTATTTCCGGGTGGCCATCCGCACGCCCCCCTGTGGTCAGAGGGTTGGGGTTGGAGCTGTGATAGCGTGCCTCCTTTTAATTTTAGAAATATTTTCATGGGACTTTCAAACTGCTGCATTTAATGGTGTAATTAATCTCTCATTGCAGATGGATACCCTGGGGACTGTTCTCTTTCTTAGCAGGGGAGAATATGACTTTTTTTTGTATTGTGGATTAATTCAGTTGTTTAATCATCTCCATCAACCTTCACATAAAATTAACTTTTTCATAGCACAGTGCTCATATATCCTTTGATGTTGCAATCTAAACACTTTTCACCACACTCACACTACATTAAACATGTGCATGTCATTTCAAGATCTATTCACCCAGATTTTCAGAGTTTGTGTTATTGTGCATGTGTGCACTCTTGAAACAAAAACAGGCACCACACACACATATAGTCACAAACAAGCACCCCCACAACAATCTCATTCTCCCCACTGCACCTACTAATGATAGCACAGCACTTGATTCTTTCCCTAGGATCTGTAAAAAGATCCCCCCCCCGTACTAATGGACTGTCACACACAGGCAGACACAAAGTCCCCATGCACATCTCTCATTAGCAGCAGGGTTTTATGTTGTCTTGCAGGAGATGTCAAGACACCCTTCATCTCAGTTACATTGTTTGCAAAGACAGCTCAAATTAAGCAGACGCGACATCTTGCCATTTTAAAAGTGTGCACAAACACTCCCCGAGCAGCAACACAGCCAAAAATGTTTTTTAAAAAAAGACCAGACCATAAAGCACGCCAGTTCAAGTATGATAAGAAAAGGATTAGTCCTTTTAATGAGAAAATGCATATAGATTAATTATCGAACTCTCTGCACTGTGAAAATGATTAAAGCAAACACACAGTTGCCAGCAGGTACAGTTGCTAAGGAGTCCATCCATTAGGTGTCAATCAATAGCAGTAACCTTTTAATGTTTCTTTCAGTTATCAATATGTAATTTTGTGCCAAATTCTTGAAATCTGGAACAAACTGTACTCGCGAACAGTTGTAACCAATAATGGGATCAGGAACTCTGTTGGGACACGAGTCAATGCTTGGAGGTACATTGAAATTTGTTATGAGAAATGTACTGTAAAAAATATAAAATACAATCAAGATTTTAATCAAGCAGATATTATGAATTCGGGGAGAGTAGGTGAAATTTGCACTCTGGAAAAGTGGTGGCTGAGCAGACCAAACCCATTCGCTTATGAAATCCACTCTAATAAATCTCAAGACTCGGCTCATTGTGAAAATAAGGAAGTGTGCACAAATGCTTAATTTGCCAAGCAACTGATTTGCAATTCATGGGAAATAAAATGCCTTTCCCAAGATGCCAGTAATAAATTTGAGGAAGCAGAGGAACAAGTATAAAATGTGCCTTGGTGCAGGAGTGAAATACATATTTGTATAAAAATGATCACTTTTGTATAAAAGTTATTACCTGTCAGGCAATTCTCCCAAACATTTTGAAGGACATCAGTTTCAAATTGTGCTTAAACAGCCAGCTTCACCTCAGCTTCTTGTCGGGGCTATGAGGACGGTATTGCTTTAAATAGTCTTACGTTCTCCTCACATAGTTTTTAGAATTAGAATCCATTATTTGCCAAAATTATTCAAACATATAAGAAAGTTAATAACATAAAGTGGAATAAAAAGCAATAGTATGTATTCAGTTCACACTGAAAAATAAACTAGTTCAAAGGTTTTTCAATTAATACAAATGGAAACTAACTAGTCCATGTTCATACAAATGTTAATTTTATATAAGTGAATGTGATTGTTTTTGTCACTGTGATACCCAGCATACCACACTGCACACAATGAAATTAGCTCCCTGCACTTAACCCACCTGGACAGTTCCTTAAGTACATTCTCTTTTTGAATGAATGGCTAGTCCTTTCTAATTTTGCTTTTTAATGTAATAGCACACACGTCCAGTGTTGATTAGTGTCTTACAGAAAGCCATGTCTCAGAATAAACAGGTTACAGATATAGAAAGGAGAGTCTTGAGAGGAGTGTGCTACATTTATGTATGTGAGGACTTGATTTGAAATCTGCCAATCTGCAACCAAACAATGTTTCTGTCCAGGACAAGAGGTGTAAGTTACAATCCTTTCAAAGATCTTGTATGAAAAATATCTAACTGTATAGATGTATATGTCCTGGTGTTATGAATATTTGAATGTGGCGTTATGGTTAGTTAAAAGGCACTATTTACATGGACATAGGACACTGGGCCCATTGCACCTTGATATTAAAAAATCAGAGAATATCAAGGGGCTAGTGTTTTACAACTAATAAGTATATGAATTAATAATTTCCAGTGCTTTTTTCCCCAAATAAAAATGACCGAATGGTCATTATATATCCCAGTCCTGATTTTTTAAGAAAAGCGGCCAGTGATCTTGAACATGTGGCATTTAAATAAATGCACCAGCATTCAGCAAACAGCACATTAATGCCAAGAATTATTCAGACACAAAATAGTAGCTTATTGGACTCTGTGCTTAAATCACAAGACAATAAGCATATTTTAATAATGACAGCTTTATATTATAAAATTTTTCCTGACCTGCATTCTTGGAAACTACAGTATATATAATTGGCAACATTAACATCAGTGATGCTCATGGCTCTTAATACCTGATGGATAACTTTGTTAAGTCATGCAAATGCTCTCACTCACTTGCTCGCTCACTATACTTAAACTTCATAATCCTGTTACTCTGTCATGGCTGCCAGAGCCCATTCTGGGGCTCAGTTGCAAATGTAACTTTCTTTCAGAATTTTAGCAATGATTCACTTACATGCAGCCACTGGGATTCCCAAGCCCGAGTAAATGGGGAGGGAAGGACAACCAGACCGGCTGATCCACTGTGGCGAACTTTAACATGAATTGTCAGCAGTCAAAGGGAGATAATTGGTCTTTGATACTTTGGGAGAAATTGTTTGTTGAGAATTAAGGTCGAAGAAGCCAAGTCTCTAAGTATGTTAAATACCCACAGTGTAATGTGGGTAGGAGTCCCTGTTTTTCCAGTGCAGGCTCAGGGTGCATGCTCATCGTCATTCTCTGTACATGAAGAGAGAGGGAGAGAGATGTGTGAGGAGTAAAAAATATGTGTTAAAGTTTACTAGAGCCGCTGGCGTGAATTTCTTCTTATGGGCTTCCCATTATTATTGTGTGAGCGGCAGATGACTATACTGGAATTCATCGCCATCCCCATCGGCTTAGAGACAGAGCCCTGTTGTAGTTGTTCACAACAAGGCTGCTAGCGATTGTCCGTCTTGCAGCCAGAGCGGTAATGTCTGTACTTCTGAGAGACTCTGACTCTTCTAAACACATTACAGACTTGATGTCAATTAATTAGTTTAATTACTCATTGAGTATATAAAAGGTGTACAATTACAATTTTGAACATTTGTTACATTGTCTATGCTCTGTTGTTAATAAAATTGTGCAGAGGCCACAGAGCAAAGAGATGAGAGGGTGGTTAGAATAGGATCCTCCTCTAAGGCAGTAGTGAGGGCAGACTTGAACCTAGAATAACTCACTCTTGAGGTACATAGTAGTTTTATAATGATGATGACATATAATCATGAAATCTTTGATCTCAAAGTTTAGCAATTGTATTTACACACTCGTGTGAAAATAAACTCTGATACTGAAGCCACAGTCTTGCCACAGATAGAGCATGTGTGGGCTGGTCAGGTGGGCAGGATGCACAGGCAGAGCTTTCCACAGAGCTCCTGGCTAGGTAGTCGGGGATTTAGGTCCTTGAATGATGACACAGCACACCCACCTTAGATATTCCCCTGTAAGGATTGGGCCTCCTGGAGAATGCCTGAATGGAGTATTCAGTTCTCTTAGTTGATGCGAAGGATGCGCAGAATGGATTTATAACTAGATAGACTTACACAGACAATTAAACACATTTCATTAAAGTGCCAATAAGATGACAAACATGATAATTTTGTCTCATTTTGGAAATAAAAACCAGTTTCATTTTACTCATGAGTTGCATTGCTACAACTCAGTGCTCTGGGTCCATTATCCACAATACCCAAAACTGAGACCAACTCCTTCTTATTAATTAGTTTGACAATGCTTGTGGGGAAATCCCATCCCTTAACTGATGTTTGCTCTCTGCTCTTCAAAATTGCCTATGTCCCATCATCACCTTAGGTAATTTAAGCACTTGTAATTTTCCCTTGGCTGTAAAATAACAAATGTGGCACTGGGCCATGATCACTTCCTGGGTTGCAGGGGTTAAAAAGGTCATACTGAACCAGGGGAAAACATGGCCACCACTCATTGTTCAGGAAAGTTTATTCATAAAACACTAGACTGGTTGTGGTAGACTTTTATCTTAAGAACACAAATTCATCGACAGTTTTTGGCCTTTTTTTTGTCAAATTTCACCTGATTGGCTAATTTTTCAGTCCACACATTATTTAGACTCTGATGTTCCAGACACAGTCAATACTGAGTTGACTCTGATTTTTGTTGTAATCAGAAGGTTGTGGATTCAAATCCCGAACCACCACAGGAAGTGGGAGGCTGATGAGGAGCCACCCTGCAACATTACAGAGAGACAGAAAGAGAGATAAAGACACACAAACAGAACATACATACATGTCATGATCCGGACCGGCAGGGGTTACTCCGGATCCGGAGTCCGGACCGGAGTTTCATGTTCGTCTCGTGTAATGTTCCCTGATCGTGTTCACCTGGTGTATATTTATATAATTGTATAAAACTATCCTGTTCGTGACTGTTCGCCGTCGGGTCATTGTGCGTGTTCATGTTCCCTTGTCTCGTGAAGTTTGTATTAAACCCCTGTCCTGTGATCGTGCGAATGCGTCCTCCTTCATGCCATGTCCAGTCCACCCGTGACAGAATGAGCCGATCTACGCCCCGCTGAGATCCAGGGAACCGTGGACGTCTGCTCCATAGTTCCATGTTCAAGATTCCATGTATGGACGTCCCCCGACGCCGCCGTCTCGTCCGGATTCCAGCGACGCACCTCCGGTAATCGCCAGTTCCCCGCCATGATCCATGTCAGGTTTTTAATCAGTTCCCCAAGCGTGACAGACTCTCGGCGGCCTACGAAAGCTACCGTGGGGTCGAGAGGATCTGTCACGCGGTCCATGTTCCCCCTGGCGATTCCGGAGGCGGGGAGTACCGACGAATCCGTGTGACCGGACCTCGATGGCCTACGAAAGCTACCGTGGGGTCGAGAGGATCTGTCACGCGGTCCATGTTCCCCCTGGCGATTCCGGAGGCGGGGGAGTACCGACGAATCCGTGCGACCGCACCTCGATGGCCTACGAAAGCTACTGTGGGGTCGAGGAGACCGGTCGCGCAGTTCAGGTGCTCCCGGTGTTAACCGAGACGAGGGAGGCGGCGAACTTCCCAGCGGGACGTGCCGGAGACTGACCGGAGTGACGGTGCCTGCGGACTGCGGACAGGATGCCGGTCCCCCACGGACGAGCCGTGCTTTGGCCCGGGCCTCACGCCGCCGGTGCAAGACAGCCGCCACTCGTCCTTATGGACTTCTCCCCCCTTTCATGGACCGTTTTGTGGGAACTCCCAGGTGGTAGTGCCTTTGAGGGGGAGTACTGTCATGATCCGGACCGGCAGGGGTTACTCCGGATCCGGAGTCCGGACCGGAGTTTCATGTTCGTCTCGTGTAATGTTCCCTGATCGTGTTCACCTGGTGTCTATTTATATAATTGTATAAAACTATCCTGTTCGTGTCTGTTCGTCGTCGGGTCATTGTGCATGTTAATGTTCCCTTGTCTTGTGAAGTTTGTATTAAACCCCTGTCCTGTGATCGTGCGAATGCGTCCTCCTTCATGCCATGTCCAGCCCACCCGTGACAATACAGTATATTTTGCCAAGGGAAGTCACAATTATAACAAAATTATTTTTAAAAAAATGACAAATTTTACTTGAATACTCTATCCACCACTGCTTAAAAGTTAGTCAGACTACATGACCTGTATTTACACTTTTACTTACACTACACTATGCCACCTTATAATGACACTTATGATCAAGACAATATGGGATCTGTTGTGCCCTTTGAGACAAAGCAACTAGAACTGCTGATTTATCTCTGTATAGTATATAAGATTAAAAAAAACAAAACTTGAAATTAATGTGACTTTGGCAGGCAGTTCATCTTCATTCAGTGAAACACTTACAAATCAACTGAAATATGTTCTGCCTCACGGTAACCCAGGGAGTCATGGATCTGCTCCTGCACTTAATCAGACAGAAAAAAAAGAAATGGCCACTTTAATATGCACAGAGGAGCTGATCCTCATGGAGAAGAACGAGAGCTATTTATGCAAATAGTCACAGAAAAACAATGACCGATGCATTTTGGAATTGGATATCAAACAAAAACCTTTTTTCTTTTTAATTTATTTGATACCTGTGCAATGCCCAGACCATGTTTTCTAATGGAATGTGATCAAATATACACTGTGTTAATTTGACTGGCACCAAGCATTTGTAGACCTGAGGCTTGGCTCTATGCGACCACAGTGTTTTCATATAAATAACTAGAAGATGCATGAACAGACTGAATGTTGGGCTGACTCTAAAAAGCAAAAGGTAATGTGTTGCTCTACTGCTACCAGCTGCATATTGTATATTACTTCAAACCCTCTCAATCGCTCAGAGGAAACACACTTCAAAGAATATAGTTGCTCTCAGTGTCTGGCTGGATTTAAAGGGCTCCGCTCGAGATGGGCCGACTGTGCCACCATTGACAAATTAGCAGCAAAACTCAACCGTGATTCAAAATCAGTCATGCTTGCAGTGATCAGTGGTTTGAAGGGCACTTCTGATGGGCAGTGTGTGGCAGAGAAACATCACATTACATAGGGCATATATTCAAAGGTGTGCTTATTATTTCCTTTCACTACGCACTTTTGTTCAAGTTTATATTCTCTTTTTTGTAGTGAAAAAATAACAGACATTATGGAAGCATCACCAGAGTACCGTCATATTTAGCTTCCAGACATTTCAATTTCCCTGAGCAAAGTGAAAGTATGGTCGGACTGTGAGTGAAGGAGTGAAAACTGTGACCTTTTTCCATAGAAAGTTGAGAAAATCGGATATAACCCACATTTATCAAAAGCATGCCAAGAGTCTTCATCAACAGGGTGCATGGATTTGTCTGGATAGGATCAATGGGGCTGCACTTTGAGATTACTCCAGCTGCAAAAGGAAATCAGATGACCTAGTTCTCAGGAGATGGGGAAAGGGTGACTTTTAATGATTTGAAGGGCATCTTGTGCCTTATTTATCCAGCTTGAATTAAAGGAGGGGGTTGAGCATTTTACCTATAAATGGCATACCAAAATGGCATACCGGGTCCAGGCTATATATGGGAGTGTGGGTGTGCCTGTCATAGCAGGTCCCTTATACACTGAGGCAGGCCTTCACACAATTGAATTCCTATAATCTCTTTTAAGATGGTCATCAAATTAAGAACTCAAGAAGTAAGAAGTACAGCAGTGTTCTCATGTTCCAGACCTTTCAGACCACTTCTTAATCACACTTACTTTACACTTTGAGACTCCCAAGACACAGTGAGTAGTGCATCTTCACTAATTGTACAGAATTTGTTATAAATCGTCTTCCAGCCTTGTGTCTACACAATCACCCAGATTCTTTGGTTATTTCGTTTTTACTTCAGACCATCAAAATATTCAGCTTCTAATAAAATAATTTGAACATTTTAATGATCATTTAAAAGAAAATATTAAACAAACTGCCACCTAGGCATAATTACAGTTAACATTTGACCTAATTATTGAAAGCTAGTGTAATTCATAAGATATTACATGCATCATAAAATTTCAGACTGACTTTAGAGAGAAAGAAAGAAATTGTCACTTCATATCATGTTCATTTCACAGGATGTCACTTTTTCAGCAGTGTTCGTTGCCCATGTCAACATTCTGTCACATCTGTGACCAACTATGGACAATCTGTGTTTAAACTTGATCTCGAAATCTGAAGAGATCGACAGCTAGGGGCTATAAATGTGTCATGGTGGCACTGCTGCATAAAGGCCTCATGTCTCCTAATAAAATGACACAGAGATACTATTTTTAAAACTATTGAAATATAGAGTATGAATAACATATATTTCTATCATTACAGTAATAAAATATATGCAATTGAAGATTTAACATTAATGAGACCAAACCAACTTGCTGCTCAAAGGCATACTGTCAAACACAAAGCATATGATATTACCAATACAAATCATAATGCAGAGCCTTTTTAACTATTTAAGCAAAGCACTAACTTTTAGCACAAATTCTTGAAGAAGACATACTACCTACACTTTTTGTTTGTCACCCTGAACACGTTCTTTAAAGTTGGAGGATTCTGATTGATAACTAACTCTCACACCCATGTCTGTAAACAAGCCTCTCACATGTGCTCACATTGGGTTGCTGCTGGAAACTCTTCTTCCTCCTTTAGCATCTTCCTTTTGGTTTTGTGATGTCTGAACAATTCACATGGCAAACATTTTACGCCGAATGCCCTTCCTGACCCAACCTTCCCAGATTACCCGGGCTTGGGACCAGCACCAAGAAATACACATCATGTGCACTCTTAGTCACAGTGTTGACCCGTAATATGTGAATGACCTGCAATGATCTGCTGAGGCGAAGATGAGATGAGTGAATTCTGCTAATTTTGAAACTTGCCATGAGAAATCATCAGTGGTTGGTTGGAGTGAGTGCTCATGTGAAGCAGGGCTTGGAGAGGGGTCTTTCTTTTGGCCAAATAAGTCACACGCATCCTGGGGTCAGAGGTTTTTCAGGTTATTAATATGCTACATTAATGGAACAAAGATCCTGTCATTGGCTCCCTTTTTTTCATGTAAACACTCCCTTGTGCACACAAGTGGCTCGCCTCTAATTTAGAGTAACACTGACATTGCTGTTTTGGGAACATGGAGTATAATTAAACGAGTGGGCTGTTCTGTTTCTGTAATCAATCCATTCGGGTGAGTGAGCAACTTAGTGGCTCCGTGAGAAAAGGAGCTCTCTGAAGCTCCACTTTCTGTGTTCACTAATGAACAGGAAATGCTCTGCTTAGGAGAACTGGAAGCGGTTCAGTGAAAGTGTTCAGTGATTTGACATTAACTCACGGGGAGGGCTTTCGCACACTGGTGCTTACAGTTTAACAGGCTCGTGTCTTCTTCTGCGATCCCATAACTGTGGATGCCAAGGTAGCACCAGAGGCTGTTAAGATATAAGCACCAAAGGGCGAAAGCCCTCCCCGCAAGTTAATTTCCAATTACTTGTTGTGCCTCCACATACTCTCCCCCCTCTCAGACTGTAACTGGAGCTGAGCTGAAAGTGACGTGAAAAAAATGATAAGCATGGCAACGAGCACTAGCAGAGGAGCTCAGAAAGAAAATTTCGAGAGGTGCACAGTTGAGTGGGTGGTGAGAAAAACACTTGCAGATGCTGGGATATCAATCTAACTCAACAGTAATTAAATATGTCAACCTCGCTATGCCTTGCTATGAGTGTGTTCAGATATGAAACATTTTGGAGGTACTGTTCAGTTCAAAAGTGAAAGTAAAATACAAATGGAGTTCAGACAAAGTGCTGTGTATAACTCAACTAAAGTAACTCACACAAGTGCAGGCAAACAGCTCCGCCGCACTAGTGTTTGTCAACGAAATTGAGGAAATTACCTTGACAACCAACCTTTCTGACATAACGGAAAAGAGACGAGAAGCAACGTAAATGCCTGTGATTATAACTATGATCAAATATATAATGTAATATTGTTGACAAATAAAAACTATAGTAAAATGTCTCTTGTTTAATCACATTATTATTGTTTTTATTATTCATATTAATATGCAGTATTTTTCATCTCTCCCATGTGGTTGCAATCTAACATCGGGGCAAATGCAGCCACTGGAATGAATGTAGAGAATTGCAATAGAATTGCATTACTTGAAAAATGAAATAATTGTCACTGTAGCATGAAATGTGTCCTTAGTATTTATCCCATCACCCTTGGTGAGCAGTGCGCAGCCATGAAAAGCACCTGGGTGTGTGGGGACTGTACTTCGCTCAGTGGCACCTTGGCACCCGGGAACCTTCATATTACGGGTATATGGAGGTTCTGGAATGGGTCTGCATGCATCTTCATCACCAGACCTTTGTATTAAAAATTAAACTTGATTGAATTAGATTCTAAAACATCACAGAATCTATCCACGTTCTATTGAAGGACATACAAGTGTCATCAGAAACCCCAAAGATTGCAATCAGTGGACAGAGCTTCACTGTGGTGCCAAAAAAAAAAAAAAGAGAAGCAATGTCAAGAAGTCCTGTATGAGTGAATTTAGGGCAGTGAAAAAAATATGTCTCAAATCAGTCTGATCGGTCAGAAGTGCTGGGATAAAATGTATACAATCTGGAATTTAACTGATGCAATCTGAATCAAGGAAAATCTAGCACAAGTTTTTTCTTTAATTTCATAACCATTGGTAGATTCTCACTGAAGGCATCAAAACTATGAATTAACATATTGAATCAGAAGGTGTGTCCAAACTTTTGGCCTGTAGTGTATATAAAGACAAAAAATAAACACCACCGTGCCCCCAACCTTTCTTTTCACATAATCAATTAAATACACTACATTGGGGGCATGGTGGTGTTTTTTTTCTGTCTTTATCTACCAATGTAAATGGTCATGAAAATATATATAAGGAATATCAAAATAAATTATCCCTGAAAACATACACCTCATGACCTCTCATTGTTAATGTGACAGTTTATGACTGCATGCCCACCCGTCATGCTCAGGAGGCACATGAGCAGGAGAGGCTGGGGAGTACTGGGGAAGGAACAGAGTGAGTGCTTGGGCTGGTGTGAGCTGGCAGGAGACAGGGAAGTTCTTGGGTGAGGAGGCACAGAAAGAGGCATTGACTGGTAAGACAGTAGAAGCATTACCATGGCTTGGGGCTGAGAGCAGGGAGCTGGCGAAAGAAGAATCTTTATGCAGGGTTTGGCATGGAGAAAGCAGAGCAACAAAGGGGTGAAGCAGGAGCGGCGTCAGTGGGCAGGCGAGAGGTTATGAATAGCAATATCCAAACAGCAGGCAAACTAAAAGAATTGTCAAAACGCAGAAGAAAAAGGCAAGCAGCAACAAAGCAAAAAGTTTACAACAGTGAGCAAGAGAGGATTCTAGATGGCCACCATGTCTTTATAGAGGAAGCCAACTTCTACCCTTTGCTGGTGAGGAGGTGGAATGGGAATCGTGGCACCACCAGCATTGATGTAAATTCTGTAAGTGTAGATAACCATCTTACGTAGGGATTTATAGATTGACGGATCATCAAAACCATGGCCAAATATTCCAGTGGAATCTTACACAAAAATTCATGCAGTAT
The DNA here is from genome assembly GCF_900700375.1 of Denticeps clupeoides. Lineage (NCBI taxonomy): Eukaryota > Metazoa > Chordata > Actinopteri > Clupeiformes > Denticipitidae > Denticeps > Denticeps clupeoides. Next base: position 17,318,641 of record NC_041723.1, read on the forward strand.
AATGTTGCATATGCTTTTTGGGGCGTGGCAATGCAACATTAGGAATCTATCCTGAACATCCACATGGATAAACGGTGGCCTAACAATTTGCAAGAAGCTTTGCAGGTCACTAGGTCAGTTAAAATGAGCAGTGCACGCCTGGCCAAGATCCTGAATCCTTATCCTGACTCCGTTTGAAATCCATGAACACAAATCATTAGCAGCATGTAATTTCCTGGCCCACCCACATTCCTAATACCCTTGAGCAATACATCTGCAGCAGTGTGATAAACACTGTAATTTAACACAAGTGGTAAGCACTGATGAGCCTATGGCATCTTACCAGGGAGAATCGCAGAAACCAAGACATCAACATTATGCCATATATATATATATATATATATATATATATATATATATATATATATATATATATATATATATTATATATTTAATTTCAAAATAAACTATTAACACTCTTTTTATCAAAATGCTTTTTTCTGGGTGAGAGGTGACTGACTGGTCAATTTTTCTAGGCAGATTACTCCAATTTGATTAGCTGAAGCTTATGGGTGGCGGCTTTCCAACGTCTACAGATTCGTAAAGGGATTGAGATCAGAACTCAGACTGTGACTCTGCAGGACATTCGCCTTTCAGTTTCAGAGTCATTTCAGCATAGCTTTGACCTTTGGGGGTCATCATCTTGTGTATCTGAACTTGCCTTTCTCTTTAAATGCGTGTTAAAGCAAAATTGTGCCAATTCTTACAGACAAAAACACCCCATTAGCATAACATTATCAGAACTGCATTAAGTGAATGGAGGGACATGAGGTGCATTTGCTAATGTCACATCATATTTCCCTTGTGCATCTATTGAAATCAAAGCATTTGAAGTTGCTTTTCAGTTTTTGATTTTAGTTTTTTTACATACATAAAATACATATTTCCAATAATGTTTTGAAAGTCATTTTTGGTGCATATTATAAATTCAAATAATAAATATGTAAAATGTGAATATAAAAACAGTGATTACGCACATCCCCTCACCATGCTCTGTCACAGTGTTGATTTAACAGGTAACCACAGGCTAGTCAGGAGCTGAATTCTTTTTTCAGAGGCCTGGAATGGATGGATGGGATGGAAGCTTGAATGTTGGGGTTTTCACACATCACCATCAGTTTCGCTTCAAGCGTAAATCCTAAAAGTTGCACCTTTTAAATAAAGGAGCAAATAAAGTGGCTAACAACCGTTCAAAGAAATCTCAAAAAAGGTATTTTCATAGTGCTGCAGGGCTTTGGGGGAGTTTAGATAAATGCAAATGTATTGATTCTAAAATGGGAACCTTGATATTTTGCCAGCCAGCAAGTGTTGCTTTCATCAAATCTCTTGCAACATAATTGAACAGCACATATTTGGTATCTATGCAATGTAACATTTGCTTAAAGGCTCCAAATATATATTGAGAGAGAGCCAAAAAGGGACGTGAAGTAGAGGAATAAATGACAATAAAGTTCCAACATGCTTCCTGTAGGGGCGGTCAGTTTACAGAATTACAGACCAGAAAATGCTTAGCAGAAGGGGTATTATTGCAAAATGTGACATACTAAATGAAAAATGTGGATTTTACATGACATTTTAAAAATGTCATTATTATTATTACAAATATACATTATTGCACAGTATGAGGTAAGACTAAAAGGTTGGGTAATTTTGAAGTTTTTGACAATAAAAACATAAGTTTTATGAATGATTGATTAAAGTTACAAATAATGATGTACAAATAATCATTTACTGATGCACCACATACTCAACTATTTTGAAGAAAGCGAGTTTTGTTTCTTTTCATCTCTACTAAGATAATCAAAAAAGGTTTTCTAATAGTCAATGAACCTTTTAAAAAGTGACCAACTTGCTTTAGTAAACACAGTCTTGAGTTTCATTTGGTTTCATTTCATATTTGGTGAAAATAAATGGAATAGCTGCAAAAAGTAGAGAATTTATTTTTCAACATGAATATTTCTGGACTGGATGTTTGTTTAGTTTGATGGTATTTTAATGTACATACTATTGTTTTGAACAAAAGCAATGCACATAATATTAATACTCGACTGCTCTTTGGATTGTCATGTCAATCAATATCAATGAAATAAGGATATGTATGTATTTCATATCCCAAGCTGCCTAACAGCTTGAAAAAAAATTGTCTGTAATGTAACAGTCCATTTCAGAACAGCCTTGTGTGTGCAATGACAATGATGACCAGCTTTAGAGTAATTTCCAGCAAATTGCTCTGGATGACATAAAAGCTTAAAATGCCTTCCAAACTAATTGCATTTTTGCAAAATGTCACACACACACACACACACACACACACACACACACACACACACACACACACACACACTATTACACAATATGGGGTTTTGTGGATGTTCCAGCATCTACAAAGATTGAGAAATAAAGATGTCTGCATGCAAACTAGTTGATCGTGGAAAAGATGCCATAGTGTGATTGTAATCAAGGTCCAAAAAATGTCAAAAATCTCCACACTGTGCGTTTGTACCCAGCATCATAGAGTGTGCAACACCGCAAGCGAACCAGGAAAACCAAGAAAGTGAAAGTGATTATTTGTTATATGTGATACACAGCAGTCGGCACTCAGTGACCACAATCAAATGTGTCCTCTGCATTTAACCCATCACCTTAGTAAGCGGTGGCCAGCCATGAAAGGCACCCGGGGAGCAGTACTTTGCACAAGGGCACCTCTATGGCACCTTGATAGTTTTTGTGATTTGAACCAGCAATCCATTTGATTATGAGTCCCCTTCCTTTTGATTGGCCACTACTTGATGTTGTCACTCTCACCCTCTCTCAATCAGGGTACTGGAAGTTCACCATGGCAATTCATGGCAAAAAACTCTCGGAGGATCTGAAAAACGAATCGTTGCCCTACATAACAGGACATGTTCCACTCAGAGCAGACCTCACCATGGTCCACCAAAGATGTTGGAAAATAGATGTATGGGCGTTGCCAGCAATGCTGTGAGGTTGAAGGGGTCGTGGGTCAGCCTGTCAGCGTTCAGAACAAAAGCCGTACACTGATTTAAATTGTTCTGCAAGGCTGTCATCTGAGAAGGAAGCCTCTTCTAAAGATGATGAAGAAGAAATCCTGCATGGTACCGAAGCATGTGCAGTGGCAGATAAAGAACACTAAAAGTCAATTATGTCTTGCCAACAGTCAAGCATGCTGGTGAGAGGATCATGGTTTGGGGCTGCAGGAGTGTGCACTCGGGGAGCTAAGGTTCACTGAGGGAACCATGAATGGCAACATATTGAAGCAGCAGTTGTTGCCAGAGGTCTTAGAAGACACACTCAATGCAGGCAAGTGAGCTTCTGGGTCTATTTTCAGCCAATAATAACTGCCCACTTAATGCAATTCATGTGTGTTTCATTGCTGGAAAGTAATTTTACTAAATAAAATTCTGTACTAAATACATTACAAAGGTGACAGTGTAGTGCAGATATATTGATATAAAAAATCATTGTGTACTGTTTGGAATGAATGAAAGTATTATGAATTGGAAGAGTCAGAATATATTTCAAAAGCTAACCAGCATAGCTTCATAAGTGATGACCTGATTTCATGGCTTAGCTGAGGATCGCAACTTGTCAGGTGTTCAGAATTCAGGTGCTGTTTTTTTTTTCCCTGAAACATTTTATGTACCATAAGTCCGTCTGGCAATACTGTAAATTATACAGTGTCAGCAGCCAAAAATAACTAATGAATTAATTCTAAGAAAAAACGTTCTGAATATAGTCCATTTTGCATTCTTCTTCCTATGGTTGCTTCTGTCAGGGATGCAACAGCAGATCAGCAACAAGAAACACACTGTTTAAAAGAATAAAAGCTTTCTCTTCGACATGTCAGTTTCTAGTAATAGATATTGATATACAAATGTAATTAACATCTACGATAATTATGATCTCATGAGCCTTGAACGCACATTTGCAATATCAGTGGTTGACTAGCCTCTAGTCAGTTGCAAACTATGGCCCGAGGGCCACATCCGGCTCATTGATTTTTTTTTTTATCTGGCCCGCTGAAGATTGGTACAGAATTGTCAAAGTTGTTATAAATGGCTCTCATATAAACTGGTACCGTAATGCCTGGTGTTCCACCAGGTGGCGCATTTAGGCGCAGATGGAGCTGAAGATCTTCGGCCAAACCAGACAGGTTTTTACACTGACTTGCACGGTAAATGAGTGGTCAGATTATTTGTTTCGACTAGCGAGAAAGATGCAAAAATGGTGAGGACGTGCGGAGTTGAAACAGACTCTTGCATCTGGCGATTATGTTTTGGTTGCACCGGCAACGACAGCAATGACTGAGGTGTGTGACAACGTTGACCATGATGTTTGCGTACCCCTGCTCTAGTGTGTGAGAAAAGAATGTGGGCACTCACTCCCAGGAGATGGTTATTACTTTAATACACACAGTCAGTTCTGAGCATCACAGGACCTATGGGAACTTTCCTGCTGACAGTGATGATTACCTGTTCTGATGTGACGGGCTCTGAATTCGTTGAAACTGAGCAGATGGGTCTTTAGATAAACTCTCGATGACCTCCCTCAAAGACAATACTCATTTACGTTTATGGCATTTACTTTACTTTACTTAGCAGACACTTTCTCCAAAGCGACTTACAAGAGGAAGACACCAGCAATTGTCATTTGGTTTCCATAGATTGAGTTACAAAACTAAGAGCCCAAATAAGACCTAACTTGTCAAGAATAGAACATGCTAGGGAATTGTTAAGTGCTAGAAGATTTTTTATTTGCTTGTGCGCATGTGTGTGTGTGTGTGTTAGTGTTACACTCGTTTTAAATACTTTTTAAACAAATGTTTTCAAATGTTTCTTAAAGGTGGTAGTAGTCTCGGCTATTCGAATGGAGCAGGGCAAGTTGTTCAACCAGCCAGGGACAACAAAGGAGAATAGAGTCGATTGGGATTGGGGACCCCATGAAGAGGGAATTTTTTGTCTCATTTAGCAAAGTCTCTTATCCAGAGCAAATTACAATCAGTAGTTATAGGGACAGTATATTGTGACAGTATTGTGTCTTGCTCAGGGATGCAATGGGGGTAAGTGGGATTTGAACCTGTATCTTTGTGGTCTTCTGGATGATGGGCGGACTTCAAAGCAACTTTTTATTTTGCCAACAAACTATGCACATATTTCTTTAATTAATTGCATCTGCCCAGTCTCATGACTATACAAATTGCAAAATTGCTACAGTCCTTCACTTAAGTAGACCTCCATTTTAAAGTGAAAGTCATAGTGAAGTGATTGTCATTGTGATACACAATACAGCACATGGTGCACACAACTAAATGTGTCCTTCTGCTTTTAACAATCACCCTTAGTGAGCAGTGGGCAGCCATGACAGGCACCCGGGGAGCAGTGTGTGGGGACGGTGCTTTGCTCATTGGCACCTCAGTAGCACCTTGGTGGATTGGGATTTGAACCGGCAACCTTCTGATTATGGGGTCCCTTAACCGCTAGGCCATCACTGCCCCGTCTGAGCCACCACTGCCCTGTTTTATTGTCTGTTGTGGTAATGCAGCCTTTTAATATAGTTTTGATAGAAGTGTCGTGGTTAATAAATAATTTTTTATCCTAATGCTAATTTTACAATATGTTCATGTGATCCTCTGATTTCTGTTAATGCTTCAGAGTTGTGTCTACAACTACTCCAAGTGATAGGTCAGAAGCTAACCCAGCTGGTTTAAGGAACATATACTTGTATTTTTAAGGATGAAGGTCACACTACCCCTGGAAATGGAGGGCCTGGCCCACATACAGCCTCAAGTGGTTCCCTTCCTGCTGCTGGCTTTATTCCCAGCTGTCTTGAAGACAGCACTTATGGAGAGCCTGGCTGTGACCCTGATGGTCCCTCGTTGGGTTTACAACTGCTAGACAGCTCTGTCTTATTCCGCCTCCCACTGTATCTCTACAGGGCACCACGGAGCATTTGCCAAACCATCAAATCTACATGAAAGTTGTCACAATGACCTCAATAAGGAGAGCAGCCAGCTGCAAACAGGCCAAAAACAGCTCTGTTGAAAAGCTGTTTTTTTTTTTATTTTTTTTATAAAACTGTGCTGTACATGTATTAAGTGTGTGGATGTCGTTGTTGCTGGCCAGCACTCAAGGGATGTGGAATAAAAACCTTTTTGATTTACAGGCATCTGTGGGAGGGCAGGTTCACATGTTTTTTGTCAAATGGATTCAAAAATCGATTTTGTAACACTTAAGGCTACTTTCTTGCAGAAAAAAAGTCATTCGTACTCTGTCATAGCTTTCAGCAAAATGATACAATTTTGATCTTAAGTGTATTCTGTTTAAATTGTGATATGGTCATTTGTCATGGCAATGAGAGTTACTGTGACAAATGACCGTTAAGAGTGACATGTATTTATAAAGGATGTGTGGATTGCTTGTTAGTGCTATATTAGCTGATTTTATTTTCATTTTGTTTCATGGATGACTATGCATATCCTCCTACTATGATGGCATAGAACAACTTTTTGCAAAGAGAACAACCTCCTTCTCAATGTAAGCAAAACTAAAAGCTGGTAATGGACTTCAGGAATGATGAAGTTAGGATGAATGATGAAATGAAATTAGGAATAAATGTGATTACATATAAGCAATCTGTGACACTGAGGTGCTCCTAGATCACCAGGTGAAGAGCATTAGTTTCTTAATTGAATCCGAATCACTTGCAGCAGCTTCAGCATTAGAAGCAGCATGATTAGGGCCCTTCAAGAGCAGAGGAGTGCCCACACTCCCCTGTTGAGCTTCACTCATGTTGTGTTGCACGTTGTTTGTTTTTTTTTTTACGTTCCTGTCAGGCCATCAAGCCATGTTTGAGTTTCATTATTAAAACCCCTTTTTTGTTGAAATCATATCGAGTTCTTCCCTCACTGACATGGCATGAAGCTCAACCCCTTACAGTTTTGACATATCTGACATGCTCTCAGACAACGGCAGGGAGGCCGCTGTAGCTCACTGAACTCCTCACAAGCTGGAAGAGTCTCTCTCCACACCCATGCCATCAGAAATGTGGCGTATACTGACCTGCCCGGAATGGCCAAATTCTGACTTTACCGACAGCTATGGTGAAGACTGGGATGAATCGTGGTACAGTGAAGAGACTGTTCAGGCCAGAGCCAACATAGCGGACTTGGCGATGGCCAAGATTGAAAACCTGGAGCGTGGTTTTCCAGCTGCAGCAAGACACAGCTGTGCTGAATGTCACAGTGCAACAGCTGGCCCTCCAGGTGAACTAGTTTGTTGTGACAAACAAGACGCTTGCCAGCAAAGGTTACAGATGCTGATGACACCCAACGTCATCCTGGTCCTGGCTCGACTGCTTTTTTTTTTTTTTTTTTTTTAAGACCCAGGTCAGGAGTCTCCAGGCCTTTCTGTGTCTGCCCCGTGCTAGGACACAGCCAGTGGGGGCGCTCCACCAAAGCAAAGTTTTGAGAGGCACATTGCAGTGCAACTTGCCCAATATTAGACAGTGGTTAAGGAAGACCTGGTAGGTCACACAACTGTCAAAAGTGCCATTGACATGTCCTTGAACAAATAACCATCCTGACACTCCAGGCCACTGTTCATGGCCACCCACTGTTCACAATAGGTGATGGGTTAAATGCAGAGGACTCACTTCACTGTGACACTGCACTTTGCACTAAATGAAATTGAGCTGGTTCCACTTCTGAAGCAGAAGATGTAGGTGTCTGTGATTCCCAGTTACTCTTAGCCCTTCTCTGTGTTTCCTTTCCAGGTTGGGCATTCAGATTGAGTTCAGTTCGCTTGTCTGTGTGTGCCTCCTGTGTCCCCTGTGTCTTGTTCCCATTACAGAGTCTGCCTTTCTCAGTCCCTGTGTCCAAACTCTCCATTCCCAATCTAGTGCCCCTGAATGTTGTATGTTTGATCAGGTTTCTGTTCATATTGCCTGCACTAAACCAACCTGGTATCACACCTTTGCTTAGATCCTAACCCTCATGTATAGCATCTCTGCCCTGCGACAATGACAAAGCGCAGAACAGCCATTGATGACTCTTAAAAGAATGTCAAGCTGAGTTTTAAAATAGTTTTAAAATGGTTTATTTTGTTTGTTGCTTTCAGCAGAGTGGCTTTGCCTTTCTTGATAACAATCACATTCAGAAATTGAGTTTGGGGTTATGCAGTATGAAAGTACTTTTACAAATCCCCCCAAAAGCTCTGCTGTTCTGCATAATTATTCTGTTGTTGGACTCCAAGAGAAATTCACCTCTGAAAGTTGCTCTGGTCTCAAATAATATCCTTTTTGAGTGCATTATGTGTGGGGAAAAAGATCAATTAAGCACAATCACTGCGTCAGCCTGCATGGTGTTAGTATTCATTTCTAAGAGGATTTCATTTTTCCAAATACAAAGAGTCTAGCATAATCTTTGAGATTATAATGCTGCACAATGAAAGACTCATTAGCAAGTCAGATTCAATGAAAATGCAAATATAGTTGAGTGCCGTCATGCACTGAAGGGGAAGTAAATCCCATAGAAGAGGAACAACATTTCTCACTTTCACCAAGCAAATGGTCTAATACACTTTTTCTTCTTTTCTCATATTCTAGCTCCTGTGGTAAGAGCTCCAAGCAGACAGTGTTATATTGAGGAATTAACAATGGAGATTCAACAATATCTTTTTTATCCCAATATCTGGAAAAGGTTTCAAACAACCTGGTAAAAAGGGAAAATAAAGTGATTATCATTGTGAAACATTGCAGCACAGCACACGGTGACACAATGTGTCCCCTGCTTTTAACCCATCACCTGTGGTGAGCAGTGGGCAGCTACTGTGGCCAGGGAGCAGTGTGTGCAGATGGTACTTTGCTCCGTGGCACCTCGCCAGTTCGGCAACCTTCTGATTTACGACTCCGCTTCCTTACCTGCTAGGCCACCACTGCCCCGAAAAAGGTTTCAGACAATGACCTATAGTCTGTTCTGTCAGACAGAATTCATATAATATTATTTGGTTGATTTCTTATATAAATACAATTATTTGTATCTGGTAACCTTAGGTTGTAATTATACATGGACACACCCACTCATACAGGCAACGGAGGACACCTTGAAAAAGGGACCTCATGCATGCATGTGCAGGTGCTTGACTGAATTGTCCCATGTGTGACTGTACCCTCCCTCATCAGCGCGGTTCCCGCTGGACATCTCCAGTGGAAGTCCAACATCAGCTCCTGATGAAGGATGGTACACAACTCATCTGAGCCTCTGGTCCATACCTCCAGTCAGGACCCTGTCCTGTGTCTTGGCCAGGTGTGGACAACTTGAGTGGGACATCCTGAGGCAGCAGACTGGCATCCATGTGAAAAGTGGGAGAAGAATGTGCACGTGAGCAAATTCACCTGATGAGTGACTCGTTAGGACCCCTTGAAGTGAGGCTGCAGCTCCCTTGTGCAAAACCACAGTTTCACTGTGGCGGCAATCTGCTTGATGCTACTGTCTCTGGATGGCATTGATGATGCTAGTGTGCACGCCTTCCCTCCCTAATTCCCCTTCTTTGATACCAACTGTCCACCCACCGGTCCTCTGAGAGAAAGTTAAGTTTCCTCAGAAAGTAGAGTCTGCTTTGTCATTTTGTCTATACAGACTTGGTGTTACATTTCTATTTCATTCTATTGTTCAGGAGAACTCCCAGGTATTCCCACTTGTGGGACTAATAAAGGATAATCTTATCTTTATCTTATCTTATTTGGTTTCCTCCACTACCTCCACTTATTCTCCCAGGATGGAAATTGTGTTTACTTTGGTCTCAGTCTTCAGTTACTTCATCTCCTTTGGCTTGGCTACATTTAAAAGATAATGGTTATTCACCTCTCCACACAGCTCTCCCCAAAGTGGTTCACCAGTTGCCTGTACTCAATCCGCTGTGCATCACTGACGTACCCCATAAAACTAAAGTGTCACGTAAAGTTTGCAAAACCCAACAAGCATTGTCATTCCTTTTGCAGTTGCAGGCCTCGGCCAATCCCTTACTGCTTCTACTGAGGACATCTCCATATTGAGCGTTCCTGGCCCTGGAATGTAACCAAGAAAGGTTACTTGTTCAGACAGATTCTAGTTTCTTCACTTGTGGGATCCATGATGTGAGTGATTTGTCCGTTCTCCTCAGGTCGTCCATCTAACACCTGGATGCAGAGCTTACACAGGCATTAACATATTTTTTTTAAATGCGTAAAGGGTGGTAGTAGCCTAGTGGGTAACACACTCGCCTATGAACCAGAAGACCCAGGTTCAAATCCCACTTACTACCATTGTGTCGCTGAGCAAGACACTTAACCCTAAGTTGCTCCAGGGGGACTGTCCCTGTAACTACTGATTGTAAGTCGCTCTGGATAAGAGCGTCTGATAAATGCTGTAAATGTAAAATGTAAATGTAAAGTACTTTTATGTAGGGCAACAGAATACTTCACTGAATACTCATATATCAACACAATCAATTTTGAACCATTAAAAATAATAAAAACGGTTATTGTATTATATAATAAAAATGAGTATATTTATATATTGTTTATGCATTTTTTTAGAATTTCACCATTTAACCTCACAAAAAATCGAGGCTACGGAAATAGTGGTGGCAGCAGCGGAGGTAGTGGTACTGGCGAGAGGAGTACATGGCTATTTCTGTAAACAGCTGAGATGAGTCTCGCCAGCGCAAGAGCACACACATACACGGGATGTAAATTAACACTAGAGCTGTCTGCATAGAGTTCATGTGATTGCCAAATCCCTGAAGAACCCCCCCAGATTAACTGCATCATGCATAGGGGGCTGTCTCAGCATGATGCAAAATACCATGAGGTTCACATTTCAGGATGATGCTAGTGTAATGAAGTTGCTGTATGTGATTCATCAACTGCAACATGGAGAGAAATCACAGTCTATTGAGAATTCAATATACTGATTTTCATCTTTGCTACTGCATCACATGCTGAACTTCATGTTCTCGTAATAGCTACTATTACTTAAAATGTACTCAAAATAATACTAGTTCTGACAAAGACAAACTGAGACTGTTATGTATAGTATTTGTAAACCTTTTTATACCTGGTTCATACATATGCAGTGCATACATGCGCACAGTGGGGTGTCATGGGTATGCAATGTTACTTTGTGATACAACACTGTCCAGAGTTATGGATTGGCTGTACTGTATTGTGGGTATACAGAAGTTGTATTAAAAGATGTATTAAATGTCTTTTGATTTATTTGGATACACCAAACACAAAAGAGTCAAAAAGCATTGCATGATTCCTTGCAGACCTAAACAATGGAAGAAGGTACTCTGGTCTGATGAGTCCTTTCTTCCATCATCTGGATTGCTGGGTGCATGTGCATCACTTACCTATGGACAATGTTGAACCAAGATGCACAATGTGAAGAAAGAAAGCCAAAGCAGCCTCTGTGATTAGTTTGGGCCACTTTAACAGGATATTGCACCACTCCACACTGTCCAAGAACGGTTTGAGGACCTCATCAGTGTGTTTTGAGATGTTAACATGGACTCCAAATTCTATGCATCTCAATCCAATCAAACATATGTGTTGGTCAATGGGAGATACCACAATGCACCAGCTTAGAGACCTTTAAGGATCTGCTACTGACAAACTTCTGATATTTTACTGAATCAAGAATATATTTACTACATAAATAAATAAATAAATAATAACAATGAACATGTTGCGCCCCTTTGTCTCAGTTGGTGGCAAGGCCATCTAAATAGCTTCTCATTAGTTGCGCTATGTGTTTGTTTAAAGGTGTGCATATGATTTATGTGTGCAAAAGTTACACAGCTAATTATGCACCAGGATGCAATGATGAGAAAATAGTCACAGGCTGTGATAAATGTTTCTATCAAACCATGTTTACTGCTTGTAAATATAACACACATTAACAACAGACCTGCCCTTTGCTAGCATACACTGTACAAAATACACAAAATACACATTTGCACTTCCCCAGTCTCTGCACGTCCTCAGCTTCAGTTTTAGTAACAGTGTGTTACTGTAAAATGAACAATGCATACAATTGCATTTCACTTAAAGTTGCAGGCCTGAGGCATAAATTGTGTGCTGTGAGGCCACGAACCAAACAGTCACTTTACTCCAGTGAAGTGAAAGTGAAGTGATTGTCACATGTGATACACAGCAGCACAGCACACGGTGCACACAGTGAAATTTGTGTGGGGACGGTGCTTTGCTCAGTGGCACCTCAGTGGCACCTTGGCGGATTGGGATTCGAACCGGCAACCTCCTGATTACGGGGCTGCTTCCTTAACCGCTAGGCCACCACTGCCTCCAGTGAGATAAATAAAATGGGGTGTCTGTACTTTGCTCTTGTCAGCTAATTGTCTGTTTCTTTTGTTTGTTGACTGCAAAAAAAAGGATTGTACACTAATGAGATTTGCAAGAACCACATGCACCAATGAGTAATGTTGGAAAGAATTGTGCATTGCAAGATAAAATGAGGTTAGTGCCACTGGTCATAAATTATTGACTGAGAAATTAGTGTTCTAGTGCAAGATTGGACCTAATTACATGAGTCTCACTTTCAGTGTGTGAGAGTTGGCAGCATCGTGGTCCGTTGTGCCCCTGAAATTCATGTTTAGTGCCAATGCTGTGCATGAGCTGGCCCTTGCAGTTCCTGTTAATGCACAGCCTGAGCTTTAAATTTGACATTGTGCCGCATAATGAAGAGCAAAGTCTACCACTCATATGCTAACACATAACCTGTGTGCTCATTTGCACCCATCAAGGACTGTGAATACAAAAGCAATAGCTATTTAAAAGTCTATGCGGCACATAGACTTTTGACAGGATATCAGCCAAGCTTGCCCATGAGCTCTTCCTGGGGTTGAGTAATTGCTTTCCGTCAGAGTGCCCTCGACAGCAAAATGCCTGTTTGTTTTGCCATGTCTGTATGGACTAAACATTCAGGAAGGGGTTTAGAAACCCGAAGAGGCTTTAAAGAAAATAAGAAAAATGTCAAGTGGGGCATGTATAACCCTACTTGACAGGATGGTAATCTGTGTCTAATTCCTCCTCAATTTACCAGTCTGGGAATTGGTTGCTGGATGAAGTAACCACTTCAAGTATTTTTCTTGTTACACCCACATTAATAGCATGATAAATAAACATGCTTTTAATAATTAGACAATTGATAATTATGTGAAAGAACTTTCTCTTTGTTGCAAACATGATTAGGTTACAATGACACTTCCTTTAAGGTCTCCATGCAACTATTGTGTTCATGCAGAACTTCAAAAGTTTGCTCCTCCACACCCCTGTTATGAAATTTGAAAGTATTGCAACATTATTTTTGGTTGTGCCGAGGTACAACTTGTCTCATTGAGATGCTGCTGTAAAGTAGAAGGGGCATTTGGGGTGCTAGTTGGCAAAGCAGGCTCGTTTCTTACATTCAAATTGAAATACATTTTGATTTATTTTTTCAAATAAAATATAATATATCAAATAATTATTTGGTGTTACTACTCCTTGCCTTCAAACCAGCACATGTTCTTATTTACACTAAAAGTAAGGATTCAATGGGATTAATTTCAAAATTTTAATCATATAAGTTGAAACACCAATTATACTCATATACTGAAGCCGAAACAACTGTGTATGAATCTTAAAACTTGGTGGGGAGCATTCAAAGTCTGATACTAGGGTTTCATGACAAACACCACGGCAAGACTGAGCACAACATCCCCAGTCAAATATTTTGGACTTTGGTTTAAAAATGTTTTATAGATCGATCTGTCTGTCTGTCTGTCTGCCTAACTGCCGGCCTGTCTGTCTGTCTAGGTTTGTGGCATTTGGCAGACTCCCTTATACAGAGCGACTTACAACATTCTTTTATGTTACAATCAATAAATGATTCATTTTATTCACTCTGTTGTAGTCCGTAGACACAGACAATCCCTGGATAGTTCTCCATTCTTCACGAAACAACCTACCAGTTTGAAGTATCAGTTTCAAACCCTCAAATAAACCTTTTTCACTTTGTCATTATGGGGAATTCTGAGGGGAAAAATATTGAATCAATTTTGGAATAAACATAACAAAATGTTGAAAAAGTGATGAGCTGTGAATACTTTCCAGATTCACGGTAGATTTATTCGCAACTATGGCACCATCACTGCTGCGTTGACCAGGTCACAACACCTCCTATTGAACAGGTGGCACAGGAGCTGAAGAAAAGGTTCACTACCACCCCATTGCTGCAGATGCCAGATCCCACAAAAAAGCTGGGACTTGCATCACACAATGTATCCTACACTGTTTTACAATGTATCTTAGACTATGTAACTAAATAAATATCTTTTTGGGAAGGGAACTGAATTTGCAAGCAGAGGCACAAACCTGGTACAGAGGCTGAGAGGAAGAAGTAAATAAGTCTAAATGCCAAGAGAAGTGCTAAATTTGGCAATTTTGTTAAAATGCCCTGCCCTGTTTTTTCCCCCAGTTTTTCGTGGGTGTTTTTTCTCATGCCATGTCCTGCCATCATGACAGGCTGATATGTATACTCTGTATGTAATTGTATATCTATATGCACACACACACACACACACACACAAACACATAAAAAAGTTTGAACACGCCTACTCTGTGACAAGTATGAGGTCATTTTGAACAATCCGATGCAATAAACCTGTTTAGTATTTTTGTAGAAGAAGAAAGTCAAATATGTTTGATAAATCTTTGGTCTCTTTTTACCTTCATGAACATGAGTTAATGAGAAGAAAGGGTTCAACATAAGCCTTCAGGACTATTGGAATCCATCCCATTGTCTTAATTACGTGTAAGATGGTCGAGTGAAGCAAAAAGAGTGAAATGAAATGCTGCCATTACAGGAAAAAGCTCCCTGCTCTGTTTTAGTTCATTTATGCTGAGTTTTTATTACATTTTATTTCATTACATTCTTTTGTGTTATTTGACAGTCCTGTGTCTTCTGTCTTGTTCTATAAAATTATATATGGAAAGAACATGGTATAATATTGTTCTTCATATTTTGATAAATGCAACTGGGACATTGCAATGTACTACCATGAAAATTTCACTTTGTCAGATTATTTAACATTAATATGAGTTTCCCAAACCTGTTTATAGTGGCTTGAAATGTGTAGAAAGCGTGCTTAGGCAATTCTGTTTCACAGTTCATAGAGTTGCAGCTCAGACTGTCGGATCTGGAATTTGTCCCCTTATGTCGTCATAAGGGGAAAGGTTACCTCACGTTTCTCATTTCCCACTCCTCCTTTAAAAAAAGTCAACTCAACCAATTGTCATGGCTTTGAAAATGTGTATAGACTTGCAATTGCTTGGTGGCTACTCTCCTCCTTTTCCTGCTACACACACAGAAACGGTGCATCCTGGGGAAATCTCAGTGTTGGACTGGCTAAAAGAGACTTCAGATAGAATGTAGAATAAGACCTATATAAAAGCAAAAAAAAAAAAAAAAATCATAAGACCTCTAAAACCACTCAGACCACTATATCATTAAATTAATCAACAATTTGTGTAATGAATCTAAATGTCTAATGTAAATGCTCCTCTGGATTATGTCATTATAAAGAAAATATATGAATCCCAATCACAGGAGAGCCAACTGAAATGGAAGCACCTACAGTCAAATGGTGAAATGGAAAAAGACAACATGACTACAATGCATAGTTTAGTCCCACTCCAGGGCTTGTTGGATCAAGGAAATTTAAGGCACACAGACATAAGGAAGCCATAGGGAGCTGCCTGTGCTGATGTAACACCTTGACCTCCAGTCAAGCATGATGCAGTTGGGACACCAGTCATTTATAAATACTTTTATTGATCCAGTGGCCTAATTCACTATGTATTCTGACCTTGTCCATTGGAAGGAAGCAAGGCTGATAGCAGGCATTCTCCTCCTCACTGGGTCGGACTCCCACTGATATCAAGCAGTTGCCTGCTGTTTTATTGCTTCTCTCAGGGCATATCCCCTGCCCACCATCTTGGTATCTCTGGCTAAAGATCAGAGCATATGGATTTGTTTTCCACCCAGGCAACCGTCTGGCCTGTAAAACTTGAAAGAACCACAGCTGAGCTGAAACCTGCATATCAGCACACATAGAAATGGATCTGGATTCCTTTATACTGGCCCATCACTGTGGTGGGGATGGAAATGGTGTGAATGTGTCGAGAGGTGACAGAATCCAGATGGCATTGCCATAGAGGTGGACATTGATATGGATGGGAAACGTTCTGTGGTAATTGATGGATGTTGCTCTGATGAGAATCCCAGTAAATCAATGCATCATGTGTAGGAGACAAGACAATCAGCGGCTATAAGCAGACAGTGAGATGATGTACGGCAGCTGTCTGTTAAACAAAATAATATATTTTTTATTATTTTATAATAATAATAATCTCAGAAGTATCAAAAGAAAGAAACATATTTTTATAATAGGATACTATTAAAGAAATTTTAAATAAATTGTAATCAAAACTGTATAAATGAAAATGAAGATTTTGATTAATGAAATTTTCCCATTACTGTTCTTTTTAAATGATAACTATTATACATTGTATCATTATCCCATTGCCTGAAAAAATCTGAGTGGATTTTAAAAATGTATTGTTCTTTTTTAATCATTGAATGGGGGACCACCAGCCTATGACCTCATCTGTCCATACTGTCCATTGAGGGCCATTGAGGTGCTACTCTTCATCCCAACTACTCTTCATACCAACTTAGATTTTTGTATTGTATTAATATTTAATTTTGAGTATTAACTTTATTTTAATGACATTTGTTTGTAATAACATACAACTAGTACATGTATTTTAAATAATAAACATGAAATAATTATTTTCTACTACAAAGACACTTTTTTTTTTCTATTTACATTTTTTTATGCCAAAAGCTTG
The DNA here is from genome assembly GCF_900700375.1 of Denticeps clupeoides. NCBI lineage: Eukaryota > Metazoa > Chordata > Actinopteri > Clupeiformes > Denticipitidae > Denticeps > Denticeps clupeoides. The sequence goes on from NC_041723.1 coordinate 17,335,648, forward strand.
ACTTGAATGCAAACTACTACTAGATTTTCACAACCCTCTGCAGCTGCCTTCTTTTTTCTCCTCTACAGATAAAATGTGCTGGCTTCATGTGTGGCACTTCTGAGAGAAACGTTCAACAGCTGCTTCTCAGCCTTAGCTGTTCTGACAGCTGGATAAAACTGCTTACAGCAACGATGGCAGCACACTGTATTCATCTATCATCTCACTCTGGATATTAATGAGGTAGAACTGCCTAAAACCAGAGGCATTTGAGTCTGTCATATCCTCTAAAGATGTTAGACTATGGGAAGAGAACGAAAAAGCCCTTTAATATGCTTTTTATGAATTTTTGAATCATATGAATGGAGTTTTCCATGACCTGTTTAGTTAATTATGGATTATGCATATAAAAGTTGAGGCGTGTACAGATTCTCTCCTTTCTATTTTTCAGTTCAGCTATTTTTTTGCTGCTCTTTCAGAAGCCAGTTCAGTAGATGGCATAATTTTTGTAAGAAGGTGTCTGCCCCAAGGCACATCTCTAAAATGGCCCTATCATCACATATTTTTGTCTTTTCACCACCTATTATCAGCCACAGAAGCTCATTTTCTTCTCAAGACAATGCTAAATTTTCCCCAGAAAATGAATGCTGATTTGTGTGATTATTCTAATGGTATGCTCAGTTAATCTACAGTAAATCTTTCTAACATCCTTTTTATCTGCACTGGAGACCCTAAACAGCAACTGGATCCAGTTAGATGGATTAAACTGGGAGATTTTGTAACACATGTAATACGCTGACAGCAATTTCCAAATGCAAAGCGTAGGTGTCAGCTCCTTCTTATTTATTCACCATAACCATCTTCCATTCTGTCCTTCTGGCAACTCCCCAAAGGCTTATGCTTTTATTTTTGACTTTGATTAAATAAATAATAATAAATTCTACTTTGTTAATTGCTAATTACATCAGGGAGAACCATGTAGTGGGTACAGGGCTTTTTTACTGTATACAAAAAATATAATTAGAAAATAAGCATCACATAAATATTGAACTCTGTGTGTGTATTTTGGTTAATTAGATGGAGCATTGGGTTGTCTTCTGTGTGAGGTTGCATGCCCTCTGTTGCTGAGTGTTTCCATGGAAACCACAGAAAAAGTCATCTTGGGTATCTAGGGGTGTGCTTTGCTAAATTGAAAGGTATGAATAAAAGAACTATTTCAAATGATTTGATAAGAGAACTGAAACTGCCAGCTGGAACTGATTAACAGCTAAATGTCTTTTCCTCAGGTCTCAATAAGTAAATAAGTGTGTGTGTGTGTGTGTGTATAAACAAATAAATAAATAATGATAATTTTTATTCTTTCTTGCTCTGATTTGATTGTGTTTACATGTGTACCACCTCCTGGTATCTGGATTCTTTTAAAACAGTGTTTTAGATGTATACCTTCATCCATGGACAGCAATTGTTTGATAAAGTCGAGACAAGTCAATCCAGCACGGTTATTCATTTTGAGGGAGAGTGCTTACTCTAGGGCACAAGACTGGGTTTTTGTCACTGTTCTGTAAGCGACTTTTGAAGAGGCCATTAAGAAAATTGATGTGACTGATGTCTAACACACAATACTCAGTGCTACCTCCAATTACGACTATTCTGGAGCACTCATGAATCAAGAACCTCTTAAAATAGGATGCTCTTGGTGACAGAAATCTAAGAATTAATACTGAAAAAAGTGAACACAGGCTAAAATAAAGAATTAATCTGTCACACCTAATATTTTTCCATTGACGGAATGTAAATAAACCAAATAAACCTGCTGTAAACTGTTTATTTACATTACAGCAATGCTAAAATATTAGGTGTGACAGATTACTTACAAGTTTATGCAGTGTACCTGGGAAAAGACATTTCTGCTCTGAAGGCACAGTGCTTCCAGAATATCTTCAGGCAATAGAAAAAAAAGACAAGCTCTCACGGTGGATCCTTTTCAGACCAGCACACCTGAAATCGGTTCCTGGAGCTCTAATTGCTGGCCATGGCCCTTTATCCCCTATTGTGTGTCCAGGTAACTTCAAATGAGATTAAATTAGGGGTGGGCATAGATTAGTTTTCTTAATCTAGATTAATATCACTGTAATCTTGGAATTAATCTATATTAATCTAGATTAAAATTGGTCATTTGAATTCTGTTGAAGGCATTCAGAATATGTGTGCTACCCAAATAATGACTAAAAGTAAGTCTTTGAGAACGGGTTTCTCAAGCCAGGTGGCGCATTAGAAATGCATCCAAAATGCATCACAAACTGCTTGAGAAAGCTGTTCTACTATGATAATTGGTGATGAAAATAAATGATGTTCAATAAAATGTACTTGTGTTTATCAACTGTTTATTCAGTTAAATAGCTGCATCCATGTTACCACGTCACGTTTGATGTGATAATTTCAGTTTGAAGACTCGTTCTCACCCCCTACAGTGCAATTCGGCTAGGTATACATCCGCGCTAAAATATCAAGATGAAAGTCATCATAGTGTAGCGGTTCTTCTTCTGCATTGTGTAACTTTTTGATTTCGTTTCTTGAACCACAAATGATGAGCTGACACCCAAGAGATTTTCTGTGCAAAGTGTATTCTGTACAAAAAGCAAGGTCGCGTCAGAACATCGCGTCACACATCACGTCTTTCTGCACCTCTCTCTACAATATACAGTATTAAAAGAACATACAAAAATATTCCTAATATGTACATAAATTAATACAAAAGAAATAACTTTTTGCACACAAACCCCACGCACCTCACAGCTCACGCCATGTTTCCAAGAGACCTGAACCTGGTCTCAAAAACAAAATAAAAGTCTTTAGGAAATAAGAAAATAAAAGACACAAGAAAGAAGAAATATACTTATAAATCTAGTGTAACCAATAGCTTGCGTAGTATAGACCCAGCTCCCAACCCAACTTTGTGAATAGATTAACGCCGATATTTTTTTTATGGCCCGATAAGAGTCTCACGTTAACACAGCACGTTAACGCCGATAACGGCCCACCACTAGATTAAATACATTAAATCTGAATTTTAGTGCATAGTGAAGAATAGAATCAAGTTGTAACTGATGAAAGAGAGTTGTTAAAATTCCTGATATGGAATTTGAAACAACAAAGACTGACTGTGTATTACAGAGACTCGCTGGTGTGTCCAAGTCATGAAGAGCCAGGACTGTTTTAAACCCTTGACCCTTAGTGAGCAGTGGGCAGACACAACAGGGTTGCAGTGTGTGGGGACGGTGCTTTGCTCAGTCGCACCTCAGTGGTACCTTGGCGGACCGGGATTCGAACCGGCAACCTTCTTATTATGGGGCCCCAGTCTGGCCTCACATCATTCAGAATGTTGTCAACCAACAGGTTTCTGTTGCTACAATTAGTTTCATAGCCAAACTAAGCTTAGACAAAGGAACCACACAAAGATCTGCACCACATGCATTAAGAAGTCATGGGTCAGACAAATGTTGGTTGTTAGGCAGAAGCAGACCACCTCCTTTTCACGGGTTGACACAGGACAGGAGGAAAGAGCAGATATCTGAGGAGATGAATAACCCGATTTTGCAGCGCAAAGGGAAAGGGTGAATCACCTCCATTTGATCTATGAGCCTGATACAGCTGATGCTGCCACACCCACGTGGATGTGGACAATCGTGAAACAAACACAAAACAAAAAGATGCAGTTCAGGTAACAGGGCTGAGGAAACGAGTCAACAACAAGGATCAGTCTTACTTTGATCAGACGTGGAGCCGAGTCGCAGAATGCATGGCATTTAATGAGTGAGGAAACACCCAGTTTTGTGTCTCCAAAGTCATGTGACACTCCTTATTTCCTCAGAAGGAGGCAGACCTCTGTACCAGGCCATCTTGGTTTGCCAGAGTTAGGAAGTCATGCTAAAAAAGAATGATGACTTAAACACATTTGTGTTTACACTAGAAAGGCAAATAAGTATTGTTGTCCTCCCTTCTCCCCCAACCTAGTGCATAAATGCAACCATTCAGGAAAAAAAAATATTGGAAAACGGAACAATGATTTTGGCTCATGAGTATTAATATTCATGTTCAGCATGATCAACAGGTTTGTAATGAAAGATGTCTGTTGTCCACATTTTGCTGGTTATTGTGTCTGAAACATCTAGGCTCTGTAAGTTGTTTGTGAGAAAACTCCATAGGCTCACAGGCTGTATGTGTTTCCATACACTTTACTGTGTGAGTGTTTGTGACATAATATGTAGGATAACAGCAAAATTTACATTTATGTTAAACATTTTCCTAAATAGTAACTTTTAGTGTTTAAAAGATGTTTTTCGTGCTTTTTACAGTTGGCCATAGTTGAGGCCACTTTAGATCTTCATTTTAGACTTTTTTTCTATTTTTATGTATCATCAGATTTTACACAAATCCATGAAGCTAAAATACCCCATTCTGAATTTAAATTGAGGGCTAAAAAAAGAAATAATATGAAAGAAATTATTTTTTTTTAATCAAATTGATTTATTTTTATTAGCATTAATTTGATTAAATATACAGATATGTTAAATTGGAAATTAATGAAATGCATTTTGACTAGTAAACTACATTTACAGTGGATCCTCAGAAATGATGACATCTCCTTATGGAGTGCCTTTGTTTATCCTTCTCTTTTTTTTCTTACTCCCACCCCTCCGTATATTAAACCGAAGAGCAGATGAGCACTTTATTAAATGTAAAATATTAAAACCAGGAAATTTCTCTTTGCATTCCACTCCTCCGCCCCTAAACTGATTTCACGCTCGATGGCTATCTGTGTTCGGAATAATGTGCTGAATTATTAACAGTGGGGATGGTGAAGAAAATACAACTGGTGATAAATATTTTCATCCACACAACGCCCGATTCACACATGATGACACTGAAGCCTGTCACAGGGTGTCAGAGCCATGAAGTCATTCACCGTCAGTCATGTTACAAAATAAAACGCAGCTTTTTAATGAGAAATCTGAGATAATTCAGCACTCTGTAAACCTTCTTAGGACAATGTATTTGATGAAAGATGTTAGTGTCTTTGAGGAAGCAATTTGCTGTTAAAGTTTGGAACTTTGTCAACTATATAATGCCTTCAGTCGAGAGATCACCTAGGTCTGAAGATCCCCAAAAAAAAGATGTCATACCGCAATCCAAAGAAATTCCAGAACAGACGAGAAACTATGCTCAAAGTACTAGACAACTATCAGTCTGGAAAAGGTTACAAAGCCATTTCCAATGCTTTGGGACTCCAGCAAACCATTGTGAAAACCCTCATCCAAAAATGCAGAAAACGTGGAATGGGGTGAACATTCCAGGATTGGCTGGTCTACAAATATTACCCTGAGTAAGTAACTCATCATAAAATAACTGTAGGCCTCACTTACCTCAGTTAAGATCAGTCTCCATAACATCTTGATGATTCCATAGACTTGTGAAATGTTCTGTAGACTGATGAAACAAAAGTTTTTGAAAGGTGTGTGTCCTGTTACACATTATGTAAAAGTAACAGCCTTTCAGAAGAAAATACCAGTAGTGTGATGTAAGGTGGTAGTGTGATGTTTCAGGACATAGACTGTTTACTGTGATTGATGGTACCATGAATTCTGCTCTCTACCAAAAACCCTGAGTGAGAATTTGTGGGCATCATTTTGTGAACTCTAGCTAAAGAAGACTTGGATTCTGCAGTAGGAAAATTACCCTAAACACGTCAGCAAGACCACTTCTGAATGTTTAATAGAATAAAATTAAATTAAAGGTTGTGGAGTTGCTTGGTCAATGTGCGGACTTGAATCCAATTGAGATGCTCTGGCTTGACCTTAAAATGCTCTGAAACCCTCCAATGAGTCTGAATTAAAAAAATCTACAAAGAAGAGTTAGACAGAAATGCTTATTTTAAGGTATCACAAATGGCTGGTAAGAGTTGTTGCTGACAAAACCAATTATTAGGTTTGCTTTTGAACACATGGCAATGTTGGTTTTCTATTCTTTATAAATAAAATAATCATTTTCTTCTTACTTTACATTGATGAAACATTTAAGTGTGACAAACATGTAAAATAAATTAGGAATGGGACAAATACTTTATCACAGCACTGTATTTAGAGAGGCTAAGCAATAAGGAAAAGAGACAGTGACATTCTGATTGGCATTTTATACCCAAAACACTGGATGACTGGAACAATAATTTTCCACAACCTGACAGTCAGTTTCTTTTATAGTCAAAATATAAAAAGAAACAAAATGGACAGACAATGAATTTGATTGCCAGTAGGGGCCCTGTATTTAAATTCACATTTTTTAAATAATTGTTTACATGTGTCACCAAAGAGGGGGACAACCCAGTAAACTGGACAAACACATAGTGAAAGTGAAGTGAAGTGATTGTCACATGTGATACACAGCAGCACAGCACACGGTGCACACAATGAAATTCGTCCTCTGCATTTAACACATCACCCTGAGTGAGCAGGGGGCATCCATGACATGCACCCGGGGAGCAGTGTGTGGGGAGCACTAAGTGACACCTTGGCAGATCAGGATTCGAACCGGCAACCTTCTGATTACAGGGCCGCTTCCTTAACTTCCACCACTGCCCTAGTGCTATTTTTGGGGCAAATGGAAGTGGAAACGGGAAAAGTTACACTCACTTGGGGAACACATGCAAACACACTTCATCTATGCATAATCACAGAGTCACATTGACTCTGTCAAGACTCGTGGACGAGTCAGCCCACTGACCACACTCAGTAAAACCGCTGGCCACATGCACAACACACACTCAACAGCACATACTCACACCATGCAGACACCGGGACCGGTAATGGGGAGGATCGTTACGACATGTATAAATAATTAACCAATAATAATAATTATACCCCATTTTTAAATTTAGTCCCTCTTAACCCAGTGTGGGTGGATACATTCTCATTACACTGAATTTATGATCCTGCTCAGACTCAGCCTGCCTGTACACAGCATTTATGGTCTAACAAAACGGCAGTACAGATGTCCTGCACTATTATGTATGCCATTAACGAGTCTCTGAGTGTACTGACACCGAGAAACACTGAGCAAAGCGCTAAGTACTAAAGTGTTAGCGCTGCAGTATATGCACCATGTTGTCCCTATCCATGACCAAATATTCATGTTCAGTGGGCCTGTTATGCAAAATTGTTGTGTACCATCAATTAAATATAGCTGTGCAGATGAGCAGTGCTCATAAATTAATGGCAGAGGAGGCTTAAAAGGGGGTTTGTCATGACACAGAGAGAGATGCCTTTTAATTTAATAGAGAGCATTTAATCTGTGAATTAGCAGGCTTGTGGAGAGTGCAGCTTAATCCCAAGTGTTGTTAGTAGTGGGAGATTACAGGCAGCACTGCCAGCCACTCGAGTCCAAGCCTCGTGCCCTGCTCCCTGTGACAAAAGATCCATGCAATGACCAATCGTCCTCCTACACATCCCTGCGTTGGGTGTGAGAAGATGGGGAGTTCTCACCAAGCGTGTTGACAATGACAGTCTTGGGGGGAGGTGGCTGGGGAAGGGATGAGTGTGGTGTAATGTCACACATACTCACACAAGCACACACACACGCACGCACACACAAAAGCACAGTTTATTTTGTGTTATTCTCACCACAACTGTGTTTTATCTGTGTGTGTGATGCCCAAGATGACTATGGGATTGTGTTGGCTGCCTCCTGAGGAGGCATGTGCTGTAGTCATAGTCCTCCAGGATTCATATTCAATTACTAACATTTGCTTAATAGTGATGTCACTTCCTGAATGTGAAACAACAAGGTACACTACCCACAATAAGTTATGGATATTGTGAGAGACTTAGTGGATGTCATACATACTGTGTTTTCTTCACTTCAGACACTTTTGGGATAGGGAGACAATTTTAATGGGGAGATAGACACACGTCATTTGTTGATTTCCATGTAATGGTCTCACTGTTTACAGGTGTGCCTTAAATTAAGGGCCAATACCAAGAGACAACCGTTCTCAATGTGTAATCAATTTCAACATTCTGTGGGTATAAAAAGATAGTATTGCCAGAAAGTTATTCCAAGTTCATCATTAAAACACGAACACACGACGTCACTTAACAGATGAGCAGCGTCACCTGGCCGTGGCGCGCCTTCGGGTCGGTGGCAGGCAGTCAGATTGCTCGTGAACTTGGTGTGTCTCAAAGTGTCATCAGCAAGACAGACCCAGGAGTGGAGCCCCACAAGTGACAGACAGACATTACTAGTACTAGTTAGTTTAACTAGTAAACTAATAAAAGTGGTGTTTCTTCTCATACATATTAGTAATATTATAAGTAATATCTAAGGGAACTTTTATTTATTTCAAATAGGAAAAGCACTTATGTATATAACAATATCCCTAACATATTGTGAGTTGCGTAAATGGACTTCATTGTCCTTATAATGAAATATAGTTAGCTAAATAAACATGTAACCTAGTTTCACAGCATTAATACCATCCATAATGTTGACGAGAAAGATCAGTTTTTTTTCTAGAATATTTCCGAAGCAGTCAACACTAAGAGGAACACAAATATTGTCATACTGATGCCCATGGAACTATTATTTTGAGTCAGAGGATTTATTTATAGCAAACATCTGACTGACTTGTCAAAGGCAGCAACACTTCAACCCCTCACATGGCCACCTATGTCATTAAATAAAATGCTGACATTTACCAGCCATAAATCATATAACTTGTATGGTTATCTTTGCCACAGTCAGAAAGTGTTTTTCTTTTTAACAAAATGTGGTGTCAACATGTAATTGATATTTATATCAAATTTACACACAGTTTCACTCTGTTTATCCATTTAAAGCAGAAGGCACAAAATAAATAAATACATTATAAAAAAACACAATTCACGTAAATGCTAAATTGTTGTAATTGTATTAATGAGTAAATAAGGTAATTTTCTAATAATTTGAGAGTAATTTCATAAATCATAGTTAACATAAAACAAAACAATGTCTATAGGATAGATTTGATTTGCATTATCATCATAAACGACCTTTTTTAGTCAGTTGTAATACATTTGAACATCATAGGCTATACTACGGTTTAAAAGAATGCTATTTGTGTTTTGCAGCTGGGTGTTGTGTGACAGAATGCTCTAGAACATGGTGGCTGCTGCCAGCTGGCCCTGACGTTTGCAGTCTGTTCTCTGAGGTTAGCGTAGCAGCAGGCTGCTCCAGGATGGTGTGCAAGCTGAGGCAGTGCCACCCAGATTACATAAAGCTGTGAACTCTGCTTTTATGTCTGTTGAGCTGTGAACAAAATGTCCAACAATATTTTCAGGGTTGTAACAGGTCCACTAGGCAGATTGCAGGAGCATCAACTTACACAGGTAATAACAGCAATGGAGACGGAATGCAGAATGGAGACACGGTGATCTTCCCCATTGCAAACCTGAATAACTTTCACAAAACGCACCCTTTCAGGATGTGATCCACATCAATATTTTAATCCTGCCATAATTTCCACAGTTTTTTTCTGACATGAAAAAATATGTCCAGATGCAGGAGCATCACAAGAGCCTGTGTTTGTGTCTTTAGACAGCCATGTGTCTCCATTTAAAAATATTGCAAATGCTCACGCATTTTTCTGACTTCATCCTTATGTCAGATTCAATTATAATTTATTATTATAAATAAATAAATAAATAAATATAATTCACTCTGCGGTCCAGCTCACCCCAAACGATTGGGTTCAGGTCGGTGACTGCGGAGACCAGGTCTCCACTTTTTGTTGGTACAAAACTCCATATGTATTCATTCATAGTTTTGGTGCTGTACATACATACATAAATTACAACACCTTCACAAACAAGGCTCCAGGGTAAGCATTGTGTTTCTAAGGTGTAACTTAAGCAGCATATTGAATGCGTTGCCTTCTACACAACGTGGACATCTAAACTGAAAATGTCTTTATCCTGACTTGATCTAACATGAAGGATATGATTGTATGTTTTTTTTTTTATTTTGGAACAGCATATAGCATTTCTATGAATAAATATATGGCTTCAATGTAAAATTTAACATTGTGTATCTAAATTTGTACTTTATATTATTATTACAGGTTTAACCTGCTTGTCGAATTCGAACATACAGAAACTTTGACTTTGTGACATTCAATTGTCAAACAACTCCATCCATTCTACAAACCACAAACTTAAGGTCTGGGACAAAACGTGTGCAGGCAGCGAAGTCCACAGCTACAGAATCGAATGCTTACTATAGATTTGGACAATAAGCTGGCCCATGCTTATCCTTTATCATGATTGATAATATGCTCTGGTTCTGCTTTGAAGAATTGGATTTCCATTTTATTTAGATGTAGTGGTTTGAAGGCAGATATTTCAAAATGTAATATAGTGTTCTTGTTGAAAATTAATTCACCCATTCATCTACCTGAAGACATTAATAAATGAGCTCTGAAACATTTAGTCCTCACTTGTTGTACAAGATTTTACATTGTCTGAAAATGCTGGTGTGGTGTGCAACAAAAATTCACTGTTGTGTCTGCAGCTTCATAAATTGCACTAACCAACAAATTGAATGGCTTTTATGGCTTGCCAAACATAATGCATAATTACAAGTGTGTTTGTAGCAGATTGTAAGCCCATAGGTTTTTAACTTGAATGTGTTTATGCCAGACAGGACTAGATGGAGCATCTAAAGATTTTGCTTCCTTCCAGGTTTTAAATTATGTGCAGTCTGTTTGTTTCATAGGGGGTCATTAAATATGCATCATAGTAACCAGAATAATGCCAACAGTCCAAATGTGTTGTCAGAGGTATTTTAAAGGCACTTGTGTGGCCAAAAAAAGTTTGTGCAATGTGTGCAAATGCTTATTTATATGCTATACATGTGAGTTCATTTTTGTTTTTATTTTCATGCCATAGAAACATCACCTGGGCTCATAGCAGCATTCTGGATAAGGGGATTCATGTAAGGAACATATCCTGCTCTCATGTCATGTGCCAACTCCACCCATCCATCCAGGTCGCCTACATACACTGGCCTGCAAATTCAGCAGACCCACACTTCGCCTACAAAAAGGGCAGTTGCTGCAGAGTACAGATAAAACAGAGGCAATAGGGGCTTAGTGCTCAGTGCTGGAGATCTCAGCAAAAACAAATGTGCAGGATTTTGTGATTAGTTTTTGTTGTTCATTTTTTGTCCTATATTCTTTCTTTTGCTCACTGTTAATAATCAGTTGGTCTGTGCCCATCAGTCAACAACGACCTCTGAAAGTACGGTTTGTGTATATTAACCATATATAACTGCATTATGCACCCTCACCCCCATCCACCCAACTGTGAGAGAGGATTGGCAGTATCATGCAGAAAGCGTGCTGAGTTTCATTCCCCAGACCATTTTGCCCTATTCAAGAGGCAGCCAGTACAAAATGCTATTAACCTCCAGTGAATAAATGTTATATTCATTCCTCTTTAACACAGTTCCTTTGATTTGAAATGTAATGGAAAAGCAAGGTGAAAGAAAAGAGAATACATCTGCACAAAAAGAGGGTGGTTGAAAGTGCGAGGCATTGGCACAGAAACCAATGATGTGCAACGGACGATGGTGGTTAGTCATCTGCCAGCGACATGGTGATCCACAATAACTTTAGCGACCAGTCTGGTCAGCCGAACATCACTGCTGGTGTTGGTGTTAGGATGAAATGATCGGCAGCTTTACTGAAAAAAAAATATTTGTTGAAATGTCATAAAGTGTGGCTAATTTCAGAAGTCAAAGAAGTCAATTTCAGCTTTTAGCCCCTGTTTCAGATGTTCTGTCGCTCTATTCTCTGTCCATTGTTTTTCATGGAATAATGGTTTTCTTGCAAGGTCAAGCACTGATAAACAATGTGCTCACTGGATGTGTTTCTCCAGCCATTAGGATTTCAGATGCACACATTAGATAGGACTGTCACGACTGCGGACTTACGGGGGAAGGAAGCGCAGAAGCAGGACATGCTGGGAATGGGGTTTTATTTATTAAATAAACAATAAACACAAATAAAGACTGGCGCGGTGGCCGAAAACGATTTAACTTAAATAAAGAACATAAACTTGCCCGCAGGCGTGTGGCGATTGGCAGAACTCAAAATACTCGTGAAACATACACAGGTCAAGTTCGTGCAGCGAGTCCACGAAAATGTCGTCCCATTCGAAGGGGTGGAAATCTAGGGGTTATATGCGCTGTCAGGATTGGCCACTGGTGATTAGCACAGCTGCAGTCAATCCTGACAAGGACATAATAAGAACCTGTGGTGTACGAGAGACACTGACCAGCCAATCAGAACGTCTTGTAAGAACACAGGTATTTCTCTCCACAAAGAATCACCCAGCCTTATCTTTCACTCTCTTCACTTGAACCTCAGATTTCAACCGGAGAATCTTCCAGCACACACAGAACATATGCTTCCTTTTTTTTTTTTGCAAGATTGACCACACCCAAGAACAAAATAACTTTTGATACTAATTCTAAAATTATTAATTATTAAAAAACATTTTGTTTAATTATTCACATTGATTGAAACCATTTTGAATTTACTGGAAAATATAATGCACACAATAACACAAAAGCACTCCATCACTTATGAATACTGCATCATACAGCTGCTAATGGTGGGAACCAAAATACAAATTTTCTTTTAAGTGCCTAAATGATTACTTGGACCACATTTCAGTGCACTATTTTGCATCATTTCACAAGACAAGTTTTCTGTTCAAAATAATTCTTGAGTATCAGGGTTTCCGCACCAGCGTCATTCTCCTTCACTGAATGCCAAGTAATTGAAAGGCCACTGAAAGCTTTGCTGTGCCAAATGAATGAGGGGAGAATTCTGTTTGCCAAATGCTTTTGTTCCATAGGAGCTTTTGAAACGGTTGCAGATGTTAAAGTTGCATGTCAGTGGCATCTTGTGATTCTGAAGTTTCATCCATCATGTTTCTCTGGAGCAGTTAGCATCAATTAGAATTAGAGTTATCATCAAACAGGCTGAATGTCTATGTCATCTGCAGTTTTACTCTACAATTCTTAGTGGAGCTTTAGATACAGCTACTGCTGAAGGAAATCACATTACTCCCCAATGTCGTTTTGCAGCCATACAGAAACTTGTCATCCTTCACTTCAGGTATTTGCTGATGAGTGAAGGCCATATAGTGAAAGTATATCTTTCTTAAAGTATTCAATTTAGTCAATGGAGAGTGATACAGAGAAAGAGGTGAGGGCTGTTTTTTCCAAAAAGCCAATGGCTTTAGCAGAGGGCCGATAACAGTGGATAGAATAAAAAAAAGTTGATTCCAAAAATTGGCTAAATATGCCTTTATCCCATTCCTGCAGCAAATCCTTGAATAACTGCAGGACATTGATCAGCATGAGACTAGCTATTTTTATGCCAGTAATACAGATCCCCAAAGAAGACTTAAGTCCAATTCCGCGCCTGCACACCAGAGTTTTAAAACCACATCTCCGAGGTGGTGTGTGGCCTGCCACAGCCGTGATCTCGAGTCAGGTCATCTTGTACAGGAGTCATTGTTGCTAAGTTCCTGCTGATGAGTCACTGAACCTTATAGGTTAAAGGTGCAATTAAGAAGGTTTTGCTTGATTGCCAATTTGCACTACTCAATGGCACCATTTCAGAACTAATCGCTATATGATAATAGAGCAATTCAATATGAATTCAATATGTTTGAAGGTGTTATGAGGAAAATGGACATTAATATTTCACAGATTTGTTTCCAGGAAAAATTTTATAGATTTGCTCTGCAGCATCTAAAAGCCTCTTGACAGTGCAGGCTAATCAAGGTTTCTTGGATATTTCAGGGTTTTGTTACATCTGAGCCAGGGGTTATCAAAAACTCAACTTAATTGGTAAAGCATAAAATAGATTATGGCAGCCTCTAGATTAGAATTTTATGGATTGATCAAATTGACACTCTGTGCTCTTATTATCCCATTAGCCCAGGAACAGGGAAGGTTCAGAGTGACTTGGATGCATGGATAAATTATATTGATCTTTTTTTTACAAATTGTAAAAAATATATTCATAATTCTTTAATTCTGGGATATCAGAATTTGATGCTTGTAAAAAGAGAAACTGGCTAAGATGTATAATCATTCATCACACTTCTATGAAGAGTTTAGCTGAGCTATTGCTATAGACCATCGATGGTTACTTAAGCACGTTGTAAGTCGCTCTGGATAAGGGCGTCTGCCAAATGCCGTAAATGTAAATGTAAATTTAATCAGACTTGTTAGTTGTGTGCTTTTTTTCCAGTTTACTTAAAATGTTACAGACTAGGAAGGCAATTTAGATGGCACCAAATTGGTATCAAGCACTATTATGAATTTAGCTTATCTACCATCTACCATATGTGGTCATAGGTATGTGCATGTACATAGGTAGGTACACCACTACACCCTCTCACAATATAGTTTGACCTCGGGTGTGATTACTGCAATCCAACAGTGACTGCTATAACTATGAAAAAGCAACCCAGCCACTAGGTATGCCAATGTATTCCAGTGGATTTCTTGGTGCTGGTCCCATATCCGGGTGAATAGGAAAGGTTACATCAGGAACAGAGCATCCAGTATAAAACGTTGTGGATTGGAATGTATTGGTCAAACAATGGGTTAACAATGATTTGATGCATAGATTTTTAGATTTTCTTGGTCAACTGAATGGTCAACAAATGAATGTTTTAAAATATGTTCATAATCAGAAATAATCCGATTATAATGAAAAGAGTGTTGTGTTGTGAATGTAAGAATGGACATCATGGGACCGTGCCTTTTGTCTTGTGTCGATGGTTGTGCGTGAAGATTCGGCACCTCTGTTTTACATGCCTTTTGTCTGACAGCAACGTGTGAAGTGTCAGCCGTCAGGACCGCCCACCCTCTTTGTCTTCCCCAAATGGGAGGCACTGGGGGCGTGACATCAGAAACAACAGGTTCTGATTGGTCAGTGACAACTTCCTGTAGGCCAGGGGTATAAAGGTCTGCTCACATGTGGAAAAGAGACTGAGCTCTCTTGCTCAGAGGTTTTTCCATCGGAAGCCGGAAGGCTTCTGAGTCTTTCTCTTCTCCCATTTTTTCTCATGGCTTTTCCTTTCTCTTCTCCCTCTTTACTCTTTCTTCTTATTTTTGTTTTCTCTGTAACCTTGGTACCTTTTTACATTCAATATTCTCATGTAACTACAACAATTATTTACCGGTGTTAATACATTAGAAACTGTTAATTTTTAACCTCTATTGTGCCATGCCTCTTTCTGCCAGGTAACATCAAATTGGAGTGGTTGAATACAGTGCTTTGTGTGGAGGGAGAAAGAGTTTTTCTACACACTCTGTTCTCTATCACACCACATGGTCTTTTTTACATGAACAAGAGGAGGAGCACAGGGGGATATTTAAGAGTGGAGGAAGATGAGCACAGGTTGATTGTTCTACAAACCGGATTACAAAAAAGATGGGACACTATACAAGTCGTGAATAAAAACTGAATTCAATGATGTGGAGGTGCCAACTTCTAATATTTTATTAAGAATAGAATAAAATAATAGAATAAAATTTCTCAAGTTTAAATTGAGAAAATGTATCATTTTAAGGAAAAAACATGTTGATTCAGAATTTCATGGTGTCAACAAATCCCAAAAAAGTTATGACAAGGCCTTTTTCACCACTGTGTGGCATCTCCCCTTCTTACAACACTCAACAGACGTCTGGGGACCAGTTTCTCAAGTTTAGAAATAGGAATGCTCTCCCATTCTTGTCTAATACAGGCCTCTCAATCGTCAATCGTCTTGGGCCTTCTTTGTCATACCTTTATGATGTGCCAAATGTTCTCTCTAGGTGAAAGATCTGGACTACAGGCTGGCCATTTCAGTACCCGGATCCTTCTCCTACGCAGCCATGATGTTGTGATTGATGCAGAATGTGGTCTGGCATTATCTTGTTGAAAAATGTAGGATCTGGATGGGAGCATCTGTTGTTCTAGAATCTGAATATATTTTGTGTGGATGACATGGCATCCCAGATTTCCAAAAAGAACTTCGACTCGTGACTCGTCTGACCACAGAACAGTCTTCCATTTTGCCACACTCCATTTTAAATGATCCCTGGCCCAGTGAAAATGCCTGAGCTTGTGGATCTTGCTTAGAAATTGCTTCTTCTTTGCACTGTAGAGTTTCAGCTGGCAACGGCGGATGGCACGGTGGATTGTGTTCAATGTTGTGGTGCAGTGTCGTTTAAGGGCCCGGAGATCACGGGCATCCAGTATGGTTTTACGGCCTTGAGCCTTGCGCACAGAGATTGTTCCAGATGATGTTATGCACAGTTGATGATGTTAGATGCAAATTCTTGCCATTTTTTGCTGGGTAACACCTTTCTGAACACCTTTGCTTCACAATCTTTCTGCGCAACATTGTGGGAATTGATGATCCTCTTCCCATCTTGGCTTCTGAGAGACACTGCCACTCTGAGAAGCCAATACCCAATCATGTTGCCAATTTGCCTAATTAGTGTTAATTGGTCTTCCAGTTCTTCGTTTTGCTCAAATGTACTTTTTCCAGCCTCTTATTGCTACTTGTCCCAACTTTTTTGGGATTTGTTGACACCGTAAAATTTTGAATCAACATATTTTTTTAAATTATACATTTACATTAAATGTTTGATCTGTCATCTACGTTATATTACAAGGAGAGGAGAGTATATAGAAGAAGAAGTTGGTAAAAAGATGTGGGATGTTCCATCAGGCAAAAAGAGATGTGGTGAAGGTTATTAATTGGGCATATGTTGAGTTGTATGAGAGGTTGGACACTACAGAAGGATAAAAGGATCTGTAGCATTTGGATAGACAGAGGAAGAAAGTTGGATGATAAAGGAAAATGTGCAGGCTAATCATCTGACGGCGTTGTCGAGATACAGGCGGAGTTTCCAGGCGAGAAAACGGCAACATCAACATCAGAATGTCAGACTGGCAAGGGCAATTCCGGAAGAGTAGACAGACAAAAGAGAGTTCGGTGTCAGGCGTTAATCCAGGGCAAACGCTAACAGCATCAAAGGAATGAGTTCACAGCGAAAACTGGGTGACTTCCAAGATGGTTGCCAGTTATTTATAGTGGAAGCTGACCTTTCTTGAATGGGAAGTGTGAAAGAGAGAGGTGGAGAAGAGAGTGTAGACAGGGTGGAATGGGTGGAGAAGAGTGGCAATAGCAGCAGGAGTGAAATAAAAGGTTTAAAAGACAGTCGTGACACCAGCAATGTTATGGGAGTTGAAGATGGTGGCACTAACCAAGAGTAAGGCAGAGCTGGAGCTGGTAAACCAAAAGATGCTGAGCTTTATGTTGGGGATGACAAAGATAGACATGATTAATAATGACTGCATTAGAGAAGCAGTTAGGGTTGGATGTTTTGGACACAAAATCAGAGAGGCTAGATTGCTAGAAAAGACACTGAGTATGTTGGGAGAAGGATGCTGAGGATGAAGCTACCAGGCAAGAGAAATAAAGGAAGGCTTAGTAGGAGGTTCATGGGAGTGTTGAGTGAGGACATGCAGGTGGTTGGAGTGGTAGAACAAGCTGATGACAGGAGAAAATGAAGATGGCTGATCAGCTGTTGCGACCCTGAATTATAACATTTAAAACTCATTGCTATTGAGAAAACTCCCTCGTTTCACTAGAACCCAATCTGCAAATACAATTAGATCCACAATTTCAGAAGAGCTCTATTAAATTAAATTATTTCCTAAAAAATAAATGTTTTTAGCTTTGTAGATTGTAGATTTAATGACAATCTACTTTAATAATGCTGTTTTGTAAAAACATTATTCCACACCTACGAGCCAAAACAGAGAAGAGTCTAGATCAATGCTTTCCTAGTACCTTGATAGATGTGGTAGCAGTGAAGCAGTACTGGATGATCAGACGGATCAGAGTTAGGAGGGTGTGACCCTTCCTCGGCTTTGTAGGCAAGGATCAATAGTTTGAATCTGCCTCAAGGAATAAAATGGATGAATCCTTTTAATGTTGAACAGAAGGAATCGACACAAGCAAGAAAGATGGAAAGTTCTATTTCCTACTCGTCTCACGTTGCCAATGGATACCCCAAAGTTGCATGTCTGAAGGAGTCTTTGGAGAATTGTCCAGGGAGATTTCAAGATCCTTGTCTGGGGAGGAATCAGCAGGGATGAGTAGCAGTTCAGATTTACTGGGGTTGAGTTTCAGATGATGAGCTGCCATCCAGGATGAGATCTCGGCAAGCAGAGGTCTTGATGGAAAAAAAAATTCTTATCTGCATTGCAGTAGTAGAATAATCCACACTAGGATATGACCTCAACAAAAGGTTTGGTTTAAAGGGATAACAGGAGACTGCTGTACCCTGAGGGACAGATTTAAACCTCATTAACATGCTTTTTTCTGCAAAATTAGGAACTTTCAAAACTTGTTCCAATCCACTTCACGCACTTCTGTAATTTATTATATGATCTGTCTGGGGACAAGTTAAAATACATTTGCCAGTAGAATTTACGCATTTTGAAAAATGTGTTAATTGAGTTTAGTAGGGATCCTGAGACTAATGTTCAGCTATGGTGCATGATGTAAGTGGGATTTCAAGTGTGTGTGTGTGTGTGTGTGTGTGTGTGTGTAAACAGTTTGCTGCCATTTCTTCTTGTTGCTCTACAGATCCATTGGTGCAAGAGGAGTCAGTAAACTACATCTTTATAATGGCAATCATTATGATTTTCTTCTGCTTCACATCCAGCCACTGCTGACAGCTAAAGAAATTGGATTAAGGAAAGGAAAAACATGGACTTACCTGCAGAACTGAAAGACCAATGCTGACAAATGGCGCAGCCTTGCTTTGCTGTTTTCATTGAATCACACCATATATCACGTATCGGCTCTGCCAGGGCCAGCCCATCTAATTTCAGCAGCCTATTGTCCTTGAGGCAAGTGGTCTGAAGCCAAATAATTTTGAGTTTGGTAATCTACTTCAAGGTGAAACAATTGTGCTCTCAATTATTCTGGGGTGACATATTCAGGTCCCACACAGAGGGCCGGGAAATAGGAAAACATAATGGAAGGGGTGCACCCCTCTCTCTGTGTTCCAGCTTCATATTTAGCCCCTCGATGAGAACTGTCAAAATAACAATGGAAGCACATCTGTGCTGTGGCCAACTAAAATAGATGGGAGGAAAGTGTTGCGGGGGAGAGAGGATCATCCTATTCGACCAGAGGCCCGGTGAGGAAGGTTTAATGACGGAGAGATGCATGCTTTTAGCTGTCGCATTTTTAGAATTGGGAGCTCATGATTCTTTCAGTGGGTGCTAAATAAATGAACAGGGTGGATTGCAGTGCCCTGGGAGGTAGAAAGTGTGGCATGTATCCCATCGAAATGGCCCGAGCAGAAGGGCTTTCTGGACAAGGCTCTGGTTTTTGCTGTTCAAGGTCCTCAGACTTGGCACGTGGCAGTCACGGAAATGCACAAAAGCTGACGGTCTTCTTAGGGAAAGCTGGAGCCTCTGAACTTTTCCTCTTTTGCTCTATTTATTTATTTCATTTTCTCCAGTTCTGTTTATGGGAATAGGGCCGAGCTGCGCTGGGTGAGAATTTCAAAGCGCAAACGCAACTTCCCCCAGAGAGCTGAACCAGACATAAACCCCTGGACCCAGAAAGATAAAAGACAGGGAAGAGCGCTGTCAATGCCTCATGCTCAGTGCCAGAATTTAAATTTGTTAATATTAATAAGATGCAAAACTGATATGCACAGTGCATATAAACAAATGCAAATACGGAGGCCTGACATAAGGTACAAAAAGTTTGATAGATATAAATCATTTGGTGAGTTCCCTGCCCTATTGTTTAGTTTCATTTTTTTAGATTGTTTTAAAAATTGAAATGTTCTTTTTCTTGTGTGTTTTGTATGCATATATGCTTACATTGTAGTCGGACCCCTTCAGACCCCTACAGAAGAAAAGACACTGTACTAGGGTTGTGATGCCCAGCAACCCCTGGGCATCACAACTGCCGAATATGCCCCTAATGCATTAGTCCTGATCAGTCCCAGCTAATGGTGATGAGAAACTGCCTGTGTACCATGTTTGCACTATGAAGCTGGTTTGTCTGTCACACTTTGTCAGTATGTAACTTTTAATCTTAGCACCAGGTTCCGGTGACGTTGTACTGTCTAACATGTATGTAGCTGATGTGATAATAAAGCTCAAATTTGTCATGATTCGGTCTGGAAGGGGTTACTCCGGTCCGGAGTTTCGTGTTCGTCCTGTGTAATGTTTCCTATTCGTGTTCACCTGTGTCTAATTGTATAAAGCTGCCCTGTTTGTGTCTGTTCACCTTCGGGTCATTTTTACATGTTCACCTGTTACTGGATGTCTCCTGGCCAGTTTGTTTGCCAGTGATCTGGGAACATCAACTCTTCTAAGCAACTATTCCACGGCATAGGACTTTTGGAAGTTCACAAGCAGGCAGCAGTGATCTGCAGCCCTGACGATGCACACCCCAGAACCAGAGGAGACAGCCTTCATTGCAAGGAGTGGTGGCTTGTTTATGCCCATTCTACTTATATTCATCTAATAAACTCTGATCCTTTACCCAACCCTCGGTGTCCATCGTTCAATTCCCCCTTGGTCATGACTCGGGGTGTTGAAATTAATCTCATAATTGATGCATCACAATGCAGGCATGGGCGATTCTGCATCGATAATATATAATCAATTATATCATAATGACGTTGCGTGGTGTTTTTCAGGTGGCAGTTTTCATTAAAAAGTAGTTCCAGTAGTGACTGGGGCTGTCTGATCTTGCCAGAAGTTTATAAAACTACGCCTGTTTATGCACGCAATCCGTTTGTCCAATTTGCTCCAAAGAGCAGAAAAAAGGTTGGCATCTGAACGTCTGAACCTGCCATTTTTCTGCTCATTGTAGTAAATCAAAGCTTCTAGAATGAGGCCATAAAATTTAAAAACATTAATTTATGGGATTTATCACAATGCATCGACAATTGAATCATGAGACCAGTGAAGATTCACACCTCTACTATAACTATAATATACAATTTTCATTAGCCTGGTTCCAGACTGAATAGTGATTTGAAGGGCTTATGTTTTCCATTAAATTACCATAGGGTCAGGGAGCTGCAGTCTATATTACTTTCATCTCACCAGAGTGTAAGTGCATTTGGCCTTTCCTCTTCAACAAGCAAAAATCTAAAAGCCAGCCTGTAACACAGCCTGTGACCTTCTGCCAATTCATACAGAGTAGACAAAAAAATCTGTAGTTCATTAGGCAATTTTCTAAAAAATGTTGGGACCAAAACTGTATATGAGCAGGAGAGGATTGGGGTGATGATGATTAAAGGCTAATTTCCATCAGGTCATTAAACAAAATAACTAATTTATATGTAAGCCATAAAACAAACACAATCAGGAAGGTCACATACTCTTCAGCCAGCAACCTAAATGAGTCAGTAATTGAAATGTGTTTTGTGTTACATGGTCACAATTATAAATAGCATCTGCCTTTTTATCATACAAAGTTTGTAATACTGTGTAATATTTAAACCCTGCTGTAAAAAAACAATACAATATATGATATTTGCAATGTACCGAAGAGAGGGAATGATAACCCAGGGCAAAATAAAGCTTGTAGGACAAACCGTGAGCCCTGTTCCTTTAAACCCAGCCTGTATTTTGGGCTTTGAGAGCCTTCCAGCCAGTTGGCCCTCCTCAACCCACCTCAAGATACCAGAATCACTTCTATTCTAAAAAAAAACCTAAACTGACCTAATATACAATTGCAACACACCAGCCAGTAACTGCAGTTAGACCTCATCTAAAGAGTTTATCTTAGGTTTCATTGTTTTTACTGCTTTTACTTCTCCTTAAACATCTGAACAAATGTTTACTTTAGTTACAAGTAGACATGAGGCTTTAGTTATCATTTTGTAATCATGTTAAATCACGATAGGACCAATAAATATATTGGAAAAATCCCCATTGATTGTTTAATACAACATACCATATTTTCAACAATTTAACATCAATGAAATCATGTTAATTAAAAAAAGAAAATCTGCATATTACCTTTATTGCACAGAACAATTTGAACATATTTTACTTTCATCCTTTTTTGTTTAGATATTTTAATACAAAATTGGCATGGACCACATATTAAACTTTGTCCTTGGTTGAAATGGAGAAATAAAAAAAAAAAACTTTTTTTCTTTAATTTTTTTTTTTACTGATGGGAACTATTTCTTAGCACAGTAGTCACATTTAAACAAAGAAAACGTTTGTAATCAGCATGAACCATAACCTACTGTTCTCTTTCTCTGTAATATAAAAAAAAAGGATTACTCCAAAGGTTTTGCAGAGCGCAATGGGTGAGCCCATCTGTGGCTCTCCCCCATCTGCATGTTCCACTGCCTGCATGTTCTGTCCATAGTTGCAGCCCATAACCATGTCACTTCTAATGTCATCCATCATAAATAACTTCATCCTTTATCCGCCTAACCATAAAACCCAGCTGGCCACCATGTACTCAGAAAAGTCAAATCAGATGTTACCATGATCCCATTATACATAAATGTTGTTTACTTTTTCCCTGGCTCGCATTATGTCCTCCGAATCATGTCTAGCATAAAGAAAAAAGCAAATCCTGCTGTTTTGGGGATATTCATAGTTTCAGGATTACTGGCCATTTCAGGGGGTCGCTCACTACACTAACAGCATTAGAAAAAAATCAAAACACAGTGAACACAGTTAAATTAAATTAAGCATCTGAAATTGACCTTGACTTTTTCATAGCTAGGATTATGACCGTGCTTTTCCATCCAATATAAGAAAAGAGCAAAAAAAAAATAAAATAATAATAATATTTGAATTGAATGTTTTATAATAATTTTGTTATATTGGGTAACATTATCAGTTTTGTATTTATGGGCTAATATCATACACCTTAATAAATTAATGTGTGCAACATTCCTTAAACTTTTTTCCTTTTACTGTATGATAAAACCAAAAATTTCCATTTTCATTAAAAAAATACAATAGAATTAAAAATGCAGGCAAAAGGACAGTAAAGGAGAAAGTTGATCCTGCCTTTTGCATTCTGGCGGTTGATAAGGACATTTATAAGGGTTTAGATTCATTTTATATATACTTCTTTTGATTTTTTTTTCTTCCTTTCTGAATAAAAATCCACACAAACGTGTATTTCTTACAATAAAATTCACTTTCAAAGAAATGGTCCCTGAAGGCCAAGAAGAAATCCAACATGGAGTGTCTTTTTGCCGTCATATAATGAAAGCAAAGATCTTTGAAGTTATATAGGAAAAAACAAATATGTCACTTTTCTACAACGTCCTGGTATCCTGGGGAAATGTTTCTTTCTATTTTGGTTTAATCTTCACTTTTCCCTCAGAAGCATTAAATCATTTTCATGTTGAATTTACGGGGTGCATCCGCGGTGCTGCTGCTCATGCCAGCGTCCGACTTGCGTGGCACATACTCTATCTCTATGTTGTGTTTGGTATTCCCCTTACCCCGGCTCCACAAGAAGAGCAGCACAAGACAAAAAAGCACGACACCAAGGAAAGAGATGAATCCCATGGTGGTAGCGATGATCAGAGTCTTGATGTCAAAAGGAAATTGAACAGTGGGTCGAGTGCCATTGGCAACGTTGTCATGGGGCTGGTTGGATATGAAGGCAAAAGTCTTGTTGGACTGATGGGGCCAGTCAGGAGAGTAGCTGTGAACATGCAAATGGGCTAGGGCTGTATCGTTACCGCCTGCGTTGCTGGCAATGCACATGTATGTTCCATTATCCTGAATCTGGGCATAGCGCACTTCGAGGGTGCCATCGGGAAACACCGTTAGCCGTCCAATGGTTTTGGTAGTAATGAACTGCTTTTGTGGGGAGAGCCACAGAATGACAGGGGCCGGGTCACCGTCAGCCTGGCACACAAAGTGAATGGTGGTCCCCTCATCAATAAACTTCTGTTGGGGCTTACGGTCACGGATTCTCGATTTGCGGCAAGTGAAATAGTTGGGCTGCAGGATGTCTGGGAAGTCCTTGAACTCCTTACCCTGCACGAACTCAGGAGACGAGCAGGTGGGCTGCTGCCGATTGAAGTTCAGCCTCCAGCGTCGACGGAAGACCCACAAGAGTCTGCAGTCACATGCCAAAGGGTTGTCATGAAGGGCCAGGGTCTCCAGATTGCCAACTGAGTGAAATGCCAATTCCTCTAGCGTGGTTAAAGCATTTCCTGTCACGTTGAGGGTCTTAAGGTAGTTGAGCCCTCTGAAGGAATATGGCTCAATGATAGCCAATCTACCACCTACTAAATGAAACTCTTGAAGCCTGAGGAGGTCATGGAGCTTATTTCCTTCAATAGATACAATGGGATTGTAGGACATGTTCAGAAACCGCAAGTAAACCAGGTGCCGGAGAGCCACATAAGGTATGGATGTCAGGTTGGCACTGGTGATGGTCAGGGAGGTGAGGTTCAATCCATACAAACTATTGGTTGTCATTGTGTCTAGATAGGGCCAGTTGGCAATCTCAAGCACTTTTAGCCTGTAGAGCCTCTTGAAGGAGTAATCCCTGATGCTGTTTATGTTGAGGTTGCGCATCCGGAGTGATATTAGGCTATGGAGGTGGGTGAAGGCTTCGGTAGGAACTGCTGTCAGGTTACACTTTTCCAGAGTGAGTTGTTCCAGGCTGCTGAGGCCATGGAAAGCCCTGTGGGAGATGAATACCAGATCGTTGTCTCCCACCTCTAAGGACCGTAGGTTGTAAAGGTCTTGGAACATATAATCCAGTAGAATGACAATTTTATTTTCACTGATATCCAATTGCGTGAGGTTGCTCAGACCCGTAAAAACCCCCAGCTGTATCAGTTTTAGTTTGTTGCTACGCAGCCCCAATGTCCGCAAGCCATAGAGGTTGTTGAAAGCTCCAGGCTCAATGGCAGATATGGTGTTCTCGTTCAACTCTAGCTCTTCCAAGTTTGGGTAGTTGGCAAACTCGTCAGGGTTAATGGTTTTAATGCGATTCTTGCTGAGGTCCAGTAGAAGTGTGTCAGTGGGGATTCCTTCTGGGACGGATATGAGCTTCTTGCGGTGGCATACAACTGAGCGCTCTTGGGCATTGCACTCGCAGCGTGACGGGCAGCCTGTGGTTGAACCTGACAGCACTGTACCCAGCATCAGAATCAGAATGGGCTGCCAGCAAGCCACCAAGTAGCTGTGCCCACTTGCTTCCCCAGCCACCATCCTACCGGTTACCTGAGAAGATAGCAGACAAATAGAGAAGAACATACAGAAGTGTTGTTAAAAAAAATTTACACAGTCCCATTACTCTATTGCCTCTACTACATATTATTATTCTCTATTAAGATATTACATCTCTATTACATCTTACAAAGACCTGAAGACATCATTGCCTCTTTTGGTAAGAATTTTTATTTAGCATGATTTTTTACTCTTCAAAAAATAAGAAACAAACAATAAAATCACAGTCACACATCCTAACATTGGTCTATTGAACTATGATATAATATTTTTACACAAAGGTGGCATGTGTCCTGCCAGGAGAAAGGTGGGGACTTGCATAATGGAAAGAATATGTGAATCTTGCATTTCTGCTTTATGTGCACAACCCATCAAAAGACTGTCCTATGCAGGTGATGATGCACTCTGATAGGAAGGCAGTGCAAGGATTGCGTAATCCAGATTTCAGATTTATGCATGTCTAAATCAGTGGCATCCTTGAATATAATATCTATCTATCTATCTATCTATCTATCTATCTATCTATCTATCTATCTATCTATCTATCTATCTATCTATCTATCTATCTATCTATCTATCTATCTATCTATCTATCTTTATGCAAATTTGCAGATCTTGACCATGCTTAAGATCAATCAGCCAATGCAACTGTTTCATATTAAATTATGACTTTCAACCATAGCCAGGTGCAGTTAGAATTAGCAACATTTTTCAAAGTGTAATCCAATTCCTGCTGCGTCTGGGACAAGTATGCTGGGAACATCTGTGCCATGTAAGGTTTGCATAAAATACCCCCCTTCCCATCAACTTGGTGATCGGATGTGGTTGTGGCTACAATCCTGTATGTGGTAGGAGAAAAACTGCACTATACATTCTTTTACATTTTTGGCATGTGTGATGGATGATACTGTTTAAAGATTCAGTTCATAACATCCCATGATTGAGAAAAATCCACAGCACAGAGGTATGGCCTATGGGAGATGTTTTCTTAGACAAACATAGGAAAGCAAACCATGTAATTAGGAACTAATTACTATTATGGAAATTAGAATAATGAAGTTCTACATAATTTTTAAATGTGTAACATGCACATGATCACAATTTTCTGAGGTTGTTACTACTTATTCCCTTGTAATTTAGCCTCAATTCATACAATATCATATAAATTTAGTTCCCAGAATGTCCTTATTAAGGTCTCATTGTACAAGACGTGATAAAGCATTTTGCTTTATACTTACAGCCTTTTCCATAAAACTTGCATGAGAGTCGAGAACCAAAGAGCAATCTGCTGCATGATTAAGTGTCGTTCATGGACATAGTTCATGTAAAATAATGACTGTCAGGACATCAGCATGTATGACTTCCAATTTGGCAATCCTGCACACCAAAACTTTTTGAACTGACGTTATTAAAATGCTGAATGGGTTGCCCCCCAACTGCATGTCAAAATCTTGACAGGGCCTGCATAATGTATGGCTCTGAACCCCCATAGCACTCAGTGGTCAACATAACAAGACTAAAAGCTAGAGAACCCTGAAAGAAAGATCAATATTGTCAAGCAAGACAGCCAATTATATGGTGCTGTGTAACATTGCAATTCCCTCTACTGACATCTCATTTTTTTATTTAAATATGCATTAAGTTAAGTACATGTTCATTTATTAATTCTATCAAATTCTTATAATGAAAAAATTGTTAACCTAGGTGCCCTGCAATGAGCAGCACTTTAATTAAAGTTACAAACCCTTGCCTGATTTATATTTCGCCTTCGTAGGTACCTTTGTCGCCTCGTCTTTTATCCTTATGGAGAGTGTCACATGTGAAGTAACTCTGATCTTGTTAGATTCCATTATGTTTGGCACTAAAATGCAATCATGACATGGATCAAATGTACTCCCTGCTGGCAAAACTCTGTGGCAAACACTTAAGATGCTCCACAGTGGTGAGGAGCGGCATGGATCAGATGCTTTCAGACACATTTTTTCTTGATCAAGTCAGACTTTTGATTCCGTTTTATTGTAATATCATTGGCTCTGATGCACTAAACCAATTTTCATGTGCAAAACTGGACCATATGAAACATTAATTTTAAACTCATGTAAAATGCAAAGTGCTTAGAACAAGATAATAAAGATCATAATATTATGACAGTCATTTTATTTTTTTCGCTCAGTTTAGGTCAGTCTGGATGTATTCGGTGATGCTGTCATAGTATTTTAATATTTTTATTATAAAAATGTCTATGGATGCATTTTATAAAAGAGATGATTAGATTTAGATTTGCTCTTGTTGGTTCTGCTAAGCTCTTGACAGTAATAGCCCAATACATAATTACGGTAGGGGCTGTTATTCCTGTACAAATCATGGTGATAGGTGTGTCTATTAATCATGTCTATTCTGTTGTCCATATATAGTGATAATGATTATAGCTGAATTAACATGATGTAGACCTGATGAGATGTTAATCAATAAAGAAGCAAGGTGTCATACTTTGACATATTTTTCTTATGAATAATTTAGGTTGTTCAGTGAAATCAATTTCTGATTTTTTCCTCATTCTGCTGGGTTCTGGTATATGGACCAGATATTTTATGGTCATGTTCTTCCATCTTGAATGGAAACAGTGAATCCTGCAATATAATACTATATACACAATATACACATGCTGATATGCATGATATGGATTTTGAGATAAAATTATATTGTGAAAATTGATTCTGTGAAAATTGAAGAATTACAAACAGTAAATAATGTTTTAACAGTGTTTTAACAAAGAATGTAGATTTAAAGAAAATTTATAAGCTGTTGACAAATTAATGTATTACATTAATTAAGTATGTAAGTAGTAAAAAAAAATAAATTCACATGCCATAGCCCAGTGTACATGCTCCTCTTCCTGGAGACACCCCACCCCCCTACAGAATTTCCATTCCATGCATCTAAGCTGTCATTAGACTGTTAACGATCACTTGATCCTAATTAAGCAATGGGTGAACTAAAAAAACTGTCTGTCTTAGTGGCTGCTTAAAGCATACAAGATGGTTCTCATGAATCTCAACGGTTTGTATCTTTCGAAATGGTTGATATTTTAAAGAAATTTTCTGCTTCCACATTTGACTACAGCAGTTTATTCAGTGTGTCGCAACGATCCATTTTAAATACTCTGGTTAAACACCTGTGATCTTTAGGAAAATCCCTCTTATGCAGCTGTCACAAGTGTTAGAACAAAGTGTTAAACCCCTAAGCCCACAGTGAGTCTGAAACTGATTGCTCGGCAGAGTCGGCACTGTGTCTAATCCTTGGAGCAGGCGGGCGGGGGTTCCTCTGTTTTATTGCTACTGTATGCCATTCTGAAGGCCCTGTTTCTCAAGTGTGTGCCGTATGCCTATGTCATTTAAGCAGAAATGACTAGTTAATCTTAAGGAAGTTTTCTGAAATCGCAGTATTTGATTTAAGATGTATGCCGATGTCTTGACAAAAGAGGAAGATCAAGCAAGCCAGAACTGCTGTTAACTGCATGCTAGATGGCCTTCTTCCTCAACCTACCCTAATGTATGAGGCACTCTGGGAAGGTGACCCCCGAGTCATTGTGATTGAAATCTGGATCAGCACTGTGGGCTGGCCAGCCTGTGCATGATATGCCGATGCTTAAATCGGACTTGACGTGGGACAGATGGGCAGCAAGGCTATAATCCTGTGGAAGGAGCCGGTTGGTGCAACAAGGTGCAAACATTCCTACGGTGACCAGCTGTTCCACCGCAAAGTACCTGAACTTCACCTCCACCAGGGTCACATACACACAGCAGCACAACAGCAGTTTTTGGATTGAGAATGACCTCTGTCTGTTACACCGTTTGCACCACATTTTAAATAGGGCCACATTTCTTCTAGAAAATCCAAGCCCAAAATATAGATTTATGGTAATAAACAATGACAATGATCAGTGCCAAGGAGAAAAAAAACAACTAGGCATGAATGACACATTATTCCTCATTTTTTCAATATCTTCAAATTGTCACAGAAAGAATGCCAAATTTTTCAGATGAGGAACAGAAGCTGAGTGAAATACATAAAAAAGGACGAGTTACAAGATGTGAGGGAGACCCAGTTTCAGTGCGGGAAAGGTTAAATCATAGTTTGGCACGTGGGAGGTGTTGAGTAAACATGTAAGAGGTTGAATACTGTAGGTGTGTAAGAGACACTAAGAGATTACAACAATTGTACAATGTCACAAAGTAGAAAGTAGGCTCAGGTCTAAGAAGCTAACCTTTAAGCTGGATCACTTACATGCTTCTTTCAGACATTTCAACAATGCTCATGCTGAGGCATAATCATTCTAGTGAATCATTTTGTGAATATTTTCTCTGGACCATTTTAAACTTTCTCATTCCAAAGAAATTCAGCAGTATATTAAGAATGTCTCCAGTTGCCTAGATGGTTTATGAACAGTCCTGGTTTATAATCAGAAATACATCAGACTGACTGTTAAAGCACTGCTTTGTCTGATCAGATAGAAGATTGCACAATTTCATTTCCTTACCAATCGATCAGTGCATGCCTAACACACACACTCACACACACACTCACACACACACACACACACACACACACACACACACACACACACACACACACACACACACTACCATTTAAAAGTTTGAATGCACCTACTCTGTGAATGGAGACTAAGATAGAGAACAAGGATATTTAGTATTTGTTGTATAAAGTGAAGTATGTTTAATGAATCTGTTTTTTTCAGTCTCTTTTTACCTTTGTGGCTGCTTTGTTCACGCACTTTTGTCATCATCAATACACGTTTGATGAGATGCTCATTAACATGGGTGAACATGATGAGAAAGTGTTCAGCATAAACCTTCAGGACTGTTGGAAACCGTTCCTGTTATTCAACTTAAGGTGGTGGAGAGAAGGTGTCAAATGCTGCAATCACAGCAAAAGCTCCCTGATTTAGAGAGACACAAATGTTCACATGTCCCCGTTGTTTGCTGTTATGTGTTTGTTACACAACCTCACATGTATTTCAAAGTCCAGTGTCTTCAGTTTTGTTCTATAATATAAAAAATGCATTATATTATACATTATGGAAACAGTTCAGTTTTCAGATGTATATATAGAAGCACAGAACACAGGCAGGCTTGTCAATTGACTGAAACACATCAAACATAACAGAACAGGGAAAATCAATGGACCTAATAATAATGATGGTGGACCTAGTGTGTTCTCTCTTGCTTAACCCTTAATCTACAAGTAACACAAAGTGTCAGATTCTGCACTCACTTGTACATGACCTGGCTCTTAACATTGCCTCAATTGGATAGAGCCACAATTAGAGATGTATTATTACAATCAATCTGACTGTGCAGTCAATCATGTTCAATTCAGTCATTTTTCATTTCATATGGATGTCTCAATTTCAACACTTATAGACAGTGTTCATTAAATAAGAAAGATAATCTTCATCTTTTTCAGGACCAGTTCAAATTATAGAGATACATCTTAAAAAGTTCAATTAGTATCATTTCATCTTGGTGCACAATCACTGGTCCAAAAAGGGATTTAATTACATTCAAAACTCCCTACACCTTTAGTCTGAACTGAGAAGAGAGAGAGAGAGAGAGAAAAAGCTGGGAGCTAGGATCTTGGTGAGAAGGGCAGAGCAGTGGAACAAACAAGACAAAATGCCACTGAGATTTCCTCTCTCCCACCATGGATTGCTCCATCCACCAACTAGGCTCCAAGGCATTGCTCCATTCCCACAAAGACAACAACAACCTTCAGAACACCTTGGAGCCAATGCTGCTAAACTCATGAAAATGAAAGGAGCACACCCCTAGCAGAAGGTGAGGAGGAATGAAAAAAAGGAATTGATTCAAATGTCACACTGCTCCATATTTCACAGTGCTTGTGACCATGACTGATGATTCCATCCTTGGGTAGCAATGAATACATGTAACACTGATTATTTATTGGTGAGCATTTCAGCAATAGCAAAGTGTGTTTCCCATACTGGGCTGAAATGCCTGCAGAACATGATGGAGATCTGCAGCAAACTATGACGGCATCTACCTTCTAGCCAATGTTCAATTTACACATTCCAGTGTGGAATTAATAAAAGGACAACCCAGGAAAAGACCAATGTGGCAAGAGGTTAAACTGTCATGCTCTACAGATGGTTGGTTGCGATCTGCCAAGCTAAAGCTAAAAAAAAATGGGGAGGAAAAAAAAAATAGAACTCCGCTGACAGGTACACAACACCTAAATGAAGCTGTGAAAGGAGTGAACATGTAGACACATCAGGTAAGAAGCTGTAAGTGACAATCATTTTTTTTTTTTTTGACAAGGAGATGACAGGATTTTTTTGCACACTGAGGTTTCAAATCTACGCATCTGAAAAACCAAACATAATCTGATGAACTAATTGTACTGCAGTGTACCTATCCTGTTGAGTACATTATGTTAATCTATGTTACATGATTTGTCACAATCATGTAACATAGACAGCTATACATGTATGAAGATTGTTTTATTCCCTAAAAGTTGTCATTACCCTGCACTGCAGTCGAGTCTGTAATATGGAAGCTTCTGGACTTCATAAGAGGCTTAATCCAGCCAGCCTCTGAGACTGAGGCAGTGGGATGAGGATGTGTCCTGAGGTTTATGGACTACAAAGCACTGATGTACATCGCCATAAAGGCAAATGTAACTATATGTAATATCATGTACCAGTTAAAGTGATAAAATTACAATTAGTGGTGTTGACTCACTTGATTTCTGTACTGACATTCAATAGCGTAAATGTCACCTGTACCTAAATCTGCCACCATCTCTGCTGCACAGATCTTGGGGTACACAGAATCATGATTTGTATGTGCAATGTTTAAAATGTATTTAGTTGTATAATGAGAACATACTACAGCAAAAGGGTAGCAGTGGTTTGTGGATTTCTTTGTTTCGGGGTACAGATGCATTCGAGTTGAAAATAATTAATATTAATTAATGTGACTAACTAATATGTACATGTGTAATAGATTTCTTAATTTCTTGGTTTCTTATTCATTTCTTAAACCTCTATTAAATCATTTAGCTACTCTTGTTAACTGACAAGGTAACGCCATCTTTAGGAGCTTCTTCATATGACACGGTAGAGTAATGAACCTTGGAAACTAAAAATCATGGTTTGTCTATTTACAGAAATTTATTTCTATTTGAAAAATATTTATTGATACATATCAGGAAAATATAATTAAAGCATCAATGCCAGGTCAAGCATAAAATTTCGCCTAACTCTAATCCTAGATTTGAATCCATACAAGCTTCTGTGCAAATTAGAAACATTTCCGGCAACCATGTTCTATCAGTTTTTAAAATACATGAATCTAAGCATCAACAGAAGCAGACGTCTGGTTTTCTGCTGTTCGTTCTGTAAATGCACAATCCTGAGCAGAAGGTCATACATAATGGCAAATGAAAAATCTGCTGTAATCCACAGTTTCTGAGTGGCGCCAAATGAAATAATTATCACAGATATTATAAAATATTTTATGCTCATCCAAACAATGTGCACGTTTGATCATTTTTCACTTCAAAAAAATTATTCTGGGGTGTTACTCGTTGAAATGGCTCATTACTAATTATGCAATTACTGGGTGGCTGTGACCTGTTTTAAGATGATTGGTGGAGAGAACTGCACAGCATAGCACATGTCTGCAGGAAGCATACCACTTCCACACTACCAATATACATCACTTGGACATGGACCTCACATTAAGGATTAAATGGTCCAGTAGATGGACACTCATAAATACAAAAAAAATTATAGTGAAGGCAGAACATTCATGAGAACTAACATTGCACCAACATATTCTCAATGCTCAATTAGCAGGGAGTGACACATTTAACATGGAACAGTGACAAGCTGTCATTTAACAATTGACAGGAGGCAAATAAAAAAAGAAAAAAAAAAACTATTGACCTCATGCTGACAAACAGCTGAGGAGCTGGCAGTAGGGGAAATCTGCTCATTAAACTTGCGCTTTCATCTATTGTTGAGGAATGTCAATGAATGAAGCACGGGAAACACAGCAGGGGTGGTGGCTGCCATTATCTACACAATGCAACTCCCTGCTACATTGAGCAGCTCTATGCGTGAGCTGTAAATTCTAGCAGTTTCCAGTTTCAGTTAACATTTAAAAGATAATAGTAGTAATAACTGAAGAAAAAAAACTTTCATCAGCAACAAGGATGAAGATGGGTATATTTAACACACAGCACTGAGCCAAAACCTTGCAGAAGTCACCTCTCCACATGGGCATAATTCCACACTGCCTTTTAATGGCTCATATATGACACACACACACACATGCAGTACACACAAGGTATGTAGGTCATTCTTTTTTAATGAAGAATTAAATGAAAAAATGCCTGTGTATTAATATGGTGACGATATAACTGAAATATGCAAAGAAATTATCATCATGGCACAAATGTCCATATATAAAACTAATATAATGGGAAAATGGTCTGTAAAGAATTGCTGCGAAGATAAACGGCTGCTTCTTTTTTTCATCCAACTGTCTTCTCCTTTTTTGCCCCTCAGACTGATTATTCTCTTCCGCTCACACGGCATTTGAATGCATGAATAAAGACACTCTCAGGGGTGGCAGTGACTCATGCTTTGGGATGGAAGTGGGCTACGGCCCGCAGATTTTTCCTCCAATGATCCGCGTGCACATTACGTGGGATAGACACTTTGGTGCGCACACATTTACACCATGTAACATCTTCTCAAAAAACAAACAAAAAAGTGTGTGATCTTACCATGAGTAATCAAGCTCTGTGTGGCATGCAACGCCTGCCTTTGCCATTTTATGCACTTTGTCCTGCTGGTGAAGAAACCGCTTTGTATGCCAGCCAGCAGCTCATGAGGGGAGATATTTAAAGACAATAAATGGTAATTAGAGCCTGCCGGCAAGGTGAACCTTCACTGAGACCTCAGAGCCCAGTTCAGTGTTACCATTGGAGCTGCAGAGGAAAGCTGGAAGGAAAAGCTCGGGAAGGAGGGGCAGGACTCAGACGACCAGGAAAGGTGCCCAGAGTCCTGGCAGAGCCGTGTACACTGAAGCCTCCATCAGCCAGCCAAGCCATGTTCGCGTTCCAGCTTCCTGTTTCAAATGCTACAAATCACATGCTCCATCAAGCATCCATCAACCTTAATATCTCATTTTCTAAAACCAAAATAAAAAAGCCATATCCTATTTATGATTATTTCCTCTCACTGTCTCTCATTAGATAACTGAAAATAGCATCGGAAATGGCATGCCATATCCGTTCGTAAAAAGACATCTACTTGGAAGGTACATTTGTTTCTAGCTCTTGCAAATCTCTTCATGACAAACACCACAAGACGAAGTGCAATTTTGCTTTTAAAATGGGAGGGACGCACTTCTCGTTTTTCCAAAAGAGTTTATGATTTATGGTACCAGGATTTGCAGGCTCTTCATGGATCATCAGTCAGGGTTCCCACCCTCAGTCAGACTTAAAATTCCTTGACTTTTCCATGACTTTCCAAGAAGTTAGCAAGTATAAGGACATTTGTCGACACAGACTTTGCAAAGATTTTGCATTCTAGAACGAGAGAAATAAAAACCCTCACTTGGAACAATGCTATAAATGCTATTAACAAAATTCCCTGACAATTCCCAGACTTGGCATTCATATGAACAAATTCCCTGACTTTCCCAGTCTGGAAATGCCTTTACTGAAATTCCCTGATATTCCAAAAAAATCCCTGACCCGGGGGAACCCTGATCAGTTTATCCTTGTATCAGCTCTAATTCAATGGCGAAAAGGCTTTAAAGTGTCACCTCAGTGACGCCATTTTGCCTTTAATAGGGGGGTAGGCAGTCAATGTCTTCTGAGCAAAACAAATCTCGTGCAACTATCTCCTCAGGACAAGCTGCTTACGATTCAAATGTTTCTGCATTACAAATGACTCAGTAGCCACGTCGCAACTGAAATGAATCATCTGATTAGAAATGCCTCAAAACACAGCATCTGGTCAAGTGTGCAGTTGTCAATAAATGGAACAGGTCAGAGGGCAACACTCTGAAATATAGATTTTTTAAGACTTCCCTGTGCAAACAAAAACATGGATTTGAACATCAATTTTGTGACTGACATTAAATATTAAACGTGTAATTCCACTTAATGAAGGTCAGGTCAGTACAACATACAGGAAAATGAGGGCTTATTTCCTTATTCTGGTTTTCTGGGGACACAATAATGAGGTTTATGGAGCATTGACAATTTGATATGAATGTATTCAGTCATCTGCTGACATCACCTAGCTATTTTGCAAACCCTCTTATCCAGGTAAAAAAAGATGAAATCCTCCCACATGACGTAAGATTAAAAAATCTGGATTTCTAGTCCAATAGCAATAATGATACCAATTCATCTAATAGCCAATGCTGCCATTCAATACATTTTACAATGTCTATTGAGCACTGTACTGATTTATGCCAGAGTCCCTATTGAGCAATCCAAATGTGACAGTGCAAAATAAACTCACTCACTATCCTTACTTGCCTGTCCTTAAATCCTTAAAACCCTGTTACTCAGGGTTGTGGCTGCTGGAGCCCATCCTGGGACACTAGGCACAAAAACTTTCTGAGCAATATTATGTAATAACAATATAAAACAAACCAAGACTCAAAGAGTGGAAGTCATCATCCTCTACTTAGCAATGGATGATCCTGAGTTGCATGTGTCAAGTTATATGGTAGTGTGAAATGCATCAATATATGAATTGCCATGTTGTTAATATGTCATGTTGTTGGGAACTCACTGTTGCTAGTCATCGGAGTGGGTTTACATGGTCACTGTGGTCAATCCATTTAGGATTTATGTGTACTTATTTATACTGGTATCAATTTAGAGACCATATCTTGGTGAATCCCAAGAACCAGCCACAATGGTCACTATGCTGGCCAAGTAATGAAAGGTTAACAGCAAAACAATGAACAGAAAGCTGTGGCTGTTGGGATGGAGAGCACTGCAACCTGCAAACATCTTTGGCATTGAAGGTGATGTCAGTTCTGCAATGCCAGACCTTTATAATTCAAGAGATTATTTTGAAATTATCTTCAAATGGTGTCATTTTTTCATGTTCTGTACTATGCTCCATGTCCTTGGTTCTCAAACTGTGGTACGCAGGCCTGTGGTACATGGCTCCCTCTGGTAGTACACCAACTGTCTCTGCAATTATTGTTAAAATTGACAGCTGCTGAAGCTAAACGCAGAGCAGTTTTTACTCTGATAATTCTCAATTTTGAAATGTTAATATCCTCAGTGTACTTGACTGCAGCATTGACTGTAGATGAATAGTATAAAGTATTCAAACTAAGAATAAAATTGCCCTGTGTACAATAGTTAAATACGCCTACTGAATGTTTTTGTTTAATGTCATAACTGTGATACTTGGAGAGCCAAATATATTTTTGGAGGTGGTATTCGTGAAATGTGAAACTCACCGTGAGACCCACTGGTCTACACGTGGCTGCATTTTGAACAGATTGGACAGGCAAGGGGCCAGACTGGATTGTGGCAGAGGCAATTGCAGTGACATTATGACAATTTCAAGTCAAAGAGACAAGCATCACCTTTTCACGCCCAGAATGATATCAGGGTGCTTTAAATTCTCCAAACTTCTAATATTGGATGTGGAACTTTGAGCTTTAGACTTCACAATCTCTCCTCTGTTCTCAGAGCTTTATAATTTTTTCTACTTCCTCTTCCTTTTCAGTGCAAACAAGGCAAAGCCAGAGGAGCTTGATCTGTGGGATAGCACAGCCTAATCCCTGTCCTGGGAGAGATCTCATGGAAAGATGGGGCTTTAATTAGTCAGACCTCTGTATGAATTTGTTGATATAGACCCGGGAGGCGAAGACTAAGCAAAATGAAAAAAATGTCTCTGCTGGGGGAATATGATTAGGAGTTTGTCTCTGAAGCCTAAATAAAGTCACACTCAGCCAAGGTCCCCAACTACCTTTCACCTGTAGTGAGCAATGAGAGACACAGGACTGCTGACCCTTGTATTTTTCTAAAGATTGTTCATGAAAAGCAATAACAAATATCCATAAATATCCTTGATATTTAAACATAAAGCTCGTGGGAGTGTAATGGGTAATTACAGACCAAATTAGCTGCCTTGGTTTCCTCCTCCCCCAGTCCCCCCTTTCTACTCCACTATACAAGATTTTTGCTGTTTTTTGGGAAATCCTTGTTCTTAAGGAAGCCAAATTTGACACTGGAAATCTATATCATGTATTTTCACATATACCTGCAACAAGGTGACCATGAGCAGGTACACTTCGCCTTCACATCTGACAGCACAAATCCCCCAAGTATCACTTGTGAGGTGCAACATGCACAGTAGTTTTGGGAGCACAGAGAGATGTGAAAGCAGGGCTGGGTGATATCGCAAAAAAAAAGATCACAATATCCTTTCTAACTATTCGATTTATTTCAGTTGATTTTTATTACATTTTTTTCTGATATTACCAAACTGAAACTTTTCTTACACAGCAGTTTCCTTTGCTCCACATAACTTTGGTCATAACCAAAGGGGTGACAAGACATAATTTTTTTCCTTGGACATTGTGGAAATTGTGTTCGTCCAGGTTTTTAGAATTGTCAGGGTGTTTGAGCTGCTTACAAATCATCACGTTATGGCTATCCTACACGCCCTACACACCTATTCACTTCCATTGACCCTAGTGGATCAGTTTCCTGCCCGCTTCTGCTAGTTGAAGTTGAAGATCATATACAACAACAGCACTAGAATGCCAAACTAAATGTATAAATTGACACCATCATCTCAGTATGTGCTTACTGAGGTTTAACAAACACATTCATCTTTTAAAAATGTGTTAAAAATGTTGGCAGCAAAGAAAAAATACATAAATATTCATTTTACCCCCACAAAGTTTTGAGCCACTGATGCAGCATTAACTTGCAATGCAGGAAATAAAGATCCCGACTCTTGAATCACTTGCCCCCCTTTGGTAGCCTTCCAGAGGTAAAACGGGATAAACGGGACTGTCTCTTGGTTTGCCTTATTGCTTTCTTCTGACTTATTAACAGCATAGCAAAGACTGGGTGGAATAATGCAAGAGATTAAAAATAAATTATTTGATCCGATCAAGACAGGGGAAATTGTGTTAAGAGAGATTAATCCACAGACTCCCTTTTTTAACATGGCTCATCACCAATTTTACAGAGCCCATTACTTGTCACCTGGTGTAAAAATGTACAGGTCGATATGATACATGGCTAATGTCTCATCCTGTGTGTAGTTGTGTGATTTTTTTTAATCGGCCACACGTTGTAGTCACACCTCCGGAATCACGGATGAGCCCGGGAGCGTATGGTAGCTCCTATCACTCTGCAGAAGCCCATAAACCTGACCTTGTCCTCTGAGACCCATCACAGCCCAACCCTTTGCACTTGTGCAAAGCAGGAAAAAAGCTCTAGAGCCAGACAAGGTCAAATCGTGCCTCGTTTTTGTCCCTTTGATCGATGCAGTCTTTTTATCAAATCATCCCATTTCCATGCATCAACATATATTGATTCAACTATTAAAGTCATAGATGGTCCTCTGATTCTCAGCGAAATAAATACATAAGTAAAAAAACTAATGGAGATTTCCTGACCCAAAGCTTTTTGATATGCCTTCACACATTCAGAGAAATCACATTCATTATCGCAGAGCATTTTGGCTGTTTTCTCAGTAAGGGCAGACAGGTCTCAGTCCTGCAACCACGACGGTTTAACACGATCAGTGCATCCCTACCCAGGCCCTTAGACCCTAAGTTGGACTAAGTGGTTATGGAAAGTGATATATATATATATATATATATAAAACAAAATCTTTTTTTTTTTGTGTGTTAATGCTGCACCCAAGTCCAAGATCTCACCTGTTGACTGGTTTAATACCCTTCTGAGTGTGGGTGTGAACAGTTTAGTGTCATTCAAAGACAAGCAATGCAGACACAACCCTGCATCACGCTTTCTCTCTCTACCAGGACCTACCAATCTCACCAGAGGCAGTCTTCCCAAAGGTTTTTGTGTTTGCTGTTGCCACAAAAGAAACAGGTCCATTGCCTCCTAACTAAGCTGTCTGAAAGGCTGAGATCTAGGAGGATTACTGAGCTGACGGGATGTGGCGCCTTCATCCGCAGCTCAGTTTCGCTGAGCGTTCAACCTTTCCTCTGTGTCATCCGACACTGAGAAAGAAAAAAAAAAAAGAAAAAGGCCATTATGCTCAGATTGGTCTGGCTGTACGGGTGATACTGCCGGTCAGATCAGCTATCTGATAATGACATGTTCATCTCAGAGCTTCTCGTGGAGGCCACCACTGGTAACCAGACACCAGATTTCTCTGTATTTTTTATGCATGTATTTGTGTGGACTGCAGACGTGTACAGCTGTAATATTTCTATTTTTGCAGCAGCCAGCGGAATACAGCAGATAATCTATATGTCCCAGTTTGCCAGCTTACCACTGAATGACATGGAGAGTCCACAACAAAACAAAATAATAAAAAAAAAATAATAGCAATAATAAAGCTTGTAATGTGGAAAATCTTGTAATGTGTGGTGTTGTGCTCTGTTCTTTTCACAGGGAAGAGAATCCTCAGACCGAGCTTGAGGCACGCTAATGAATGACTAAAACGGTCTCTTTTGGGTTGTTCAGATGAAGCCCTGGGAAAGAATTAAAAGCCCTGCACATTGTTCATTGGAAGAAAAAAATAATAAAACAAAGGCCACATTATGGCCACATGCAAGGACTGAGGATGCCTCTGTTAACAAACCCATTCAAATGGGAAACACTCTGAACCTTTGAAAGGGTCTCTGGGTAAAAGTGGCTTGATGTGCATTAAAAAACATAACAATTATCAGACTAGCTGCATTTCCAAGTACCAGGAAGGGGTCCCATTTCCGTGCTTACGAAACCCTTAATGTAGTTCTAATATGATTATCGGACTTTAATGGCTTCTCCTAATGGCCGACACGATCTGAGATCCTGTGGAAAAATTCTATCCCTTGGTTGCATTAAGGGCAGGTGAGACAAAGATGCCACAAGGAAAGGCCATAGACTATCCAAAGAATCCTTTCCATAGTACACAGTGAGAACGTGTATTGAATATCACAGTTAAGAATAGATCTAGATACTATCACGGGTCTGTGACGGTATCTACATTAATCATCATTATAACAATTACATGCTAGCATTCGCTACAATTCTACTATGCAGAAATGCTCCTTGAAGAAAACTATATTGCATTATTTAAAAAGAAAAGGGCGTGTATGAGTCACATACACAGACAAACGTCGCGTTATGATTGCCAGACAGAATACATATTTATAATGTACTATTTTTTAACGTCACATATCTGGTGCTTAGGCACAGCGGGAGGGGGTGCGGGGTGGGAGAAAAGCACAGTTTTATTTGAGTCAGGAGCCGCAACCATACATCTCATCCGCTGTTTAGTCTGTCACTCAAGTATGAAGTATGAGTCAGTGAAGTGGCTATTCGGCCCAGGCGTTTATGGCCATTGATGGTCTCTCTGTGACAACAGGCAGAAGGGTCATCATAACTGGGCTAAATGGGGGCATAGATGGGCTCTCGGAACTGAATGCGGGACTCCAATCACCCGCAACTTATTTTGGAGGCTATTGTTCTTCATAAGGAACTGTAAAGTCGTAAAAGTCGAGGCCCACGACAACATCTAATGAGTATCTGGCAGTCACAGGCATCAACATGGGCCCACTTATGTATTTCACATCTACTTCGGCAACCCATGTCACTGTAAGCTGTCTCTGCCACAATGCCTGTGGGAATCCAAATATGGGACTTTTTTTTTTTTTTTTTGCTTATTTGTTTGTCATGTTTGCACTAAACAAATGTTGAAACGATAATGAATATTGATGCCGTCACAGAAATATATTTACTGCTGGGCACATATCAATGTGGCCGCAACAGATAAATAAACAAATCTAATTAGGAACTCCATGCGCGGGGCGATGCTTACTTCAGCTACTTCCCTCTGAGCGCAATCTGGCCCCACCTAACATAATTTACAAGCCCCGCACCCCAGATCCGCCACTGAAACGCACGTCAATCATCACATCCTCCAAATGTTGCCTTCATTTATCTTCGCAAAAGCGCCACTGCATATGCAGCATACTGATTCCACGGCATGGAGGGAGACATTTCATATAAACAAAGCCACACACGAAAAAAAAAACATGCCCTTCAACATCCTCCAATCTGCTGAGATGTCAGGCTCTGGGCTCTTTCTTGGTGCATCTTGAACAGTTCACAAATCGAAACCAGCACCAAAATCTTCCTTGTCTGTTCACTGCATTGTAATGTAATGCTAGGGCTGATGACATAAATAAAATATATATATTTCTATGTATTCAATGTAGTTCTGCTCATGACATTTTTTTATTAATAAAAAAAAATACAACTTGGTGTTTTTTTGGATCATCATTCCAGAAAAAAAATGCCTATTTAGCCTGTATCAGGGTTCAGTTAGAATTGATTTCTCCCAAATCGAGTGATTATCTAATTTATATCTCAGTTATCATTAATATCTAATTAGGGCTAGGGCTATTTTATTAAGACTAGAGTTTCCAATAAAGTTTTCCCAGCATGCTTTCCTGCACAGCACTAATGATGGATAATGATGCATGACTTTGTATGTTTATTCAATTATAAAATAATAAGTAGGGCCGCAATTAGCTTCTATTGTCTAAAAAAACATTCATTTTTTTTATTTTAGCAAATTAAAAAGAAGACACATTCTGAATAAATCTCACAATGATTAAGCAGATTCCCCGTATAACATTGGCACTTTAAGACTAATACTTATAAAATGTAATACAATATTGCATCAGCATATCACTCATCAGTATGTGAAAAGACAGAAAAGACTGAACTTTGATGACAAATGAACATTCAAATGAAAGGCTGAGTTTTACATATACTTGAGTGGAAATAAAACCGCACACACGCCTTCAGGAGTCGCCTGATGAATATTGACATTTTTAAAGGCCTATTGTTTGAAACCTTGGGCAGTACAAGGATGTGCATACATTTCAATTTTGGAAAACTGTGTTTAAAGGGTAGCTTGAAGGTCCTGGAAAAATGTCCATCTCAATACCACATGCAAAAGATAAATATATAATAATAGCAAGTTTTTCTTTTGTGAGTTTCTTTTCTAGCATTTCCAGCTGATTCCTCCTTCAGGCCATTATGTCTACTGCATATCCTCATTGCCTCTTGGCATGTCCCAAGGATTCAGTCCAGTGCGTCTCGATAATTAACATTGTGAAATTGTGTGCAATCTGACTTTTACAACAGATTTTTTCCCCTCAGCGGCACATCAGAACACCTTATTAACGTTAAAACAATGCTATTTTTAAAAAGCAACAGCCAACCGATGAAAGTCGCTGCTTCAGTTTATCCGGGCCATGCTTCCAGACGTATAAACTTAACATCAAGATAGGAAGCACAATTCCAATCGGGTCTCAGAATCAATTTTTCTCCCCTCTCGACAGGCTGCTGGCATAAATGCCAGCTATGCAAAACGAATGGATCAAA
Source organism: Denticeps clupeoides (assembly GCF_900700375.1). Taxonomy (NCBI): domain Eukaryota; kingdom Metazoa; phylum Chordata; class Actinopteri; order Clupeiformes; family Denticipitidae; genus Denticeps; species Denticeps clupeoides. Next base: position 17,378,702 of record NC_041723.1, read on the forward strand.
TAATAGTCATTCAGCGGGGCTCTTACCTCCAGCATGGAACATTTCATTTAAAGATTATCGAGTAAGCTGCTCTTTTTTTTATGTGACCCTCTATGTGACAACAGCCATTCAGCTTCAAGGTGGTGCCACCGCTTTCTGAGAAACTTTAATGCTGATATTCAAAAAACATCACACTTTCTAAAATGCATGAAATGTTCCTCCGTTTTCTATCAGCCTAGCTGATTATTTCGAGGCAGGGAAGGGGAAAAAAGAAATATCTATACAGTCGCTTAACCTTGGTTCAACAGGGAACATAAAGTGGCGGAATAAACAGCAGTCTCCCGGAGACATGTTCTGAGACAAACATTCGGCATCATTCCGCGTGGCGAGTCACGCTGGATTCTCATGGCTGGAGTCCAGCGCGTGGACATGAAGCACGACATCTTCCAAAGGACGTGGCCCCCGGGCCCTTGGTGCCGCACGGGTGTCCATTTGGAGACACTTCACATGGCGAACGCTGCTGCTGTGATTCAAAGAGAGGCCACCAAGGACGAATAAAACAGTGGGGCGCATCAAGCCTCCGGCTTAACAGACAGAAAAAATGAAAAGGAGAGGGCAAGACGGAGAGGGGGGGGGTCCACAGATCAATCCACACCCTATCCTTTTTTTTTTTTTAGTCAACGTCTGTGTTAATTGGCAGACCGAGTGGCTTAAAAAAAAAAAATGTTGTGTCATCATGGAATTACGAATGATGGCCTTCACACAAGGGACTTCGTCAGCAGGGCAGAAGGTGTGAATTTGGCACGGAGGAGTTTCTAAGACACTAACCCACTTGGGAGACTAAAGAGACAAGCCCCGTGGATGTGCCATTACATCAGCTCCTTCTTTTCAGATGGGACGGTGGGCCCATTTAATATTAATGCTCAGCAGGTAAACACCATCCAGATCACTACCTGGATCTTTTTATCCTAAATACGCAGCCTATTAACTCCAATTTATGAATGTTTATTAGTTATTCTATGCACATAAATATACAAAAAAATTGGCCATCCACCTAATAGACTGATCCCAACATATGAAGTCTTGTTTTAAAGGTTGCGGTAATGCATTTGTATCCGGAAGTACTTTGCATGTAGGTGTTTACTGTGCTGCACAATAAATGGGTTTGATTTCATCCAAATCACCCTAATAACATTTTTTACCCTGGTTAAACAGGTCAACTGGTGGACTAGGGGGTCTTGGTTTTAGATCTTTTGTGTTTTTCAGTTTATACTTGTCATTAATCATTGGTTGTATTGGCGTGACACTTTGCCAGGTTGGCAGCGTAGCCTCGAGCGGTTTGCCGGGCGCTGTTTTGGCGTCTGGCGAGCGTGTGCGTGCATGCGCCATCATTGACATGCAGCACCGCAGCAAGGTCACCAGTCCGCCGTCGGTGAATGAAGGCAGGTGCTGAGGTCGCCGTCGCCGCGTCTTCATTGATTTAGCATCCTGCGTGGAAGCTGGCGGTTCAATCATCTCGACAGACGGGAACACACACACACACACACACACACAGTAATAAAACACAGCAAAACCGACTCTGCCACACCCTACACAACTCTGATTTCATCAATACTGAGATGCTGGTAAATTGCCGTGTCCTTTAAAAGAAAATTAATAATAAAAAAAAAAACGAACTGATTAAAGATCTGTTAGTAAATGTAAATACTTATAGAAAAATGTGTGTGTGTGCGTGTGTGTGTGTGCATGCGTTGGGGGGATGGATTGAAGAATGTGCGCGCTGCCAGAAGGGGCTGGAGGAGACGGAGAACCTGGCGCACGACACCTCTTCTTCATCATCATCATCATCATCTTCATCTTCTCTGTACGGGAATAAACGCGGCGCGCGCCCACCCCGCGTGCAGTTATGTATTTTTTTCACATATTCGCGAGGTGAAAGCCGCAAACAACACTCCCCGGTCTCCCCGAAGCTCCTCTACAGCCTAATCCACGATGACGACTTCTTTTTTAATGGATTTATTGCCTCTGATCCGACCCGGCTCCTGACGCGACGCACTCCTTTTTATTTCTATCTTATTTATAACAAACACGCGCGTCCGCGATGAAACGGGGAAATAACGGTTCATCAGAGCCGCTTCCCGTGATGGAAGTGCAGACCGGACCTCGACGTTATTAAACGATAATCCCGCCACTCCATAACTTGCAGCATCCGGTCCGATCGGCGTCTGTAGAATACGACACTGGAATATTCCCAGCGCACACACCTGCTTCAGTTCCCCAGCCCCACCTGCCGCAGTGCTTTCCGGGCTCGGTACTCACCTAAAGCTCCTAGTAAGCATGTCCTCGCACATCTCCGGCGCAACTCCCGCTTCAGGCGAGCTGGGAGGGAAACTCTCTCCGGTCCATGGCCGAAAAAAAAAACCCAATTCTGCTAATAAACGTGGTCGCTCCCCACCGTGTTCCGGCGGCGGCCGCGCACGATCATGCTGTCGGTGTCCCTCCGACCGGGGCAGGACTTCCAGGCGGGAGAGGAGGGCGGGCAGCGACTCCCACTCATCCGCAGCGAAGCAGACAGAGCGCACGCACGCACGCACGCACGCACGCTCGCTCGCTCCACTCGGAGCTGCGCGGGTCGGGAGAAGGTTTGGGGGTGGGGGACGAGGGCTGAAACGCAGTCGGCAAAAAAAAAAACCTTCCTTTTCCAGTAATTTCTTAAATGCACCTGAACCTTGGGGAGAACTTGAAAGGTTAAAGGTGAATTAATCGAATGTGCATTTTGCATACACTGACTGAGCTGCTGATTATAAACCTTTAATCATAACTCAGGCGTTGCAGTGGGGAGACTCCGGGGCCAATTTTTCGTCGAGAAGCGGCAGCAGTACCTCCATTTGAGGAGCTGGTGGCACTGTGGGCCTCCACCAGCAGCCAGATGCATCTCCCCCCACTCCCACTCTACTCCGCTGCATGCAAAACAATGTGCAATGCGATGAGAGAGAGCTGGTGGTCCACCAGAATGTATGCTCCTGCATGAAGTTGATGTCGAGAGCAGGCTGGCTGGATGCTATTAAACCGGCGGTGGCATTTATCTTCATGAATAACCAAAATTTCCCTTTAATACATCACCGTGCGTAAGACACGTGGCTAGTGAAGCAACCAGTTACATGAGAATATCATTATCATCAGTTCATGCATGGTCAGGGGCCGGTGGCTCTGTGGACGAAGCCTCGTTTTAAAACGCTATTCGCTCGAGAGCGAGGGGCAACAGACTGGGGTTTTTAAATCACTCTACACGCGTGAGCTTCTGGAGTAATATCACAGCCGGGCCAGGCCCACTCTCACCGGCACATGAGGCACTAAAACGAAATGCTGCTGTTGGGGACACGGGAGACCACTTTGAATGCTGAAAGACCATTGGGAGGGAACACCCAAGCATGATCCATGTGTTCAGTTTCCATGAATCCAGTTATTTCTCGCTGGACCACACACCTTTATTTCACCTTTCCACATTCTCAGGAATTCTGCAGATTATGTTTAAAGACCTTTTTCATGTCAAAAAGACATTGAAAACACATTTTCATCACAAATTTAATAAGAGTCTGAAAAGTGTTGATCTACAATTACTTATGAAATCTACAAGTATATTCAAATTTACCAAACCGGATCAGTTTTCATCAGTTTTCAAGATTTCATTGCATTTTCAGGACTTTTGCTTTAATGTGTATAATATATAGCACTTTAATTGCCATTGATCAAGCACTATCCTTCAACTCATTTCCATTATCGGTGGTGTGGTGTGGTGGAGTTGCCACATTTTAAGGGACAACTGGGCGATGGCCTTTTCTTTCACAATTTTTCTATTTTGCATGCAACTCCAACACCTTCATGTCATCACGACAACTTTTAATGTCTTCTTTTGTGTCTTGTTTTAGCCAAACATTCTAGATTCTCCTTACAACATATCAACAAATGCAAACAAAATGCTACGAAAGGGTGAAATCCCTGTGTTGATTCCCCTCTGTTATCATGTTAGCGTTAGGGTTCTGTGCCAGTGTTGTATATAGTTTGTGTGTGTTTGTGCGTGTGCACAAATTGTCCACGTTTCTTCCCTCCAGACGGGAAGGTGACAAGCGAGAAGGAGTCACTTATATTTCACTCAAATTGGCAAGGTCCAAGGTATAGTGAACAAGGTGGAAACTCCCACTTCAGGTGTTTATTCCAGGAATCTACTCAATAATACAGAATAGCATGAAATACAATGGCTACATGGGCAAACCTCTGAATTCCTTGTGTTTTTAAATGAACCCTCTGCCAAACTACACAGAGCTCTGAAAACCTCCCTAGATGATCAATAGCAACAGGGTCTCCACACCTTCTGTTCACTAAATGTTCTAATGGCTTCAAAATGCATACCTGTCTCTGTGGACATTCCATTTATGAGAAACAGACAGACACTTAAAAGTAAGTATCCAGTGATTATGCCTTTTCTAATGAGAAAATGCTCATTGGCTACTATTATTGCACTTTATTACTCTGGCTGCATGGCCAGAGCAACAATTACTTTGACAAGGTAATGAAGGATAGAGAAAATAAGGTGTCATCTAAATAAAAAGCAAGCAACCTCAAGGCAGCAGTATTATCCAGGGACATGTCCTCGCCCTCAGCTAGGTTTCTTTACCGATGTTTACCTGCTGGTATGCAAAGTGCTGCAGTTTAATTTTCCTTCAGTTCCCAGAGAGTCTGATAAATGTCTTCTCACTCTATTCATGGCCTTTGAAACATTGTCTGCACTTATTTTTTTTCCCCCTCTGCAAGGCACAAGTCATTGGCCTTCCCTGTCATCAACGTATTGCGAGGACAATAGCTTTATGACACCAGGCTTTCCTGTAGAGAGACTTTTCTTTGGCAGGATCCAACCACAGTGCTTATCAACTCTGTGACCAAATCGAATCTCATCCCTTTGTTTTACAAGCTTAGGTTGTGTGGGGGAAGATGGGAGGTGGATTTGCACGCCACTTTAAATGACAAAGAAGTCATTTTGGACATTTAGGTGCTAAAGCAAGACAACATATCTACAAAATGACCTCCAAAGGGCATCGAGATAAAGGATTTACTGTTATTGTAGTATCTTGCTGCATTGGTAGTAGAATTTGGAAATGTGTTTGATTTATATGAAAAGTCTTGCTGATTGGCTGACTAGAATTTAATGGTCTTGTTGTGGAACAGTTTTATAGAGTTTTATAGAGTAAACAGATGTTTACAACCGTTTGTGCCATTTTCTGCAAGTTAATCATATGCTATCTCAGATATCTCTTTATCTGCAAATGCATATCACTTTCAAAGCAGACTCAAAGTTGTCATGAACTCAGGTTGAGTCCTATTGAGTCCCTTGACAGACCAAAGTTTCCAGGCTGAGTAATTATCTTAAGACACAGAGCTGCAACACTATTGGTCCAGAAAAAAAGTCACAAAGTCTAATTTTGTTTGACCGCCTTTCGCCTTGATTATGGCACGCATTCACTGTGGCACTGTATCGATGAGCTTCTACAATGTCACAACATTCATTTCCATCACCCTGGACTCACCAGACCACATGATTCAATCTTTATGCTTCCAAGCAAGTTGAAGCCAATTAGCTCCACTGATCAGTGGTTTTTCTTAAAGCTATAGAGCTGTTTAGTCTAAATTTCTTGAGTTTCCTTTGTATTGTGCATGTAAAATTTTTGATATTGTCTATGTTGGACATTTTTACAATTCCAACTTGTATTTTACAAATACAAGTAGTTTATACAATCTCCTTAGATGTTTTCTTTGATGCATGAACATATTTTAACATATTTTATCACTACTACAGGAGTGCCATCTGACATGATAATATAAGAAAAAAGAAGCTTCTCACTGGATCAGTTTGGACAGACTGTGACAGTTTTTTTTTTTAAAGACTGTGTATTATACAGCTGTAGGCTATTACATTTACGGAATTTATCAGACTTTCAACTAGTAGTTACAGGGACAGTCCCCCTGGAGCAACTTAGGGTTAAGAGTCTTGCTCAGGGACACAATGGTATTAAGTGCAATTTGAACCTGGGTTTTCTGGTTCATAGGCGAGTGTGTTACCCACTAGGCTACTAGAACCTTCGTTATCCCGTATTATCCACCGATATTATCATTCATGTCATTACATCTCATTAGTTATGATCATTTAAAGTGCTACATTTAGGTTTAGGAAGTTAGTCTTGAAAGTAAGTTGCTTTCTGTTACTGGAGAACACTTGGTTTGACTTTTCTGATTCAGGGAGAACTTGCAGATGCAAAATCTTCTTTTAATTAATCTGAGCATAGGACTTAAATGAGTAAACCTGAATTCACTTTAACCTGTGTAATTGCAATAGAGGTCACCAATACCATAAAAAAGGATAAATTGTTGCTCCAGCCTCTGACAGCTGTGGAGCTCCTGTGTAAAACTGCTAGTGTCCTCTCACATGCAGACAAGAAATGCCAAACTTGCTCTGGTGGCCTAGTGGGTAAGGAAACAGCTCCTTAATTGGAAGATTGCTGGTTCAAATCCCATAGCGCCAAGGTGCCAATGAGGTCCCCTTGACCAAGGTACCATCCCCAGACATTGCTGTAGTAGTAGTAGTGCCTACTACTCACTAAGGGGTGATGCAGGGTTAAACTTCACTTTTACTTTAAAGCTCTGTTTCAAGCATCAGTTGCATGTTGTGGTATGGTGTTATCTCTACAATTAGATAGAACTGCGTGCCAGATACCACATATACCAGATATTTGCAACCTGTTCTATCTCACCTCTACAGACCTTTTCAGTCTTTTCTGGAATGGGCTGTTGTACTAAACATGCTTTAAGTTGTGATGTGGTGCCTCCAAGAGTCGCACTGTTTTCCGGCACATTCCACAGAACAGAACTCTTTCATGTTCTTCAAACCAATCTTGCACATTCCTAAATAATAGTGTGGGAGGGAAGCAGGGCTGACAGACATGTGCCATCAGGGAATACTATTACCATGAAGTGTGTGTGTGTGTGTGTGTGTGTGTGTGTGTGTGTGGTTTGCAGCATGTCAAAGTAACACCCACATGAATCACAGGGGCTGTTCCAGAGAGAACCATGGCTGCAGGCCTGCTGGAATTCTCACCAGTATGTGTTGTCGTGTAACTAGACAAACACACACACACATGCACACATGGCCACCAACATGGATTAAAAATAAACGTGATTCATAAAGACCAGGCCACCCTCATTAATTGATCTGTTGTCCAGTTCTGAGGGTCAGGTATTTCTGGTTGGATGTTTTGCTGGTGGACTGGGGTTTGTATGGTCACACTGAGTTCAGCTTCTGACCCCTTTCTGTTTTTTAATCAATTGATTTTTCTGGGGTAATCATTCACATGCTTGCTTCTTCATTTGGCCACATTCAATATGTAGTAACAACTGCTAACCTGCTGAGTTGGCAATGCTCTGCCATGGTTGACCTGCATAACTATCTGGTCCTTACATTTGTGTATTTGGTCTTCATATTTCCTGCCTGTTCATTTAAATCTTGGGACTTGTGACAAGATTTAAAGCTTGTATATATTTCTTATTACAGACATTATTAAATGTTTGTGAGAGAAGAATGAGTAATATTTATTTATTTAATTTATCTTTATCATTTATATTGATTTGTCTATTGTCTATGATTGATTAAATTTAGGGGCATTTATTGATAGTATTTAAATACCATTTTCTTTTAATTAGAAAGGGCTAGGTTAATTTCATTACATTTCATTCCACTTTAATTATGTAATGCTGTGTAGTACTTAGTTTTCTACATAGAGACAAATCCTCTGCAAATTACACATCCAAGCCATATTCTTGGAGGTCTGCAGTCAGAGAATACAGACCTTCTTCTAACATTTGAGTTTTCAGTAACTGAAGATGCATGTTTTCTATTTTGTTCTGATTTGCCTAGCCCAAAAAGAAATTAAACTGATTCTTCATAATGCCAATTAACCATGATAACAAGTCGGTTTGAGTGTGTGAGTGTAAATGAGCTGATATATCTATTTTTAGTTACTTAAATGTTTGTTTTTTTTAATGTTTAGAGAACAGTTCTTCTTTTTGACAAGTATGGAACTATACATATTAGAGGAAATGCATTGTTTTTTCACAGTATCTCACAATATATACACACTGAAAAGAGTGAACACTGGCTAAACTTAAAATAACAAAAAAAGTAATCTGTCACACCTAATATTTTTGCATTGGCGTAATGTAAATAAACCAATTAGAGTAGGTTTCATTGGTTTATTTACAGTATATTACATCAATTCTAATATGAGGTGTGACAGATAATTTTTTTTTTTTTAAGTTTAGCCAGTGTTCACTTTTTACAGTGAAAAAAGTAAACCATAGCTGTTTGGTAATGTACTTTTTATAATTACAATAGTTTTTACAATAGTTTTTTAAACTAAACTGTCCAATTTATGGTTATGAATAAATAGTTTTTTAGCCTGTGTTCACTTATTTCAGTGCAGTGAATTGACTGTATGAATTAGCTGGTAGACGTAAAAAGTTGAAGGCAAGACCCATATATTAATTTTGCTTTTTAATGTCTATTGATTCATACATTTTACATGTTATAATTAATAAATAATTCGATAAATAATAATTTAATAATTATATAATAAAATTGTTAGAGACAGATTCTATTTATCTTCAATTTCTGCAGGTTAGGATAAAATATCATAGAAAACCTGAACAAAGAAGGTAATATGCCAGTTTTCCGACCCAAGGCTCCATATTACTGTTTAACAGCTTTCAGAATATCTGTGGTACCTGCACAAACTGTTTTTGATGGAGACCTATGGTATTCTTTTTGGCAAACATTTTTAAATAGAATCATGTCTGACAATCAATTCTGCCCACATTCTTGAAAGAATGTTTTTCTTTTTCAACCTCTATAGAGGTCTAGTTAATTTATCCAGTTAATTGTAGTTAATTACATTATTCATGTCTGTAATTTATGCACTGCACAGAATTTTTAACATTTTTTATATGAGGTATACAAAAGGTATACATTATTGAGGTATACAAAAAACAGGCATTGTGGAATAACATAGAGACTAGGTATGACGCCCTGGTCCATTGGGACGTCACAGCCGGTGTCCTTATGGAGGACTCATTATAAGCAGGTCGGCAGCAGTAGGTGCTGCAACATTAATGTGGATATCTGTGAAAGCGTACCTTTTTTCCAGTTTCTTGTCCTTTGACACGCGCCTGTGGCTTAGTTTTAGTTAATTCCTTTTGTTCCTGGTTTTTGACCTTTGTGCTGTTTTTGTTGTTTTTTTGTGTTTGTACAGTCTGATCTACAGTTGTTTGCATGGCTGATAAAGCAAAGTAACGTATAGTAGTGTGTAGTTATTTCTCATGGTAACACCCTGAGGCCAGCCATACCTTCATCTGATATTGAGGGTAGTTACAATCAACAGTCATATTTATGCAAGATGGCCATTGTTTGGGTTCTAAACTGATCATTATCTTCCAATAGATCTTATCAGGTAACATGGAAGGGCACGCATCTGTTCCATGCAAGCTGTTGTTTGGGTTCTAAACTAATCATTGAAATAATGATGGCCTCTTGATTAATCTGATGAAGCTATATGAATACGTCACTGGACAATGTCCCTGAAATTAGAGGCTCAACATGACAGCGAATATCTTCCAATAGATCTTATCAGGTAACATGGAAGGGCATGCATCTGTTCCATGCAAGCTGGAGATGCATGTGAAGGCTGGTAGTAGCCTATGATCCAGAAGAGCACAGAGCCACCCTATGACAGAGTCAACCTATTTAGACTATGTCTAAATATAATGAAAATAGAAATGTATGTAAATGTATGGTTTTGTCTTTAGTTTAAACTGATGTTGATTCAGATGATGAAAACCACTGTTGAATTGAAATATACTGAAAAAAGTCATTAATTGATCTTATAGTTTCCTGTGTGTATCACTTTAAAGAAAATATGATGTAAGTGACGTGGTTGTCATTGTGAAACAATGCATCACAGTACATGGTGACCACAAATGCATCACAGTACATGGTGACCAAAATGTGTCCTCTGCATTCACCTTGGTGAGCAGTAAGCAGCCATGAAAGGTGTCTGAGGAGCAGTGTGTGGGGTTGGTACTTTGCTCAGTGGCACCTTGGCGGTACAGGATTTGAACGGGGTCTATTTCCTTACCTGTCATCAGTGGGCCACCACTGCCCACTGACAGTTACATGTGGCTACATGGCCCACATAAAATGAGTCCACTCGTTGCTCTAAGATCCTCTGAAGGCTGACTGCTTGAGAGACCCCCTCCAGCTGCCCTGCTTAAGGAGAGATTTTGCTTTCCTTTCAGCCTGACATCAGCAAACCAGGTTCTGCACTGCACAGCCGTTCTCTGGTTACCAGGTAAACTTGCATAACTGCCACAGACGCCAGCTAAATCGTGATAGCAAGCTTTTTTGGCTTCATAAGAAGGATGCACAATGTCAGTTCTTCAATTCGCTCTTAAACCTTTCCTCCATAAATATAGGATGATGTATGCATCCAACCATGTAGGAAAAAAAAACTGTCATGAATCACATTCTCATGTACTCCACATTCAAGGTACAGAAATAAATCCCTCCAAGGACAGCTGGGTGATTATCTCATTTCTGGTGATTCCTACAACACCGTTTCTAAGGCCCCCCCTGCTGGGATTTTTTCATCCTAGCCCTACTATAATGAGTCTCTAGTGTACATGGAACCAGGTTGGAATCTATGTGTTTTGAAGATATTCTTTCAGGGAGTCATCCATCCAATAAGTATTTATATACACACAATACTACACACAATACATATACACACAATATACACACACAGCTAAATCACTACTCCAAGATTAGTCAATTCTCTCACAGTCACCACTCCAGTTTCAGAGGCGTGGGGTTGTGATTTGTACATTGATGTAGCTTAACATTGCCCTAAGGCAATGCCCTGAGAAAAAATATATTTTAAGGTGAGGATAATTATCAACAAAACACCCAATATCTAAACTATCCAAACCAAACTTTGCAACCAGAAATCTAGTTAGGGATTTAACTAACTCAGATGCACACTGGATAGAATGGTTCAACCTTGGATCAACAAGACACTGAACTACACCGAAAAAAGTGTGTCTGGGTTAAATTTTGTCAGAATATTTAGATTTTGGCATGCAAAATCTCAGGCATGTTCCTCCCCTCTTACTGAATAAGAAAAGCAGCACCGAGATGGCATAACCGTCAGCAGAATGACCTCAACACTCAACTAGAGAATATAATGTGATGCTGATTATATCAGCTATGGTCCTAAATATAGTTTAATGGCTGTGTCATAACGGCAAGTTTGAAATGCTCATTGATCAATAAAATCAATATTCTGTCTCTATCCATTACACAGTAATCTTCATATCGCTGTTCATGTTCAATGCTAAGATTTTGAAACAATGCTGAATCAATAAAACAAATTTGCAGGCTTTTTTTTGTTCTCTTGCCAAGCTTTTTATTTGATTTATAGAGCAAACTAATATGTGCGTGTTCAGGCCAAAGATTTTTTTTTTGCCTGCAGCATGAGATCAGTGTATCATTACTTTTTGTTAAAATAATATTTATATTGGAAACCACAGAATCTTGCTCTGATTACAAAAAGTGGCTAGATGAATACATGTGTGCCGTTGCACTTTCAGGCCATTCCTACTTTCATACTAATACCTGTGAAAAACAGAAACTAGGACATCAGCTTTGGCCAAAACAGATGACTGGGAGAGCAGCTAAGCTTGGAATTAGAGATCCTTTCTTGAAAACATGAAAATAAAATAAAAGGAGTAAGAGAGTCCTTACGGTCTTCCCAAAAAATATGTACACTTGTGTACAGTCAGATTACTGAACAGGCAAACAGCATGGCCACTATGGGAGTCAAACCAAATCCAATAAGATCTTCCAGCCACTATTTGATACCAATTCCTGTGAAAAGGAAAGTAAATATTTATCTTGTTAATCTGGCATTGACAGATACAAATTGATTGATTTGGTTAAGAAAATTATATTTGCACATTTGTAAAATTTCATTCTCCAAAAAACTGGGTTCAATCATGGAGGGCAGACCCTTGTCCACATGCCTACAACAGCAGCACACCAGATATGTCATGGTGTATCAAATAACTCCCTGCAAGCTAAAAAAACAATAATCTCAGAAACTGTGAGCTGCACATGAACATGTAGTTTTAGTACCTTTTTCCTTGCTCTGCATTAATTACACGAGTTAATTAATCAGATTTTTTGAATAGTTCATTGCTAATTCTGTAGTGAATGCACTGTATCAGAAACCTCCTAATTGTACTAAAAGCTTAAGAACACTATATTTATAATACTATATTATAAATATAAACCGACTTCTAATATTTTATTCAGAATAGTACATAAATCACGGAACAAATTGTTAAACTGAGAAAATGTATCATTTTAAGGGAAAAATATGTTGATTCAGAATTTCATTGTGTCAACAAATCCCAAAAAAGTATGGCATCTCACCTTCTTCTTAAACACTCAACAGACGTCTGGGGACCGAGGAGACCAGTTTCTCAAGTTTAGAAATAGGAATGCTCTCCCATTCTTGTCTAATACAGGCCTCTAACTGTTCAATCGTCTTGGGCCTTCTTTTGTAGCACCTTCCTCTTTATGATGCGCCAAATGTTCTCTATAGGTGAAAGATCTGGACTGCAGACTGGCCATTTCAGTACCCGGATCCTTCTCCTATGCAGCCATGATGTTGTAATTGATGCAGAATGTGGTCTGGTATTATCTTGTTGAAAAATGCAGGGTCTTCCCTGAAAGAGATAACATCTGGATGGGAGCATCTGTTGTTCTAGAACCTGAATATATTTTTCTGCATTGATGGTGCCTTTCCAGACATACAAGCTGCCCATGCCACACGCACTCAAGCAACCCCATACCATCAGAGATGCAGGCTTCTGAACTGAGCGTTGATAAAAGCTTGGGTTGTCCTTGTCCTCTTTGGTCCGGATGACAAGTTCTTTTCCAAAAAGAACTTTGACTCGTGACTCGTCAGACCACAGAACAGTCTTTTATTTTGCCACACTCCATTTTAAATGATCCCTGGCCCAGTGAAAGTGCCTGAGCTTGTGGATCTTGCTTAGAAATGGCTTCTTCTTTGTACTGTAGAGTTTCAGCTGGCAACGGCGGATGGCACGGTGGATTGTGTTCACTGACAATGGTTTCTGGAAGTATTCTTGAGCCCATTCTGTGATTTCCTTTACAGTAGCGTTCCTGGTTGTTCCTTACGCAGAGATTGTTCCAGATTCTCAGAATTTTTGGATGATGTTATGCACAATTGACGATGATAGATGCAAAGTCTTTGCAATTTTTCGCTGGGTAACACCTTTCTGATATTGCTCCACTATCTTTTGGCGCAACATTGTGGGAATTGGTGATCCTCTACCCATCTTGGCTTTTGAGAGACACTGCAACTCTGAGAAGCTATTTTTACCTAATTAGTGTTAATTGGTCTTCCAGCTCTTTGTTATGCTCAAATTTACTTTTTCCAGCCTCTTATTTTATTCACAATTTGTTTAGTGTCCCAACTTTTTTGGAATCCGGTTTGTATATTTGAAATACAATAGTATTATTGCTAGCTGGTCCCAGTAAACTGTGCTTTTAACAACACCCTCTGTATATGGAAGCATTGACCAAGACAAAACTGATTTCATGCATAATATAAGTTTACTTCTTTTTTTTAAAGAGTATACATTGAAACCAATGAATTACCAGAACGAGCATAATTTTTTAGGTCTCATTATATGTTTGATAACGAAGGATGGCTTTTCAGAAATGTTCATGATCTGTACCAGAGCTAAATGGAGAGAGAAACCTGTTGTAATTAGTTGTTTGGGAAGGAGGAAGCTGGTCTTTTTTCACCTGTGTGAAGTAACGATTCATTTCAGTTTCTGCGTGAATTGTGAACAGGACTCACAATTTGTAATGCTTTCATCTATAGCACTAACCAAACTACCAAACATGTGCTTATGACATAACATAACAGCTAGAGAGAAAGTTAAAAACTAAGAATTCAGCACCATAGACAGCACCTCCTGCTGCATTCACTACAGTAAGTACATTGGTTTTGTGCCCCCCCCCCTCGGGGCTGCTAAAGGGGTTAAGAAAGCACAGATAACCTGGAGATGACTGGAAGATGACTATATCAATGTCTACGTTGTCACAACACAGGAAGGCCAGGCCCCAGGTGCAGATTATATCCACATTTATTTATACCTTCAAATGTCAACTCAAAATCACACACCAACACTCATCCAGGGCTCAGCTTTGGGACAGGGTTGAGTGGAATGAGGGACAGGAAAGGCACTCTCACACGAGGACTCCACACACCACCACCTGGAAACTAAAACAGAAGACTGTTACATACAAATTCCAAAAAAAACACAAGACAGGGAGTCACACCGACTTCCCCCCAAGACTGAGACTATGACTGTGATCTTGAAACATTACAAAACAGGACGAGAACAACTGAGCATATGTCCCTTTGTTCTTTGTGGTTCAGTGCGATGCCAAAACCCAGAGCACTGGTACACTGGCATTATTGGAAAAGGAATAATGAAGAATTAAATTATTTTTCTAAATGTTGGTAAGTGGTAATGGCTGTAACGATGCTGATCCCCAGCATTCAGTATCCCAGGGCAATGAAAGGAATGCCGGCACCAGTGTGCTGGGTTCGGTCTTGTTGTGCTTTCATTGTCACAGTGTGTCCGTGGTGTGAGCGAGGATGAGTGTGGAGGTGCATGTGTGTACGATGTTGGGTTGGTGTGTGTGTGTACGGTATTTGGTCGGTGTGCTGGTGTGGCCACGTTTTGCCCTGTGATTTCCAGCCACCGGTGCCGACTGCGCAAGTGGTCTTGGTTGGAGCCTGAGTCGGAGTGACTCAGAGTCCCATGTATGTGTTAATGGTTGTGGTAGTGTGTGAAGTGTCCCCGTGTGAGTGAGATGAAACAATGACATACCTGGCAACGTTGCTTTGGCATATATTGAAACGATCAGGTTTTAACTATTCAGAATGACCAATACCGGCTCTTCCAAATTTAAATTTACTTGATAAAAAATAAATTAAACATTGTCAATCGCTACACGTATTATGTCAGAGCTGAAGAAGTCACCATTTGGGTGACATTCAACAATGCCAAACTAAAGCCTCTATATTCAATCCACTTTATATTCAGGGTGGCTATTTTAGGCTAAATGAGACTATTTTTTTATGGATTGCTAAATGAAACATGTTCTGCAAAAGTCAGTTCATGTCAGTTCAACCATGTTCCTTTTCCTAAAGGAGGAAGATAGCAAGAAATTTTACAGTAAAATATTTTTTAAAAGATTTGATAAAGAAAAACTCTCTCACAAACACACACACACAATGGAATGACATTGAAATGCTATCATGGTGTCAGATGATTTTATACTTCCATCTCACCCTCAGTTACTGGAACTTTTTCTCAAATGGGCTAGCTAATGTCACCATATGAAAAAATGTGTCTATTCATGTGTATTTACAATGGTCCAAAAGAAGAAATGCAACGTTGCCAATAAAGGGCAAAATTGTTCCTTCAAGTAAATTTTTAGCACTTCTGAATTAAATTGAAAACATTTATATATTTTTCTATTTAAAAAAAGATAGATTTAATCTAAGAAGAAGCTTTGCAACGTATTCATATTATTACACAATTCACTGAATTCAGTTTTCATTATTTGTTTATTTTAGGAGGGCATGTCAGTAAGGCAGTCTGAAGGTCTTATAATTAAGCAAAGTGGATGGAAACTCGGTCATTAATCCTTTGAGAAATCTTATCTAATCCAGGGATGATTAAAACCTAAAATTTATGAAATATGATGAAATCCCTTTGACCTACTAAACATCTGAGTCTGGCTCCACCACAGGGTGACCTCCGAACCTATGCAGGGGGTGCACAATACAGGATTTCCTCACTACTTTTATACTAAGAGGGAGCCGTGTCTGTCTAAAACAACTTAATTGGTTTGATTTAATGGAAATGTTACTTGATTCCCTTTTTTCATCGAACGAGAGGATTCACCAGTCAGCAGCAATCAGGAACCCTGTTCTTAAGTATCAGGTAATTAGCAAGATAAACTTAAAATCATAAAAAAAGAATACAGAAACATTTTTAGATTTTTGTTTTTTACTTTTTCTACATACAAGGATTGACTTTGCACTGGTTTAGTTAAAGAGGAAGGAAATGGGGGATATTGCCAAAGATTCAACTTCAGCCTTCCAATACATGGACATGGCGATGAAGGAGGACACATACGCACGACTTCACATGACAGGGGTTTAATACAGACTGCACACGACAAGGGAACATCACCACACAATGACCTGACCGCGAACAGACACGAACAGGATAGCTTTATACAATTATATAAATATACAACAGGTGAACACGATCAGGGAACATTACACGAGACGAACATGAAACTCCGGTCCGAACTCCGGATCCGGAGTAACCCCTGCCGGTCCGGATCATAACAAATACATATATGCACACACTTTCCATTCCTCCTCTTTCGCTCTTCTGTCCAGTTCATCCCAAACCAGCTCAATGGGGTTTAAAGCTGAAGTATTTCTGACATACTTTGAACTTTAGTTCATTATCATGAAGCCCTGACCAACTAGGTGCATACCATAAGGAACTGCATGGTGCTGCAGAATGATGTGCAAGCTCTTTGGTTCAGGGTGCCTCTGACTCTGTATAAGTCACCAACCCCGGATTAAGCAAAACAGCCACAGATGTCAAACAGAGGAGAAAGCATGCTGTACTCAAAAAAATGAATTACATTTTTATTTTAATTTTTTAGTCCATAACATCTTTCACTTGTCCTCTGATGGTGTTTTATAACCCAAGCAAGACTCTTATTATGATGTGCTTTTTTTTGCAAAATTGACTTGTAAAACTGAAACTTGCTTAATACAATTAAAAGTCCCCTACATATCTACTACCCATGATGTCTGTAGTATGTTCCCACTGAACATAATATTTTACTTGTGTTATAGCTTGCATAGTTTTTTTAGCTTCATTTTTTTTACTAGCTTTATTCCTCTTTTATTCAATTTTATTTTCTCCTTTATTCTATTTTATTTAATTCTACAAATATTACGTAAGTATGCACAGTCAAAACAGAGTGCTTCAGGATGGCTTTCACTGCATGTTCTACTGCTGTAACTATGCATGTGACGAATATAATATCTTGAATAATAAAATTTTTTTTTGCTTTTATATCAGCCTTAGTGGTCCTCTAATACTGTATCTCAAGTCTCTTTCCAAAATTCAGCCTTGGTGCAGAATTACAGCGTCTTTTATCCAGTCACACAATAAGATTTCCCCAGGACGCACCCTTTAAATCATAATGAGGAGGAGCGAGACGGGACGAGGAGGAAAGCGGCCTGTAGAAGTGAGTGAGCATTTCTAGCCACTGCAAGACCATAGACAGGCAAGGGGGTCTCGTTTTTTCAGAAAAAAATGAAATGAACCCATGGGTTCTTCAGAGTCTCGAGTGCTTACACTTTACATCACCGAGCAACTGCAATGCTTTGCACGTTTTCAAACCGTGGCGGTCGGTGGAGTTACTTTTTTAGAGGAGGGGAGATAAATTCTCTGGGTAGACAAAGCATGAGAAATGGGAGGTAACCCATTTCTTCCAGATCCGACCATCTGAGTGGCTGCTCTCTAAATGGCGAAACAGTTGCCAAAGCACACTTTATACAAATGGTCCTTTCCAGCCAATGCAGGACCATAGACAGGCTAGGGGGACGTATTAATGTTAAGTTTCCATAGAAGGGGACCTTTAAGCTGTTATTTGAGGTTGGAGCCCTGTGCAGTTGTCATGTAAGCTGTTGTGGCTTAGGGTCTGTAAGAAGTTCATGTAATTTCTGAGTGTCTTTTGTTGAAGTTGGTTACTGTTAATGTTGATTTTACTCTGTTACTGCATGCTACAGACTATACTATTCTTAGGAAAAAGTACATTCTTTAAAACCTGCAAGCTGGCCACTGGAGTAGAAATGTGGATGTTAGTTACACAGAGAAAGACGCATCACTCTAACGCAATAACAAAGTGCATTTACACACACATGCGCACACACACACCCTACACTTCCATGTTTTTTTCCAGGTGATGGTTGTCACTAATCATTGTGCGATTCCCTTTGTAATTTGCTGCCCTAGTTCATGCCTTTGGGACTTCTTGAATGTACTCAATTGATCTGTGCTGTTTTCTTTTCACACAACATGGTTGTAATTCCACAAGACAACTGAACTGACTCCCCTAACCTCCCCTAACATCTAGACTGGCCTTGGCTGTCTGAACAAAAACTTAGAGCTTGTAGCTTCTTATCAAATACAGCAGTGGTTCACATTATGAATTATGTATATATACACACATCTTTTAATGATTTTATTAATTTGTTAGCGGGTTCCACCATACTAAATTTAAAGAAGACTCACAGCTTGGTGCTGTGGACCAATAATGAATTCCTTCAATTTACATTCTCTTCTTTATTAGCCACATGCACAGGAAACGAATGAGTCCATTAAGAGGAGCACTAAGAGCCACAGTGATGCCTTTCATTTGAGGATCTGGCATGAAAAAACAGTGCACAAAGGAATGAGATGGCAGCAGAGACAACCCTGCTGGGCTTCATGGCCTCGTCACAGGCATAGCTCAGGCATCATATTCACTTCCCACCCCGACAGTCCAGCACAGAGTCTGCAGCAGTTAGCGACGGAATCTCTGCACGGAGGAGTTGTGGTTGTGTGACCGACAGGCTTGCTTCTGTGACAGTTGCCCAGAAAGCTTTCAAGGTTAAAGCCAATGCAATGCCACCCCGTCAAGACAACACAAGAACCTGCTGGGCAACGGGATCCAATCCAATCCAAGTGCATGTTTATTTCGGTGTGTGGGCTTATCCTCCACTGGAGCCCCTGGCACAGCATCGAAATGTGTCCCTTCTACAAAGAGACACTGACCCTCCATCCTGCTCTCTGCTGCAAAGCAAAGATTAGAGCAAATTCTTTTTTCAGACACATGGTCACTTTTCACTTCTAAAAATCAATGTTAGCCCTTTCCCTCAGACAATGTATGCCACTGTCTTTCCTGAAAGATTACAACAATTACACAGTCTCAGAAATTCTGAGACTGTGTCAGCAGCAGCTCATAAATTTCATTTCTGTTAAAATAACACCTTGAATTCCTCCTCACCGATCTTACGTTCTTAAGTTCCAAAAGAAGGGCACATCAACAAACAAAAAGCAAACAGGCTAGCATGGGCAACAAGGGGTCTATCACACAAAGTAACAATGCACACGAATGAGATCCCCAATGGGGCTCTTTGGGGACCTCCCGAAAGAGTAAGGGTCAAACACCTCTTTATATAGGCGGTGGTGACCCATAGTCAGCCATAGTGACCCTTCAGCTGGTATGCTTCAATTCCTCCCACAAAGTAAACCTAAAAGAGACAGAGACACAGAAACACAGCCAGCCACAGGACATTTGGGAGCAAAAGTCCAGGGATGTAACATCAAACTTCCAAAATGGTCAACTTTTATATTATTTACAGCATTTAACACACACCTTACTATTAGAAGTTATTGGGACAGTGTCTTTCTCATGGACACAATGCTAGAGGGGTTTGTGATTTTGTGGTTGTCTGGTTCATAGGCAAGTGTCTTACCCACTAGGCTATTACCATCCTAGTAATGCAAAAAAAAAAAAAATCTTCCAACATCTGTCTCACAATTCGTTTTGCTTGTCTGATCAGGTGTGTGCCAGTTCACACATAAAAAAATAAATGTTTAGTTCATATAGAAGAAAATGGGCCAGTTCACATCATTTTTTCAGTTCTACATTTTCATTAGCAGTGCAAATGCTCAAAGAACCTGGCTTCAGCAGATGTATCTAAACAGCTTGAACCAGTCATGCTGGGTGTCTGTGCAAAATCCATATTGGCTGCCCAAAATGCATACAAATTCATTTTCATTCTGCCTCAGTGGTTGATCCACTCCAGACATGGAAGAATGAATCAGGCAAACGATATTAATCGATACTGACAGGCTGTGTCTATGGAGGCACTATGTGACTTGCCTTTAAACTCATCAAAAATTGGTTAATGGCACTCATATTCACATTTGTTCATTTGGAAAACAGACATTATGTAATTCAATCCTATTTCTATCTCTTATTTATTACTTAAATGGAACTGTGATTTCCATACACCCCAAAATCCATGTGTGTTCAGACGTTACTGTCTCCATCACATTCTTCATCCTCACTCTCTCCGGAAGCTTACCCGATATCCTCACTGAATTCTCAAAATTCACTAATCCTTCCTGTCATCCACTGTAAATCCACTAGCTGCATCTTCTTCACAGGGAGTCCTGCACTTGTGCAACATGAAGTTGCTAATACAGGACTGACCTAAGACTGTAAACTAGCAGAAACCACATCACACCAAATAAAATGGGCTACTTATATCACATTTCTTTGGTTTGCATTTAAATAAACACATAATAATATTGTCAATCAGAATATTTACCCAGTTAAAATACAAACCTAATGGCTGGAAAGTCAGTGGTCTTTTTCCAAAAAGTGTACAAAAATAACTAAATAAAAAGACTAAAGCACAGGTTAGTTAAAGCACCATTTTTTCTCTCCCCTTTTTTTTTAACTGCAAAGGACCCCTAACTGTGAAAGAAGATTCCCCCCTTATGATAAATTATGTATGATATGTAATTGGGGAGGGGAAGAAGCCCCTTGCAACACTTTCTGGGCCCTGCGGGTTCCTTTAACCCACTTTGAAAGCCAGTGAACTGAAGTTGGACATTTACAATCATTATGCTTTACTAAGTGTTTCTAATATATATATATACATAACTCCACATGTGTTCATTTATAGTTTTGCCTTCAGTGAGAATCTACCAATGTAATTGGTCATGAAAATAAGGAAAACACATTGAATGTGAGGGTGTGTCCAAACTTTTGGCCTGTGCTGTATATCATGTAACTTCTTGCTAATATGCCCTTATGGTGCATAAAATGTTTTTATTGTCTATATAAAACCTATAAATGCACCCATTTAAATAAATAAGCATGTTTGCATTGCCTTTTGCACTCAGGCATCTGTGACCTGCATTCAACAGAATTGCACTTGTCATTATAAAAACCCAGTCAACTCAGACTAGTCTAATTTTTCTTCACATACTAATTCATCTTGTTACAAGTTGCACTATAAAATTGAACAATTCATTTTTGTGTATTGGTTTGATGCTTGCATATGATTCCCATGTATTTTTCTTATACCTACAGTGGCACGAAACGATTGGACAGAATCACAGTGATTCTACTAAATGATTGTGCCAAATGTTTGCACTATCCATAGAGCCCAAATCTTTCCCCTCTGATTTTATCAACATTTGGTGATATTTAAAGAAGAGGAAGAGTCTTTTATGTGAGGGCCATTGTCAAAAATGTTTTACTTTATAGTACTTTAACCTGAAACCAGAACCCAAATTGTAATAATAATCCATGCTTGAAATGCTTGCCCTTTACTACAGTTGGAAATGAGTTTCAATTAACACATTTCAATGGTTTAATTTGACACGTTTGGCTCTCATTTCAGGCCTGTGCACAGTCAAGCAAATGAGTTCACATCATTATGACCTTTCGTTTTCACAAAATGGCCAAACTAAATAGAGGCTGCCCTGATACACAATTAAATAAAGGTTACCAGATTTTGCTATTGTAACATGCAAAAATGTCACAGCTTAATAATAAATGAAAAAACTAATAATAAAACAGCATGTAGTCATATAACTGTTACCCCCAAAT
Organism: Denticeps clupeoides; assembly: GCF_900700375.1. Lineage (NCBI taxonomy): Eukaryota > Metazoa > Chordata > Actinopteri > Clupeiformes > Denticipitidae > Denticeps > Denticeps clupeoides. The sequence continues at coordinate 17,400,657 of NC_041723.1, forward strand.
TCTGGTATACGAGCTTACTTATCTAAACCTGCTAACAAATGCCATTTAAGACATTTGTTAGCAGGTTTAAATAACTCAACATTTAAACAACTCAATCAGACATTGCACATCAACTAACTATGATGCTTTTATACCCCTAGGAGTCACCCTAGCATCTTGTACAGATCAGCAAATGAAGTACTAAATTCTAAGCTTCACACATTTTGTGGTGTTTTTTCAAGCATGCTGAATGCAGTCTGTCACTTTTACTGCACATTGGTTTCTTTTCAACACAGCAGCAATGAGTGATGGGCACAGTGCCTCCAAATAGTTCCAGCAGGCATGATGGAGGCACACAAACATAAAACCCAGCAAGAAAATTGGTTTCCTGGGAGGTACTTAGGATTCCTCAGATTGGATGCATCTATGGGTGTTTTCCTGGTCATCCTGAGTTATGTCTTTTGCTGTCTACAGTCACATCGGCAAAAAATGTGGTATACTTGTGATGTTTCTTGTCCAAAATTTGTGAAAAAACATATTATGCTACAGAAAGTATTTAGCAAATATGTTTCATTTAATCAATGCATATTTATGAATAATATTTCATATATAAAAATATTGGTTTTGTTATTGTGTCCTCTGTATTTAACCCATCACATTGGTGAGCAATGGGCTGCCAAGAAAGGCACCCAGGGAGCAGTGTGTGGGGACGCTACCTTTATGAATGGGACCTCCGTGGCACCTTGGTTCGGGATTTCAGCCTTTCAATTACGAGTCCAGTTCCTTACCCACTAGTCCACAACTGCCCCAAAACAGTATGTATGTATGACACTACATCATATTTCACATTAATTCCTTGTACTGTCCTTGAAATTGATTTATCATAAACTGGTGATATGACTGAATAGTACACTGGGGTCTGCTTTCCATATAGTCATGCCATTTTAGCCCTCTAGGCATGCATGTCCAAGATGCAAATCTCTGCGACCCATGCCTTCAGATAAACACACTACAATGCATTACCCCCCCAAAAAAGATCAGTATTCCAATACAATTATATCATCTGACATCTCTGATCTCACTTTATTAGCATTCATTTGCTTAGAGGGCACAGCTATCCCAGACTCCCCATGGGGATTCCTATTTCACTACGTTCCCATCTGACAGGCCTTTCAGGCAGAGAACCAAAATGCAATTTTACAAGGTTAAAGAACAGCGAGTGCCCTTTTGAACCGCTATCCAGCCCAAATGTCTGCTTCATTGTAAGAATTCCATCATACTTACAGACAGTTACAGCTTGCCTGTGGACTGGGATAGGGACCTGTTCAGTAACAGAAGCACTGTAGATAAGGGTGAGACGGGGACTTTCTCTCCTTAGGCCACATTCCCACTGTTCACAACTTGCTTGACAAACCTGAAATAAAAAAAAAGAAAGAAAAAGGTTTGTTTTCAAAAACTGTATTTTTTTTTATGACTCAAATATAAAACTTGTGTTTTTGCATCAAAACATCTGAAAATGTGTACATTCAGCATATTACAGACAGATAACACAATATCGGTTGACAAAACCAAGTACTGGATTGTTGTAGTGATTGTTTTAATTATACTAAAAAAAGGCTAAACTTTAAATTTTGAAATAATATGTCACACCTAATATTTTAGCATTGACATAGCATTATAGCATAAATTACAGCTTAGTTTAAAGGTAAACAATTTTTAAAAATAATAAAGTGCCATGCCACTTAGCCATGATAACAAATGGCTGCTGTACAAAGGTGTAGTTGCCACCAGAATCATTTAGACATTTTTGTAAATTTAAAATAGCTGTTGCTAACTCTTTAATAGAAGCTATATGGTTATCTCATTGCAATGCTAGTGTCAGCAATTCTCCATGATTAAACATACACACACAAAGAAAAACATCGGGCCTACATAATATAAGGCCTTTTCCTACCACCTAAATAGCATGGTCTTCTGGAGCTGGTAACACAAGGATTCTTAACAGGTCGTTAAAGAAGCACGAAAGTAATTAAATAATAAGTAACTAGAGAATACACTTTGGCTGAAGGTTTAATGAGCTGAAAAATGTCTGTAATTTTGTGTTCAAATAGTAAGCAGATTGGGTCGGTTTAAAGATTTAAAGATTAATTTACTCATAGAAAACAATCTTTTAATTAAGTAAATGCTTTATGCCTCTAATTTGACTGTGAATGCAATCATGAAGGTGTCATTCTTAATATCACATTAGACACAACAAACACCGAAAAGCATTCCTAGTATTCCTAAAGTATTCCTAGTTCAATAAATGCAATAAATTAGAAATCCTGCAATAGCACTACTTTACACGATCGTTGGTGCCAGTATATTCATTTACTCTGTACTGAAAGGGACTAGTAGATTCACTTCCATCTTTCCCATCATAATTGGCCTTGTCAGTTTGCTGGAGGGCCGGATATGTGAATTAAACTATTCTTCTCATGCTGTACTCATTTATCAGTCCGGCCACTGCACTGTCGCTACTATCTCCCTGATAGCTTGTACTGAAATGTCTAATCCCTGCGACTGGTGTGGAGTGCTGAGAAGGGGATTATTGAGACAATAGCACACAATCACATATGGCTGGGGTGCAATGGTGAGTGCTTCGGAAGTCTTCTGTTTCACTTTGGACAAGTGTCAAATAGACAATGGCACACCTGAATTGTCCAAAAAAGAGAAAGTGGTCCAAATGATGGTTCTTGCACACAGAAGACAATAGCCCTATTTTTGCCAAAAAGAGGAAATTACTATTATTACTTCACAGAGCTTCAGCTTTAGTTTATTCTTTCTGCAAACTAAAACAAAAACCTTAAAGCGCAATCAACCCATTGGAAATAACAGAATAAAGCCATCTAATGCATGTAGCTCTCATGTTTTGAAAAGTGATGCCTCTCTCAAGGCCAGTGGCGTAACTCCTGCCACCATATCTCAAACTCAAGACTGAAACATTGCTATTTGCAAAAGGATTACCTCCCCCACAACCCACCTGACAACCAAAAACCTATACAAAAATTTATTTGCTCAGTGAATAAACCATAAAGTCTTCAGATAAGCAAGTAAGAAGCACAGTTGCAATATTGCAATACAATTTGGTATTTTTGCTGATTTTAGACTAGTTCTAAATTATTGGTGCCTTCATCCAACCATCCATTCATCCATTCATCCATTAATTAAAGCAGCTCATTCTATTGAAACAATCAATAAACACAAATGTAAGGAACTATGAACCTGAAGTCTATTTATGTAAGTTTATAACAGAACATTTTGTGAAACATCCCAGGATAGGTAAAAAAGACAAAAGCAATTCGCAAAATTAGTTTATTATTTTCATTATTTACAGCATATTTTCTTTATAATTGATCTGATGTTTCTTGGAAAATTAAAGTTTCACCATAATTCTGTCTACATATAAGATTTATCACAAAGCTGATAATATAAAGGGAATTAGATTTACAAATGCACTGGATAACACCCAGTGAAACAAGTCTGCTTTGTTCTTCGAAGGTTTATGGTTTGATCCAGTTATTGGACATGGTAAGAATGTTGGTTATAATTACCATTAGTACTACCCAGTCCTAGGTCTACATATGGAACAGTTAAAAGCCCAAAACTCTTTTTCATGAGTTGAGAGACTTCCCTTAGCATAAAATGAGGCAGTTTAGTGTTCTCTATAATTACTTCATTCAAGGCTACAAAACAATCTCTGTAATTAATGGTGACTCATCAGGCCTAAGAGACTGACAGGCCCAAATCTATGGCTTAGCACTGGGCTCAAAGACTCTTGGTGAATTAGTTACATCTCTAATCAGGAGAGAGCAGTTTTAATAGAGGTAGAGGAGTGCCTCTGGGAACCGTGCATATCCACTTTAATTAAAGGGGCAACAATGAATCAATTTGTTGGCTGTATGTGTAATTAATCAGAATTTGGAAAATTTTATCTCGGTTGTTGTGGTAGCACTTTGAAGAAAGGATTGTCCGGTTTTCGTTGGCTTTTGTAGTAGCAGCCAGAGAGAAGGATCATTTTGCATCAAAAAGAAATAAAAAGACATCTTGGAATATCGAGCAGTGACTGATAGGACAAACCAAAATGCGGCTCTTGCTGTTTTGTCCTCTGAGGCTCTTGACTAGAACATGTCAAAAAGACAGTGTAATTTATAATTTAATAATGCATAAAGAGCTGCAGTAAATACATGGAATTGTATATTAATTTCAGTGAATGAAATGAATGACGCAGCTCATAATAGCAGAACTATCTGCAACCTGTAATTATGAAACTGTTACACAATTATGTATCTCTGGAAACTGAGGCAAAATTATTCAATGGGTGCCTGGTCGGATTAATAATTCTACTTTGTAAAAACCAGACAGTATGCACTTTTTTTGGAATTTACCCTGCAATTACAGCAGTTTCACAATAAATGCAAGGTATCTTCATAATTCTTCTGGATGGAATGTATTCAATATCATATCTGGGTCTGGCTCAGCAAAGCTCTCGGATCATCATCCAATCCTACCAGATATGCATGTCCTAGATCTTCACACGTGCTTGCGGTTCCAGATAAAGACCCCTGCAACTGTCTTGATCGGATTGCCCTCCACATCTTCCAGAGCTCTGAGATTTGTGTGCTCCATGTCTTTGCAGCATTCCAGCTGTGTCTCAGCAGAAGAAGGCCTTTGAACATGCACATCCTCAAGTCAGCTTCATTTGGATGACCTGATTATAAATGCCAAAATGCTTACTTTCCAGAACTTTTGAGGCCGCTCACTGAGTCCACTTTTATCTCACTTCCACTACATTGGTTCTGGTGCTGCTGCCAGTTCTGGTGCTCAGCTGGTGCTGAACTGGGAACCAACCTAGAAGTGGTCCACATTTACACTAGACATGAGTTCAGAGGAATCATCTTCATTTCCTCATACACTTACTATTTTTTGTTTAATTTCTTAGGACATCAATATAGCTAGAAGAGCTTTAAAATCTTCAGCACTCCACATTACCAGAACACAGTTGTTTTTTTGTTGAAAAATGGCACAACTGGTTACAAAATTAGGAACTGGCACAGGAAACAGAGCAGTGGAAAAAGGGTATCCTTCTTCTATCATCAATTGATCCAGTGAACTTCGTAGTGTTTGCAGTGTTCGTTGCAGTATTAATAAGATAGATTCAGTGGTGGTCTAGCAGTTAAGGAAGTGGCCCAGCAATCAGAGGGTTCGAATCTCAATCCGTCAAGGTGCTACTGAGGTGCCACTGAGCAAAGCACTGTCCCCACACACTGCTCCCCGGGTGCCTGTCATGGCTGCCCACTGCTCACCAAGGGTGATGTGTTAAAAGCAGAGGACACATTTCATGGTGTGCATCGTGTTCTGTGCTGCAGTGTTTCACAATGACAATCAGATGACAATCACCTTGACAGTGTAGAAAAGTCTAAGAAAAATAACCATGTTTTGCTATATTTGGCATCAACAGAATTTCAAAGAGCTGTGTAGTGGGACCACACAAACATTCAAGATCTTCCTTTACTTGTAGTTCAATTTCATGTAGCCACTTGTATATCAAATGGTTAAGAAAACCGGTAGTGAAAGGCATCTCATTAAGTTGTTTTTCGTGTAGTTTTTTTTTTTGTTAAGCTAATGGCTCCTGTCTGAATGTTGATGGAGCTGGAGTGCCTCTGCTGGTAATGGGAATACCATGGCAAGCACCAACACAATAGGGGCCCCCCAGGTGAAAGAGAAATGGAAAGGAATAAGATATGAAATGCATGTATTCGCTTGTGGCTGCTCTTGTGGGGCAGTGCGCTTAGAAGGATACATTTGGACAACCTAGAAATATTGAATTTTTAATGCTGTCCCGTAGACCACATTAACCTGACATGACCGCAACAATACTCACTTTTTTGGTGTGGTCATGTCAGGTTAATGTGGTAACTGATGTGATGACAGCACTTTTTGCAAACACATGTGCATTATGATGGTTCAAATGTTTTACTTTTCAGCAGAAAAAATATCAAGAAAGTAATGTGCAATTCAAAGAGTTTAATGAAATTGTTTTTCTTTATAACTTAAGAATTGTACTATTGTATGGTAACTAGTAAAAAAGGCATGGCAGAATTCAGACACCAACAACCATAAAGTTCTCCTACTCTGTAAAAAGTGAAAACTGGACAAACCTAAAAAAATGTAAGTAATCTGTCAGACCTAATATATTTGCATTGATGTAAATAAACCAGATAACAGAAGGTTTTGCTAAAATATTAGGTGTGACAGATTAATTACATTTAATTTAAATTAATTTAGCCAGTGTTTTTTTTCAGTGTGCTCCCCGGGTGCCTTTCATGTTTGCTCACTTAGTGTGATGGGATGAATGCAGAGGACACATTTTGTTGTGTCACCGTGTGCTGTGTTGCAGTGTTTTATAATGACAATTACTTCACTTTACACTTTTCACTTCACTTTCACTGTCAGTCCATCCATTTGTATCCTGAAAAAAGGAAACTCTTAAAAATCCTTCACACCTAATATTTTAGCAAAGCAAAAAAGAATGAACTCATAAGTATTAAATGGACAGTTTAGTTTAAAAGAGCAAACTCATTTTTTTACTTCTGTAATTATAGAAGACACATAAAACAAACAAGAGCTACAGTTTACTTTTTTCTGTGTAAGAACAGAAAGAGAAAAATCTTAACCACATAAAAATATTTAATGAGGAGATCCAAAACAATACTGTACATAAATGTTTAAAGAAATAAGGAAATTTTTAATAGATTTAGTTGTATTAGATACAAGTTGATTTCAATTAAATGAATAATAAAATAATTTTGTCGTTTTTCATGTCTGTAGCTTAGGAAATTGTGTTTGGAATAAAGAAGATATTACAAGTGCCACGTCATTATAGAAAGAACAAGGCACAAGTGGTGGCCTAGCGGTTAAGGAAGCGGCCCCATACTCAGAAGGTTGCCAGTTCGAATCCTGATCCGCCAAGGTGCCACTGAGGTGCCACTGAGCAAAGCACCGTCCCCACACACTGCTCCCCGGGCGCCTGTCATGGCTGCCCACTGCTCACTCAGGGTGATGGGATAAATGCAGAGGACAAATTTCACTGTGTGCACCATGTGCTGTGCTGCTGTGTATCACATGTGACAATCACTTCACTTTAAAAAAAAAAAGGGCAAGGCATATTTAATTGCTTTAGTGAAAATATAAAATAAACCAAAAGGAAAACCAAAAAGGACTGAAGACACAGCAGCATCTTATAAAGGCTGTAATTGCAGCCCACCCAAGACAGAAGCAGGGCAAGGTGTAGAAAACACAGGACCCCTGTGGAGCCATTTATAGTTTTGTCCCAGGGCCCAGAAACTCAGAAGCCTTCTCTTCATGCATCCAACAGGGAGGCGGGCCTGGAAACTCATAACCCATCGCTCCATGCATCCAACAGGAAGGCTTGCTACCCCAGTCTCATAATGATTCTCTCCCGTGGTGTCCTGGCACGGGTCTGCCCTCCTCCAGTCTCCAGAACTCAGGATGTCCACCCCTTGACCATCAGGCCTTGTGATTGGGATCCCTATGCCATACAGCAGCCCTCCCCCAAATGTATTGTTGTCACTGGAGGACACACTTGCAGGCATGCTTGGAGCAAGGGGACAAGTCGTCGCACGGGGAGTAGATACTGGACGCGCTGGGGAGGAGGACCGGAGGCGTTTGGTCGGGGAGAGCGAGGCCGGAGGTGAGATGAGACGGGAGTGTAGCCGTGGACGCGCCGCAGTGCGGTGGGGAGGGAACTCAGGCTTCGTGGGGGGGGGGGATCGTCTTGGCAAAAGGGACAAACTCAATGTCAATGGCAGGCGAATGTAGAATCCGTCAGGAGATCGTCGTAACAAAGGGGGCAGGCAAAGCTCGAGGTCAGGGACAGGCAAAGGCTGGAGGTGAATTGGCTGTGACTATTGTGCTAAACCCCCCCATTAAACCCGCCTTGTTACCATCACTTGTTAAACTGGTCCATCGAGCTGGCTTTGAATTCCGTGGTGAGACACTGTCTGGTTGGCCGGTTCTGCTGTCACATCACAGGCCCAGACCATGGTCACCCTCATTTACATGTACCCATGTATATTTTATAGATAGATAGATAGATAGATAGATAGATAGATAGATAGATAGATAGATAGATAGATAGATAGATAGATAGATAGATAGATAGATAGATAGATAGATAGATAGATAGATAGATAGATAGATAGATAGATAGATAGATAGATAGATAGATAGATAGATAGATAGATAGATAGATAGATAGATAGATGTTATTGTGAGTTGGTAAAACATGGGCCAGTAATTAGGGCTGATAAGGAGACATAAAATGATTTGGCACCACCTGTTGAGCCGAAGGTGCCAGGACGTTACAGAATAGCATTTTAGTTTGACTTCTTAATAAAGGGTAGCATTTAGCAATCAAGATGGCTTCAGAGGGTCATGCATAATGAGAGTGCAGGGTCATGCAAAATAAATAAGCACAAGCTCATCACAAGCTCAAAAACAAGGAATACTCAAAATGATAGATCATGGATACCTAAAAGTTTTATTATTAAACTTTAAATAATGACTTGATCATGGAGAAATCAATGACTAAACAGCAATCAGCAAGCTAGTTCCAGCAAATGTTAACTTCATCAGTTCAGGAAACAAGATTACAGTCATACAGAATGGGTCAGAATGTTGTGTAAATACCCATTTCTTGGGGCAGTGGTGGCCTAGCAGTTAAGGAAGCGGCCCCGTAATCAGATGGTTGCTGGTTCGAATCCCGGACCACCAAGGTACCACTGAGGTGACGCTGAGCAAAGCACCGTCCCCATGGCTGCCCACTGCTCACCAAGGGTTATGGGTTAAAACCAGAGGACATATTTCATTGTGTGCACTGTGTGCTGCTCACAATCACTTCACTTCACTACTGGGAATTAATGCATTCTAGCAGTGGGTTTGCATATTGTCAAACAATTTTAATATTTATACAAATAAATGCAACTAAAATCTACAGAAGTCACATGATTTTGTCAAAGTTGGGAAGTTATTGCATATTATTTTCTGTCAGAACTTCCAATGTTTGTGCAGAAAATCCACCAAGCATCTGGTCCAGTGCTCTTAATACCATGTGTTTTAAGACCACAAGCTGTTTCATAATTTATTCAGCTGTCTCCATGTCCCACCCCAACAGCACACAGCTCCCTGCTGCCTGTTATCTATTCTTCTAGTTTTCTATCTCCCCCTAATTGTGTCTGGTCTCCCACATCACTCCTTTTCTAGAGATTTTTTTCTTTTTTTGAAGCGCTAGCTACATGCATTCAAACTCACTATGCACGTACAGATGGAAAATTCCTAGATATCCCAATGGATCTTGCTTTCTTGGTTTTCTCTGACCTCTTTACAGATGTCGAATGAGCCCACCCACAGTGACCTGCATAGAGTGTTTTTTTTATTTTGTAGAGACAGTGCAGAAATTATATATTTATTAATCTGAAATGGACTTTCTGCTTTTATATTGCAAAACTGTACATAGAAGAAGCTTCTTTCAATGCAGTTAGAGGTTGAAAGACTCTGTCCATCATCCCTGTGTAATTATTTTGTCAAGAAATAGTAATATAATTTTTTCCGTTCAGCACCAGTGACTTTTTCTTTAAGTCATGCATCAGAACCTGTGTAAGAGCCACTCAAGTGAACACTAAAAAGCACTGCCACTATATATCTATTCAAAATTGCATTTGTTACAAAGGCACATAGCAGTTAATAAAAGGAGCAAGACAGTTCATGAAGGAAACTAAGAAGATATGTCTTTGGGATAATAGTAGTAGCTGCATAGCAGCTTTAAAAAGAAAATAATAAGACACACAATATGCATCTTATTGCAGGGGCAGCATCCCAAGTAGGGAATCCCAGACAGCCCTGTCCCCAGCCTCCTCCACCAGCTTCTCCGACAGGACCACCAAGGCATTACCAGACCAGACTGGAGATTTAGTTTCTCCAGCGTGTCCTGGGTCTAGCTGGGGGCCTCCCCAGGGAGGCGTCCAGGAGACATCCTGACCAGATGCCCGTACCACCTCAACTGGCTCCTCTCCATGTGGAGGAGCATCAGTTCTACTCTGAGTCCCTCTTGAATGTCCGAACTCCTCACCCTATCTCTAAGGCTGCGCCCGGCCACCCTATGGAGCAAACTCTTTTTGGCCACTTGTATCCGCAATCTTGTTCTTTTGGTCATTACCCAAAGCTCATGACCATAGGTGAGGATTGGGACTAAGACTGACCAGTAAATCGAGAGCCTTACTTTCTGGCTCAGCTCCCTCTTTAACCACGACAGATTGGTTAAACCAATTCGCCTGCCAATCTCCTGCTCCCTTCTTCCCTCAATCGTGAACTCCTCCACTTGAGGCAGGAACTCTCTCCTGACCTGGAGTTGGTAAGCCACCGTTTTCCGGTCGAGAACCATGGTTTCAGATTTGGAGGTGCTGATCCTCATCCCAGCTGCTTCACACTCGGCTGCGAACCTACCCAGCAAGAGCTGGATGTCAGAGCCTGATGAAGCTAGGAGGACCACATCATTAGCAAAAAGCAGAGACGAGATTCTCCTGCCACCACACTCAACACCCTCCACACCACGGCTGTACCTAGAAATTCTGTCCATATAGGTCATGAACAGAACGAGTGACAAAGGGCAGCCCTGGACCGGGAACAGGTCCAAGTTACTACCAGCTATGTGGACCAATCTCATGCTCCTCTGGTACAGGAAGTGAATGGCCCTTAACATACTTCTGGAGCGCCCCCCATAGGGTGCAACTGGGGACATGGCAATAAGTTTTCTCCAAAGCCACAAAACACATGTGGATTGGTTGGGCAAACTCCCATGCCACCTCCATCACCCTAGCAAGGGTAAAGAGCTGGTCCACAGTTCCATGGCCAGCAAGAAAACCACATTGCTCCTCCTCAATCTGAGATTCAATTATCGACTGGATCCTCCTCTTTAGTACCTTGGAGTAGACCTTTCCAGTGAGGCTGAGGAGTTGGAACACCCCCTGGAAGCTACCCTCTCGTCCCTCAGGGGTAAACCCCAACACACAGGCTGAGAGGCTAACAAAAAGCCAACCCCAGCCCTCCGCCTCTCACCTGGAGCCAATGCTATGTGTTGAGGTGACTTCGGCTATATCTAGCCGATACCGCTCAATCTCTACAACAAGCTCCAGCTCCAGCACCACCAGGCGCTCGCTCAAGGCCCCCAACCCCAGGCCTGGCTCCAGAGTGGGACCTCGGTAATCCTCCGGGCCAGGTACACTGTTCCTTCCATGAAAGATCTTCTGAACCATTCTTTTTCTCACCATTTACCTAAGACCAATTTGTCATGGAAGACCCTACCAAGGGCACTGAGTGCTCCAGACAACATAGCTCCTAGGATTATTAAGGCTCCCAAACTCCTTCACGACAATAATGTGATGATTCAAGGAGGAGACAATGAACAATAAAATTTGATTGATTGTAAAACTGCATTCACTTTTATAGAATAATTAAAAAACTGATTTATCATAAAATTTACATTAAATTAAGTATGAATTGTTATAGACTAATTCTAAAAAACATAATAAATAAATAAATAAATGAATTCATCAGTTTCAAAGATGACTAAAAAAAAATACATTAAAGCAGAACAGAATTTGCTAAATATTTGCAGTTATGCTAATCAGCCCGAATGACTTTTTGGAATGTCTACCCACGTATCTCACTATGCATACTGATCATGCAAATGTTCAATGTCGCCTGAGTGATAGGCAGGTGGCATTTGAGTATGAATATAAATGCTCCGCTTATTCGCTATCGCCCGGGGGGCTCGCAGCCATGTCACCATCATGACAGGTGCACTGAACATGGAACATGCACCTTGTTCAAATAGTGCTTAGTGAAACGAAGACATCAGCCAAACACACCTCATGTTAAGCAGAACACTGAATGTGCGTACTGTTTTTATGTTTCTGTATTTGATAAGGAATATTACAGATAATTCTTCTCAAAATCAACTTGTACCCCAAGACTTCAAACATCTCCTTTAAGCATTAACCACATTTCATAAAGTACTGTAATAATATGCAGCAGCTGATAGCTGAAACAGAATATAAATAGCAATGAGTTGAAAAAAAATGATATAAAAACACCCATTCCCACCCCCAACACTCTCCTCCACCACATTCCAGCTACCAGGGGGCCTACAGGGAATGAGACAGGCTAATTTTAGACAGGTTCTCACAATTCCTCGTGTAAATAATTACCCTAGCGGCTGCATAGCCCATTCCTCATGTGATTGGACAGGTTCACAACATCACACTTCAAAGGCAATATAAAAAATTAACATCACTCTCAGATGTGGAGAGGATCCTTTCTAATATCAGAAGTGTCACACCCAATTAAAGCTACTTGCCTAAAAATATTTAAAAAAGAGAGGTTTGGGTAACATAGAGCACATCTGAATGGCACTTGTCCACCTCATAACAACATCTGAGCTCTATTAATTGTACACTGTAGCTGCAAACACTGGCCCACATTTTCAAGCATGGCACAGATTGGTGTCCCAGTTTGCTTAAAGAGTAAGAGGCTCTGACAACCCTACCTGAATTAAAGGTGTGATTTTAACAATCCTGTTATGTTCCAGTTTACATTTTAGTCTAAAGAGAGCTTGTGATGTGAGATGGAGACACAGTATGGACTCAAAACAAGCCTCAGACAAATGGGGAGCTTATGGCTGTCCTTGTCAAAAGACAACAGAGATTCATACTGAGGCAGAGAGCCCTGGGTTTATAAAAAGGCTCAACAATCGACATCCTCAAATGTAGGAAAAAGAGCTCTTTAGTTTCCTGTCTTTTTTCAAGGTTGTTTTGATGAAAGTGACCACACACTATGAACAGATCCCTAATTGCATGCACCTAAGGGACTCTTGGTAAATGATGCCTGTGTGCTTTGTGCTATAGCCCACATACCCAAATATGCTGGCAGCCGGCTGCTAATTTGGGTGACTAATACAATAAACAAATACCTTGCCAGGGATTTCAGTGGACAACCTTATTTTTCAGTGAATAGACAATTAAGGCAAAGTTACACACAACATATCTAGAACTTAACATTTTTGAGCAGCATTTATGTTCAACATTTGATAATTTTACATATATAGTGTTCGGATGTTTATGTCATAGTCATGGGATGCTTTGACCATCTGATAACGCGTAAACACGTCCCATAATGCAAGTATAATATACAGTAAATGAACCAAAGTGAATTATACACACTTTATCCAATAACTGAACTTTTTAAATGTGTTATGTGATTTCCTGAGCATGTTTACAAGCATGTCATCACATTAAAGAAAAATTAGCATAAAGCATTCATCTAAGCACTGTTGGAATCTTTCATCTCCAGAATCCTGTTCCTGCAGCACCGCTGAGACTCTCAAATATTGCAGACATCCCTTTGTGTCTCTGTCAGCATAAACACCATCATTAGTCACCCCACCTGACAAGCCTGATTCTTCATATACCCTTCTAGGAACACCATATTTACTGACAGACAGCCCAGCTGCAATCAGAACACTCAAATCTACCTTCAGCCAACAGAAATGGCTCTATTATAATAATGCCCAAAATAGTCTGAACTTTCTTTGTTCAAAATAGTTTTACAGTTTATAACGGCATATTCAACTATAAAATCAAGAGTGTATTTGGAATGGACATTTAATATTTGTATATATCTCTAAGATGGCTTTAATTGTTTATTGTTGAGAATATAGCCTGTTAAATGGCATGACTGAGTCATATAGATCTATCATTATCTACTAAAATGTAATTTAAACATTTAATGTTTAACATTTGGGCCAGATGTAACTTAGTGGTTATGGAAGTGGCCCCATAATAAGGAGGTTCCCAGTTCGAATCATGATCCGCCAAGGTGCCACTGAGGTTCCACTGAACTCTTGCCACACACTGCTCCCCGGTAGCCTCTCATGGCTGCCCACTGCTCACTAGAGGTGATGGGTTAAAAGCAAAGGACATATTTTGTTGTGTGCATTGTGTACTGTGCTTCAGTGTATCACAATGACAATCGCTTCACTTTCACATTAAATGCATAAAACCATTGATTTCCCCACAATTATCCACAAAAAAACAAACAAGCAAACAAAAAAACTGCAATACCCCATAAAGGCTTCAAAATTCTGGAGGGATGTACTATTTCTGCCATGATTTTACCCTTTTGCTTTTAGTCAATAATGAGTCTGTCCCCAAGGTTCTCTATTTACTCAGCAAACACAACTAATGACTGTGTCTTTTGAAGAAATAATTATTGAACAGCCATTCAATGTCTTTAAACCATGCAAGTTATTCGTTAATTTATTGAATAATAGAGGGGTGAGGAGCTGCTAAATCCTGAAAGGTGAATTTTTGGTTGGAGTCAATGGTGAGAGTGAATAACGATTAGCAATTACAGAAACCAGACCACCAGAAAAGCTAACAGCATCATTAGGCTTCAACAGAAACAGCTATGGTTTTAAAACCATGTCAAAATTTAAGATCTTAAAATCTCTCTACTCACTTGCATGAGTAGAGCAGTTGTACAAAGGGAAAAGAACAATAAACATGCATGCAATGTATGAATTCTCACATTTTCTTGTGTGCACTGTGCATTGTGCTGCAGTGTTTCACAATGACAATGACTTCACTTTCACATAAGAATGACCTGTCTATTCACAGACTGAAGGTTTACATTTTTTACACATTCATATAACATATTTACAAGAGGACAAAAGTATTTTGTCTGGACAAAGGTATTTACCTTAATAATGTGCATGACCATAGACTAATTTGATCAATTCAGTCCATATCATATATAATATTAATTTGTCACATTGTCAGTTGGAATTTTCTGTAAAAATTCTTCACTATTCATGTGTACATGTGTACATGTTCAATTTTTTTCAGCCATTATTGCATACTGTGTGGACATGTGGCTGCTGTATTTATCCTGTGCTCTTCATGTAAAAATAGCCATCTCTATGCCCAATTGATTTATAACCATGTCCAGACCGACACTTCCAGCTGACATCTCTGGGTTACTAGAATAACACTATATCAACATCTGCCCATTATCCCTTGCAGAAACAGCATAACAGTCATATCAGATCATACATATGATGAATCTAAAAGATGAGTCTAAAAGAAAACTGGTGGAGGCTACTTCACTATGCAAAGCAAATTACACTACTGATGCATCTTAACAGAAAATTACTAATGCCAAATGATATGTCAAAACAAATATCTATTAATTTAACATGAATTTGAGAAATTTAATTCAAGTCAACATCCTAATCATTTATTCAAGAACTGCCCATTGAGAATAGGATAGGGTGTGAGCAGCTGTTCGGGGATAAATTCGCTATTTCCGGGTGAGCAAACGCTGGCAAGACTTGCTGCCTCTGCTTGTCAGTAATCGATTTTCTAAGCTGGTTCTACAGACAGTGTAATGTTTTTACTCAGATTCTCTAGCCAAACATGTAACTGAGTTGGCACCCTTACATGGATTTTTATGGGCAACCATTAGCCTAGCCTATCTGTCCTGTCCTGGGTAATCCTGTCATCCAACCTCATCTCCTCACTGGTAGGTTGTACATCGGGTAGGTGATAGTCTGGTATCTCCGGTCTCATGTGGAGCAGTGATGGCCTAGCGGTTAAGGAAGTGGCTCAGTAATCAGAAGTTTGCCTGCTCCCCATGCGCCTGTCATGGCTGCCCACTGTTTTCGGTGTGGGTGGTGTGTTAAAAGCGGTGGACACATTTCGTTGTGTTCACGTGTGCTGTGCTGCAGTGTGTCACAATGACAATCACTTCACTTTCACTTGTCTATCAACCTGTGATGGGCCTGCTTTAATACTCCACCGCAGAGCTTCACTGTTTGCATCAGTGTTGTACTTTACCTCTATCCACATATCCTTTTCCAGTCTTGTCAGAGATAAATCCACCATGGTTGTTCTCAGACTTTTAAACAAGACTTTTTTGTTATCGGCAATAAAATCTACCTGGTTCACCTCTCGTCATCCCCGGCCTAGCCCAGTCGACTAATACTCCAACATTGGAGTATTCTAACATTGCAACCATCAACTTTGGATAAATTAATATCTGTTCTCTCACGAGGGAGCTTATCCAGGATCTCCTCGCTAATTGTCAGTTTGACCTTCTCTGCTTGACTGAGACCAATTAATCAGTATCTCTGTTTACAATGCACACCTAGTATTTCATATGACCTCCCTCCACCAACTCACTTCCTATTCTCCTTCCGTCTCCCCACAATTTTAGGAATTTCGGAAGCCCAAATCCTCAATCAGTCAGTTAGACCCCCTCCCCACAGCTCTTGTTCAAGCATGTGTCCCCTCCTTCTTATCTATCCCCCCCTCCCTGCTCTCATCTATTCCTCCCTTGCCTCTGCAATTGTCCCAACATCCATCAAAACTTCTGCAATATCCCCAATCCTAAACAAAAAAAAAACAATAGCCATTCAACCGAATCTCAACAATCTGTATAAACAGTTCCAGTCTGGATTTCCACTCACTTCACAGTACTGAAACTGCTCTAGTAAAAATGACCAATTACCTCATAGTAGATTCTGGTTTACTCACTATTCTCATGCTCCTTGACTTGAGTGCTGACTTTGATAATATTTCTTAACATTTTTATCTGCTTTATTATCTGCTACGGGTATTTCTCACATCCTTCTAGACTTGTTTAGGTTCTATCTCTCCAGCCAATTCAAATTTTTACATCCCAGCCTTCTCATGTTATTTCAGGTGTACTCCAGGGCTCTGTTCTAGGACTATATTATCTACTTGTTTTTGGCAATATGTTTTGTAAATGTGGATGACACCCAGTTCAACCTTAGCAGTAAACCCACTTCCAATCTCCCACCTTCCTCCCTAACTGATTGCTTGACAAATTAAAAAATATTTTTATCAAATTTCCTTAAATTAAACAATGATAAAAACAGACCTATCCTACCTATTGGTAATAAAGGAACATTCTTGATATTGATTACTTTTCCGTCTCCCCCTCTCAGCAGGGAACCTGGGTCTTCTGTTTCATAGGCAAGTGTCCTACTTACTAGGGTACTGGCACCCTAATTTACGGTGTACCTCACAAAATTCTCTCTAAGCTTCAACCGGCTCAGAATTCAGGTACATGCATCATTACTAGAACTCCTTCTATCCATTATATAACTCCCAACCTGCAGCAAATTCACATAATTTTGTTAGAGCTTAAAGCCATTCAAGGCCTTGCCCCTCCATTTCTGTCTCCCTCTCGTACCTTCAAACCATCCTCTTCCATTCATTTGAATATCCCTTCAGCCCGTCTCACCACGATGGCAAGCAGAGCTTTTAACTGCTGCACACCCACACTCTGGAACTCACTATCACCCAAGCTCAGAAAAATGAATTCCTCTCACATTTTAAATCCTCGATGAAATCCCATCTGTTCAAGTCTGCTTTCTCCCTATGAGTCATTTACATTGTCTAATTGTTAGAACCCAATCGAGATGGTTTGGGGTGAGCTGGACCGCAGAGTGAAGGCAAAGGGGCCAACAAGTGCTAAACACCTCTGGGAACTCCTTCAAGACTGTTGGAAAACCATTTCAGGTGACGACCTCTTGAAGATCATCGAGAGAATGCCAAGAGTGTGCAAAGTAATCAGAGCATAGGGTGGCTATTTTGAATAAACTAAAATATAAAACATGTTTTCAGTTATTTCACCTTTTTTTATTAAGTACATAACTCCACATGTGTTCATTCATAGTTTTATTTTTACTTTTATTATGCCATTTAATTATATATTTTATTCTAGTTAGTTGTAGGTTGTATTGTTTGATTGTACAGTGTCCGTGGCTGTCAGAAAGGTGTCTATAAATAAAATTTATTGGTATTATTATTGTAATTTACTTACTGCTAGATGTGTAATGTTCCTCTATGAAATTAAGTTGTCTCGCTCTTTCATATTCCGGTACAGATTATAACCTCATTTTTGCTTTTGGATTAGCTACACAGTTCTACACTGTATTTTTTTTTGGATGATCAGTGTTTTCACCTGAATAAAAGTGTTCAGGTTGTGTAATAAGTTAATGGGTGGTCTTTGCTGCTGTACGATGGGACGTCACAGGACCATGGCCTTTCTACGCTTTTGTTTTGCATAGCGGCCATCTGTAAGAAGAGATGTTGCGGAGACATGACACTCCTGTGCCTTTGTTGTTTATGAAGATTCAACACTTCCGTTTTACATGTCTTTTGTCGGACGGCATTGCAACATTTGCTGGTCCTCCCCCGAGCCAAACGTGTGAGGTGTCAGCCGTCGGGACCGGCCACTCTCTTTGTCCTCCCCAGACAGGAGGCACTGGGGGCGTGACGTCAGAAACAACAGGTTCTGATTGATCAGCTTCCTGTAGGCCAGGGGTATAAAGATCTGTTCACATGTGGGGAAGGGACTTCACTTTCTTTCCCAGCTGCCTTTCCATCGAAACCGGATTTTCTGGTTTTCGAGTGTGCTCTATCCTCTCATTATTTCTCATGGCTTTTCTGTCTCTCTCTCTCTCTCTCTCTCTCTCTCTCTCTCTCCCTTTACTCTTTCTTTTCATTTTGGTTTTCACTGTAACATTGGTACCTTTTTACATACAATATTCACATGTAACTGCAATAATAATTTACCGGTGTTAATAAATTAGAAACTGTTCATTCTTTAACCTCTATTGTGCCATGCCTCTTTCTGCCAGGTAACATCAAGTTGGAGTGGTTTGAATACAGTGCCTTTGTGTGTAAAGAGAGAGAGAGAGTTTTTGCTCGGTTCTCACACTTTTTACACTGCATGAGGTGAGACTGTTTTGGAAGTTGACATAAGGAACTCTCTAAAAATGGTCATTGTGTAATTTTGTCATGCTTGGGTATATACTTCAGTAAGGGAGTACAATATCTCCATTGTTCTCTTTTCAAACCCTTTTTCACAAGGGTTCTGCACTAGCGCTTTCATGATAGTGCAGTTCTAATTTTTAATTAATGTTTGTGTTAGGTTTGTCTTTAGAAATGTAGTTTTCCAAGGTCATAAATTGTTACATTTTCTTGGGAAGACCTTGGTTAACAGAAGAAAATGATAACGTATTCTCTGGACAATTACGTGATATCTCATGATAATGTGACTTAAATGAACACCTCACAGATTCCTCTTGCTGCAAGTAACTAAAATACTCCCTCCACTGGCTCCCAGTAGCTGCCCGCATCAGATTCAAAATATTGATACTGGCCTACAAAGCCAAACATGTGTTTGCATCGTTCTACCTCATAGCCCTTATTGTACCTCGCACTGCTCCTCGCATTCTCTGACCCTCCAGTACTGCTCGCCTGGTCCCTCCACCTCTGAAGGCGCAAGAAAGACACTCATTTAGACTCTACAACAGAGTTAATAAAAGGATTGTATTGATAGTTTGGGTTCTATTGAACCAAAACTGATTACTTCATTGATTGTAACATGAAAGTACATTGTATGTCGCTCTGGACAAGGGTGTCTGCCAAATTCCACAAATGTAAATATAATGTAATGTCTGAATATGTGCATTCATATAAAGCAAAGAGGAAAGATTTTGCCTTAAAAAAAAACATCATTGTCCCAGTGCAGTGGTGGCCTAGAGGTTAAGGAAGCAGCCCCCTAATCAGAAGGTGGGTTAAATGCAGAGGACAAATTTCACTGTGTGCACCGTGTGCTGTGCTGCTGTGTATCACAAGTGACAATCACTTCACTTTCACTTTCAGATTCAAACCTCCAAGGTTGGAAGTTGCATGAACATTAGGTTAACACCAGGTAAATTGGCAAATCTAACCAAAGGTGTATATGTGCACACACGCACATGGTGGGCCCTTACCTGGGTTACGGTCCTGCACTGGGCTAATTGGTTAGGGATAGTGAGTAACGATAGGACAAACTCGGTAGACTGCACTTCCCAACGGCTGTTAGCAATATATACACTGACACACACACACATAAGCCTGGTTCAGGGAGGTGAAGGAACAGTACGAAAGGAAGATTGAGCAGAAACTGCTGAGAAACTGAAAGAAGGAGGTATGGGAAAGAAGACCATCACCGGCTGCAGTTCGGATAATTACTCCTTAGGGAGATGTGGCAAAGGCCAACCAGTAGAATGACTTTTTCAACAAGTTAGACCAATGCAAACTGCTCTCAACAATGTGCATCATACTTCACTCCAACTCCACTCCTTCCCCACAGGAGCACAGGTTAATGGTGCAATTGTGAAAACCTAAACATTTAAGGCAACTGGCTGCAAAGTATTTTTACATTTTTCTCAACTTCATGCCAGTTGCCTTAATTTTTTACATTTTCCCAACTTTTTTTACAGAGTGTGGAAAATGTCTTGCATTATCCCAGTCCGAAGAAAAACACAGACGGGAGATCTGAATGCCGTGGCTGAAGCAGTGGTCAAAGGTCCGCTATGCTTTCATTTTGATTCCAGGAGAAAATAGGAGCTGAAGATACTCTTATCTATACTCTAGATAAGTGTATATATAGTAGATAAACCAAGCTTCCACTCACCTGGACACTGGAAATGGTACAATAAGAATCACATTTCAGTGGTTTTAATACCCTCCAGCCAATGCTACACAATGACAAACTCTAGACTTGGACCTAGTGGACTGTATCTCAGACTACCTGACTGGCATGGCCTCAGTACGTGCATCTGGGGAATTGCAGATCAGACACTGTGGTCAGCAGTATAGGAGTGCCGCAGGGGACAGTACTCTCTTCAGTCCTGCACACGCTGTACACCTGGTTCAGGGCACTGCCATGTGCAGAAATTTGCAGATGACACTGCTATATTGTCGGGTGTGTAAGAAATGGACAGGAGGAGGAAAACAAAACACTAATCCACGACTGTGTCAAGGTGTGACTCCAAACAACTGCACTTTAACACCAATAAAACAAAAGGAGATGGTGGTGGGCTCAAGAAGAAGGATGCCTCATGACTGGACAAAATGGTGAGGAAGGGGGTCATTGATGTAGTCACAGGACTGGAAAGTTTGTCATCCAAGCAGAGCGATATATGCTGAGCAAGCTCCTGTCAATCATCCACTGCATCCCCTGCACAACATCATCTACAGACTGAAAGCAGCTTCACCGACAGGATGTTGTCAATGCCCTGTTCCACTGACAGACTGAAAAGGTCGGTCCTTCCCCCGGCCATGAGACTATTTAATTCCACCAAATGGGGAACGCTAATGTTACCATCCACCCTTTGCTCTGTTCTGCACCACACACAGCAACTTAATTTTACATGTCTTCACACTAAACTGTAACCCACACTATCTATCATCTATCTATATACCGTATAGGTCAAAAGTCTGGACACACCTTCTCATTCAATGTGTTTTCTTGATTTTCTTGACCATTTACATTAGTAGATTCTGACTGAACGTATCAAAACTATGAATAAACATATGTGGAGTGTATTTAACAAAAAAAGGTAAAATCACTGAAAACAAGTTTCTTCAGAATAGCCTTGGCATTCTCTCGATGAGCTTCAAGAGGTAGGTTTTTCAACAGTCATGAAGGAGTTCCCAGTTGTTTGGCCCCTTTGCCTTCACTCTGCGGTCCAGCTCACCCCAAACCATCTCGATTGGATTCAGGTTCGGTGACTGTGGAGGCCAGGTCTCCACTATTTGTTAAGCACATAGCTTCACATGTGTTCATTCATAGTTTTGATACCTTAAGTGAACATCCACCAATGTATATGGTCATGAAAATAAAGAAAGCACATTGAATGAGAAGGTGTGTCCAAACTTTTGGCTTGTACTGTAAGAATAAAAAATGCATAATTATGCCTTCCTTGTTGCTAAAATCTTTTGTTTGATGAACGCAATATGTTGACTCAGTTCATGTAGTGATAGCTTCATATTATTGAGGATGGAAAATTGTCATGTTGAATCTTTAAACTCACCACCTTTCATATGTGTCTCATGGCAGGTCTTATATTTAGAACTGAACATTGCAAACCACAATGCTCTTGTCATTTTTATCAGTTTCTCAATTTCATCACACATTTGTGACAGATTGAGAGGCCAAGCTGCAAGCACCACTCACGATCCCCCTGCATTCCTGGACAATCCCGTCTTTCAGCACCATTTTATCTGAAAGAGAGCATTTTCATATGAATAGATCACCACCATGAAAGGGATGTGCCAGACTGCCAATGATGTTCGGATATCCTGTGGCATTCAGATGCAGCTCCAGCCTAGTCAAGGAACCCCTTGTGTGCTTTGAAAGTGCCCCTTCACTATCAGAACTCTATACTGTGTGGGTTTAGTGTGTTTCTATATCCTCATCCTCTCATCCATGTAACAAACTGAAATTGTGATTCATCTCGCTGGGACCTCTGTTTATTCAAGCAGTTTTGGGACAAATTGGCTTGTGCAAGGAAAGGCATTTAAATGTGAAATTGCCTGATTTAATTGAACCCCTAGTTTGTGCAGTCCTTCAGTCTGAATAAGCAGCATACAAAGGTCTTAATATTCTGATAATTTGTTTTTATTATATTTATTTCAATTATTTTATTATTGCTGACTTTTTTGATAATAACCTGGATTTCCTTTTGCATTTTGCACAGTAGTCCCTCTTTGGGGCTATAACCCATCCCAAAATAAGACATAAAACATTGGAAACATATAATCTAGACTTCACAGCTTCTACAACTTATGTTGGTTGAGTAGCTAGTTACTCCTGTTAGGCATTTTCTTCAAAATCAAATACACAATGAATGTTTTACGATCCTTCGAGCGCAACTGACGGTCCCAGGGCCCATTTCCACACACCTGTTTTCCCTTCCCTTTCCCACCAGCGTTCCGTGTCCAGTCTTCTTGTACTGTCGGTCACTGTGTTTGACGTGGTGTGGAAGTGAGTTGTGTGAGTATGTGCGTACATCCTGTGTCTGGTCAGTGAGCTGGTTGGACAGACCCTGGGTGGACCTTGCCAGCATGTCATGTCAGAGTCAGTGGTACTCTTGAGTCTGGTACATGTAGGTGGTGTGTGTGAGTGCGAGATTGCACAGTTTGAAAGTGCGTGTTTTCCCCGTGTGAGTTCCCCGTCCTTTTTCCATTTCCTTCCATCCTTCCTCGGTCAAAAATATATTCATATATGTTTGTTAGTTAGGGCCTAGGTCCTCCCCTTCTTTGGTGTCGTGACCATATGTCTACTGTTTTAACTAAAACAAATGCATGAAAGAAAGACTTGCTTAGTTAAAAATTTAATCAGCACATGCATTTTTAATTCATGGTTACTACATATTAATGGAAATAAAAATATATTGTTGTAAATACCATCTAAACATAGAAAGGGTTGCAGTAGAATGAAAAAAAGGCTTCATACATTTCTCTTTGATGATTTATTTAAATGAAATCATTTTAGCTGTAAAGTAATTTAAATGTATGTGCTATAATAAAAGGCATCTATTTAGTTGCTTGAAAACAACTAATTAATTACATTTCAATTAAACAGTTGCAATTTATCATATTGACATTTGCAATTAATCTGGAAATTTTGATTGCAAAAAAAAAAAAAAACAACAACCAGCTAACCAGCTCATAAAAGAGCTACAGTTGTCAACCCAATGAGTTTCAGTTCATGTCAAGGTCAACAAGTGGATGGTTAAAAAAATGCACATAGCAAAAATTCCAAAGGCTCCTTTGTATATCAGGAAATGCCGGGATTTACTTCAATAAATCATTATTTAATTTATATGCTATTTAAATTTTGACAGTTCAAATTACAAGCTTGTCAAAAGCTCAATTGAAGGCATCAGACATTTAGGAGTATTCATATTTGTTATGTTTTCTTTCTTTCTGTTATGTGTGTGACGGCACCATGCATCTGTACATCATAATGCACCTAAAACCTTTTAAAATCTTTTTTTTTTTATCAGGTCATGGGCAGAATAGTCAAATACAATTTCTAAAAAGAAAAAAATAGAATGCACTCCAGAGACTAGGGAATCCAGCACTCACTGTGCTAAATGGAGAGAGCTGGTACCTTAAAGCAAATTCAACCGAAACATCACTCATATTGTGAGGCCCTGGGTAAAACCACACAGTCAGACGTGGGAGCTTTTCTTTTTTTTTTGCTATAGGGCCATTCTATTTGTTTTCTGTAAGGACTCCAACTTCGTATTTGTACCACCTAGAGCATTTTCATCAGAGCTGTTAGAGACTTCTGAGCCAATGGTTTGTCCTTCATCTCTGTCATGTTGCCATGGAAACAAGGCAGATGCAGAGAGGAACATGGGAAGAGAATTGATATTTTCTCACACACACAAAAAAAGTCTCCCATGAAAGAAGAGTCTTGGATTTTCAAGCAATGAGCTTGGTGTGATTGCACCTCTGAGCATTGCATTATCATCAAATTAAAGACTCTTTCAATCAAAAAGAATAAAAACTGAGGTAGGTCACAAAAGCACAGGGTTTTCAGTGATTTTCGAACCGACATTTTGCAAACAGCTTCTTTTGAGTGATTTCTTTACTATGTCAAACCTGAAATACTCCTCAATCTAGCAAATCGTTTTAGCGGTTTTGTACAAAGATTTTATATATTTATTTGTTATT
This sequence comes from Denticeps clupeoides, assembly GCF_900700375.1. Classification (NCBI taxonomy): domain Eukaryota; kingdom Metazoa; phylum Chordata; class Actinopteri; order Clupeiformes; family Denticipitidae; genus Denticeps; species Denticeps clupeoides. The sequence goes on from NC_041723.1 coordinate 17,425,361, forward strand.
AGCAAAAACGTTTCAAAGTAGAGTAGGCATGGCATTTTATGTGGCAAAAGCACCTGGAGGTGAGTAAAAATAAGTGTCTAAAATAAAATTAACATATTTTTTATTAAAAAAAAGATTATCTATTGTGCAACTCTCCATGTATTTATTATATGAATTTGTGTTAAAATGTTCAAATATTCATGCTCATATTCATTTGAGGTCATATCACAACATTATAACTTTTTTAGGATTTGAAAAGCCACTTTTCAGAACAGAAACAGTTGCTAAAAGTGCTGTAATTTTTGCATATGTCGTGACTTTTGGCCAGATTTACCATGTGGGATATTGGGCATGTGCCCAGGGGCACCACGTCCCATGTGGGGGCACCAAGCAAATGCTTTTCCTGTCCAAAGTGGACAGACGTCATGTCAGTGGGTGTGCAAAAACATAACTAAAAAAAGAACAGGAATCGTGTGAGGCTACAGTGTAAATATGTCAGTATTTTGCTTTTAACATCTTCACAGCCAACATGATAAGTGCTGCACTGTCATCTAGCACAAGTGAGATTATTGACAATGACTATGAGTGATGAACAGTATAAAGGGGATGCTAATGTCAGTTACTTCTGGAACCATCTGGTGGGTGGTGGGACAGTGGAGGGAACCTGACATCAGTTATCCTGCAAGAGACAGGAGGGGGGGTTCACAACCAGACTGAGAATTGCTGAGAAACAAGCCTTTTGACTGGGGTCTTGTGTTTGCTTCTGCCTGCCCCGCTACCGACAGAGATGGTTCTTTGGTTGTGGTCCTTTCTTATGTTAGGCCCCCATGTCTGGTTACATTCTGTTTCTTTAAGAAACTTCACTCTGTTGCAGATTTGTGCCTCATGCTCCATCTCTGACAAGATTACACTCAATGCTGTTCCCAAAGACATACGATGTCATGTGCATCCCCAGTGGCTGAGTTTATTTAAGTAATGGTAATTACAGCTAATCATTAATATAAATGTTTGTAAATATAATATAAAACAAATTAACTAATGCAAGTTATTGAGATAATATACTTGAAGTTTTTACCCTCAAAATGCCGCATCATTCTTTCTTTCTATTTAAAAAAAATGTAATGTCTCTGGTATTAAAGCAGCTCAGCACCATGATGATGGTCCATCCACATTTCTGTACTGTGTTCCTTCCACACTGAGTGCAAAACTAAACTGTCCTCATCAATCAATTGATCAATCAATCCAACAATCAAAAGCACTGAATAAATGCATCATTTAATTAACAAAATCAATGAACCAAGTAAGAGATCAATGGAGAACAGGTTTTTAAAATTCTATTCAAAATATATTAATTTAGTTTAATAATGTAAAGTAAAATTCTGCATGTCAGTTACTACCATAGGATTAAGGCTTTTACAGACTCAACACGGAATGCACCTTTTGCGGGCCTTATTTTCAGACAAATTTTTTTTGAAAGCATGGTTCATGCCTTTCATGGCTGCCCACTGCTCACCAAGGATGATGGTTAAAAGCAGAGGGCACATTTCATTGTGTCACCGTGTGCTGTCACTGAACACCAAAAAGCAAAAATTCAATTTTGGATTTATCACTTTTACTACTACTACTACTACTACTACTACTACTACTAATAATAATAATAATAATACTGTGGTTGTTGCTATTGAACATAACATTCACTTTCATACAAATTTCATAGAAAAAATTGGTTATAACTTTCCTCAATAAAACATCATAAACAATGAACAATGTTCCATCATTAATAAAACAATGCTGTTAAATTCTCAATGATAACATCATACTCTAAAGCTCACTGTGGAAACTCGCCTGTGCCCAGCTGTCAAAAGGTCAGTTTTGAGCTGACATCTTTTACGTTTTCTGTTTCATATATGCTGCCAACAACAGCCAATGTTCACTATCAAACCAGGCAGGCCGACAGCATCAGAAATTACCCATCATGCTATATACAGGATTGAATGAAACAGACACCACTATTACCAACCTCTCCTCCATCTTGACTTGAGCGCCCACTTTGATGCATTGTTTCTATGGGTTGTGCGTCAATGTGTCATAGCAGTCAAAGATCAACTACATTCAACTTAGACCGCATCATCTGTAGAGGCTTGTGGAGTGTCGCCTTGCCACAGAACTGGCCGTGCAGCTTGCTGCTGGCTGCTTTGTTGGGTGCATTGAAAGACCTCCCTTTGGGACGTAGAGTGGTTTGGGTGCTCTGTGCTTGGTGTGTGAGCATTTCCCTTTCAGGTTTTTGGCTGGGTGGAGTTTGGGATTGATGGTTCCGCCTACCTATTCACTTATCATGGGTCTACCAATCAACTCATCAAACTGGACCATTTAAGGGCAACATTTAAGACCACCAGACGAGGCCTTTGTTGTTGTTGAGCCTGAGGAGGATAGAGAAAAGAGTTTGAGTGTGTTGGAGCAAAGCTAGAGAAAAGCCTGTGTTGCGTGTCCTTAAATGTATTTAATGGCTGAAACTTCTATCTCACAGACATCGCAGAAATGTAATCAATTTACGTGTGTTTCTTTGCATGAAAATGTTTTGGCTAACAAAATGCTTACTCATCCTTCTACTAAAAAGTTTAATGCTTCGTTGTTTCAGTATTTTACTCAATCAATTTTACCTTCAATTTAAACAAGATGTCGATTCCAACCTCACTACTCAACTGTGTGTTCCCTTTACATTGAGTGCTATCACTAGCTGTCCTCATTAATCAAAACGATCAATCCAACGATCAAAACTACTGAACTACTCTCATCATTCAATAAAATAATTAATGAACCAAGCAATCATTAAATTAAGATGCTGATAATTAATTTTTTTAATTCCTTCCAGGATTTTATCAGATTGGTCAGATGTAATGAGTCTATTTAAAATACTTATGTAGATAGTCATTATGGTCATATAGATGCTTAGTCCAAATTCAGCACAAAAGCAAAATAAACAAACAAATAATAATAATACTACAGATCTGTATTGATCTGTATGTGCATCTATTTTTAATATGTTAGGAAAGTAAAGAAGAGATATATATCAAACTGCTTTTTTTTGTATCTCTAAAATGTAATGCAAATTTGCTTCTCCAAATTCTATTTCAAGTTCTCACAATTCAATTTCAGTTTATTGCATTGCACAATCTAGGTCCTTGAGGAAATGCAATGGAGCGCAGATTCCCAACAGAGTTCATTTCCATGCTTAGAACTGCAGGTTGCAAAAAAGTGAAGCTTCCTGTGGAGGAAGCATGTACCAGCCACTGTTGCGCAACATCTGGTCACTTATGCCGGACAACCATCAAATTAAAATGAAACAAAGCAATAGTTTGTGTCCTAGTTCCTGTCTAGGGCTAAATGTCACTGGTAATAAAAAAGCCACCAATTGTCCACTTGGAATTAAAGACACAACGTAAAATGCAGTAGCAGCCACAGTGTGGCTATACCACAGACTGGCCAATGAAGAATCTTACAAATCTGTGTCATGTGGTTGATTGCTGCTAAGCGTTCACCTGCTGTTTTTATTCTATCGGGAACAATGTTAACTTGTGTCTAACCCTTTACACCCAGATGCTATGCTACAAATAGAGATGATCTCTTGTTACAGTGACAATAGACACATTACTCATGTTTAATCTACTTAGTTGTGTAAATTGCAGAAACTCTGTGGCATTTAATTCATATGTTCAGTAAAAAAAATCAGGCATTGTATTTAGTGCCTGGTCACAGTCATTCTTAATCCTAACTGAGAAAGAAGAAGAGTTTAAAAGATATAGAATTCTCAACATTTGTCAAATGAATCCCTTTCTGATTACATTAACCCCTTCAGAACCCATTTTTGTCTCTAAATACTCTTAAATTTAATGATGAAAGCAATGCTGGTAATTGATTTGATCCTGATATTTTGAAATCATTAATTCATAGTATTTTTGTGAGTTGGTGTGAATTTAACCAACACTCACATGTTTAGTGTCAGCACATAAAGAAACAAAACACTTGTAAGCTTTTCCTTGTTTTTTTGTGACAAGTGCAACATCCACTTGTGCATTGTGCCACACAGAAACTGCTTCAAGGCAGCTCATCGAAAAACATGACAATATCCACAAGCTGATGTCTTCTCTAGTGCAAGTTTCAAGTAAACGTGTTGAGTTTACTAAACATCATTCAAACGTTTTTAGTGGCATGACAGTTTACTGATTTTCAGATAACCTCCTCTACACTCATACATCTATTGTGTTCATATGCAGGCTTCAGGTTCTCCTAGTGAAGATCTCACTGCTGTTACATACCCAGGCTGTTTAGGTCATGATTGTGATCGTGTGGACTACCATGTAGAAAAACGGACATTTTGTGCCAGTCTCGTCCTGGCACCCATGAAGTAATACTAATAAAACATTTTCATTTTGTTTGTTCATTATGTTGGAGAGGATATAGAATCAGTTCAATTAAAAGGGGCTAAATGAACAGCTGCATTGTTCTTCACTATATGGCCATTCTAGAATTCCGAACACCTCAAACCAGAATGTCCCAGTCGGCTGTAAGCTCATCAATAAATGCAAAGACATCCTGTCAGTCACAGGTTATTGTTTTTCCTTCATCTGCAACAGAGGGTGAAACAAAGTGCCAGTTTATGGATATTCACAGATTCAGTAGAGGAGGGTTCTGAGCACCAGTACTTATGGGTTTAGAGGAGTCTTGGGGTGGTGGTCTTAAAGATGTAGCTATAGTCAATGAAGAGATGGACACAAGAGCCCATCCTGGGACACTGTACATACTAATCATCCTCATATTCTGACACATGAAGTATGCACCTCTAAGGTGGGTCACCAATTCAGAAATAAGAGCTGAAAACAGGCATGACAGAAAAAAAAAACATTCGGACAGGTCTGAACTAAAAATAGAACTGAGATCTTGGAGAGTTTATGTAGGGGTAGTAATGTCCTTTAATAAATGCCTGAAACAAGTTCCCATAACCCAGACATTGTATATATATTTTATATATAAAAGTACTTTCATTACTTTCATTTTCAAAATTACTCTGGTCTAATACACATTTGAAAAGGGATAGGCATTACAGTTTATTGTTTTTATTTATTTGACTTTTTATGTATTGACCATTGGATGCTTTTGACATGAAATTTCATCTTGTATCTTGTGTTGAGAATGAAAGTTACACTGAGAGAGAGCAGATGCTCCCTCAGGCAATTTCTGTAAAACAATGACTGTCAACAAAGACAGCTAAGAAAACGACGCACAGCATGATGAGCATAATCTCGATTATTTTACATTGAAGGCAGTGAAAACAGATGGTTACAAGTTAAGACACTACAAATCTTTCATCGGACAGACTGCAATAGGTCTGAGAAATACAATTTTTTCTCATCCAAGTCAATGAATGTGCTATGACAATCACTTGAGACATGCCTGTTAGTGTAGGAAGATTTTCCAAATGACTTGAGTAGATAAATAATTGTTTTTCCATGCTCTCTTCCCCCAAAGTCCAAGTCTTTGATTAACTGGCAACAGACCCACAAGTCTGATGGACAAAATAAAGTCTGAAGGGACAAGGTGACTCTGGATCTAAAAAAACCCTCTCCAATAAATAATGTTAAATAAAAAACTTTTCATTCTAAATATAATTCTAAAACACTGATGGATTTGAATTAGTTGACTTAATGTGAAAACCATGTTTCCAAATGCAAAATACGTTAAGTCAGAGAGGTTATTAAATAACAACAAAGTGGTGAGGAAAGGCACGGTATAGGTAAACTCCAACCTTTTCCTTCTGCATTCTTTATGTCATCTGGAAAACTGTGCCATTTTTTTTGCCTAATCCCTAAGGTACAAACCCATGACATTCCTGACATACAATACACTGATAATTAAGAGAGGTAAAGGCTCAATGCAATGTACTAATAGCTGATTCATATTACTTATACTTTAACTTCATATTGTAATAATAATAAATATTTATTGGAGGGGTTAACTAAAATGTAGACCATGCAATATTATACAAAAAAAAAAAAAGGTCATTGCGTCTGCATTTTACATGTGCTGTTTCTTTCAGAAACGAACATCAATCATTCTAGACCTCCTGTTTTGGGCACTGATTTCAAACTGAAATTTGGTGCAGTGCTACACGTTCTTGTTCCGTAATGTAAGGTGATAGGGATTCTGAGAATTTTCTTACAATAATTAATAAAATAAAACAGATTGATTGTTTCTTTTATCTTGGTGAAGAAAAACTACCCTTTATGTTGGTGTGTAATTATTTCTGTCACCCAGAAAACAATAACGGGGAGGAGCTTAATGATTGACAATTTTCACAATTTAATTTCTCATTCTTCCTTGGTTTAGGATTCAATGGGAACCAAATCCAGTCCTGTGTAATTCATATAATACATTTTTCTGAATATTTTTAAACACCCCTTTAGGTTCACTGAATGAAATGAAAAGTTTGCTGAAGTACTTCACTGCTGATTCAGTCTTGAGAACCTTTTTTGTAAGGTCTTTTTCAAGAATGTATGACCTTTGTGCCGAACAAAAAAAAACTTATTTCTTGTACTCTCCAGACCAAAACCCTTATAAACTTTAATATGCTGGTAGAATAAAGTGGGAACAATTAGGCATGGAGTGAGGTGTTAACCAAGCAGAGCCATGAGATATGCTTCAGGCATAGTTCTCAATGTGTTCACCACAGATCAATTAAACTTAATTCTTCCAGCATTCAAGGCAGCATATATTATTTCTAACAGCACTTGGTACTAAAATATGCTGAGTGGATTGGATTGAAGGCACTTTTAACTTTAGAAAAAATACAATATGCTGTAAATGCAGCAGAAGGGTGAAAAATGGTGTTGTGTGGTCATTCCACAAATATACGGGTCAAGGTGAAGCATTGGAAAAAACTAAAACTTGTGGTCATTGTATTATTTGTCAGTTTAGTTTACAGGCTCATTTATTTCTACTCTGACCACACTAAAATCTGTGTACATCCTTCACCGGTCATACTGGTATAAGTATTTTGGTTTGGTTCATGCAGCCTGTCATTAATGAAAAGTGGAGACAGCCCAAATCACAATTCTGAATTCAATTCTGAAAATGTCTCAATGTGGTTCAGTGTTATTTTCAGATGGAATTGTATGTGTATTTTAAGTGGCTCTTATGTTCCCATTAATGCTAGAGCCCCTGAAAGTGTCATTAGCAATGTGATCAGGTAAGATACTGCAGGGAAGAGCTCAAAAGTGGACTGTCGTTGTGTGCCTTCTTCAGTTTAAGTGTCCTTGTAAATGGTGTGAGAGATGAAGAACATTAATTTTGCAGTCTGATAAACTGACCTGGGTCAGGAAACTGCTAACAGCTGTCAGACTATTTTGCAGTCAGTTAAAACTGAATGAAGTCCTGTTACACCATTTGGCAAAAATGATTATCGTGCCTTCAAAAAAGTAGACAGATGACATTCATTGATGGCACAAAAAAAACTTTGATATCAATCAAAAAAACAATATGTATTTAATCATCTATGTATTATACATTAATATTATTGTTGTTATAATTATTCCAAATTGAAATAAACAACAAAGTATGTCATTTCAGTCCACTAGCAGTCACCACATGCCTTTTTTGGGCTTTGTTTTTTTAAATAGAATTTATTATTATTATTATTATTATTATTATTATTATAAGCTCTCTTTTGGGGTATAGGATGCCCAAGCTTTGGGAACTTGTTTCTGTCTCTCTTAAATTAATGTGGTTAATGTTTATGTCACGGCCAGCATACCCCCTTCCAACCCACCAGAGGGAGCTAGAACAGCCGAGGAGGCCGCGACTCGGAAGCGAAAGTGAGAGTGGGTCACCTGAGTATAACTGCCGGGTGACCCCAACGAGACGCTGCCCGCTCTTGGTTGAATTTATTTCCCAGAGACGCGACCGTTCTTTACCTACGCCTGACTGATTGTACCTTGTGACCACGACCTTTACCTGTCCTTGACCTTGAGTTTTTTTCATTGATATTTCATGTTACTCCACCTTCCTGCCACCCCAGATGTCCTCCCGTCCAGGTTAAACTCCCAATCCGTCCTCAAACCAGTCGTCTTCCTGTTCCCCCCTGCCCCGGTCTTCCCCAGCCTCATCCCCTCGCCTCCTTCTCTGCTGCTCCCCATGGAGCCAGAGCTCCCTCCCCGCCACACTGCGGCGCGTCCACTGCTCCACTTTCATTCCCACTCACCTTCTGCCTCTCTCTCACAGACCAAGCGCCTCCGGTCCTCCTCGCCAGCTCGTCCAGTGTCCACTCCCCGTACGACGCAAGTGTCTGCAAGTGTGTCCCCGAACTCGCACGTTGACAGTTTAGTTCAGCATGACTGTTGCTTTTGAGCCATGATAATCACGTGACAAGCCAGTATCATGGTGTAGCTGTCACACTGAACAGAGATTAATTAAACAATGTAAAATCCCTATGTACTGGTGCCTTGTTTAACAGTAATCATAGAAAAATGGATTTCCTATTCAATAATTTTGAAGACATTGGTTGGCAAAACCTTATCACCTTTATTTATTTATTTATTTATTTATTGAATTATCGATTGAGTGGCATGGATAGTCTCTCAGATGAACTGAATACACCATAGACAGGGAAAAGATAAAAGCTGAGTTGGACGTTACATCATTGTTACACAATGTAGATGTGGTCCTGGTCTGAATCATTGAAAGCAGAATCTTATACAACATATATTACAACTCTATTTTAGTGACACCGCTTTCCCTTAATTGATGCATTTAGCACCCCTGTTCTTCTGATGAGAAGACCAGCATTTACATGATTACATTCTAAACAATGTTTCTATGTACCACACAGCACATTTGATTTACAATCTCTACATCCTATCTTCATACATTTCAGCACGCTGAATACCAGCTGGGCTGTTTTTTTTTTTTTTTTGGGTGTACCTATTAGATTTCAAACTGGTATATAGGACTGGATGGGCAGCATTTCAATTAAAATCTGATAATAGTTGCTTGATTTAAATATAGGGTAGTAGCCTAGGGGTAACACACTCACCTATGAACCAGAAGACCCAGGTTCAAGTCCCACTTACTACCATTGTGTCCCTGAGCAAGACACTTAACCCTAAGTTGCTCCAGGAGGACTGTCCCTGTAACTACTGATTGTAAGTCGCTCTGGATAAGGGCGTCTGATAAATGCTGTAAATGTAAATGTAAATTTAAATGTGTATTTTTCTGCACAGATAAATTAACTCTATTTAACAACCACAAATTTATATGCAGATATAAGAGGGCTAAACAGAAAAAAGATGACTAATAAACCTTGGAAAATTAGAACTAGACTGCAGCAAAACATATACCATACACATACAAGGCAACAGGACAATGTCATTTTGTGCCTCTGTAGCAAAGGGATTTTGCAGTCCAGGCCTTTTTAAAAAAAGTCAATTTCATCTCATTTTAAGACATTTTACATTAAAAAAGGCATGTAAAAAGCATATACTGCATATGAACAATCAGAACATGAAATGCATACATTGATTTGCAACAGTTTTAGTTCTATTGTTTTTCATTTTGTTTGTAAAAGACTATATATTTATATATAGTCTTTATATATATTTGTTCTGGGGCCAGGCCTATGTGAAACTGTGGCACTCCCACCTAAAAGCATTTACTATTTTGTATACTTTGCAAAGTCATTTCACTGATTCATTTCTCCTTTTAAAAAATAAAGGTGAAAGGTGTTTTTATCAAATTTGAGTAAGCAGGCAAAAACCATTTCAGCTGATGAAGCAATTCAATTTTTTGTGTAATACCCTCCTGGCCTAACCCCATCACGTATACTTCAGTTGTATCACGTCTGGATGAACACATTTTGCACATTAGACCCACATTTACACTCAGTCACACAGTGCGTGCCATTTCAAGATAAATACAACTTCGGGGAACAAAATGTCCAGAAAAATGAAATCCTTCTTAAACCTATGTTTTCGTCACGGGAAAATGTGGGAACAAATTAAAAGATTGTGACTTTGGAACTTCTTGAACCCTGCTTTTTTCCCCAAAGAGTGACTGATCCCACTGTCATTTGCAGAGAATAATGGAGATTTTAAATATTAAAGCCATTAAAAAACAACAAAGAAAAAAGCAACCAATCAATGGCGGAAAGCCACACAGTGTGCAGTGGAACCAGAGATTTAACAGAGTTTCTCTTCCATTAAGGTAAGAAAATGACCTGCTTCAGACAAAGTTCAACCCCAATTTGGTTGCAAATGAAATGTCAGCACCTGGTTTAGAACACTGACCAGGTAGCCTTGCTGAGCATACCAATTCTTTTATTGCCCATTCTGCTGAAAAAGGACCATATTTTTCCCTTGCACCCCCGGCACATGGTTGCTGGAGAGATTTATGCGCAAGCTGCCCGGTCCTAGTGTATTTTACTGGAATAAATATGCAGCTCAGGAGCAATACCTACATTTCTCGCTCACTATGAAACTTATTGTGTCCACATCAGGGTGGTGTGTGTATCTTTAACGAAATTTAGAGGTTAAGCAATAACCTTAACTACACACAAAAAGAAACATTCCCCAGTGTTCTAGATTAGAATCTGAAAATAAATGTACCGACATAGAACCAGAAGTTACTCTACAATATGTACTCAATTTTTCGTAACCCATATCCCCCAAAGATATTATAGGGCAAATAACTAACTTTTCAGACAAACCTCAGCCCTGACAGGTCAAACTGTGATACGATGATAAGCGCATCACACAGCAAAAAGATCATAAAACCTAGTGATTAATCTCTTTCCCATTAATAAACCAAATCCTAATTCTACATAAATAATTGACAACAAGTTGCACAGAAGCCATCTTCAGGAAGTCTGCAACTCTGCTGCTAACTCTTCCTCTGAATCTGTCAGCAGACCTCCTCCCTGAGCATCTTTTCCAATTTGGCTTAAGTGTGGCACGCTCACCTGAATCTCTCCTATTACAGCTGTCTCAGCTGCCCACATGCCCTCTCTCATCCTAAATAATCCCTTTTGACCTTTGAAATGCACTGGTGAACGAAAGCCGCTGCAGAACCATTAGTGTTTGCATGGTAGTGAAAGCCCACAAGGATGCAGAGATCTGGCTGGTACAGATACTGTATCTTACAACAGCTTGCAACCTAAATGCAACAATTTCCACCCCCCAGCTTTTTGTTACATGCCCTGAATTGCTTAGACAATTCACAACTCGATGATTTTCTACTCATACCCTATAGCGTATACAAAAGAAATCTTGAAAAAAGTAAATTTTCAGCCAGGCAGAACATTGTATAAAAACCTCCAGCTCTGATGACATAACTTTATCATGACTTTGCCATAATCTCATTATTAATGACTATGCTAATAAAATGATGATGATCAGCTAAATCGAATCTTCACAAGCAAGAAAAGGTTTGTTAGTCACTTTGGTGGACTTAATCCTCTAATTTCATTGTGTTGTGATTATGGAACCCTTGACTAATGTTAATAATAGGTGTGTATATATATATATATATCAGATATTACACATACCCAGGAATTCAGTAATGAGTGAAAGTGTTGCTTTCACTGAAATTTTTGACAATACTGGCTCATGACAGCAATCACATTATCAGTCTTTTGGCATTATGCTGGTATGACATAAAAGCACCAAAAGTTCAAGCAGCTGCTGATATTGTTTAGTCTAAACTATCATTAATAATGCAAACAAAAATTTACACAATGCAATCATTCACTCACTCACTTTCCAGAACTTTTACATTTACAGCATTTATAAGACGCCCTTATCCAGAGCGACTTACAATCAGTAGTTACAGGGACAGTCTCCATGGAGCAACTTAGGGTTAAGTGTCTTGCTCAGGAACACAATGGTAGTAAGGGGGATTCGAACCTGGGTCTTCTGGTTCATAGGCGAGTGAGTTACCCACTAGGCTACTACCACCAGAACTTGCAGAACAAATCCTATTTAGGATTGTGGCTATTGGTGTTTTAAAATGTATATTTAAATAATTATTTACTGTTGTGATGTAATATGCTCTCTGTACAGTAAGTGGAGGCAAATTCATTTGTGAAAGTGAAAGTGATTGTCATTGTGATACACAGCACAACACACGATGCACGCAGCTAAATGTGTCCTCTACTTTTAACCATCACCCTTGGTGAGCAGTGTGCTGGCTTAGCACAGGCGCCCGTGACAGGCGTCTGGGGAACACTGTGTGGGGCACCTCAGTGGCACCTTGTCAGATCGGGATTCAAAGCGGTAACCTTCTGATTACGGGGCCGCTTCCTTAACTGCTCAAACTTTGAATCAATATCCCCTAATTTTAATAAAAAAAATAATTAAATATGCATAATGCTTTATTTCAGTCATTTAGAATACAGGGGCCTACTGTAGCGTTTCTGAAGAGCCGTACCTGCTGAATTGGCCAGAAAGATTCATTACGGTGTTCTAATTTACTGACAATGGCATCCAGTTTCTGACCTGATATGTACCTACATTGTAATATTTTTGGCACAGCACAGCCATTGTGCTTGTAACTGTGCAACTGTCATTTCAAAAATTAATGTTTCATATGTTTTTCTTTTCTTTCTTTTTTTGGTTTAAATAATGAAAGAACATAAAAAGAACTACAACTGCAGGGCATCTGAGGATAAAGTATTAACTGGGTTTTGAACGAAACTAAATGGCTTTCTTCTGTTGTGTGGTCCTCTTGAATTTCACATCTCCTCAACTGACCTTGGAACTTGAGCCAGTTTTGTACTATGGACCTTTAGAGAGGGCCATATTGAAAATGTCTGAAAATGCCCCTAATATTCCGAATAGGTAACATTTGATTAATGTCATGATCCGGTCCGGAAGGAGTTACTCCAGGCCGGGGATCCGGATCAGAGTTTCATGTTCATCCTGTGCAATGTTTACATTTACATTTACAGCATTTATCAGACGCCCTTATCCAGAGCGACTTATAATCAGTAGTTACAGGGACAGTCTCCCTGGAGCAATTTAGGGTTAAGTGTGTGGCTCAGGGGCACAATGGTAGTAAGTGGGATTTGAACCTGGGTCTTCTGGTTCATAGGCGAGTGTGTTACCCACTAGACTACTACCACATGTTTCCTGATGTTTCCTAATGTTCCTGATCGTGTTCACCTGTGTCGGATCGTATAAAGCTACCCTGTTTGTGTCTGTTCAGTGTCGGGTCATTGTTACATGTTCACCTGTTACTGGATGTCTCCCCTGTCCTGTTCATCAAGGATTAAACCTCTGTTTTATGACGTTGTGTAAATGCATTTTTCTTCCTCGTCATGTCTTGTCATGTTCCAGATCACCTGCTTCGCCATGCCAAAAGGCCGTGAAAGAATGACCTGAACAGATTTGGACACAGTCGATGCCGCCCCACTGAGATCCAAGGAGCCGCGACTCGCCGGGAGGATGCCACCAACCCCCCTCGTCCCTGGCCAACGTTGGGCCTCTTGTCCCTCGCCAACGTTCCGCAGGGTCCCGACGCGGCCGATGTGTTTTCCAGACGATCAAGGACACCTGCCCCACAGTCCCATGTCTGGTGGCGTTGAAGGTGAGAAGCGGCCATTCAGCGGGGCAAGCCGAAAACTGACTGGAGCGGCGGGCACCTGCGGACACGGTGCCAGTACCACGCTGGCCTGAAGCCGTCTCTGCAGGACTACCGACACTCATCCATCGTGAATACCGGATCAGTCATCAGTCATTTTTCACTCATCTCAGCCGTTCATCTAACCTCATCTCATCTTCCACTAATGTTCAATAACACTCTGTGTGGACTTCCTTCCCTCCTTTGTTGACTGCTTTAGATGGCACTTCAGGAGTCGTGCCTAGGAGGGAGGGTACTGTCATGATTTGGTCCAGAAGGTTTCATGTTCGTCCTGTGCAATGTTGCCTGATTGTGTTCACCTGTGTCTGATCGTATAAAGCTACCCTGTTCGTGTCTGTTCACCTCCGGGCCATGTTCAGAGTGGATGTCTGCCCTGTCCTGTTCATCCCATATTAAACCCCTGTTTCGTGAAGTTGTGCGAATGCGTCCTTCTTCCTCGTCATCTCTTGTCATTGTTCCAGATCACCTGCCTTGCCATGCCAAATGGCCGTAACAATTAAAAAGGCAGGATTACTCTTTTTTTTTTTTTTTTTTTTTTTTTAGCAGGGACATAATAATAAAAAATAACAAAGGAAAATTAAAGTGGACTCATTTTGAATACACATTTGGTATAATAAAAGTGAATCGACAATAATATTGAGAGATTGCATGAGTTGCGAGTGAAACTGAGGCCATAACTTTTCATTACCCTCATGAAAATAAGGCAGTGCCATTGTATATTGTGGTCTGGCTTTAGAAAAATCATTTTATATTAAAAAATGTGAAATTCTATTAAACCAGTAGGGAAAAGAATATTTAAATGAAAGCAGATATATCCATGTTAAACAGATAATGTTGTAAATTCAGTATGGCACAATTTGATGTTTCTCAATCCTATTCCTGGAAGTGTTCCTGTCAGAATGTTGTTATTATTCCAAGCCCTTTGACTGTAAAAAATATGGACACTGAATGGTCTAGTGCCCCTGCTGGCTGTCTGCAGGACATTTTATTGCATGGCCCATCACAATGTGATTTATTTACAAAATAAATGCTGTGCATTTTTGCTGTACTATATTAAAAGAAGGAATGCAATACTCAACAGTTGGTTGAAAGAATCCCAATTCAACACCCTTTGCAGATTTCAGATTTGACAATGTCACAGTGCATCCAGAGTTAAACTTTTGCCAAATCAATGAGTTGATCTGCTGTGGTGACCCCTAACGGGAGCAGGTGAATTTGATTTTGATTAAAAATACATCTTATCTTTCTACATACTGTGTGAGTTTAAATATCCATGGCCACCACCCAGTGGTGTCTGTCTGTGTCATATGTTCTCCTTGGACATAAATATTTGCTTGCATTTTAGCTTCCTTATTTTTTGTAATAACCTCTTTCCTCTTTTATTCTATTTTATTTTTTTCCCTTGATCTACTATATGTCTTCTTTATTTTTAAGGTGGTTAAAAAGGCAACAGCAGGAAGTACATTGAAATGTAACATAGATACACGATGTCATAATGTACTAATAATTTGATTAACCTCTTGATTGTAGAAAGGTAAATGATTACTGATTATTCATTTTGTGGTACTTGCCATGCTTTATAGAGGCACCTGTTAGGGAAAAAAATAAAAGTAGGCTTTTGGTTTCCTTCAATAGCACATCAAATTAAATTGCTGGTAAGAATTGTTTGAATGTGATATTCTGGGTAATACTGGTTGTTCCCTTGGCACTTTTTTTGTATTTATTTAGGCTGAAACAATCAGGTATCTAGCAACACTGTTTGCTTTGTATCCTGTAACATGTTAAATGCTCATGTGTCTTGTGTATGTTTCCTCCTACATGCTCTTAAAACTTACAAAAAAATATTATAATTACAAACATACAAATGTTACAATTGAGTCTGATATTTTTTCCCACTTTATATGCGTTATATATTTAGTGGGGAGCCTTCATTCCAGTTACATGCTTCATCTATTCAGTGCTCAGCTCATCTAGAACATTTATAGTCACACCATCCACAACTTAGTGTGGTTTACTGACATGCCAGGAATGAGCACAAGAACAGTATCTGCCTTTTAATACATTTACATTTATGGCATTTATCAGACGCCCTTATCCAGAGCAACTTAAAATCAGCAGTTACAGGGACAGTCCCCATGGAGCAACTTAGGGTTGTGTGTTTTGCTCAGGGACACAATGGTAGTAAGTGGGATTTTTGAACCTGGGTCTTTTGGTTCATAGGCGAGTGTGTTATCCACTAGGCTACAACCACTTACAATTAATAAAACAGTAACTATATAAAATTAAGACTTGGACTGTGTCTAGGCCTAGGAATTTCCAATAAAATATACAATTGACCAAATGTAAAGAGCCATGTTCATTGGTTTAATTACCTTGTGCATTCAATAAATAGCCCAGTGTAAATGTATTTGTTTATGTGTGTGTGAAAAGACATGCACATATCCCATTTCTCATGTCAGACATCTTTGGACTTTGGTCAGCAGTGTGTCCAACTGTTTATAAAAACTTCAACTCTGAGACAAAACTACATCCAAGGACGAGAGCATGCGAGGAAAACAGTCTTATATAACATTCTGCTGCAAAGCCAGATAAAGACACGTTGCTGCCGGTGTCATAAACAAGACAGAGGGCCAGAGTCTGGTGTGTCAGCCTACCACAGCATTTCATGGCAAACCCAAGATCCTGAATTTTTGCCCCCTAATAAACATCAAACACCAAAAGGAACATGTATAAGCACCAATAACAAGCAGAAAATACTTGTGATTTTCAGCCTTGCTCAAACACACTGCATGCAAATTTGTATTTCAATATGCAACACAATTTCTCCCTGTTCCAATGAAAAATTACCCATGATGCAGAGGTGGCAACTCTGCCCACGGCTAGGTAATCGGATTTATATTTTATTTTTTTTTCCAGCCCATAATGTGTTATTGTGGTGCATCCTCTGAAATGGAAAATGTAATAAATATTGATGTTCCTTATGGTAAAGCCAACAGAGATTGCACTGTGTCAGGTCTGGCCCATCAATCCACCTCAGTTTGTTTTTTATGTGCGCTTGTGTGTGTGTGTGTGTGTGTGTGTGTGTGTCCAGTCTTCTTGCTGTATATTGATTTGACTTTCCAAAACACTCAAGAATTCATCTATTAAGACATTTTACTTTTTACAAATGTTCCCTTTTAATGTTTCTTTTTGAATTGGAGCCTAGAGACGGACAGGCTCCTTATGTGCAATTTATCCCAGCTGATCAGAAAGGTGCATGTTTACAGAAACCTTCATGACTGTACATGAAATTCAGATGAACTGAATATATCAGCACTCTGACAGGAAGAAATGAGGCTGCTTAATAAATGTTAGGAAAATGATACAAAAAACCTATGATATACTGTTAACCGCAACGTCACATATCACTGAGACCATCCTCATATCTGAAACTTATAAATCAGTCCCCCACCCTAATTTCTGCACCCCGAAGTCTCGTCACGGGGACTGAATTAAAAATAACTCCAGATCGATATGAGCAGGAATGACAGATGATGCTTTTCAAAAATCTGGATTCCATCCCAGTCGCATCCTGAAAAAGTGTGCGTCTCTTTTTTACATGGGAAGTGCATATATCTCTTAAATTCAGTTACCCTCCCAAACCATTTCCACTACCCCCAAAGAGAAAGACTAACATGTAAAAGGGGATCTTACCAGATCGGTGCTACTCAGAAACGGTATTGTCGCTGCATGCCTTTCAATCCACAGAGCTACACATTAAATCCAAAACGGCTGAGTGAAGATTAAAGATGCCATCAACGAGTGGGCTCAGAGAACAAGAGGGTGGAAAGATGTGGTTCTTTTGCAATGAAATGCAATGTTTTCTTGATTGTAGATGAAGATAAAGAGAAGACCGGAGTGGGAGCAGGAGTGAAGTGTCCGGTATCCGTATCCTGGCTTTTTTTTTTTTTTAAAAGAAGAAAAGTCTTCGCTCCTCACGCTAGCCTGCGGAAATGCACACGAGCCGTACCTACAGGAGAAGCTGGGAGAGGCAGAGACTAAGAGATGAAAATAAGAGAGCGAGCGTGAGAGAGCGGGGGAACGAGGCGAGAAGGGTAGCTAGGACAGGAAAAGGTGGTGGGAGGGAAGGAGGAGCTCTGGTGCGGCAAGAGAAGGAGACGAGGGAGGGGTAGGAGAGGAATAGGAAGAACAGGAGAGATGCCACATGATTTGCACAAACACGGGAGATGGAACTAAGAGCATTTGGACCCCCATGCAAGGAAGAGACCCGGCAGACGTTGGCAGATAAATGCTGCCACGGATGTTAACTGTTCCTGTCTTCCCACTGTCCTTGTTTTTGCTCCCCTATATTACCCTCAGACGCCGAGGATTAATGCTCCTCATCACTCGGCACAGCTCGGATTCTCCATGCACGGACATGCACGTGCCTGGGGAACATGACACGCAGAAGGGCAGGGGATAGATGCAGAATGCTCATAATGAGGTGATGCCAGGGGGCCAAATTTGTGGGACAGTTGTGACCCAGAAAGACCGGGAGCGCTTCTCACAGATCCTTTCACAGAGCTGCATAGACCTTCTACTTAAACATGAACGTACCATTAAGCAAAAAGCACAGGATGGAGATGGAAATGCTCTGGGATGCCCTTGCAGTGCAAACACACGTCAAGGCCAATAAACCGGACAGACCAAGTCAGCAAAAACAGGAGAGGTATGTGTGCTTAGTAAGACAGGATGGGTGTCCAGCAGATAACCTGGCTCACGAAAAGATTATATATCGACAGCTACCAAAATAAGATACTATTTTCAAGCTGGCACTAGGGACAGGGCTATGCACTATGTCATAGTGTAAATGGGAAAGGCATCCTCATAAATAAATAAACATACAAACAAGCAAACAAACATAAAGACTGAGTATGAACTAAACATTTTGGCATTTCTGTCAGACAGAACACAGCCAACTTAAAATGAAGTGAATCCATAGTGATGATTGACAGCGCTCATGCACATTACTTGTACATTTTGGAAATAATTAATTTTTCTTCATGATGCCGACAACTACCAAGTAGTTATTTTGTTTTATCTATTATAAAAATGCCACAGGAACGAAATCCAGCTCAGCAGCAAAGGTTAACATAAGAGATTGCATTGAGTTTGTTAATCTGACTTCATTAATCTGATGTTACCTGGATATACAGAGGCATGGCACAGTAGAGATTACAAGAATGAACAGTTTCTAATTTATTAACACAGGTAGATTACTATCACAGTTACATGGAAACATTGTATGTAAAATGGTACCAATGTTACAGCAGGGGTAAAGAGAAAAGTAGAGCCCAGAAACTTACCAGAACCCATAGCAGCTGGGGTGGGAAGAGCCTTGAAAAAGAGGGATGTCCAGAAGCCCAGAGAGAAGAACCCTGGCAGCTGGGGGTGAAAGAACCCCCCCAAATGAGGTCTGAACATTTACTTTATACAGCGATACAGGAACACTGTGCATGTATCACTGTGCATGTATACATCAATACAGTCATCCACCCCCAACAATACTTTCCCATCATGGCACCTCAGGGTATTTGCTGGCCTTTTTGCACCCTGGCTTCTTATTCATTTGGGGGAGGCTGCAGCTTGGAAATAAAGTGAGGGTCTCACAAAAAAAAAGTAATGGACCTGGAATATCCCATTTTATATTATTTATTTCAAATCTTCCAATGTTTAATTTGGTTATATTTAAGGACTGATGTTTGAAACAGAGCACTGTGCCTAGCACCAGTTGTATTGCCCTAAGAAAAGTTGCTATCAGCCTTTTAATAAATATCCTTATACAGTATTTAGCAGAGCAGCCAAAGCATGGTGGTGAAAAGAGATGTTTTTCACCGAGTGCCACGGTGGACACAGCAAGGGAAGCTTCATGGTACACAACCATGAATTATTCAATGGGACCTCTAGCAAACCCTGATCTCTTTTGCCTGTAGACCCAAGAGACTCGGCACTATAGGCAGTCAGGCAGACTTCATCGCTATTTTAGCATTTTCCACTCTTTGCTAAAAAGACGTGGGATTTGGTGATGCATTCGTCCATGTGTCAGCACGGTGACCTCTAGGAGAAGAAAAAAACAAAAACACTCCAATTCCCTCAAGTTCTGTTTGAGAGATGAAACATGAAAGTGTGTTTAGGACCAAATGTAGAAGTGATGTTAGGAACCAGGTAACCGACTTTTAGCCCATTTTCAGGGCACTAGCCAGACCTCAGTGGCCTTTAAGTTTTTAAGCCTGGAAAGAAACAGACTGGAGGCTCATGTGTTAATAGACAAGCAATAGGAGGCGCTGTAAAATCTGTTTTGACCCACAGAGACTGTGCTGATGCAGCATGTCATCCAGCAATCGATCGGTTTCCCAGTGCACGTCACCCTGCATTGGGAAGATTACTTGTATAAGTTATCCAATTCAAAATGTAATAGTAGTGCAACGATTTCAATTACTATTTGAAATGAATGCAAATAATTACATTTTTCGATTAGGTTTGTAAATTGTGAATGAACATTCTTAAATTTTATATATATATATATATATATATATATATATATATATATATATATATATATATATATATATATATATATATATATTTTTTTTTTTTTTTTTACCTGTTAAAGTGTTTACCTTACAGCAGTACAAACGTCAATCGATACATGAATGAATATCATTATAATAGATCAGTTTCATATAAATAACAGCTCAAGGTCAGACTTCAGTGATTAATTTACTGTAAGATCATTCCGTTATAAACTGCTGCTAAATATTTAACATTCAAGAGCATTAAATACTGTGAGGAGCTTTATAGGTGGTTGGGGATCCTTCACCTTCCTCACCTGGTGGGTGGGCTAGTGGGTGGCCTAGTGGGTAACGAAGAGGACTCAAAACTGGAAGGTTCTAATCCACTTTAGCAAGGTACTTTCTCCACACAGACAGCTACCCACTGCAAAATTGTGATTGGTCAGAGGACAAATTTCGGTGTGTGTACTGTGTGCTGTGTGTATCACAATGACAAAATAATTACTTTCACTGCTGGCCTGTAGGATCCAACACTTTTCTCCAGCAGACCACCTTCCTTGCAGCTGTCACCTGTCTTTTTACTTTATAATGGCAGAAGCTAACTTTAACCCTTAGTGATGGCTTTCAGAGTCAGGATACAGGCCAGCTCCAACATCTGAACAGAAAGGTTCCATGTCAGGATCTTGGAAACAATATTAAGATAATCAAGAAACTATAATGGATTACAATTACAGGTAACTATGATGCCTTGTGCCACTTGGCTCACCCAGCTGGCACCTATTCACATGAGTGTTGGGTCCTGGTCACTCACAGCTACCGCTCATTAGGCTCGGGTGACCGTTCAATGAGCACCAGCAGGACATCTTGGTTATCCTGGATTAGATGACTGAGTGTGTTACAAATTGTGTGCAATATTTTGTTCTTGAATTTAGCTCATCATGCCACATTTAATTTAATTATTAAATCCTCCCTTTTCACCAACATTTCGTTCATCCTGCCGAAGCATTACAGGAACTCATTACTTCCCAACACTGATATCCCATTTAGAGATTTACACACCCAATTTAGACCTAAACAGATACAACATTATATTTAGGTCAAATATGATTTGTTGGTTATCCATACCTTATCGCAGAGTATTTTGAAGATCATTTCAGACATATACGTTAAAAAATGTGATGTCACTGTCACCTTGCTAAAATAGTGCCTCAGGTCAGCTTTCACAAAAGTGAAAGTGTTTTTGTCATTGTGATACACAGCACACTGTGACACAACTAAATGTGTCACATGCATTTAACCCATCTCACTTAGTGAGCAATTGGCAGCCATAAAAGACGCCTGGAGAGTAGTATGTGGGGAACCTTGGGTACTTCGGTAGCCCCTTGACAGTTCAGGATTTGAACTCGCAAGCCTTCAGTTACGAGTCTACTTCTTTACCCTATAGCCATCACTGCCCATCTTTACACCTCTGACTATGCTCACTGACAGTGTGTCACAAAAGCCATATGTGATATTATAGTCAGTGACCACAGGGGTTGGTATAAAACCTATAGATTTTGTATATTAATCTAATAAAGTGAAAGTGAAGTGACTGTCATTGTGAAGCACAGTACACGGTGCACCAAATAAAATGGGTCCCCTGCATTTAACCCATTTATAAAAAGGGAGGAATTGGAAAATTGTTCAGAAATTAATCCTGCTAAGTGCTGGGACTGGGAGACGGCCACCGCGTGCTGGCTGAGCGATTTCTTCCCGGCAATGAGAGGGTCGAGCTGTGGAAAGCGGCGCCGCATGATGACGTTGACCCCTGGATCTGCAAAACCTGGAAGCGGCAACGGAGGCATTTCTCCAGTGGGGAGATGGACTGGCCCCAGCCGGAATGGCTGGAGTACTGCCCTTGGGAGCTGATCTCGCCCTGGGTCCAGGATGTCAGTAGGGTGGATGACCCACGGGACTTCGGGTGGGATGACACTAACTACAATGAGAACGACGATGACGCGAGTTGGGTGGTCGGTGCTGGGATGGCTCTGTATCGTCGCGAAGTGTGTGGGGACCATTGTAACATACCTGGGGTCCCAGGACCCTTCAGTCGAGACAGCAGGTACATGCCAGTCCTTTATAACATCCTGTGGCATGTACTTTGCTGTTCTTCACTCCTTCTCAGACGTAGACAAGATCACCACCATCATCCCGCGTCTGACTGGGTCAGCATGGGGCTGGGATGCAGCACTTTGGCAGCAGAGAGAGATGGACAACATGGGTTTTTGGGACTTCCTGGAGAGACTGGGTGGAGTTCGATCAGCCAGAGCCAGTCACGATCCTGTGCAAGAAAACTCAGCACTGGTGGGCGGTGAGAGGGTCGCGCCTCCGGTGATCCAGGCTGTGCCCCCTGAAGAGATCCCGGAGAGCCCAGAGAGGGAACCAGATGACCCTCTCTACTGTCTCTGGTGTCCATATGTCTTTATTTCCACCAGATGGCGACCCAGCAGCTGAGTCGAAACCCAGGGAGGAAGCTCCTGACCCGACTGCACAGAGCCCCCTGGAAGGTATGAGGACCCAGCTGGGACAGGCAGGAAGAAGGCTTGCTTGTCCCAAAGGACAAGGCTAGCCGGATCATGGTCAATGGAGGGTCTCCCTGGGTCCAGAATGCACCAGTCTGGGGTGCAGTGAACGGTTGCCATAGGGTCCGGGACCACCTCCCGGCGTTTTGCAGGGAGAAAAGCTGGATGCTCTGCCAGCAGGGACATGCAGTGAGAGGGGCTGCATGACAGGGGTGTTGTAAACGGCTGCCGGATGGTCTGGGACTACCTCCTTGTGCAGTGCAGGGAGAGAAGCTGGTCGCTCTGCCAGCAGGGACGTGCAGAGCGAGGCATGTGCCCACAAGGCACCAGACAGGGGTGACGTATGCGGTTGCCGGAGGGTCCGGGGCCACCTACATGCAGGGAACGACGCAGGAAGCATCAACAGGACATGTGGAGACAGGGCCAACACGTGCCCGGAAAGGTCGGCCCTGTTTTCTGTGTGCAGGTTGAAGTTTGTGTTTTCCCCTTTTCTCCCCTTTTATCAGCCATGATGCTGTTCTTTATTTATTATTTAACAAGTCCTTGGTTCCCATAATGTCCCGTCTCTGTGCTTATTTACCTCATCAGCTCGCCGACATGACAGTTTGTTTGTCCAGAATAATTAAAATGATGTGTTTTGGTACTAATCCAAGCATGCAACCTCTTCCTTCAAGCTCGGAAAAATGGGGACTGTCAATAATCAAATTAAAAACAGTCAATCTGGCAAAACTGAGTGACAACAATACATGGACTTTATATTCACCTTCACCTGAGTTTTTCCAACTTTTGCAAGCTTCACTTTAAAACACCAGGCCCCATGTCAACTGTCCTTTTTGCTTTCTGTACCAAGAGAGCAATACACCGAACTTCATCACTGGTCTAGGGGAAGGGTGGCAACCAGAGGGCTCCGGCACTGCAGGCATCACTTGTCCTCCCTGGTACTGGAGGACCCGGACCCTCTGGCTGGCCTCCTGACGTCGTCCAACATGGCGGCATTAGCCCATCCAGCAGCCTGCACACAAGAAACAGAGTCGAACCTACACATGCAGAATCTGCCACTGCATGTCCCTGCAGACTTTACTACAAATATTATTCTACAATTTCTATATAATGTTATGTTTAAATATGTATATTTCTTTTTTTTATTCTCTTTTTGTAATATTGAGGTCAACAGCAGTTGTATAAGCATTTCGCTGTATATCATACTATGTATGACTGTGTACAAATTTGAATTTGAGACGCCTCCCGCGTCTCTCCCGTGTTTTTTTCATCCAGTCAAACAGCTCTGTCTTATTGTACTTCCTCATATAAAAATGAGCACTGATAAGCCATTGCAATGAAAAAAAAATATTTTTATTTAATAAAACTGAATAAACGTTAATAACACTGGTGGATGAAGTTCTGTTTGGTGACACATTGGCAGATGAGCTCTGGGGAAGCAGGATAAGGCAGACGTTTAAATTGGCAGGCGTTGGGCTCAACGGAGGGAGGCTGCAGGTGAGTGGGAACTGGAGGGGAAAATAGGACACGCAGAGGAGAGGGAGAGTTTGGCTCAGTGGTGATCGTTGGGACTGAGGTTGTGGGATGAGGGCTTTGGGTTACCGGGGCAGAAGAGAACAGCAATACGGCTGGCATGAGTACAGTACGGGACTGAGAGGCAGGTGAAGGGGTGTCTGGTTGGTTAAAACCTGGGAAGCCGAGATTGTTGGGGCATGATGAAGGGTTTATGTGGTCTTTAAAGAAGTAAAGAGGAGGCAGGAAAACTACAACAATTTATTATGGCTTGAATTCTGCACCTTTCTTAAAAAAAATACATATTTTCTTCATTACTGTCTCGCACTGCATAATTATCCAGATCAAGTGAATACATAAGTTTAACATTACCCATTTCCTGTTTATCTAAAACAATAAGGGTATACAGTCATGGCCAAAAGTTGACAGCGACACAAATACTGTTTGCTGCTTCTGTTTTTTTTTTTTATGGCAATGTAGCTGCCAAATTTTAAAGGTTGTAATATCCTAGGTGGAACACAGGGTGGCGCATGCAGGTATTCATGTACAAAGGTAGTGCTAACTATGTTGTTGACCCGGAAGGGCAAAGGGTTTTGGACGCTTGCACGAACGCCAGCGCTTACGAGACTGTTTGCTGTGCCGCCAACTGCTGAACTAACCAGTGATATTTGCTATGTGCTTTCTGGAATAAATGGACATTTTTGTATTAGACATTGAGATCCGTTTAATTGTGTAGCATATAACGGAACCAAAAGAGTATAGCAATGTTACATCAAGTGCGTCAGCCAGGCCACGTCACGTGTCAGGCACCTCAGTAGTTCGGTAAAAGATCAGTTTAATTGCAAAGTCCCTTTTTGCAACGGTGCCCAAGAAAGTCCAGCAAGCACCAGGAACGTCTCCTAAAGATAATTTAGCTGCAAGATCGGGGTGCCAGAGTTTGCTCAGGAATGGCATCAGGCAGGTGTGATTAGATTTTTGGAGGATGGCCTGATGTCAAGAAGGGCAGCAAATAAGCCACTTCTCTCCAAGAAAAACATCAAGGACAGACTGATATTCTGTACAGGAAGTACAGGAATTTCACTGCTGAAGTCTTGGGTAAAGTAGACAAAAAAGATCTAAAAACACTGAAGAAGCAAACATTGTGAAAACCAGTTTTTGTGTCATTCTCAAAACTTTTGGCCAGGACTGTAATCCTAATGAAGTAAAATTCACGTTTGTTTGTCTGTGATTTTGTTACATCTAAACCAGTGCTGTCAGAAATTTACAGAATTTAAAGATAACAATGCATTTTTAAAATCTACAATTCAAGCAGAGAGTATTCCAAAATGATTAGTAGATTAACAAATACATATCCAGTTACTGACAACAATTGCATTACAAACATTTGTCTTGATAACATTTGCCCCATCCAAATTCAGCTGTTGAGAAGGACACCATTCCCATGGTCATGACAACCAACCATGACAACCCTCTCATTAGCCTGACCTCTAACCACATGGTTTTAATAATCCAGGATATGGCTAGCCTTAGTAACCTCTGCATATTAATAAAGTCCTCATTATACCATCCCCAAAGTAATCATTATCTAGGGGCTCATTAGTAGTGAAATTTGGATCGGTATGCTGATGAGCTGTTTTAAGTTCAAAAGAGAATGAGGTTTACCCACAGAAATGCTTTACATTGTTCTGAACACATGAACTTCGCAATAGCACACATCCAGATGTGTAGAGAATATAAAGTGTTATGTCAGTGGTCATTTTATGAAGCATTCAGAAGATGAAGTTCAATATGTTTTTCTAATTGATTCTGGTCTGCGACTATATTTATGTTTAGCTGAGAAATCCATTGAAGAATAACTGAGGAATGCATTGCCATTCCTCTAAAATCCGGTGGTGGCAAAGAAATTACACACATGGACTTATCACAGTACCATACCGGATGTCCCGAGAGTGAGAGTTCTTTCACAACAGTGTGGATGCCAAATTGCTTTATTTTATACACCTGTGGCCATTGAAATGATTTAGCAATGTAGAGTAAATAATTGTTAATTTTATTCAAGTACAGGCCTCTCATAATAATAACTTGTATTATATACAGATACAGTATACAGATATGAGATGATTAAACAAACACTGCTTTCAGCTCTAGTGGTAATCAGAAGCAGAACATAACACTATACTAAAAATAGTACAACAGCTCTGTTGACTCAACACATTTTTGAACTGCGTGTGTTGGCGGTAGTTGCCATGGCAATGCCTGGCCTTGCATGCACACCACATAAGCAGAAATTACAGTTGGAACATGGATGCTGCTGCAATGCAAACGGAAATTCCATGTTAAATAATTGAGGCCTGGCAGTGGCCTCTATTGGCAGTCCAGTTTTTCATGGATTTTCACATGCATTAAATTAACTAAACATTGTGAAAAGAACCTTATGTGATTTCCTCATATTATTATGCTATTGTCATTCATTACGTTATGTGCACACTTACCATTCAGTAGACTGACTGTTTTATCTGCGAAAGCTTCTTATGTTAGGTCAGACGCTGTCTTTCCTTGTCAGCTGACTACTCAGGATTTGATTGGTTTCATTGGAGCTTTTTCACCCCCACATCTGTCTGTCAGTTCAATGAAATGATTTCAAATGGTTTTAAATGGTTTTAGGCCTTGGTCACTCATGTAAGGTCAAATGTATCGTCATGACACATTGACAGGAGTGGATTTAAGTGTTGCAGAATGAGAAAACAGCATATTATGAGTCATGAACTGCCATCTTGGTAAATTGATTTTAAGATAAGAAGCATTGTTTTAAAAAATAAATAAAAAAGACAGAAATGATCATGTGTCATCTGTCTGATCATGAGCCCAAACTGGTCTTGGTCTGTTCACGTCAGTTTATATCTGTGTAGCCTAAATATTGATGTAGCTCATCTACAATCAAAAAGACAGTGTCAAAGGAACTACTACAAGAACCTCCCCTTCTCCAAATAAAACTAGTTTCAATACCAATTGTATTATTAACAACATATTGGTTAAGAATTGAAAATTAAGTATTTAACTAATGAATTAAAATGACAAAGAATTCAACTGATTCAAGAGCTTGAATAGCATTTAATTAAAGTGAAATAATTTTCTTACAAGGAAGCAGGTGTTTAGTGAGGAAACACTGTTCATCTTAACCTGTTTTCATCCCAAAAGCTGCATAACCACAAAGAGCAATTTAGTAAGTGAGAACATACATTAATCATCTTTAAAGAAAAAAGCACACAATGCAGCAGATTGTCGGAAAACCGCAAAGGCTTTTCTGCAGAGAGTTGTTCTTTCAGCTGTGAATTTACTGAATGCACAAAATAGGACATAATGCCTACATGATTGTGTAGCAGCACAAAAGGAGTTGCAATAATATGAGACAGTGCCACAGAAAGCTCTTACTGAGAGAAATGTGTTGTCTGTCAAAAAAAAAAACAAATGGAAGTATTTGCAAGATATGTTTGTTGTGTCCACAAATCTATGAAATGCTACATAGACAATTCACTCTAATAAACACTTTTCAAAATTCCTTTGCAAACCCTGTAGAGGGCTATTTGCTTCAGTGTGATGAAAAAGTAAAAAAAATTACAAAAAGCTGGAATAGTCAATAAGCTGAATAGTCAATAATTATAAATACTAATATGTTCATTATTTATATTTATCAACTTTGACTTTTGACATTGTACATTTGCATATTCAAATATTGACCATCTCAAAAGCATTTGACTTTATTTTGATACTAATAAATAATTATCTGAACGTATCACTGACATTCCCCCATACAGACAAATATCCCACTGCTACTGCGGTCTAAGACTATGTGCAATATCTTAGCAAATGTGCAACAGACTTATTCTTACTAACAATATCTCTACACCACTTACTGTATATACTATATACAATATATTGTCTTACATTTATAATGCCCTAGTATGTAAACTCCACTGCCCTTCACTTTTCTTGCAGATTTGTACAATGACAGGTAAATAGTCTTGAATCTTGATATTGTAGAAATGTCCTGAATATATCCCTGTCATGACCAACACACCTCCAAACCACCAGAGAGCGTCAGACCAGCCAGGGAGACAATGACCCAGAAGAGGAAATGAAAGCAGATGCTCGCTCACTTAACTACGCCCCAAAGACTTTGACCCATGAAATACGACCTTCGTCTGCCCCCGACTTCGAGAATTGCCTGACCCCCTTGAAACCACAAAGGAACACCGACTTGAACTTCCTGGCCACGACTTCTGCCTGTTCCTGACCTTGAGCCTGCCTGATCCTTCTGTTAAGATGTGAATCCATGCTCCCCTACCTTCCTGCCACCCAAGACGTACTCCCGTCCAGTCCACGCTCCCGGACCATGCTGAAACCCGCCGTCTTCCGGTTCTCCTCTGCCCCGGTACTTCCCACTCACTCCCCGCTGCGCTGCAGCGCGTCCACTGCTTCCTCCCCGTCAGTCTCTCCCTAACAGACCAAACGCCTCTGGTCCTCCTCCCCAACTCGTACAGTGTCCTTTCCCGGTAAAACAGCTTGTTCCCCCGCACACAGTATGTCTGCAAGTGCGTCACCAAATTTACCTTGTGAAAATCCCCAAACCCCCACACACAAATTTTAATCTTGAATCCTTGTCTGGTTAATTCCCAGTGTTAATGTTTGTCTTGAACTTCGACCACTCTGTTGAATGTACTCCCTTTGTACTTGTGAAGTTTCTACTCAAGCCCACCACCTTCCTCTTCCAACCAGCCACCGTAAAGACAATGGCTCTTAACCCACTGCTATGTCTGCTCATGTGCCTTCTGCCCCCCCTGACGGTTTCTACTTGTTGTTGCATAGGTTTTGTCTCATTAGCAGAAATGATCTGCCATGCAAAATAAATAAATCAGCAATCTATGCTGTTGTCTGTGAGCTCTGAAATAAGCCCTATAACCTGTTTGCTGCTATACCATAAATTAGAGAAAATATTAAAACATAAGCATTAAAAAGATGAGCAAGATAAAATATATTACATAATTCATTTTGCAGGAAAAACAAATGATTCAGTAAACTTAGTATTTCAAACTGACTTTGAGAAAGCAATTATTTCAAGGTTTGCAATTGAATATGTATCAACATATCACTTTGATTACAGAATTGCCATCTAACAAGAATTGCTCATGACATTTTCAGACAAAAGCATCACTACATAGATTGCCAATCATGAAAAGTCACACACTCCAATGTTTTGCCATGATTACAGCACAGATTTGCTGTGACCTTGTTCCGTCCAGAGTTGCATTAATTTTTTGCCAAGATCTTAAGTGGATCTCTTCAAGATGATGGGACAATTGGACCGCAGCACAATTTTTCACATCCCAAAGATTCTCAGTGGGGTTAAAGTCTGGTGGCCAATCCATGAGTAATCCAATCATTCTCTCTTAACCAGTCCTTCACAATCTGAGCATAATTAATCATGCTTTTATCATCTTGGAATATGCCTGTGCCATCAAAGAATGATGCGCCTATGTTCTTAGCATGATGTGCCCATCAGTGAAATAAGGTAAATCTGGAATCATCAGACCAAATAACCTTCCTACATTGTTCCACAGTCTTTAAGCTCTCTAGGAAATTGAAACCTTTTTTTTTGATTAGCCTCAATCAAAAAAATACTTTTATAAGCCTAGACTGCTGTTTAGTACCAAGTTCCTTTCTCTATGTGGTAATGCTTGTACTGTCACTTTGAACATAGTGGTGCGTTCAGCAGTATTACGTGATTTTTTAAGTGTTTAGCAGGGAAAAATGTATACTAAATGTAATAATGTAATTAATGTCATAAAAAATAGTCACAAGACAAGGCAAACTATGATGCCATGGGGCCGTGACAGCAGGTGCCCATACACCTGATTATGGAGTCCTGATCCATCCCAACTGACACCAAAGAGGCTTAATGGACCAGGACTCTATAATACCTGTGAAAAAGCCTACAGACAGGGTGGCTGCATTAAAGTGGACATGTGAACGTTACCTGAGTGTGCTTAAGTTCCTGGCCTTTTTTCCTGGTCTCACATTTTTTTTTATTTTCCTTTGTCCTTTCTTTTGTTATTAATAATAAATCCCTGTTGCCCAATCTCTGTTGCCCAGTGTCTCTGCACTTCCATCCCCGTGGCCATGACACAAACACACAGCTCTGACTGAAGTCATGGAACTAGAGCAGTGGCCAGAAACATGACCTCAACTGCGTGGTAAAAAAAGAGGTTTTAATCTACATTCTCTTTATTTACATTTACAGCATTTATCAGACGTCCTTATCCAGAGCGACTTACAATGAGTAGTTACAGGGACAGTCCCCCTGGAGCAACTTAGGGTTAAGTGTCTTGCTCAGGGACACAATGGTAGTTAGCGGGATTCGAACCTGGGTCTTCTGGTTCATAGGCGAGTGTGTTACCCACTAGGCTACTACCACCCTGTTTAGTTAAAACATTAAAAAGTAAGAAACAAGTAATGTTTTGATAATAAAGTTCTATAAAACGGTTCAGATTGCATTTACATTTACATTTACGGCATTTGGCAGACGCCCTTATCCAGAGCGACTTACAACGTGCTTTCAAGTTACCATCGATGAAGAGATCAATTCCGGTTCACTAGGACCCCAACTATGAATACATCTATTTAATTCACTCTGTTGTAGATTCTGTACACAAAGTTTGACAAGAAAATTACAATTTAATCTAAATATTCTTTAAAGAGGAAGGTCTTGAGCTGTCGTTTGAAGGTGCTCAGTGACTGAGCTGTTCTGACCTCGAGGGGAAGTTCATTCCACCACCGAGGGGCCAAGACGGAGAAGAGTCTAGATGAATGTCTTCCTTTTACCTTTAGAGATGGAGGGACCAGGCGAGCAGTACTGGAGGCTCGGAGTAGACGAGGTGCAGTGCGGGGTGTAATAAGGGCTGTGAGGTAGGATGGTGCTGCTCCATGTTTGGCTTTGTAGGCCAGCATCAGTATTTTGAACCTGATGCGTGCAGCTACTGGGAGCCAGTGAAGGGAACGTAGCAGAGGGGTGGTATGGGAGAATTTGGGAAGGTTGAAGATTGGCTTTATATTTACTTTGACCCTGCAAATGAAGTAGAGCTGAAACCTGGACACAGCTGCACTGGACTCACAGGCTTCTTCTGCCAATTTAATACAGAAATCAAAGGGGTTAGCTTATCCTTATGATTTCAGTATACAGTTGTTGAAAGGAAAAAAAAAAATTTCTGTAATATTCTATAAGAGAGCACTCAAAATCACATAAAAAATGGCAGGGGCTGCTGGTCTGGCTTTCAGTGATTTCTGTTCTCTCTGCACCCTCGGCAAAGCGTCGAAACATGACTTCATCTGTGGAAATGCTGACAGTTTGTTCCCCTTTGGAGCTCATTAGCATTTGCCATCGGAGGAACTCGAATGAACAAACACTAAACAAAATGGATCTGCATTCTCTTCTTCACAGTCACAGCTGTGACATTTTAATCCATGGAGAAGGTGTGTTAATTATCTGTTTTTGCTAATGCAAATATTTTTCAGCTGTTATTTCCTAATAGATTTTAATGACTTTCTTTCCCCTCACAATGACCTTATTTCTTGCTCTGTTGCTTAGGAAATACCAAGACTTGAGATAAATGTGCAGGCTTGGTTGAAAATCTAGTCCATCTCTTTTCAAATAGACTTTAATGAACGATGTGTTTACAGTTGCTCAGGTGACCTGGCATGCCACTTTGTTCCATGGAAGCCACAAAATCCTACAGAGAAAAATCCATTCTGTTTGAAGGAAATCTGCCCTAATTGCATACCTGAGCAATGTCCTTCTGATTCTTCTCCCTAGACGGCCAGCAGCTTACGACTCCTTCACTAGAACAAACAGCCTGGCATGACACATACATGGTTTAGCACAACTCGAGGTGGAAGGGGGTTTAACGCGAGGCTTCAGACCACATGAAGAACCAGTCAGTTGGACATTCACAGAGAGATTACCTTGTGATTTAAAAACACAGCAGCTGGAACTAAGAAAATTTCTCCACCATTCACAGTCTATCAGAGAACCACAAAACAGGACTGGGGATGGAAGGGGAGTTAGCGCCAGGCTCCAGACCACATGCAGAACCAGTGATTTGGACAAGGGGGAAAAAAACAACAAAAGAGATACTCATGCCATCTATTCTTGATGTCTCGTGTCTGACAATGCTGACTGGCGTGACTGAGCTTACACAGTGTTGCCACTCTCTTTGCCAAGGAAAG
Organism: Denticeps clupeoides; assembly: GCF_900700375.1. NCBI lineage: Eukaryota > Metazoa > Chordata > Actinopteri > Clupeiformes > Denticipitidae > Denticeps > Denticeps clupeoides. The sequence continues at coordinate 17,457,927 of NC_041723.1, forward strand.
GGATTTCTTAGCTGCCTTAGAGGCAACTTCCTGAAAGAAAAAATTCAATGAGTATCTGAAAGGGATCCAGGACTATTTTTTCTCTCAGCTGCGAGTGCCTCTTTAGGTCAGATGGCACTCTTCTCAATGCCTCTCACCATAGTGTTGTAGCATTACAGTCACTCAAACTATGTACTATGATCTATAATCTTTTTTTTCTCTTTGCATAAACATGTATTGTAAAAACAACATAAAAAATCCTTCCGCTTAACTGGCAGAAGATACACAGCCCGGCCCTATTTTTTGTGCCACTTCAATATGTCCAATATCATGTTGCTGTTGACTGGTAGTTTTTCAATGGCTATGGTTAACACATAAGCTAAATAGATTCTTGGCAGACAGTTCAAAGTATGGTTTAAAAACATGCCTCAAATAATTAAAATAGGACACACAGAATGGGTGTCAAGACATAAAAAAGTACCCACCCACAAATGTGTTTTTTGATCTTGGTACATAAAATATATATATATTACTCATATTTCTTAGAATGCAATTGTAAAACAAGTTGATTATAAAACAGCTTGATATAATGTGAGCCTGTGTTTAATTTATTGAAATGTTATTAACAATTCTGTTTGTAATGCCTAAAAAAAGATAAAAGAAAAACAAACATTTTCATTGGTTATTCTCTGCTCTTTGTATGCGATAACATAGGTCAGAAAGCCATTTTCTGGGGACTGAAGGGTACAGCAGCTGACCGTGGCATAGCTCTGCACATTAAAGCCACTGTTAAATCCCAGCTGTGCCTTTCCCTGCTGTGTCAGGGCAGTGGCCTCTAGGAATATGTTGGTATGGAAAAAAGCCACATCCTCCACTGAGCTACCTTCCTCAGGCAATGCTTTAGAATCATGAGTGTAAAGAAGTGATCTGCCTCTGTTACATGCTACAGAGGCGGCGTGTGCTGATGCGTTTTTCCATTTGAATACTTCAGCTGCATGTATTTTAAACTTATGTTTAATGCTCTACACAGTCTTATAACGTCAACCCAAAAAGAAAGACTTTTGATTGTGACCAGTAACAATTTTTTTCCCTCTCCAGAGAGGAACAAGTTTGAGAATTAACATTCTACTGTAATAGTGTAAGTGTTAATTATTCAGGGATTGATTTTGGGCAATTTTAATAATATCTCATTGCATGATTAAATTACAGCAGGTCATTTTATTAATGAATGATGAACCAATTAAAAAAATAGATACATAATTCAGCCCAATTGGAGGGAAGCTGCAGCTGAAATGATAAGCAATAGACATGCAAAAAAAATCCTGACATATTCATGCAGAACCACATACCATGACAATCACATAACTAAGCAAATGAGGTAGTGGCTGAGCTGATTGTGGCTTTAACCATTGTTAATAAAAATGTGTATGTTTTATATGGTTTTCAGGTCCCACATGTGTGTTTATATGACGCATGCATTGAGTGTGAATTTTCAACTTCCCTGCTGTAGAACAGGAGAATTTACTGACCTGTACACGCTAAGGCAAGGAGAAAAGAAATTACGACTTTGACACACCTTTGTCAGGGCAGTGAATCAAATGACAGACCACACACATATATTTTACATGAGCATTCATCACCCTGATGGCTTTATCTGGCCATTTCCCTGATTTTATTTCACTGACCACTCTCCTACTACTGCTCAGCTTCCATATGTCCATATTCCATATTTTTACCCTTGCATAGATCAATCTGACCATAAAGGACGAAAGCATACAGGGATAAAATGCTTCACATAATGAAAACTACTGTAGTGATGCATACATGTTTCTTGTATAAAAAGGCTGCTAGGAGTATGAATAAGGTGATGCACCATTCGTAATCAATCCCATCATCTGAAGAGCCTCTGAAGAAACAAATGTGAGCCAGGCATTCATCATCATCAGTGCCTGACCTCACAAATGCTCTTCTGGAAGAATGGCCAAAACTCTCATAAACATACTCCTAATTATTTTAAAAGCCTTTGAAGCTGTTATAGTTGCAAAGGGTGGGCAAACCCCATACTAAAGTGTCAGGACATTGGGAGGGTTTTCGGTCCCATATTTCAGACCGGAGTTTGTATTTGCGTTTGTGTGCTTCTGATTAAGTGTGTTCACCTAGTGTTCCTGAGCAAATGTACTTTTTCACTGTGTCTCTGCCCATTCATTGTATGTATTTCCTAGTCTAGGTCTATGCGCCTCGTATTGCCCTTGTATTGTTGTTGTAGCCCTGTCGTGAGATTGGGAATTTGCATCTTCCTTCCATGCCATGTGATCAGTGCCATGACAAAGTTTATGGATTCAGAATAGGATGTTGTTAAAGTTCATGTGCGTAATTTTTTTTTTTAAGAAAATGAGCCAAAGCCAATGAATTTCTGCCTTAAATATTAGTTATTTTCATTATTTGTCTTTTGGTAAAAATTAGACTTAAACTCCAGAAGGCAAACTGAATAATTAGGAACTTTTGTACATTATTACGAATTTACAATGACCCTATAATTTGAATTTTGTCATGACCATGAGCTGACGGGGAAGGAAGCTTAAAGACGAGACATCTGGACAAAGGAGTTTATTAATAATAATAATAAGAAGAAAATGACACAATGGCCAAATCAAAGGAAGAAAACAAAAATTCACCTGCAGGCGTGTAACATAAGGCCAGGAACATAAACACGCTCAGGTAACATAAACGTCTACATTTGTCTACATGCAAAAGTTAAGGAGCGGCCCTATGTAAATGTATGCATAAATTGTTGGCAATTGTAGACACGTATGCGCATTTGTGTGTACAAGTAGTGGTGGTAATTAAATACAATTCTGGGTTTTGGCACATTTTGGAGCTAAAATATTAGATGTTTGGCATTGTTTACAAAAGCTGTGTATAAATAAATTGCTGATATTACCACCGCTACATAATTCTTTTCTCGTTTTCATATATGGTAATTAATAAATAAATGAATCAATAAAATATTTCGATTAATGACATCAGGATATTCATGACAGCATTATAAAATATCTCTGCTCTTAAGCTCCAAAGTATTCATGATTTTTTTTTTTTTTTCAATCTATGTTAAGTTCAGAATTCCTCAACTTATCTTAAATATATCGAGTTGTAACAATAATTGCAATAATTGACATTTAGTGACAGAACGTGTAATAAGACAAACATATGTGTGTCTTATGTATACATATAGTGTGTGTGTGTGTGTGTGTGTGTGTGTGTGTCAGCACATCAAAAAATCTCTACTTTAAAGCCAATTCCAGGACATCAGTATCAAGTATGGAGTCTGTTTTGGTTTGTTCACTGTTAACAAGGTGCCACTGCACTAATGTACAAGCGAGTTTTATGCATGGCTAACCAGAGATGCCATGGAACATGTAGTATCATGACATGGTCTGAACAAATCATGCATGGATGGATGACAGCGGTCCAGTATGATGATCCCATCAGCACAGTTTTACATGGCACAAATAACAGTCATGAGGTTTTGCCTTTTGTATCTTGTCGCTCCTGTAATGCAAATAACTAATGCTTTCCTCTGGCCAAAACACTAAATATACATTGCAAGTAAAAAGTATTCTGATTTATTGATTTATTTTAAGTATATCCTGTACACACTCCAGACTAGTAATTGTTTTTTTATTCCTGGCCATGGCCCACGGGGTCAAGGATATAACCCTTACGCACTGGCCCGTATGATTGGCCTTTTTGCACTTTTGAAGCTTAAAATCCCTTTTAAGCTCTGCTTCGCGTTCAGCTTGTCTGGACATGTTGAATCATGCCAGGGCGTTTGGTGCAGCAGCATCTCCTAATACCTGTCATCTTATGCATTATTCACACAGCGGTCCAAAACAGGTCAGACACGATGGCTGCTGAGGGATCTAAGTGACAACAGGAGGATGACTGATAGAGGTCGGCCACACTTGTGAGGGTGAATCCAAGCTGCTAAGGATGTAATTGGCATTTACAGATTGTTGTTGGGTTGTCATAAAATGTTTGTTGTGTTGATTAATTTGCTGTGGCATTGTTTTGGTTGACCTTTGAAAGGCTTCAATGTAAATGTAGAGGTCTACATAAAAGTGAAAAAATATATATATTTGCTGTACTATAGTTTGCTATATTATGCATTTGTTAAATTTTGAATACATTACTTATACTGTAACATAAGAAAATGTGAAAAATGAACTAATACTTCTACATCTTCTTTAAACTGCATTGGACTGAAGTCTCTAAAATAGGAAGACAAAAGCTTTATGTAGACAACATGTAAAATCAGATTACTGTGTCTAGATTCATTGTCCAGGGTTTCATTTGAAATGTTGAGTATTATTCTATTGTTTAAGAATCATTGTGATTAGTGTATTTATCCAAATCGTGCATATGACACTACCAAGTGTGTCCGGTTAGCTAAATATTAGTTTTACCATTGCTTTTCAGTTGATTTAATTACACGACAACTGTATACTGTTCTGACACCGATCTAACACTTCATTAACAGGCACTGTACTTATGTACACACCCATTATAATGTAAGGATGGTAGTAGCCACGTGGCCAGTTTGCATCACCAAAGCTCGCTGCGGTACCTAGCAGATTGTAGAAACATTAGACTTATCTTTTCTGTTCTGTTAAAAAATCAGGAATGTCCATACTGTGAGCTACACAGTATTTCTTCATGCACTGCATTTAAAAAAAATACTTTTATACCAGAGATTTATGCTCGACTGTAAAAACGAGTGCTATTCCTTAAAAAACTGTGAAACAGTAATTTTATTTTGTCTTGAACAAGCTGGGATATCCATACTGTGAAATCCACAGTGTTTTTTTTCAGAACTTTTAAACTTGAGTTATTGGTACTGTAAAAGAGTTTTGTTTGACAAAACTTTTTTGTATAACACTGCTGTTATTTAGTTTTAAGCAGAATATGTTTGCCTTTGGATACTTTTGTATAATAAAGTAATCTATTTAATCTTTAGGGGCAATTAGTGATTTTATGTTTTTTTTTTTATCATGCAACAGTGTCACACCTAACATTTTAGTTTGACATAATGTAAATAAACTAGGTGCAAAAAAATTAGGTGTAACAGATTACTTCAATATTTTAAGTGTAGCCAGTGTTCACTTTTTACAGTGTCCAGTTTACCCCTCTCCATTCCAAGAATTAAGGGGTCAGGAGGCAAAAAATTGAAGTCCAATAAAGGAGTCTCCTTTTAATCAGACATTAGGTAAATGGCAAAGAGTAATGGCAGAGATGAATACATTTCAAGGCATTTTTTATTTATATCTCTGATCTTCACATGAACAGAAGGCCCCCATCTGCAAATTAGGGGGAGGATAAAACATCTTCAAATTACAGGCAAGGGCATGTAGGGTAACAACATCACCTGCTAGTTGTTACTGTGTTGCAATTTATTATATTCATTATATTGCTAATTACGAGAATACAGGGTCACTGGAGGATTTAGTCACTGTTGGACCTGGACATGTTCATATGAATTGTGCTGCAGTCATTATATCATATAATGCTGAGTAAATCTACTTTGCAATTCAATTTCTTAATTCTGGCCCATAATAAACGCATGCATTCTAAATGTCACATCAACCAGGAGGACCCAGGTGCGGGTTCTTGAACCAAAAACAAAATATGGGACAAACAAACATAGAGGAATCTATTTGGAGAAAGGGGAAGTGGAAATGGTGAAATGGAAGTCTCATTCCTATGGGGGCATACTACAATCCCACACTCACAACTCCTGAAAATACAAAACACCATTTACACAAACTTTACACAAACCATTTAAACAAAGCCCACAGCTGCACCAGCACTCTGACAACCCTTTAAAACTGCTGGCAAGGACCACACCGGGTCTGCCGGATGGCTTCACCAACCCACATCATTACACATGCACAAATAGTGACAGACAGATTGCATACCCTGGACCCGGAACACTGGAGCAGATACTCCATTACAGGAGGGAAAACAGGGGTAGTGAATTGGGAAGGGGCGGGGCTGGAGTACTGCCCGTTGGAGCTGATGACGCCCTGGATCCCTGGGGGGCAGATGAAGATGAGGGAGACACGGACCACGATGAGTTGTGCGGTCGGTGCCGGGATGGTGCTCACGGGGAGTCCGCCTCTCCTGCCTTCCCTCTGCCCTTTTTTTTTACAGTAGAGGCGTCTTGCCAGCATGAAGGTGACTCTTGGTGTGACTACTTCATTAATACAGGCACTGGATGATTCCAAATGAGGATGATTTTGAGGTTTCCGTGGTTGAATTTAGCAGCTCAAACAATCAGAGACAGAGACAGTCAGAGCAAATATAAATGGTGAGGGTTCTGCACAGAGCTCCCAGCAGAAATAAAACCATTCTGCCACTTGGTAATTGTCTTTGAAAGCGTGCATTCTAAATTATTTGAACATCCAACAGTTACTGCTGTGCAATTTACAGTGCATTCGATATATACGTGACATGGCAGTCATCTTGATATTTTCTGTGATGACAGACCTTTAACACTAGAACTCCCAGGTTTTTCTGACCCCCTTAGCCCTACCAGACCCTGTTACAGCATCTGTAGAGGTCTGTGCAATGTGTGAAAATATTGAATTCCAACCAGTTGATTAAGTTCTGTGGCTGCTAACAACATGCTGTGTACACAGATCAAATCCTTGCAGATTTTTAACCACTGCAGTATGCAACTGGCAGTAATACTCCCCAATTTTCCTGTGCTAAAGCACATAAATTATATGGTCATGTCTGTCAGCCTGTGTGTGGAATGACTTCATTCATGACTCTTGAGCTGAACAAAATCGTTGTTTTAAAACGATCAAGGCTTGTTCTTGCTCCTTTGTCCAGTCTAAAACATTTTCATTTACAGCATTTATCAGATGCCCTTATCCAGAGCAAATTACAATCTTTAGTTACAGGGACAGTCCCCCTGGAGCAACTTAGGGTTAATTGTCTTGCTCAGGGACACAATGGTAGTACATGGGATTTGAACCTGGGTCTTTTGGTTTATAAGCAAGTGTGTTACCCACTAGGCTACTAGCCTAAAAAATCTTGATGTAATCATGGAGGGAGACATTAGTTTTGATGGTCAAATCAAAGCTGTCACAAAGTCAGCATTTTGGCACCGTAAAAACTTTGCTAAAGTTGCACCTTGTGTCTACTGTAATGCTCTCGTCAATGGGATTCCAATGAGAGCTCCAAATCATTCAAAATGCTGCTGCCAGAGTTTTAAATAAAACAAAGAAAAGACATTCTCAGGTCCCTGCACTGGCTCCCAGTTAGGCAGAGAATTGACTTCAAAACATTACTTATTGTGTCAATCATTACATCTCTGATATGCTTGAAGAATATATTTCTGGTAGGCCTCTTAGATCTTCAGGAGCTGGACCAGTTGGTGGTAAGAAGATCTGAAACCAGACATGGTGAAATGGCTTTTATTAATGGGCAGCTTGTTCCAGCAGCAAGCTATCAGATATGCACCAACTGTAGCCAGCTTTAAAACACAGCACTATTCTCTTCTGCCGTCTTTTAATTAAAATGTTTTTTTTTTTTATTCTGTAAACCACGCATAACCTTTTGCATATAATAATGTGCTATATAAAAAAACTTGCCTTACTACCACTCTACCAAAACATCAGTCAGTCTTGTCTTCCCTTTTAGCAGTGCTTACAGAGATCTGCCTGTATTTCCAAAGTAATTTGAGAACTTTCTGAAGTGTATTTAAGAATGAAAGTTAATGTTTTTCTCATTTAGTGAGCAGTGGGCAGCGATAAAAGGCACCCAGGGAGCAGTATATGGGGTCGGTACGGAAGCTTCTTCTTCCGGTTTAATGCGGTACTGTATTTGAAGTGGTGTTTGTTTCCTCTGAATGGCCACAATCATGTTCTTTAGTCAACCATATGCCACTGTATTTTTCATATATACTCTGTTCAAGACTGTGATTGACATGGACAGGACGCACGTAATGGGATGCGTTTCTCTATCTTTTACAGTTTTATCCACATTTACTTCAATCTGTTTCTTTCATAGCGTTGCATTTTAGCGACCTTCTTGCTCAATAGCAATTCCTTAAAACAGATCCACATGCACTATTTGGGTGTTTGTGTAATTTCAAGAATTTTGCTCCATGCTGTAGGTGCTAGATGTTTTTCTTTTGTAACACACATCCTCATCTATCTCACTGCCCCCTTTAAGAGAATGTCTCCTGATCTGATCAAAAGCAGACGTCCCCCAGCTCCAAATTATACATGCTGGTTCTTAGCAAGATATCACAATATGGCTGAAATAGCCCTGTTTTAGGCATCCTCCCACAGCTTGTTAGAGGGCAGCTTACCTTGCTTCCTGCCTCTTCAGCATTTGTCTTGATTTTTAACTGCGATCTTCATCTGAGGGCAAAAACTCATCAGATTTGTTATCACTACAAAACATTCCTTGTCCTCACTGGTATCATGAAACTGTCAGGATTGACGGCACCTGGAGACATCCCCTGTGGGGTCGGGTAGATCTGGGATGAGGTGCGCTGGGACTGGGTTGAGCGGTTTCTTCCCGGCTCCACCCGGAATGGCCGGAGTACTGCCCGTGGGAGCGGATGACGCCCTGGATCCAGGATGACCCACGTGACCTCCGGGGGGCTACGACGAGAAAGTTGATGAAGTGAGTTGTGTGGTCGGTGCTGGGATGGTGCTCACAGGGAGTCTGCCTCTTCTGCTACGGTTGCGGACATGCCTTCCCTCTGCCCGGACGTTCACCAGCTGAAAGGCAGAGCAGCACCAGTGCCCCCGCCTGCTGTAGAGGACGTCCCCCACCCTCCACGCCCACCACCATCTCCAGCCACACCCCCAGCCCCCTGTGGAAAATACCCATGCTGTCTGGAGCCTTCTGCGGAGCAGCAGGTACTGCCACAGAACCCCCTGGAAGGCATAAAGACCCAGCTGGGATAGTCAGGAAGAGGGCCTGCTTGTCCTAACGTACGCGGAAGGGGCTGGCCGGATGGTCTGGCAAAGCACCCACACTGGCACCAGGTACGTGCAGCAGGAGGGGCTGCACGTGTCCAGAAGGCATTAGCCTGGGTCGCGGGAGCGTCCGGGACCACTTTCCTGTGTGGTGCAGGGAAAGAAGCTGGTCGCACTGCCAGTGTGGACGTGCAGCGAGAGGGGCTGCGTGTTCCCAGAAGGCACCAGATAGGGGTGCCGTAAATGGTTGCAGGAGGGTCCGGGACACTCTACCTGCGCGAGGCAGGGAACAACGCAATACGCGTGTGGAAACAGGGCCCACACATACCCAGAAGTGTCGGCCCAGATGTTTGTTGTGTGCAGACTGGAGGGGCCGAGGCCGCCATGCGGGACCATGTCTGGGAGGCAGCCAGAGGGTCTGGGTCCGCCAGTGGGAGGACACAGCAGGGCAGCAGCCCTGTGGTTGCCACCGTCTGCATCGCCTCCTCCGCTGATGGGTCTCTGAGGACGTAGCCCTTGAAGGGGGGGGTTTTGTCAGGATTGGCGTCAGCTGTAGAAATCACCTGGAACCAATTAAGACAGGAAATAAAAGGCACCATGCCGTCTGCGACTGGCATTTTCGTGAACTCTTTTTGTGAACTTGACCTTCGTTGTGGACCTGGCAACTTTGTGTTTGTGTTTTGAGTTCTGGCAATTGCCACACGACTGTGGGCTATTGCCAGAACTCAAAACACAAACACAAAGTTGCCAGGTCCCCTGTTTTCGGCCATTGTGCTCTGTTTCTTTGTGTTTATTAATAAATCATTTTTTCTCCGCCTCTGCGCTTCCTTTCCCCATCAGTTTGCCGTGGGGTCAGCAACCCACAGCTATGGAACCACATGCCGCCCTTTCATCTTTATATATAATAAATAATAATTTAAGTATATTTTATTTTTTGAAATTTAAAAATTATTGTGATCGTCTAACATTAAAATGCAAAATATGCATCACAAGTGCATGTGCATATGTGTGTATGTGTATTTGCACAAGTGCATATGTGTATTTGCCCGCCGTCAGAGCAGTTTGTTTAATTACAGTATCGTTTCAAGATCGTATCGTTCCAGTCATGGACAGATCCACCATCAGTGCTGGGCGGATGCTTGGAGGTCCCTGTTCCATCTCTCTTGTTCTTGCCTCCGTATGAGTCCATGGAGAGACCTAACGGGGTGCCAGACCTGTTTTTCTGTCTCTTTGTGTGTGTGTTTGTATCAGCTTTGTGTCTGTATCTCTCCCATCAGGTAGCAATGCAGAACCCCATGGAGGAGGTCCCTGACCCAATGACAGCAGTCCAGGGTATAGTGGCCTGGCCATATGTCCAGCCAGGGTGGCGCTTTCCCGTAATGTTTTTGGGGCAATGCTATATGGGTTAGGGGCTCCTCCTATGGAGGGGTGTGCAGAATGCAATAAGGCTAGACCTTCAGATAGCTGGTGAGGAGAGGGGGGGCAGCGTGGGCCTGAGCCCACCTCCAGCGGTCCCCAGGATGTCCGGCAAAGCCCCCACACCGACATTGGAGATGTGCTTGGAGTGGGCAGCAGAAGGGGTCCTGGTTGATCACAGCTGCCCTGTTTCAGCACTTCTTTCCTCCCTCAGCCCTTGGACGTGACAGACAGCTAGGATTTTATGGAGTTTGGGCTTTGAAGACAATCTACCTCCATGTTTGTTTGTGGGTAAAATTTAATTTGTGGGAGTCATTTAAAAAACACCCTCCACACTCGGGACATGAATTAGGGGCCTAAGTCGGATAGTATTTATACACAGATAAAACCCTAAAACAGAGCTGGAGCATTGGCTAAGCTATAGATCCTAACACAATATTTATAAATGCCCAAAGCCATGCTGAAAGCGGTTTTTCACTCATCTCCTGCTTGCATCCAGAGGTCAAGCTTTGTAAAGAAGCTCGCCCCCAGAGGCAATCAATGGTCATTGGAATCAATGGGTGAGGGTATGAGTTCATTACAGTAACGGAATTGAGCCCCTGATGGTTAAAACTTTGTTGTAATCCCCTGTCCTTCTGGAGGCAGGTGAATGAGACTAACTAATGTAACACTTAAGCTTGGTCTCGGTCACATTTTTCCATTGCATGATGCTCCTACTCATACAATGCATAAATACGCGACCAAGGAGGTTTTTTACCTGGCAGGAGGTTCATTGCACAATCCCAAGGTCTGTAGATCAGAGGACCATGAGAGGATGGTGTTCTTCTTCCAGTCAATGATCCAGTCTGTGTGGACACTCCTTCCAGTGTCCAGAATGACCACAGGCTAGACACGCCAGAATTGGGTCCTCCGGTTCAAACTCCCGCGTCTCCTGTTCATGGCCGAAGGGTTGCGGGGGTATGGATTGATGTTGTTGCTGGAGAGTGATGGGGTGAACGTCACTGGTGCCAGTCCTGCAGATGGGTGTCCAGAGCGATGGCCCGACTAATTACATCGCCCAGGGCCCCGCCGTTCGTCCTAACACGCCATTTCAAGCTGGACCTCTAAAGACAACCCTGCCCGAAACATTCAGCAACGCGTCTTCTATCCATGGTTGCCCTACCTTACTGATCAAGTGGATCATGTGGAAGCGTAGCCTGACCTCCCCTGCTCTGGCTTGTCAAACACTGGTTCCAATCTTTAAACGAAGCTCTGAAAGGACTCAGCCTCCTGCGAAAATGTAAATATGGTTTATTGCACGTCAGAAAAAATAAGTAAACAAGCCACTGCGCTGTGCTCTGAAAAATATTGCTCCCTCTTGCTTGGCTCGGGTCTGCCTCAGTAGTCCAGCATGTGGAATCAGTATGGGGAACCTCCGTGAGCTACACTTGATCCTGTGTTGCTGTTATTATGCTGTTGCTATTATGTCATAAATACTGACACAGTTAAGTGTATGGAAACAAACAGACTGTAAGCCTATGGAGTGGTCTCACAAACAACTTTCAGAGTTTAGCGGTTTCTGTCACAGAGGGAATTCGATGACGTACTTGAAGACATACTTTCGGCGTAGGGATAAGCCGTCGTACCGGTAGAGGACACTGGGCGAGTGGGGCAGGAGGACCGGGGCGCCTGGCCGGCGAGGAATGAGGAAGCAATGGACGCGCTGCAACGCAGCGGGGAGTCAGTTCGGGATCGTAGGGAAGGACCGGGGCAGAGGAGAACCGGAAGACGGCGGGTTTCAGGATGGTCCGGGATCTTGGACAGGACGGGAGTAGGTCTTGGGCGGCAGGAAGGTAGGGGAGCATGGAATCCCATCTTAACCGATGGGTCAGGTAGGTTCAAGGTCAGGGGCAGGAAGAGGTTGTAGTCAGGAAGTTATGGTCGTGGTTCCGTTCGTGGTTTCCAGGGGATCAGGCAAATCTCGAAGTCGTGGGCAGGCGAAGGTCGTATTACAGGAATCTCAATTATCGTAGGTCGTGGGTGAGAGAGCTAGCGTCTCTGGCGAGTAAACTCATACAAAGAGCGGGCGTGTCTCCTTGGGGTTACCTCCCTTTTATACTTGCCACCGCCCGCTTCCAGTTCCTCTTACGGGTCGTCGTCTCCCAGGCTGGTGAGGTGCCCTCTAGCGGGCTGGAGGCGCGTTGGCCATGACAGTTTCAGCAGAATAACCTTCATGCTTTCGACTCTATGTACAAGACAACAGACATTCCATTTACATCTATTATCATAAACATGTTGATCATACTGAACATTAACAGAAATGATTTCCAATTTCCAATCCCAGATTGGTTATTACCAACTTGTTCACTTTGGGCAGTTTGCTTATGCATTACTCTTACACAGGACGTCTTGGGCTGGCAAATGGCTTGGAGTGTCACAAAGAGAGAGACTGGGCGGAAACATCAAATGACAAATCTTGATTGGTCTGTGACAACTTACTAGCAGTCAAATATACATAAGAGTTTTCTCTTGTGGGCTGAGGGCTGCTCCTTTCTCTTCCATCGGTAGCTAGGGTTTTTTCCCCCAGTTTCTGAGCCTTTCTTGCTCTCCCTATTTCTCAGAAGCCAAGCTACAGAGCGGCAGCTTGGCTTCAGGATTTTTTCTCCCTTCCTCTATCCCTTTCTCCTTTCTTTTATTTTGGGTTTTTCTGTAACTTTGATACCTTTTTTACATACAATATTTACATGTAACTGCAATAAGAATCTACTGGTGTTAATACATTAGAAACTGTTCATTCCATTGTGCCATGCCTCTTTCATGGCAGGTAACATCAGATGAGTGAGTGTTTAATACTGTCAGGATCCGGTCCGAAATGAAGAAGTGAAGTGATTGTCACATGTGATACACAGCAGCACAGCACACAGTGCACACAGTGAAATTTGTCCTCTGCATTTAACCCATCACCCTGAGTGAGCAGTGGGCAGCCATGACCGGCGCCCGGGGAGCAGTGTGTGGGGACGGTGCTTTGCTCAGTGGCACCTCAGTGGCACCTTGGCGGATCGGGATTCGAACCGGCAACCTTCTGATTACGGGGCCGCTTCCTTAACCGCTAGGCCACCACTGCCCCCGGGCAGCTAATGGGGTTATTGTTAGTTTCATTGTTGTCCTGTGTAATGTTCCCTAATCGTTTTCACCTGTGTTAATTGTATAAAGCTGCCCTGTTCGTTTCTGTCGCTGTCAGGTCTTTAAAGTTATGTTCCGTGTTCACCAGTGTCTACGTCTCGGATGTCTCCCCTGTCCTGTGATTCACTAATTAAACCCCGGTTTCGTGATGTCAGATGAAAGCGTCCTCCATTCCTCGTCATTCCTCGTCACTCTTCGTCCTCCTCTCCGTTCACCCGCCGCGTCATGCCCACATGGACGTGACAAATACAGTGCTTATGCATGTATTTCCTTACAATGCTGTAGTACCATAATTTAAAATGTCACAAATCCTGGTTTTTATCAGTTACATTTTGGTTTGTGAGTTTGATTGTGCCAGCCATATCTAAATGCCACATTTTAAGAGATACAGTCTTTAGTCCATGTTCATTTTATACCTTGTCAGAGTGAATCTGTATTTAGAAATGCATTGGTTTCTACGGTCCTGGGCATTTTAGGATATGTCCATCCTTTTTATTCATCCTTTTTATTCAAATAAATGGAGATTCTATTGCTCACTATGTACTAAACTTTCAGTCAAGGATCCACATCTATACATGGTATCACGGGTGGTCTCCATTTATAAAAAATAGAGAAGAATGGAATTCTCACTCGGTGGATTAAGAAGGGGTAGACAGTGGCCTAGCTTGGGGCAGTGGAGGCCTAGCGGTTAAGGAAGTGGCCCCGTAATCAGAAGGTTGCAGTTTCGAATCCTGATTTGCCAAGGTGCAACTGAGGTGCCACTGAGCAAAGCACCGTCCCCACACACTGCTCCCTGGGCGCCTGTCATGGCTGCCCACTGCTCACTAAGGGTGATGGGTTAAGTGCATTTCACAGTGTGCACCGTGTGCTGTGCTGCTGTGTATCACAATGACAATCACTTCACTTTAACAACCTTAAACCATGAGCTGATCCAAAGCACATGCTTCGTCATGATCCCAGACAACACTGGATCGAGTGTAACAGGTGATCAAGTGGCCATCTGTAAGATGGAAAATTCCAGGTAGACGGCATTTTATGCTTTATCTTTAATGAAGACCCCTGCTTGTTACGTTGTCAAGCTGCGGCCATCCCCAAGCAAGAGGTGTGACAAAAGTGGCAAATGGCCTGAGGTGCCATGATGGGAAAGTCTTCTTGGGGTGGATGACCACTATCTTCCTGTATCAGGAGTTCTGCTTGGACAAGTCAAAAACAACAAAAGACAATCTTATTTGTCTGTGGCTGTCATGTGACATTGTTTGCATGCCCCTGAAAAATAAGTCGGAAACATGACTCAACTTTTCTCAGTAACTACACCAAGTAAGCTTATACCAAGAGAAAGCCTAAACCTCAGAGAGACAGGGGGGAAGAAGAGTAAAAGAACCCAGAAACTAGGGAAGAACTCCCAGCAAGAGGAAAAGAAGCCCCCAAATGAGGTCTGAACATATTTACTGGTCATGTGGCTCCTAAAAAGGAAATCCTTTCATATTTCTGCCTTGTCCTAACAGAACCCGAGACTGCAGATATTAATGAATATCTCATATCTCATGAATATGCTCATCCATCTCAGGCCATTTGCTCTCCTTGTGGTCACCTGGTGATAGTCCTTGTTTCATGACTGTTTGGAGATACATTGGGAGGTTTTAATTAACAAATGATAAGTCATGGACTTGAATTTTTCCCATCTTACACTTTTAATGGAGAAGCTGCATACTTATAAAGTGAACACACAGAAAAATGAATTTAATGTTTCATATTAGCATAACAATAATTGGACAGGACACTAGAAATACCAAGCATGCTGCTTAAATCCCTTCACCCAGAATGAAATGCTGAGTGTGGATTTTTTGCAGTCATGCACTTTATATGAACATGCAAATTCTTCATTAAGAGAACCATCACCCCAAATCCAGCCTTTCTTTATCACATCCCTTGGTTTATGGCTCTGGGATCTTGAAGACCTCTATCAACCAGAGACCTAGATGTCAGGAACCTCTTTGAAATCAGAAATCTCTTTGGTCAGTTAACAACTCTCAGGAGTCACGGCTCTCTACCTGGTGGATGGGAAGTGACACCCAGAGAGGCAAATCTCTCCTTTCAGCTTAAACAAGGGTCTGCATTAAAGATATGCAAAATTTTCTGCAACACCTTCCTGCCTGTATAAGTGTCTAAACGTTTTCCTGTATTAAAATGTAAGGTCACTACACCTTAAAAGATTATGCCAGATGTTTTTTTTGCAGATTGCTAAATTCAGTCTATTACTAAAATGTACCATAAGACTTCTTCAGAAGAGAAGTTCTTAAACATGTCGAATGATTATTCCTGAAAATCACATGCTTTTTGAATCAATTCGCAAATGAATTCATAACCAGATCATATAGCTCAGTGTGATGGTGCACATGAGTTTGCCTCCATAATTCATTAGTAATGAGGTGACAGGTGGTGTATCCTTATATGGCCTCATCATTACAGCTTCACTAGGCTTACTTTTAGCATAGTAAGAAAACAAGCGTTTCTTTATTGATTGGACAAGAAGATATAATTTCTTATATGACGCACAAGGCTTATTATGCACAGGCAATTTATACAGTTAAAAGGGTGAGTGTCATGAGCCGGTCCAGCAGGGTTACTCCGGGTCTGGAGATCGGACCGGAGTTTCATGTTAGTCTAGTGTAATGTTCTCTGATCGTGTTCACCTGTGTATAATTATATAATTGTATAAAGCTATCCTGTTCATGTCTGTTCGCCATCAGGTCATTGTGTGGGGATGTTTCCCTTGAGTTATGTATTAAACCCCTGTCTCGTGACGTCGTGTGTATGAGTCCTCCTTCCTCGCCATGTCCAGCCATCCTGACAGTGAATTATGTTTTCTTTTATTTTTTTCAAAGGTGTATTTTTCTACATATTTTATGACATTTTGTTTATGCTATCCAACTGTTTTAAAACCACAAACTTGATGAAACATGACACAAAGATACAGATGCCAATGCAGTCAAAGTAAGCCTGCATGAATAGCAAATTTATACCAAAGACCAAAAAAATCTCTGTTCCTCATCACCACCAATAACAAAAGACCCTGAGCCACAGCAAGCTACTGCTAACATTGTCTCCTATTTACAAAAAAAAAAATAATAATTTTACATCTATTTATACCAGTGTGAGAAACACCAAACCAATTCCCAAAAACAATAAGATGATGTCTGTTTGTAAATTGGACATTGTCCAATGGTCAGCACTGTGTCAATTTCAACAACTTTGCATCTTTAAACCATTGTAACAGAATGGTTCTCATAATTGAAATTGGAATCAAATGAATTTATTGTAATATTCTCATTACCTTTTTAACCTGCATGCTGCATGCATCCGGCTGGAGGAGCGATCAAACCAAAAGGAGGATTTACATAACTTTTTTCCCTTTAACTTCTAATCTGTGCATTCATGTGCAGATTTTTTGTCTTCAGTGTGGCTTTAGTCACTCGAGGATTGTTCCATACACAAAGTTAATTGAATCAGAGTACAAAAGAGCTTTAACCACAGAAGCTTTTGTGTTTATGGAGTGTGATACTTTTTATCCCTTTTGTTGGAGTAGAATTGGCTTGTGCAATATTCACCCAAACTGAATGCTTCATTGTTAAACCTCATGATATTTTCCACTTGTTGTCCCATTATTGAGGAAAAGCATCAAAAGGGTCTGACTCCAAGGAAGCCAGGCCCTTGAAAGGATGTCTTAAGAGTTAGAAGTATTGTCAGACTATGATGAGAAAATAAAATTAAAATATGGATGAATGACAGTCCCATCTTCCCTGACTGGTATACTATTTTAATATGGTTACATATGAGCAACACATCATTGCATGAAATGTACATGTTACATGTCTACAGCAATTGCCTCCTAAGAGGAGGGGTGAGGTGGTTATGGTGGTGATCAAAAACAAATGTACTTGTGGTGGATGTCCATGCAAAGGCGGATGGTTACCAGTGGTCAATTGACCCCTTTGTCCATCATCTTGTCCGCAGCCATTGCCTCGTCCAACATGGGGTCTCTTGACCATCATCATTGCCATAACCCTCTCTATCCACCATCTGTGGCTTTGAACCGAGTCCCAGAAGCTGGCACCTCCATTTCATCAACCTTCTGCCTTTTGTGTCCTTCCGTCACTCTGGATCCACCCGGTCTTTTAATGCTCCAAACTTTGTTGCCTCTTCAAAATACATTTTATTGTAACGTAACTGTAACATCAGTTACATGAGCTACTGATGTACCAATAAGTATTTACAGCTGGTGCAACTCAGGGTTACGCTCAGAAACATAAGTGGGGCTTTGGTTCATGGACGAGTATCTAACTGACTAAACTACTACCTCCTCCTTGTATTCCTGCTCTCTGCAGCACCCAGTAACTGGTAGATTGGGAGGGTCATGGGCCCGAAAAACAATCCTGGATCATTCCATTTTTGGACCCATTTTTTATGTCATCATAGGGCTTTATGGGAAGGTGGTAACAGCTGATTCCCTCAGTTTTTAAAACAGGTGGGTGGGTTGGTGGGTGAAGACCACAGACCTTTTAATGGGATTACAAATACCACAGATGTTTCAACTAAGCAATCTGATTGGAGAACCTGGTCCCGGACTGCTGGAATTTAAATTACCAGAAGACATGCAAACATAGAGAGAAAGAAAAACAAGTTTAGGTGGATAGGGCCTGATAGTTCTCCACTGCAGCTTGTTGGGCCTTGTTGGGCCATGTCCCATTAAATGTCCCATAAATTTTTTATTTTGCTTTTTTATATGTGTAATGAGTGTTGAGACCAATCCCTGACCAGCAGTCAAAAGTTTAAACTCTAGTTTGGCTGGGGCAGTGGTCGTCTAGCACATAAGGAAACGGACTCGTAATCAGGTTGCCGGTTCGAATCCCAAGGTGAGACTAGAGGGCACTGAGCAAAGCACCGTCCCCACATACTGCACATACATGGCTGCCCACTAAGGCTGATGGGTTAAATGCAGAGGACACATTTCACTCTGTGCACCATGTGCTGTTCTGCTGTGTATCACAACAACAATCACTTCACCTTTTTTTGTTAAATACAGAAGAGTGGCCGCAGGAACATTCGGCTGCATTGATGTGGATTTGTCCCTACCTTATGTGTAGTTTTCAGTTTCATGGTGGTTGGGTGTAAAAATGAGCACAATTGCGAGACTCTGAAGAGCCAGTGGGTTAATTAATTTTTTTTCTAGAAAAACGAAACAGTATGGTTGGTGACATCATTTCTGCACATGCTTCGTCACAAAGCTACAGACTTCAAAAGACGGCGCATCCTGGGGAAATCTCATTTGACTTGCTCAAAGTGGCTGTAATGTTGCACCAAGGCTGAAGTTCGAAAAGTCAGATTCATTTTGGGACCACTAAAACCTTTATAAACTAAAGAAAAATCATGTTATGGGACCTTTAAACTAGCACTGTTGATTCAGTCATGACTGGAATATAATTTGGTTGATGTTGTGTCTGCAGGAGTGGATCAGTCACAGTAGTGCTTTTATAAACAAGTGAAAATAAAGTGATTGTCATTGTGAAACATGATTCACAATATGATGATGAAATGTGTCCTCTGCATTTAACCATCACCTTTTGGTGAGCAGTGGGCAGCCATGACAGGCGCCCGGGGAGCAGTGTGTGGGGACGGTGCTTTGCTCAGAGGCACCTCAGTGGCACCTTGGCGGATCGGGATTCAAACCGGCAATCTTCTGATTACGGGGCCGCTTCCTTAACCACTAGGCCACCACTGCCCCATGGGCAACCATGACAGGCACCCAGGGAGCAGTGTGTGGGGACGGTGCTTTGCTCAGTGCCCTCTAGTCTCACGCTGGGATTCGAACCGGCAACCTGATTACGAGTTTGTTTCCTTATGTGCTAGACCACCACTGCCCCAATCAAACTAGAGTTTAAACTTTTGACTGCTGTTCAGGGATTGGTCTCACCACCCATTACACATATAAAAAAGCAAAACAAAAGGGACATTTAAAATGTTTTATGGGGTGATTTGAACATAGTTTGTACATTATACTGCCCACAAGTTGAATAAAACAACTAGTTCTGTAATGGATCAAATTACTTTGAAATGTTTTAAGTACATTTAAAGTATTTGTTTACTGTTACTCAAGTAGAGTTGTACATACTTTTTAGGTACTTTTACTTGTACTTGAATTTAGGCAAAGAATATCAAAGTCCAATATTATTTTGTTATTATGCTGTGGACATCACCAGGGCCAGCCCTAACAAATTTGGGGCCCTAGTCAATTTTAGGTGGCACCCCCTTGCATTGCAATAAATGCAACTGCTAGTGTAGTTACAATAAACTGAATAGCTATTTTTAGACATTCTTTTAAATTTAAAATACTTAAAGAAAGAAAAAAAAAATGAACTTGAGCTTGAAGATAATTACTTTACTGATATATAAGGGAGGCCATGAAGATCCCCCAGTGCAGGACAGCTGAGCAGTGGTGGTGGCAGGGTTTGAGACACAAAGTGGTTGCAGTTCAAAGGCAGACTGACATTTTATTAAATAAATAATAAAACGTAAGTCAACCTCTACAAATAGTCATTAAAACTATCCTCTGTTCTCTTCTCAATTCTCTTCTTCATCTCATCCCAGGGCAGTGGTGGAAATGCACAGGATATCAGAAGGTTGCCATTTGAATCCCGAACCGCTGAGGTGCCATTGAACAAAGCACCGTCCTCACACACTGATCGCCTTTCACGGCTACCCACTGCTCACTGAGGGTGATGGTTTAAAAATAGAGGACACGTTTCATTGTGTCACCATGTGCTGTGCTGCAGTTTTTCACAATGACAATCACTTTACATTCTTTATAGACCGGGACCCACCCATTTATCAGACAAACAATAAATCAATTATCTTTACACAAACATTTAAACTGTTCATAATAATTGACATAATACATTAATCCTTAAAACATTTAATATACATTTTTAAAGCATTTGGATTACACAATCATTAATTTATATATCATTTTACATCTTACATCTATAGCCTTCCCTAGCCACCGGAAAACTTTTAAAACTTCCCACAGTCCTTTACTATAATTAAACAACGTCAACTTGTTTTTAACATATTCTTTATTATAATCAAAAAAACACTGCAACCTGGTTAGGGCCAGAACTATACATCAATGATAACTGTTACCATTACATGGATGTGTCCTTACTGGAAACAGACCTTAGCTGTGTTACAGATGGTAACATGAAAGCACATTGTAATACCCTCTGGAAAAAAGGCATCTACCACATGTATATTAGACAGAATGACATTCCACAAAGTGAATGCTATTTACTGAAGTCTCTATATACTGACTTTAAATTCCATGACTCAATCAGAAATGGTTTTGACCGTCAGCATTCCACCAACCACCTCCTTCAATTTCCCACAACAGTGACACACATTGTATTACAGAGTGTTGCATGCAGCTCATATATGCTCGAATATATGGTAACAGCTCCGTTTATTGTGCTCTTGGCCCAAGGTAACTCACAGCCGTATTTTTGGCGTGATGGAATTTGACCACATCTTGAAATATAAATTGGAAATCTCTCATGTCTCAGCTACTGAACTGGCAAAAGTAGGCTGCATATGTGGATGGTTCATGGGAACCGAAATGCAGTCTGTGTCGTGCTGCAGTCTGTTTTCTTTCCCATGAAAAATTACAAATCTGTCAACGATTTGTAAGTTTGCTGAACTATAAATTAAAGGGTGAAAGGACAAAGGGGATCTAATATTACATTACTAGACTGCTCAAGGCAACAGCGCACTTTCCCTGGAGCTGTACCTTATCATGCAGCCAAACAGCCATTCACTGCTGTTTTTTTTTTTTTATTAAATCCTCTCTCAACTTTATTGCACTGATGTCAGTGTATTACAAGTGTGGGTTAGAATGTGACGAGTGTGGCAGTCAAACTTTTTGGCTTAAATGTTTTGTCACCTCAGGGAAAATTGGTTTACTGTGCTTTGTGCTGGAAAATAACCGCAGTACTAAAACATATTCCTGCATGTAATTTTTTGAATGTTAAGTGAGAGGTTCATGGTGCTCAAAATCAAACATTAAAACCTAATAGTTTTAAAACCTAATTTATTCTCTGTGACAGAGAATAAATTACATCATAGTTAGTTTTAAATTGTTAAGCAGCCAAGATTTCAGGTGATATTTGCCATGGGTTATTCTTGATTAATTAATGTTTTTTATCTAATTGTGAGATTATTATAGACATGCCCATGTCTACCATTATTTTTAAACAGACTTTATGTCCTTACTTTTCATTCATAAGTACGTCATGTAGTTATTTTATTAAAGAAAATGTACGTATCAAAGGGAAAATGAAGTCAGTGTTTACTTCAGGAAAAATTGTAGGTTAAACAATGAAAGAGACTGACTTAAATAAGAGAAATTACAGTCATCAAATGTAGCCATGCGGATGTGGAAATCTGCACACAAAAAATTTGTAACTTCACTTTGGTCTGTGCAGTTCTGCACAAAATAGCATTGGATAACTTCCATTACTTCATGTTGAATAGTGTTGGGGTGCGGCCATGTAAATTATGCTGGTTTCAAGATTTTAAAGCAACCGGATTTATCAAAATGAAAGGGGAAGTATTCATGGAACAGCACAGGTACACAGACACAGACATTCACACCATGACAAATACAAATGGAAAACAGCAACACACTATGGAAATTAATGAGGCTTGTAATTGAAAGAGCGCTATGACAGCTGACATTAAGCTCTTGCCAAAAGGAACTTTTCGGAGTTTGTTGATTTGCGTCCTGATGAAAGTAGAATCAGGTATTGGTTAAGTGTGTGTGTGTGTGTGTGTGTATGTGTGTGATGTATATTCCTTTTAGTTTCCACAACTAGTGCTGCTCCTTATTCACTGCTCCTATTGTTGGATACATGAGTTTTGAAAATCATGTTTAAAATGCCAAAATGCTGTTTTTATGATACATGGTTTTATGTGTCTACATGTTTCTATGTAGAACAACATTATATATTCTTCTGTGCATGCATAAAAAAGACAAGGCAAAATTTAATACCCTTCCTAACTCAAACCTCTCCATTTACCCAGGCTTGTGGTCGGCACCAAGAAATATGCTGTCACATACATCCCTAGAGGTTTGGTTACTAGTACAACTACTACTGCCCTTAATAATTACCTAGCACTTTGATTCAATTATAGGAATTGTAGTGGTATTTTTTAAATATTAATAATTCTACATTTCAGTGAGAAATTGCTTTATGAATGTTGTTGCTTTCAAACAATATGATTAATTGAATCATGGATGGAACTTGTTGAAACTTTAGATTTAGCTTCTATGATCAAGAACCATAAATTAGTAAGGATTTATTACTATTTCACAGTAAATTATGAGCAATGAATGCCATCATTGTGTTACCCACCATTTGTTTCTCTAAAATATTAAATTAGTGAGTATACTAATACAGTGCAAGTTAACAGTAAATAACATGTTACAATTTTTTCATGTTCTCTGCATGCCCTCTTTCTTCAGATTTTAAGGGGACATCAGTACCTGCTTTCACCCAGCAGGGTACTTATCTGTTTTGACTGAACAGATTGCATTTGAGCATTTCTGTAAAGTCATCAATTTACAGAAGCACACAATTTGGCAGAAGAGGTGCAATACTTTTGGCAGTATTTCCTCCCAGCTTCTTATGTTGGGCAAATATATTTCAAAAATGACAGAGCACAGACAAAATAATAAATTGTAAAATTTAAATGTAATAATTAAAAGACAGGGAACAATCATTTAGATTAAGTTTTACTGATCATTAATCTCGCACTGTGGTTGTAGGTAGGGCAAATTCATGAACTAATCATATACATCCAACCAACATACAATTATGACTAATATTCTGCTATCAATATTAAAAAAAACACTGTGGTGAATTTGTGGGATTTTCAGTTTTCACCTAAATGTGTATGAGAAAAGAATCCTTGAATATAAATGTCAAGTGACATTCTGTCTGATTTGCAGACAGCTTTGTTTTGTTGCATGGAATTAACAGAGATACCTGTCCACTCTGCATGGATTCGCTTTGTGGTATGTCCTAACTGGAAGTGAAGCCCTGTCTCATCCAACTTCTGCTCTGAGAATAATATCACTTTGAAATGACATATGCCTCCATGAGTTTTACTTTTTATTTATTAATGTAAAATGATCTAAGTGTGTGTTTATGGGACACAGCATCTGTTCTGATGTTTCTTAGTTGAGAGGCACATTAACACAAGAACTAGACAATTAATTCTATCCAAGTTCACTAACTCAAGCATTTATTATCCAAAACCTTTTATCTAAATCAGGATCATGGTTGCTAGAACACATCCCAGGACAGTGGGCACTGGGGCTATACCAGGGCAGGGTTAAGTTTCTTGTTTTAATACATTACTCATTTTAATGCACATAAAAATTGCAGACAATCGGAAATAGAAAAAAAAACAAAGCTGTGTTTTTTTTGTGAAACTGATGAACTAAGATCACTTTATTTTTCAAGTAAACTGAAATTAAACAAATTTGTTTCAGGCAACAAGGACAACTATTCAAGCAAGGCTCTGCTCAGGGCAGTGGTTTGGGCCACTTGTCTCTGTTGTGATTTTGTTTTAGCGTTAATTAAATAATGTTAATTTTTTTAGCTGCAAATTAAACTAGGGTTCATGCCTTTGGATGGCTTGAGGACTCAAGAGAACCTGCAGATAAAACCTACTCCAACATGTAGAGAGCATGCAAACTTTACAAAAAAAGATGGAAGTCAGGACTCAAACTCACAAATCATAGAGGGTCTGAACAAAATTGAATACAAACAGCTCTGAATGAAGACAATGACTGTGAAGAAGTAACTTTATATTGAATTGATCTTATTAATTAAAAGTCATGTATTTGGTTATGACACGCTTCTGATTTTTTTCAAAACTCAACATCCTGGGACCTTTCCCCAGTGTTTACATTGACTTCCAAGAGACGTTTATTGTCCTCCCAGAAGGTCTGAAAGAGCATTTGTCTGAGGCGGTGTTTAAATAGTAGCCAGATTGTTAAGGTTGTGCCTACCAACATAGTTATGATATCCTTGATCAAGATACCGTCCTAATGCTCTATTCCCCGTGTGTGTTAAATGCAACACAATCATTTGACTGTGTGCTCTGTCTGCTATGCTGTGGTGTTTAAAAATGACAAAACAATTTTAGCAGGATCTTCATAAAGTGCAGGAGGGACAGTGTAAAAGAACGAAAATTGCTTAACTGGGATGGTGATGTGTGTAACTTCCCATATGGTCTAGCAGTAAGGTTTTCATCCACGCTGCCCATGTGCTAAGGTAATATCTGACCTTAATTGGGCTGTGGTGGCCTAGTGCTTAAGGAAGTGGGCTCATAACTGAAAGGATGCAGATTTAAATTGTGAACTGCCAAGGTACCAATGAGATCTCCTTGATGTAGGAGTACCGACCCCACACTCTGCTCCTTGGGCACCTTTCATGGCTAAGGGTAAAAGCGAAAGTTATTTGTGATTTGTGAAACGCTGCAGCACAGCTCAAGGTGACACAACAAAATGTCTCCTCTGCATTTCACTGTGTGCAGTGCTGCAGTTTCAAACGGACAAAAACAATCACTTTCCCTTTAAATTGAGGATAAAGTGATGTAGAATTTAAAGAATAGAATTTAAATTGAGGTAGAAACTGGATTGTCTTTCCATTACTGCCTTAATAATCTTCACCTCTATTTATGAGTATACATGCAGACTTTTTCCACCCTGTCCTGCATTTACAGCAGTTTACATAAAAACCTTTTACTGTACTGAAAACACTCAAAAAGATCTTAGCCATGCAAAGGCTTTGACATGTATTTTAGGACCGGCATTTTACATATTTGTGGGAGTTTCCCTTTGGGACATTAGTGGAGAAAATAATTTAGATGAAGCATGCAATGTGGCATTAAGGTATCAGGGGTTGGAAATAGTCAATTAGCTGCTAATTGCAGCAATATCAGATACCAAAAGCATGCACTTGATGTAGCAGTGATAATTGGCACTCGGAGGAGTTGCTGCCAGGAAGTGAGATTGTGTGGTAGAGGTGAGAGAATTGTCTCCACTCATGTTAATTTATTTGGAATACCAGAATATACTGATTGCCAGGGCATGGCATTTTTAGTTTGAAGTGAGTATTCACAACTAATTGAGTGAACAGACATTTGTTAACTCATTCCTAATACTTAAAAACAGAATCAGCATCAAGATCTATATTTAATCTCCAGCCCATGCATGACCCCTTGAACCCAGGTAGCTGAAGCATGTTAGTTGCACCTTTGTTTCATATCATTATATCTCTTGCTGAATTAAAAAGAACCTGTGATTAAAGCATGGGGAGATCTTCCTGCTTTATTATTACGACACCTCGAATATCCAGTGCAGAATAATCATCCATTTTGATATGTACTTCCTTCAGTGCTTGTTTCTGAGAAACCTTCTACCCTGTCATGGACTCAGAGTGCATTACCGCATAATCTTGAAGTGGTTGAGAGTTTCTGTCACGTACAAATATCCAGTGGCTATCTTGTTTGGCGCACACTGACCCTGACTCTTCTCTCAAAACGTTTTTCTGGTTACAGAAGAGACATACTGACCAAGTGCACATGCAAGTGCAAACCGGGCTACATAAAGAACAAACATGAGACACAGGCAGCGCAAGAATATTATTTAAAGAGAACAAAACATGTAGACAACGAAAAGACAGACAGCGCTAAACTGTCTGAGCGATGAATACTTTCATCTCTCTGTTCTGCAGTGGCATCATCATGGCCTCAACAGACTGCCAATGCCAAAGACTGCAACAGTTATCCACTGACAGTAAAAGATGGCAAATTTTATCACCAGCGCACCTCTGGGCGTTGTGTGTGGCAGTGACTACAGACAACACCCTCATGTGCTGGGGGGCCTTTCACAAGTTTAAAGAGCTAAACGGGCTCTGGCCATCATGGCTTCACCACACCCGTGGCTCTGGCCATCATGGTTTTGTGTACCTGTTGGTCAGCACAGTGAGTATAAAACATCAGTCTCTTAAGACACCCTCGTTCCTTGCTCTGGCCTCAGCAAATGAGCAAGATTTGATGGTCAGTCATGCCGAGGGTGTATAGCAAATTCAAATTTTATTTGTCACATACATAGTCATACGGTCACGACGGCAAGCTGACAGGGGAAGGAAGCGCAGAGGCGGCACATGCTGGGTGTCATGACTACGGACTTACGGGGGAAGGAAGCGCAGAGGTCTGACATGCCGTAGGCGTGTGGCAATTGCCAGAACTCAAATTACAAACATACACGCTGTTGCCAAATGAAGTTCACGAAAATGCCAGAGATCTGGAAGGGGCGGAAATATCCGGCATTTATGCGCCGTCAGGATTGGCCACCGGTGTTGAGCACAGCTGCCGTCAATCCTGACACTGGGAAAGGGATTTTATTAAGAAACAATAAAAGAACACAAATAAACAAGGCACAATGGCCGAAAAGGGAAATAAAAGGGATCAACATAAACTAACCCGCAGGCGTGTGGCGGTTGCCAGAACTCAAAGAACTTCTTAACACAACTTAAATGGATGACGGGTCCACTAAGAGCTCACGAAAATTCCATCACTCCAGAGGGGCTGAGCCACAGGCTTTTAAAAGCTGTCCTGATTGGGCACAGGTGATGTGTCCAGGTGCCGTCAATCCTGACACATACACGGTACAGACCACAGTATTGCAAATTTTGTAAGTATACAATGAACCAATATGCAAATATTGCGAATATAACCAAATATTACACTTTTATGTCTTTCACATAAAACATAAAATATGTGTAACAGGTAGGGTGAAGGTGTACAAATGAGTGAAGTCATAGTACCAAAAAAAAAAAAAAATTGTGCAAGAGTAAGAAGTTAAAAAAGTTGGTGCAAGGATTCTGGGGGGATCGAGTCCTGAAGTGATTGAAGTGAAAGTGAAAGTGCTGGAGTATAGTGGGATACAACAACAACAACATTTATTTCTTATATAGCCCAAAATCACATACAGTATGTATCAATGGGCTTTGACAGACCCTTCAGTTGACACCCCCACACTTGACCCTTCTGCAAACAAGGAAAAACTCCACACACAAAAAAAAGAAAGAGTGAGCCTGCAAATGGTGTCAGTGCAGGTTTGGGGATGATATAATAATAAGTCCTACAGTTGTAGGGTTGGAGGATTCAAGGATGTAGTCAGTGTCATGGTCTAGATTATGTGTCCACAATGATGTTACTGGTCCATTTGAAGATCCCTGAAGCTGTAGTTGTAACGGTGGTGGTGGCTGTGGTGACCCTATGGTTTGTTTCATGGTATGTCCTTGTTTAGCAGTTGTCAGGAACCAGGATTTTTTTGCTGGTCTCTTCACTGGGGTCTGCCAGTAGTCTGGGTGCTTGATTCCGTGTCTCGGAGAAAAACAAACAGAAGCAGCAGCAGACGGTTGCACTGTACGACGATACTGAAATATGTGGTTATAGTGGTATATTGGTGCTACAGTGGCCCGGTACCCTAACTAGGACAGCCTAACTAGGGTGAATTTAACTTTGTCTGTGTCTAACAGGGGGACTCTGTGATAAACTGGACTTTATAATTGACACTGCGTCAAAGTGAAGTGAAATTAGGGTCTAGGATTTAAAAAAAAAGCCAGAGAAAACAGATAGGTTTTGAGATTGGATTTAAACACTGAGACTGTGTCTGAGTCCCGGACACTGACAGGCAAGCCGTTCCACAACTGCGGAGCTCTATAGGAGAAAGATCTGCTACCATCTGTGACCTTCTGTACTTTTGGTACCAGTAGTGACCCCGCACCCATTGATCGAAGGGGGCGTGGCGGTTCGTATAGAACCAAAAGTTCACTCAGGTATTGCGGGGCGAGACCATTTAGAGCTTTATAGGTCAAAAGTAGGATTTTGTAGTCAATCCTAAATTTGATGGGTAACCAGTGCAGTGATTTTAAGACTGGTGTGATGTGGTCAAATTTCCTTGTTCTAGTTAGAACTCTGGCTGCAGCATTCTGTACTAGCTGGAGTTTACTCATGCTCCTACTAGAGCATCCAGACAGTAATGCATTGCAGTAATCTAACCTTGAGGTAATAAATGCATGGACCAACTTTTCTGCATCATGCATTGAAATGATATTTCTTATTTTCGCAATATTTCTAAGGTGAAAGAATGCTATCCTAGTGACATTGTCTATGTGCGAATTGAATGAGAGAGCTGCATCAATGATGACACCTAGATCCTTCACTTCAATACTCGGTGAGATAGAAAGGCTATCCAGGGTTATTGTGTAGTCAGCCAGTTTATGCCTGGCTGCTTGAGGCCCAAGTACAAGCGCTTCTGTCTTGTCAGGGTTTAACAGGAGAAAGTTTGTGAGCATCCACTGTCTCATGTCCTTCAGAAAATTCTCTATTTTGTTCAGCTGCTGCCTCTGATCTGGCATTGCTGACAGATACAGCTGTGTGTCGTCAGCGTAGCAATGAAAGCTAATACCGTGTTTGCGGATGACGTCACCTAAAAGTAACATGTATAGGGAAAAAAGTAACGGACCTAGGACAGAACCTTGTGGAACACCAAACTCTACTTTACTATGTGAAGACGAAACACCATTGATGTCAACAAACTGATATCGGTTTATCAAATATGATCTGAACCATTCAAGGGCTGTTCCCTTAATCCCAATAACATTCTCTAACCTGGTAAGGAGAATAGCGTGATCGATAGTGTCAAACGCTGCACTCAGATCAAGCAGGACAAGCAGCGAGATGCGTCCCTGATCAGAGGCCAACAGCAGGTCATTAACCACTTTAACCAGCGCTGTCTCAGTGCTATGATGAGGTCTAAATCCCGATTGATATACTTCATGGATATTGTTACAGTCTAGGTATGCGCTCAGCTGCTGGGCTACGACTTATTCCAAGATTTTTGATATAAACAGAAGGTTGGATATCGGTCTATAATTTGAAAGCTGACTTCAATCAAGATCCGGATTTTTAATCAGGGGTCTAATGACTGCTACCTTGAACGAACTTGGTACGTGGCCGGTGCTAAGCGACGAGTTAACAATTTTGAGGGTAGAATTTATAATATCGGGTGCTATTTGCTTAAGGAACCTTGTTGGAATCGGATCCAAAGCGCAAGTACATTGATTTCACGACGAGATTCATTTAATTAATTCATGCTCTTTAATAAGGTTGAATCGTTCTAATCGGTGGTCGTCTATTAGAAGATTATTTTCCATGGAAATATCGGCGGAGCTATTTGTTGTGCTTTTAATCTTCTCTCTATTCGCGACATATTTAGTATTAAAGAAATTCATAAATTCATCGCTACTATGATAATATTGAGTGGTCGTATCCGTTTCTGTCTTATTCCTGGTTAGTTTGGCTATAGTTTTAAAGAGGAATCCGGGATTATTTTTGTTTTTGTCTATTAACGAGGAGAGATACGTTGATCTAGCCGTGCTAAGAGCCTTCTTATAGTTAAGTAGGCTCTCCTTCCAAGCTATTCGGAATACGTTTAATTTACTTTGACGCCACTTGCGTTCTAATTTCCGGACTGTCTTCTTAAGCGAGTGCGTGTGATCATTATACCAAGGAATTAAGTTTTTATCTCTTACTATCTTCCTTTTTGAGGGGACTGACTATATCTAACGTACTACGCAGTGTTAATTCTAGACATTTGGTCGCTTGGTCCAGTTCACCGGGGTCTGACGGTGAGTTTATTAGCGTTGATAAATCTGGTAAGGTATTAATAAACCTCTTTGCCGTACTTGATGTACTTGTCCGTTTGTTTCTATAACGAGGGGGATTGAGTTTGTTGTGTCTGAGACATATTTTAAAAGTGATGAGGAAATGATCTGAGATCATTTCAGATTGCGGAAGAGTAACTATATCTTCTATATTTAAACCGAAGGTCAATACAAGATCGAGCGTGTGACCACCTTCATGAGTAGGTCCTGTTATATGTTGGTTAACTCCAACTGAGTCTAATAAAGACAGGAATGCTGTTCTTAGTGAGTCTTCTAATTTATCACAGTGGATGTTAAAAGTCACCGACAATTAGGGCTTTATCCACAGATACAACTAAGTTGGAGACAAAATCTGTAAATTCACTGAGAAACTCAGAATAAGGGGTCTATAAATAATAATCAATGGAATGAATTTAGGATTTTTATTTTGTGAGACTACATGAGTTATATTGGTATGTACAATCTTTTAGGTGTAAGGGATCTAACATTTAATAATCCTATTCTTATGTCGGGGGTGCTGGTGGTAGGTTCAGAAGGAGTGATAGTAACGGGTAGTAAGTTGCTGAAACAGACACCCCGTCCAGCCCGTGGAAAAGACACAGTGTCAGCATATTTATGAGTTTTGTTATTAAAGTTTCTTGTAGAATCTCTTGTTTTAATAGAGCGAGGTAAAGACACAGTGTCAATATTGTACACGCTGGGTGGCGACTCTATGCAAATGGCAGACACTCGGTTTAGCCAGTCTGTCTGCTGCCTGGTCTCGGCTCTGGCGAGTCAGTTTTGTTTCTTGGTTCTAAGACTATGAGCCAAATTTTTAGACAACTGAGTGGCGCCCGCCCAGTTGGGGTGGATGCCATCTCGCCCAAAAAGACCAGGCTTCCCCCTAAATGTTGGCCAGTTATTAATAAAGCCCACTTTATTTTTTGGACACCACTCCGACAACCAGCGATTTATGTCGAGGAGCCTGCTACAGGTCTCGTTGCTACGCCGAAACTGCGGTAATGGGCCAGAGCAGGTTACTTTATCCAACATCGTTTTAGCCAGTTCAAGCATCTCTATAAAATTATCTTTAGTTATTTCCAACTTGCGTAGCCAGACGTGAATCGCTATACTGGATACCTCACTCTTGTTTTCAGAGAACCAGATAGAAGATAGACGGGTGGGCTGTCCATTCAACTTCATTTAAATGAATGCAATATCATTTTTGCTTCATAAGTCAGATATTAAAGATACATTCACCAGTCAGTATATGGCGGTTTCTGACAGCGTTGTCACAAGAGAGATTACTTGATCTCAGCACTACATTTGAGACTCTTGACCAATGCATTCTTCTGAAACTCTTGTGCCAAGCATACAATTGTTTTGATGGTGTTTCTAGCTATGCTAGAAAAGTTTGATATTTTAAAACTTTCTTTTACAGACAATATAAAGTGACAGATGTATTATTCCATTTGGTAACACACGACATCACCCATTCAAAGTGGGACATGGAAATATTATTTTTGACAAGTAGGGAATAATAGAAAATGTGTGAGAACATATATCTAAAGTGACTGTGTTTCGTGCTCTCTACCTTGTGCCTTTTCCATTATGGAAACATGGAAATAAATCTGAAGAGCTCTCAAATCATGCAATGTCCCTGACTCAGAGCACAGCATGTGGAAAAGCACTGAACGTACATATTGTGTCAGGAGAAGAGATCCAGATATTCACTCTAATTTATCCTGACCCTGTTATTTTCTGTGAGAGGCACTTCAGCTCCCTTGAGCTTTTCACATCAGCTCCATTCATCGTCATTCTGATAAACCTCTTGCTGTCACACAACAATGCTGCTGAACACATTCACTAGCATAATAAGAGCTGCTTCTAAACGAGAAAGCTGCAAAATCCAAATTTTTAAGCTTGGTCATACACGTCTTGGTCATACACAAGTCTTCTGATGTTCAAGATAAAAATATATGTCACGTCCGTGCCGGCTCCGCCCCCCCCCAACACGCTCACCCTCCCCCAACACGCTCACCCTCCCCAGAGTATTAGACTGTGTGTCCGTGTCTGCGTGTCATGTCGTGTAGCTGCGGGTGCCCGGGTAAGTCCCAATTCCCTAGTGTGCACGGGGCGTGTCCCTTATCACAGTCCTGGGTCATGGGTTCCTCAACACATTCCCTCTCCAGGCTCCTTCGGCACGGCTAGTGATCCTCACGGGCTAACGAGCGTCAGGTGCGGCTGGTTTAGTCTAATCCGCCTCATTATAAAAGACCCGTGTGATCCAGAGTCTACAGAGCGATTCTCCAACGCGACTACTGGAGTCTGAGCCCCTTTGTGTCTGTCAAGTGTGGTTGTGTGTACGAACGCCCCAGACCCCTTCGGAGTCTCACGAACCTGCCTGGCCGTTTGTGCAGGAGCGCTCGTGAGGAGGACCCCGCCGACGAGCGCCGCACCAGCCCGAGGGTCGAGTGGGACTCCGCCCCTTCCCTCGGTTCAGCGCAAGGCGTCGTGGTTTTGTTCTTTGGACTTTTGACCTCTTTTCCCTGACGTATTTTTGTTGTAAATAAACTGTTTTCCCCTTGTCACCCTGCCATCCGTCATTTTTCCCAAACAAGACTCCGGCATGACAGAAGAATCGCTCTCTTTCTCTCATGATGGATGGCTCATCAGTGCCCCTGCCCCCGGATCACCCCCCCACCACCCTGGAGGAAGTGGTGGCCGCACATCACCACCAGTTGGGTAGGCTAACCCACTCCCTGGCAGAAGTGGTGGCACAGCGGGATCAGATCGCAGCGCTCACCACAGCAGTGCAGCAGCTGCTGGCCCAGCCCCCCAGCGGAGCGGCCCCCCCCTTAGCTCCCACCCCCCACCTTCCAGGAGAAGGCCCTCGGGTTCCAGAGCCCCCCCTTCGCCGGGTCGCTAGTCTTCCAGAGCGATACTCCGGTGACCCCGCAGAGTGTAAGAACTTTTTACTGGGGTGTGATTTATACTTTGTGGACGTCACCTTGCTCACGGACCAACAAAAGATTAGTACCATGCTGCAAAGACTATCCGGACCGGCTCTGGATTGGGGCAGGGCCCTCTGGAGAAAGGGGGGCGAAGAGGTGAGGACTTATGCAAATTTTATACACCACTTTAAGCTGGTGTTTGATCAGTCGGAGCAGGGGCGGTCCGTGGGACAGCGCCTCCACACCATCCAGCAGGGCAGGTCTACCACGAGAGAATATGCTCTCCGATTCCGGGTCCTGGCAGCAGAGAGTGGTTGGGGGGAGGACGCACTGCTGACCATGTTCTGGGCCGGCCTGGCGCCCAAGATCCAACTAGAGATGGCGTGTCGGGACGCTGGGCGGGGCCTGGATGAAGTTATAGACCTCGCCATCAACCTGGATGCCCACCTTCGTGAGAGGCGCCCAAGGCGCTCCCCCCAGCGTGCTCCAAGGGCTGCAGTGGTCCGGGAGGAGGGCACAGTCAGGCTCCGGGTCGGAGCGACGAGGGGTGACAGGCGTTCACCATCCCCGGAGGCGATGCAGGTCGCCACGGTCAGTGTGGAGCGGGAGGAGAGGAGGCCCCTGTTTCTGCAGTCCCCTCTTTCGGTACAAGCCCTGGACGGGCGACCGTTAGGGGACGAACTCTTATCTATAGCAACTGACCCCCTTTTTGTTTCCATTCCCCCGTTTCATTTAGAGAAAATGTCATTTATGGTTCTACCCCAGTCCCCCCACCAACTAATATTAGGTCTGCCCTGGTTACGTACACACAACCCTCACATAAACTGGAACACTCACACCATTTTGTCATGGTCCCCTACATGTACGTCCCGGTGTTTTGTTCCACCCACACCTGTGCACGCGACGACGGTCGAAAGCCCGCGAGCACAGGAAGCGCACGCCATTCCCCCCGAATTTCAGGATTTGCACAAGGCCTTCTCTGTTGATAAGGCGATGTGTCTACCGCCGCACCGTCCGTGGGATTGCGCGATCGACCTCCTGCCAGGGAAAACCCCTCCTCGGTCCCGTATTTACTCATTGTCTGAACCTGAGCAGCGGGCAATGGAGGAATATGTTGCCGAGGCCCTGCGTCAGGGTTATATTAGGCGTTCACGCTCTCCCGCCTCCACCAGTTTCTTTTTTGTGAAGAAGAAGGACGGGGGTCTGCGCCCATGCATTGACTACCGGGGGCTTAATGAGATCACGAGGATGTATTCTTACCCTCTTCCACTGATCCCCGTTACCATCGAGCGGCTCCGGGGGGCGACCTTCTTCACGAAGCTCGACCTCCGGAGTGCCTACAATCTGGTGCGTGTTCGAGCGGGAGACGAATGGAAAACTGCTTTCAGCACCACGTCGGGGCATTACGAGTATAGGGTGATGCCCTACAGACTTGCGAATGCTCCGGCCGTTTTCCAGGGGTTCGTGAACGACGTCCTCCGAGACATGCTGGATAGGTTTGTAGTAGTGTATATTGATGACATCTTGGTGTTCTCCAAAACCCGGAAGGAACACCTCCAGCATGTGAGGGCGGTCCTCTCCCGCTTGTTTATGCATCAGTTGTATGTGAAGGCTGAGAAGTGCTCCTTCTTCATGAAGGAGGTGACATTTCTGGGGTATCACATAAGCTCAGCGGGAATCGCTATGGAGGAACCTAAGGTAACGGCGGTGACTGAGTGGTCGGAGCCCACGTCTATCAAAGGGCTGCAGCGCTTTCTGGGGTTTGCCAATTACTATCGTCGATTCATCAGAAATTACAGTACTGTGGCAGCGTCGCTCACATCCCTCCTCCGGGGGCATCCAAAGACGCTACAGTGGACCGGTGCTGCAAAAGAGCCGTTCTGCGCCCTGAAGGAGCGGTTCGTCACAGCACCGGTTCTACAAATTCCCGACCCGACGAAGCCGTTCGTCGTGGAGGTGGATGCCTCGGAGGTGGGATTGGGGGTGGTACTGTCACAGTATCATGGTAACCCCGGGAAGCTTCACCCGTGCGCCTTCTATTCGCGAAGATTGACGGAGGCCGAAATTAACTATGATGTGGGAAACCGGGAACTGTTGGCCGTACGGGCAGCGTTGGGGGAGTGGCGCCACCTGCTTGAGGGAGCACAACATCCCTTCGAAGTTATTACTGATCACCGGAACCTGGAATACATTCGGCAGGCGAGACGCATGAACTCTCGTCAGGCTCGGTGGACTTTGTTTTTCTCCCGTTTCTCATTTAAAATTACCTACCGGCCCGGGAAGCTAAACGGGAGAGCGGACGCACTCTCCCGGCAGTATTCTGCAGACGAGGTCCCTAAAGAACCTGCCCCCATTCTGCCCCCTTCCATGATTGTTGCCCCGGTCATGTGGGACCTTGACGAGGAGATCATTCAGGAGACCCGGAATCACCCGGCTCCTCCTGGATGTCCTCCAGAGCGAACATATGTACCGGAGCGCTTTCATGGGAGGGTGATAGAATGGGCCCATACGACACCAGCTACTGGCCATCCGGGCATTCGCAGAACGGGAGAAGTGGTGGCCAGGAAGTATTGGTGGCCCTCGTTACAGAAAGATGTGCAGACCAGTGTCTCCTCCTGTACTGTTTGTGCCACCACAAAGAGTCCACGTAGCCTACCCGCCGGGAAATTAGTGCCTCTTCCCATACCGGAAAGACCGTGGTCCCACATAGCAGTGGATTTCGTGACTGATCTGCCGGTTTCGAAAGGCTACACTACGGTTCTGGTGGTCGTGGATCGATTCTCGAAGGGGTGTAAATTTATACCATTTCGATCCCTCCCTTCTGCCCTCCAGGTGGCCGAGGCCCTTTTCCAACATCTCTTTCAGGTCTATGGCATCCAGGAGGACATCCTCTCTGACCGAGGCCCCCAATTCACCTCCCGGGTGTGGAAGGCATTCTTTAGGAGGCTGGGGGTTGTGGTGAGCCTCACCTCGGGGTATCACCCACAGTCCAACGGACATGCAGAGAGGATTGTGCAGGAGTTAAGCAGGTTTTTAAGGGCGTACTTCCAGTACAACCAACACGATTGGGCAGAGTACCTCGTGTGGGCAGAATACGCCCAGAACTCCCTGCATCACTCTGCCACGGGCCTGACTCCTTTCTAGTGCCTGCTTGGGCGCCAGCCTCCTCTGTGTCCCTGGGATGGGGAACAGTCTGGGGTGGCTCGAGTGGATGAGTGGTTTCGGCGGGCTGAGCAGGTCTGGGAAGGAGCACATACTGCCTTGCGGTCAGCGGTTCATCGCTTCAAAGTCCAAGCTGACCGTCGGCGGCGGACTGCGCCTGTTATCAGAGAAGGTGACCGGGTCTGGCTCTCCACGAGGGACCTGCGCCTCAAACTCCCCTGCACCAAACTCACCTCGCGATTTATCGGCCCCTTCCTTGTTGTGTCCCAAGTAAACCCAGTAACATTTAAACTGAAACTCCCCTCAGATCTTCGCATTCATCCTGTGTTCCATGTTTCCCTACTTAGGCCAGTCACGAGGGGACCCTTGCACTCGGACGACGCGGACGTGACTCCCCCAGCGGCAGTAGAGGTGGATGGTGCCCCTGCCTACAAGGTCCGGAGGCTCCTAAATTCTCGGAGGCGGGGAGGGGTCTTGCAGTACTTGGTGGACTGGGAAGGTTATGGTCCGGAGGAGCGGAGTTGGGTACCGGCCGGGGATGTGCTGGATCCGGGATTGGTGGAAGAATTCCATCGAGCCCGGCCCGGCCGCCCAGCCCCGCGGCCGAGGGGCCGACCTCCCGGTTCATCACAGTCCTCGCGCCCACGCCCAGGATCAGTGTGAGGGCGTCGCTTCCGGGTCGGAAGCGTGCCTGGAGAGGGGGGTACTGTCACGTCCGTGCCGGCTCCGCCCCCCCAACACGCTCACCCTCCCCAGAGTATTAGACTGTGTGTCCGTGTCTGCGTGTCATGTCGTGTAGCTGCGGGTGCCCGGGTAAGTCCCAATTCCCTAGTGTGCACGGGGCGTGTCCCTTATCACAGTCCTGGGTCGTGGGTTCAACACATTCCCTCTCCAGGCTCCTTTGGCACGGCTAGTGATCCTCACGGGCTAACGAGCGTCAGGTGCGGCTGGTTTAGTCTAATCCGCCTCATTATAAAAGACCCGTGTGATCCAGAGTCTACAGAGCGATTCTCCAACGCGACTACCGGAGTCTGAGCCCCTTTGTGTCTGTCAAGTGTGGTTGTGTGTATGAACGCCCCAGACCCCTGCGGAGTCTCACGAACCTGCCTGGCCATTTGTGCAGGAGCGCTCGTGAGGAGGACCCCGCCGACGAGCGCCACACCAGCCCGAGGGTCGAGTGGGACTCCGCCCCTTCCCTCGGGTCAGCGCAAGGCGCCGTGGTTTTGTTCTTTGGACTTTTGACCTCTTTTCCCTGATGTATTTTTGTTGTAAATAAACGGTTTTCCCCTTGTCACCCTGCCATCCGTCATTTTTCCCAAACAAGACTCCGGCGTGACAATATATGATGAACAGCATGCTGAATACACAATTAAAAATATATAGAGTACATTTTAACAGTCATGGGGCAGTGGATGACCTAGCAGAAGTGGATCCGTATTTGGAAGATTTGAACTGCCAAGTTGCCACTGAGCAAAACACCATTCCCACACACTGCTCCCTAGCCTTTTATGGCTGCTCACTAAAGATGATTGGTTGAATGCAGAGTGCACATTTTGTTATGTCCACCATGTGCTGTGCTGTGGACATACATTCCAACCATTTATAAATAAAATTGTTACAGTTTCTCTTGTAAATTCTAATGTAACTGTTTCTTCCTGCACAAACACATAATTAATTCTAACTAACCGCATTGACATTTGCTATTAAGGTTTTAACCTTCATTATGAAGATCAAACTAAGCCAGCAAAGTCTTAAAATATTATGAGCAAAAACATTGGGGCAGGCAGATGCATTGATTTAAAATATTTTTAACACTAGAGAAAACATGATTCCATTTATCCTAAATGCTGGCATTTCTAGAGGACAGCACCTTTTTCAGTTGACAGAGAAAGTGAAGGTGCTGCGGGGCTCATTTTGACAGAAAAAAAAATTCTGTTTGTGTCCATTCATAAGCTTTAAGAAAATTAAAAGAGTATGTGTATATTTAATTTGGAGCATAACATTTTTTTATGTATTTTTCTTTCACTGACATGGTCATGAACTCTGTCTTCAGTGCTGAGGTCAGCATTATGCACAGTTACCTAAGGTTACAAAGACTATTCAAAGGTTTATTACTGTTAAACAGAACATGCAATGACTGTTTTATTGTGATTTATTGAAAAATCCATATATGATTTGAACCATTATCACTGCTCAGGGACACATCATTTTTTATTATGATTGTTCAAAGCATTTTTCACTGACTGTGTTGAGATGATTGGTGCTCAATCATTATTTTCTGTAATTATATATACCAGCGCAATTTGGGATCCTGATCTGACTGATTGACAGTTTTGCTTAGGACAAAACTCATTGTACATTATCAAGTTTAGTAGGAGAAATGTCCTTGTCCTGTTTTCCATACCATACCATACCAATCGAATTGTCACACCCAAAGGTGCAAAGGAGAAGGAAGCACAGAAGCCGGACAGGGCATTAATGGGATTTTTAATGAAAACACAAAAGAACAGGGCATGAGGGCCAAAAACAGGTGAAACAAGGGAAAACTTAAAACAACCCAGAGGCATGTGTCATTAAAGAAAAGTATTTCAGATTAATCTAACACTTACACACACACATTGCACAAAATAAAAATTTTTTTTCCTTGTCTAGCACAATTACCGAGCATGTTCGGGGCTCTTAAGGCTCTTAGTTTTGTAAACTCAAATCTATAGAAAATCGAACGAGAATTGCTGGTGTCTTCCTCTTGTAAGTCACTTTGGATAAAAGCGTCTGCTAAGTA
Source organism: Denticeps clupeoides (assembly GCF_900700375.1). Lineage (NCBI taxonomy): Eukaryota > Metazoa > Chordata > Actinopteri > Clupeiformes > Denticipitidae > Denticeps > Denticeps clupeoides. Next base: position 17,497,213 of record NC_041723.1, read on the forward strand.
AAGTAGAGTAAAGACAGGAACTCAAAACAAATACAAGAGGTAAGTTAAGGGTGTCCACGTCAATGTAGCCACCACGTCTGGGAGCTGCTTCTTGGGTTTCTTGGATCCTGCTCCATTAAACCTCATGTGTCAGCTGTATAGATCAGGACTCCATAATCAGGTGCATGGGCACCTGTTTTTCAGCCCCTTAACCATGGTGGGGGGTGCCATTATTTAGCACCGGCCCTCAGGGTACCTCTACACAAAAGCCAGGGCCGAACCTTCTGGGCAGTGCAGCTCCTGATACCCTAGGGAGGTGGTCCTGGACCCTCCTGGGATCGTTTACTATACCGCAGGGTTACAGTGTCTGGGAGCATACAAACCCTGCCATTGGACCTCCCTTCTGACGTCGGCAGCACTCCTCGCTGCGTCGTGCAGTGAGGCTGTCCCGGAACGCCCACAAACAGAGTACCACAGGACTGAACCTTCAAGGCCCATGCAGCCCCTGCCACTGCACGACTCTGCCTCCATCGGAGCGAAAGACATGCAGGCCCTTTCCCTGCTCGAAGGCACAAGAGCTTCGAGAGACCCCTCCCAGCTCAGCTCATTTGCATTAATTTTGAGAGTGACAGTTCTCTTTATTTGCCCAGAGAATTTCCCATCCCTTCCCTAAAAAAGTAACTCCACCAACAGTCATGGCTTGAAAATTGCTCTGTGACTGGATGTAAAAAAATTGCACAAAATGTTTTTTTGTTTTTTTCTCATGCGAGGTTAAATGCCAACAAACAGCGACACAACATCCTGTCTGCACAAAACGTTGTGGTTGGTGAATGGTGTTGATGGCATACTTTCCATGAATGCTCATGAATGCCCAAGGAGCTGGCTCTCCTCCTTGTCCCGCTTCTCTCCTTTTCATAAAAATTGAAGAGTCCTGGGGAAATCTCATTGTGGGACTGGCTCAAAGTGGCTGTAATACCTGCACCAAGGCTGAATTTTGGAAAGAGACTTCAGATAGAGTATTAGGGGACCTGTCATGATCCGGTCTGGCAGGGGTTACTGGGGTCCGTGTAATGTTCCCTGATCGTGTTCACCTGTTTATAATTATATAATTGTATATAGCTATCCTGTTCGTGTCTGTTTGCCTTCAGGTTATTGTTTGCTGATGTTTCCCTTGTGTGCCTTATGTATTAAACCCCAGTCCTGTGACATCGTGCGTATGCATCCTCCATCCTCGCCATGTCCAGTCCAACGTGACAGGACCACTAAGACCTATATAAAAGCAGAAATAAAAAATAAATAAATCATGTCATAGGAACTTTAATAGGCTTTGTTTAAGCAGGGATCATGACTGAGGGCAGGGGAAATTAGAGCAGGAGCAGGACATTTTGCAAAAGGGGTTTTATTAAATAAACAAAACAGGCACGGGGGCCAGAAAAAGGAAACACAAAATGAAACTTATAAATCAACCCAAAGGCGTGCCCAAGGACAGGAGTAAAACACAAAAGGTACTGGTCTTGTCCACCTTAATGCAGCCACGCTGCCTGGGTGCCAACAGACTGCTTATGTGGAGTCCTGATCAATCCAGCCTAACTGGTTTCAGCTTGGATTGATTAGGACTCCATAATCAGGTGCAGACATAATCACATAATAATTATTGTAATTGTAAACTTTTCTTAGATTACTTTTACCTATTATTTATTACCTTTTTCGGGCCAGTGCAGCCTCTCCAGTGCAGCCCCAAATCGTCTAAAAAAAAAAAAAAAAAGCACATACGGACAGATATATTTCTAAATAGCTAAAGAAAGAAGTTAAACTCCTGGTCTCAAAATCCCCCTCTAATCAGGAAACAATTATTAATCTGTGTCATCAAGATGTTATTATTGATCATTACACATTTCTCATTAAAAGGGAGTTTATCAAATGCGATGTGAAGTAAACTAGGAAATAATGGAAACGAATGTTATTAATCTGGTTCCAAGATTTTTTTTCCCCATTTTTAATCTGTTTTATTGTTAATTGGTCTGAATATAATTGTGTTCACTGGGAGGCAATTCCCAGAATGAATTGGAATTAGATTGGCATTCACAAGCCTATTCGTGTAAAAGTGCAGTGGAGGATCATTCTTGCAGGAGCACTTTGCTAATAGGTCTGCACATTTAATCCAGACAGTGCATCCTGATCACGGGGAGCCAAAGTCTATTACCTTCCCATAAATCTCTGTGGCATTACTCCCCTACCACATCAGCTCTATTTTACCTTCTATTGAACACTGCCATTTTCTATCATGACACATTCTCTATGTCAGAATTAAACAGATTCCAATTATGGCTCCATAGAGCTCATCATTCAGAGAATGGCATCGTATTCTCGCACAATTGCGCAATGCCATTGTAGAAGTTGCCCAGCCACTTCATAAACGCTAGAAAGAAATTCATAATTTATTCCCAGGCTTGGCAAGGCTCTGCTGCCCTTTCATGATGGGTGGCCTATCAGAACAAAGTAATAAGGGACGGAGGGAGGAAGGGTAGAAAAGGTGGGTCGGTCCAGGGGGAGTCTAGGTGGTAACTGGACATGATCCAGCAGTGGAACAGACAGGAGAGGCTGTTATTGAGCAGGGCTGATGGCCTTGCCATGCAGCCCTAACGACCTGACTTTCTCAGGAGAGTCGAACATGTAATCTCAGTGGGAGGAATGTTGGCCTCATAGGATTGGGTAGATAACAAAGAGAGCAGCCTGACAACAGGTAACAAAACAAATTATGAAACAAGGACACTTCCACTTCCCCTCGCCCGTATCAAGTATTTATAGCCTTGGCTTCTAGACTCCAGTGCTAAAACACAAATAATTTAGTATTTTAAAAGATCTACAGAAGAAAATGAATCGGTACATAAGACTGAACCAAGGACTCCCTGAGGGCGTCGATGTGACAGCATTATAGCATTTCAGCCCTTCAACTGTCTAAAAATGTGCCCTTGATTAGTGCACATACCACTGCAGCATATCCAGTGTTGGTTATTTAATATGGCACAGCACGAGGATCAATAGTTACACAATGCAAGTGTTTGAGTTAGAATGCAGAGCTGTTAAAACCATGATCTGGGGAGACAGGCACGTTTTTATGCTAATCCTGCAGGGCCTGGCCTGAACTGGTTTTTCTTACAGACAAAAAACATGTACAAAAAAACATAATTTCACAGCATTGACATACTGATTGGTTCAGTTCTCTTTTCACTACTCACTGTTGGATCTCTGTTACTGGAATAGTCTTCAAATTTTGATTAAATTTGTTGTTTTTACTACCCTGTTGAGCTGAGGTGAATAAAACAAGGAATAAAACAGCTAGACATCCTGCGAGGAAATATTCTGTTTGATCTGAGCATTTTCTTGATTTGTTAAATCACGTTATCATAAGTTGACAAGGTTGTTGTTGGTGACTGGGTTAAATTGCTATTGTTATGTGAATCTGTCAGTAATATCACTATTGTGATATTGTGAATATTCAGGCCAGTTTTATTAGACCACCATTGCAAAAATAACTGAATATACAGCATTAGCACTGTTTATCTCAAGCAATTTCAGGGTCTAATTCTGGTCAGATGCATTTCATTTCTGAGTGAAACACCGGTCTGAATGTAAACAGAATTGCTCTCATTTTTTAGCGCTAAGGCATTTTCATATGGTTTTGATCAGAGTGACGCCATTGTACCATTGTAATCTGCAGAATATCTGCTTTAAAACATGATTTAGCTGCATCACCTAGCAAGGGTTTTCATGAACATACAGTTCTTGCTGTTTTCTTGTTTAGGTGCATTGCGTTTATGGGGGTTTTCTTGTTTTGTACTTTTGGTCGAAATGCTGCCTGTGATGTGGATATGTGACATGTAGGTCACCGGGTGATTATACCATTTAAAGAGAATCTGCTCTGTGCTTCAAGGTTGTATACACTTGTACAACCATCTTATTGTACAGTTTATAGGTCACATTAAAATTTTAGTGTGGTCTCATTAAAACCTGGTAGTTTAACGGAGCTGTGTAGACATTTGATATACACTGTAGAATTACTCAAACATCTAAACTTTACATGGTAGCTGGAATATCTTAACAAAATATAGAGGCCCATTATCAGTAACTATTTTGTGTCTCTTGTTAATTTAACAATATTTTCTATTCAAAATAATTGTCTATGAGAACGTCTAAACTACCATAATCTTTTGAATCGCACTGCATAATAAAAGTACTTTTTTTGGCAGATCCAGCTATAGGTTCTGCAGCATAGGTGTCTTTTCAGTGAAGAGAACAGAGAGAATTGATAAACATGTCACAGGGAAGAAGTATCTTGGCTTCGACTTGTCACAGGTGAATATAGGCTGGAGCATTTGAAAGATTCAAACTGTCAGGGTTTTTCTAGGTACTTAGCTTTTTTAGGCTACTGGAAAAACTCATTGCTCACTATTCTTAACTTCTTAGTCCTGTTATTCAAGGGTCACGGTTACTGGATGCAGGGCGAGGACTGACAGGGTAGGGTATTTACCCAGTCACACTCTGTAGCCCCATCTGGAAAAAAAATTAAGTTATTACTGCCTGTCATTAATAGCAACAAATGTGTTAAACTTTGACTGCTAAGCATCATGACGCATTTTTGAAGGACCATAGAATCACAGTATCAAAGTGTTTGGTTCTTTTACATTTACAGCATTACCCAGCCAGGCAAATACCAGATGAATCAGAAGCATTGTGACCTCTTCAGCAGATCCAAATGTTGTCTAGGATTATACCTGCACTGGTATGAAACCTGCACTGGCTTCCTGTGAGTACTGTGAAGACGGTGAGGAATGGACCTGGTCCTTTTATCTCTAAGCAGCGGGTCACTTCTGGTCCACCTCCAGTATTAAGGCGGGTTCATGGCTGGAGACCAGAAGAGAGATGGTTGAAGGCTGGGGATCCCATGCAGAGACAGACAGCCTCTCAGTTTGAGGGAGGAGGACCCGGATCATGGCTGTGCTTTGAAGACAGATTCAGATCAGATTGAACTGAAGCTTAAGTTACTCTGTGGTAAATACATTACAGTAGAGTTTAGTATAGTTCAGTAGAGTTTTGCACAATTCCATCCTAAATTAAGCAAAAGGGCGTTCAGGCTTTGATGATTACAATTCCTTGACATATTCAACTTATTAAACTCTTTATGCACCCACAATACTATAGTTTTCGTAAAAATTAATATTCTTTAAGAGGCATGAGGGCCAAAATAATACAGGAAGTAAAACAGAATCCATAAACTCTCACAATCATGGCTGTGCACAGACAAGGGCTGCACATGGCATGTATGGATTTATATATTTCTGTGCTCTAAAGCATTTATTTTTTATTCAAACATGCAAACACAACCTGCTTGTAACTCTTCATGTCTATTTAAACACAGTTTTGTAATTTTTTTGTTTCATCTGCTCCCCTTTTTAAGCCTGTGTGATTTGGAGATCTACACCGCTATTCTCCAACACTAATCCCAAGATTTCCCCTGTATCTCTCCATACTGGTTTGTTTCAGTGCTGTGTGTGTGGGTCATATAGGAGCGTGCATAGCCATGAGGAGTTTCCTGAGCTGTTGCACTGGGAATTCAAGTAGGACATTCTCCGCAGGACTTTGTTATTTAATGGACAGTGGTCCATAGGAGTGACACAATAAAGCTTCAGCGCATGGTGTGGTGGCTTGTTTATTAATTATTTCCCTGTGATCCCAATAAACATTTTTTTTCATTTTCATTACCCTTGGCATCCATTGTTCCATTAGCTACACAGGCATGACATTTTAAATGGAAATCGTGGGCTGGCTCAGTATAGGATATATGGGAAAAGTAAGGAGAGCAAAATCAAATTAACGCATCACTTTCATGTGACAGAGAGGCCCAGGAATTCAGAGGCAGTTTTGTGTTGATCCTTGGCTGCCCTCTTCTTTTGCTGTCCAACTCCAGGGTGCCCAACAGTCTCAGGAGGCAGGGGGCTGATGGCAGCAAGCTCTGAACCCCTGTGTTTCCAGTCTTGGCGTCGTTCGGGTTTGATCACTCCGTTGGGCCTTTTTGACGGGAAGTGGGTCAAGGAACTCATCCACCTCCTCACCCATCTAACCCTGCAGCCCCTTTTAACCTCCACCCAGGTCTGGAGATCCTAACCAATACTGTCCCCTCCCAAAAAGAAAAAATGGGTTGATATACTGGCTGGATGAGGGGGCTCTTGAGGAGCTGCTCCCCTGATCTTTGTGGTCCTCTGGGTCAGGGGCCTCCTGGTAAAAAAACGTGTTGTCTTAGATGTGCCTCCACTTAGTGTTTGTCTGGTCCTATCCTAGGAAAACTGTGGTAAAATAGTGACAGACATCACCATTACTTTTTCATTTATGGATAATGAACACTAATATTATTGTTATTATCCCTCATTTCAATTTAATTTGTATGCATTTCTTCTGATAGATTCTAATAGCTTAAGCCCACAAAGATCCAAAGATCATCAAAGACAGTGATTATTTTCTGGTTTATGTTGAAAATATATAACCTCATAATTTAATTTATTTTCACATCAAGCTGGTACATTTAAATTGTACAATGCAGTGTCTGATTCTGTAAATTGTTGTGTACATGAATAGATTGATATGGTACTGCCACACTTCCGCGCCTTGAATGCAGGTCATGACCCCTTTATTCCCCGCACCTGAAATCCTCATTATTTATGTGTATCTGCATTAGTGCTCCAGGTTCCGGTATCGAACCCTAAACTGCATCTGAGCAAAGGGAACCACGTTAGTGCGCAGCCGCTCAAGTGTTGGTTTGTTTTAGAAAGGTCATGGTCGGAGGCACTGAGCCTCTGGGGTCCTGTCAGTGTGTGTTTAACGGTCTGTGTTTAGGTATTTTTTTCAGGTGGTGTATGTGGAGTGAACCCCATGAGAGATTTCCTTTTCTTCGACGTTTCCTCGCATGTTTTCCACAAGGTGATTGCTGTGTGTTAGTGCGAGCTTTAAGTGTAAATAAAGTTTTGTTGTGCCTTAATCCGAGCCTGGGTTGAGTAGAGGCGGCGTAAGAAGGCTGGTGGTGGTCGGAATTATTGCAAAACAGACAGCAGCCAAGGCTGAATCCAAAAGAGTACTCAGGCAACGAAAGATTAGCATGAGGCAGTAAGCAATCCAGGAAAAAAGGAGAGCAGCAAGAAAGGATAAACCACAATGAAGAGCGGGCAAGGAATCAAGATGGCCGCAGTGTCTTTACAGGCCTCTTCCTTGTCTGCTTTGCAGGCGGAGAGACAGTTTTTGTTCTATATATATATCTATATATAACTCCTTAATCCCAAGTATCAATTACCCAATTACAATTTAGTATTCACAGGGTCTGTGCCTGTGATACCCAGGTTAAGATGATTATTGGGTCCTGATCACTCAGAGCTGCTGCTCTTTAGGCTTGACAGTGTCAGTATTGGGGGCACCTGGGGACACACCTTGGCCCAATCTGGAGGGCGCTATTATAAGGCGCTGTGGTTCCACCCATTACCAGCTGTGACATTACAACGTATGTGTAGTGTTTTTCAGTTCTGGAAATCGCCACACGCCTGCGGGTTCGTTTAAGTTGTCCCCTTTTTTCTGTTTTTGTCCGTTTTGATTTGTGTTGCTAATAAAATCCCATTCCCAGAACGTCCCGCCTCTGCGCTTCCTTCCCCCGTCAGCCTGCAGACGTGACAGACAGGGGAGTTCCCACACTTTACAAAGTGTGTTACTGCTGCATGCTCCTTCTGTTTCAGGCTTTAATGCCTGTCTCCATAGGGACTGTTTCTACTATAAGTAGTGATTGTAAATCGCTCTGGATAAGGGCATCTGATAAATGTCGTAAATGTAACCACCTTTTTACGTATTCAGGATTCTGCTTTCCTGGAATTGCAAAATAAATTAATTGATTAATGGAATCAGAATTGCTTTGGATAATGTTTTTGGCATAATTTGAGCAGCTAAGCAAAAAATGTAGTCTTCTGAGACAACACACAGCGGAGCATGCAACAGCGTAACATTAACTCTATGCAACATACTGAGTCATAAGTCAGCGTTAAAGCTGTACACGCACACGCATTGCATGCACTGTCACGGTGATCAGGGAGACAGAAAAAAGGAGCAGATTTTGGAGGTGACAAGAAACCCAATTGGGGAGAAGGCGCAACGAGGCGGGTGAGTAACCATCGTTTTAATTGCTGAGCACAGGTCAGCTTGAGCTGCACGCCCGCACACCAACACAAAAGGCTAGGCAATACGGTTCAGGAACAAGGGATTGGAGGAGAAACAGACAAGGATAGAGCTCACTTGGCTCTGATGAGCGTCGGAGAGCCGAGCAGCGTGCTTGAAAGCAACAATGACGGATTTCCAGAGTTCCGCGTTCTCACTGCCACTTGACTGAAGTCACGTGACATGCACATAGTAATGAAGGGGGTGACTTCTATGATTTATTCATTGCCCCTCTGTCCATTAATGTTTTATTTAAGGAGTGTTAAAACTCAGTATTTAAAGCCTGAAAGTTTTATCTGTTGAACCTAAAGTCCCTATACTGTTAGGATCATTCTTGCTCTATATAAACAAACAACAACAACATTTCTTATATAGCCCATAATCACATACAGTATGTCTCAATTAGGGCTGCAACAACGAATCGATAAAAATCTATTACTAAAAGAGTTGGCAACGAATTTCCTAATCGATTTGTTATGTCGCGCGATGCGGAGAAGTTTGATTATTTAAAAAAAAAAAACTTTATTTGAGCGCGGAGCGGAGTGAACACACTCGGTCTCTCTCGTGCACAGATGTTAGCAGAGTTTGGCGCCTCTTAGACAGCGCGGAGCAAAAAAAAAAAAAAAAAAGCGGAGGTAGAGGACAGACACATGGCGGAGGCAGAGAAATCTGCGCGAAAATATGCAAAAGCGACATGGCACGGCACGGGAGCACCACGGCAATGATCCTGCACCTGAAACGAGTGTTTGATGTTTGGAGGAAGGGAGTTCAGCAGCAGGGTAAGTCACTACAGAATCCTACTTTAGTTCCGCTGTGAAGTGAGGAACGTAATGTCCCTGGGGCTGGTTTTTAACTCACCGCGGAGGAGAACTAGACGGGGACTTACAGCGCCACCTACAGGTGTGGAGGGGGGATGAAACAGCGTTCGGACTGTTCTCTGCGTCTCCGCGTGGACAACTCGCCTATTGTGTCCCTGAGCAGGACACTTAACCCTAAGTTGCTCCAGGGGGACTGTCCCTGTAACTACTGATTGTAAGTCGCTCTGGATAAGTGTGTCTGATAAATGCTGTAAATGTTTACCAGTCATCCAGCTTGACAGGCATGACAAGTTAGCGTTAGCGTGTTAATAACAGTAGAAAAGCAGGGGTGCTATAGTTACTTTGCATTAAAAGACTAGACATGTTTTTATTCACTAGCCTTTTTTGGACCATTAATTTTTCAATCTGTTATGTATTGCTACACTGCAAAAAAGCTTTTCTTACCTAGTAATTTTGTCTCGTTTCCAGTCCAAATATCTAAAAAATCTTTACTTTACTTTATTTAGCAGACGCTTTTATCCAAAATCTTAAATCAAGATTACTTGTCACGACTGCGGACTTACGGGGGAAGGAAGCGCATGCAGAAGCAGGACATGCTGGGAATGGGATTTTATTTATTAAATAAACAATAAACACAAATAAAGACTGGCGCGATTTAACTTAAATAAAGAACATAAACTTGCCCGCAGGCGTGTGGCGATTGCCAGAACTCAAAATACTCGTGAAACATACACAGGTCAAGTTCGTGCAGCGAGTCCACGAAAATGTCGTCCCATTCAAAGGGGTGGAAATCTAGGGGTTATATGCGCTGTCAGGATTGGCCACTGGTGATTAGCACAGCTGCAGTCAATCCTGACATTACTAAACAAGAGAAAATTAAGTGATGCTTAAAACTTCTGTTTGAGATTATATCTCATTAAGATTAGTTTTCTTACCCCATTGGCAGATAATTTTGCTTGTTTTAAACAATCACTTAATTTTGAGATGTTTTATCAAACAAGACATAATTTCTTATGCTATTTCATGTGTCTACTATCTTGATTTAAGATTTTTTTGAGATTTGGACTGAAATCAGGACAAAACTACTAAGTTAGAAAAGCATTTTTTGCAGTGTGTGTGTGTGTGTGTGTGTCAGTGTGAGAGTTTGTGAGTGTGTGCGTCTGCGAGTGTGTGCATCTGCAGTGTAGTGTAGAGAACAAGTTCTGACATTCAAACAAATCCTGTTAAATTTTCTGATTTGTATTGTTCTTTATTTTTTTTATAAATTATTTATCGTTCTGGCAGCTCAGGTGGCACTTTATTTAGAAAAAAAGTCTATTTGGCAGATGTAAAGCATACATGTGTATGTTTTTTGTGTTAGTCCACAATTATTATTATAACAGCTCAAGGAGCAACATGTTTGTGCACTTTCTAAAGATTTTGGTTCTGTTTTTGAATAAAGGGTTGCAATAGAATGCTTATCTTGTTTGTTTTTTTTTTCTTCGATTCTACGATTAATCAAAAAAATAATCGACAGATTGATCGATTATTAAAATAATCGTTAGTTGCAGCCCTAGTCTCAATGGGCTTTGACAAGCCCAACAAACCTTCTAGGGAATGCCCTTTAATCACATTATTAGTAAAACACTAATTAATAGTAACAATTAGTTATTACTAATCACATTATTAGTAAAAGACAAGTCCCTAATGTGAAGCATGGAGGTGTACGCATCCTGCTATGGAGATGGTTTTCCACAACAGGAACTGAGCAACTATTTAAGATGACCGCAACCAAATCTCAAAATAAGTGTTCACTTTGTACAGTGTACAAGCACTTCCTTTCCAAGATGACTTGAGGCTGTGATTGCTGCCAAAGGTTCTTCAACAACAAAAATTAATACCTTTGTTAATTCTGTATTAACAAACGTTTGTCAGTAAAACATGTGCATGTGCGGGTTAAAAGCGAAGGGGTGTAAAGCACTCTAGTCAGGGTTAATGAATCCTGCCTCAGACCTTGTGTGTGCAGGGTTGGCGTGCTCTCCCTGTATTGGCAATGGTTTCCACTGGACTCTCCTGTCATCTAAAGGCATGCAGACTAAAATCTGTTCCTTGATGACCTCCAGCAGCTGCGACCCTGAGTACAACTAAGCGTTTATGGAAATTGAATAAGTAATGTAAAGCATTATTCTGCATTATATGTAACATTCATACAACACTTGAAATCAACCTCATCATTCTTGAAACTATGCCTGGAGATGAAAATAAAATCGTAGTTGGACCGATGGGTGATTTCTAATCCAATTCATTAGCATGTGAGTCATTTTTTAACCTGTGGAAGACAAAAACAAAAACCAAGCAAAACAAAGACAGATATATTGTGTGATAGTTTTCAGTGGCTTGAACAGAGCTTTGGGCCAAGCTAATTAAAACAATTATTCACCATTATCCAATTAAGTGGATTTCTGACCACTAATGAGCCAGGATCACTGGAAGCTCCCATAATATACAAGGATTAGAAGGGCATTTAATGGAGCACACAGCATCTCTTGTTTGAGGAGTGCTGAAATAAATATAGATTCCCCGGAAGAACGAGTCCCACAGTCATGGAAACGTACAATGTTTGGTACATCCCCAGAACCTTCCCACTTTGGTTCAGTGTCTTATAAATAAGGGATTTATATAGACACGCTACATACTCCAGCTATTATGAAAAGCTTCTTCAATGCAAAATAGTTTATAAGTACATTACCATTGTACCACCATCATTTAAGAATTGTGTTTTCTACAAAAAATTGGGGCTCTTCAGTGAGCCCTGACGTGTGCATGCAGCTAGAGACAATACATATATAAAAATGGACAGTGAAGGAATTTTAAGGCCAATTCAGACAATGGATAAGTGGCGTGCACATTTATACTATTCTTTATACCTTGAGTGTCATGAACGGGAAACGAGACAGGGCCGTACGGGGAAATGATAACCGAATTGCAGAGAGAGGCGCAAGAAGCAGAAGTGTCAAGTAACAAAGTATAAATACTTCGTTACCTTACTTAAGTAGAAATTTTGGTTATCTATACTTTACTGGAGTAATTATTTTTCAAATGACCTTACTTCTACTCCTTACATTTTCACGCAATTATATGTACTTTCTACTCCTTACTTTTTTTTTAATGCCTCGTTACTCCTATTTAAAACAAAAAACCCGGGTAAATCGTGCCATCAGAATTGCGTCACACTCCATCAAGGATGCAACAAACGTGGCGTGACTCCCAACTCCCAGCTCCCGAAATGTCTCAGCCAGGCACCAGCGAGCAGTTTGGTATCCAGGAAGACCAGCCAACTCTTCTACATCCCTGGCCGTGCCTTGAAGAATTTTTTGAAATCGTTGGATGCAAAAACAAATCTTTCCGAATGCACTGCTAGCTGTGCGTATCGAAGTACCACGAGCTTATCAGTTGCTCATTGACAGAATATTGTAGTAATGTTGTGATGTAGCAATGTTTGCTATGCCTGGGTACATGTAAAGACATGCCATGGTTTGCTTGCTAGCAATAGGCTATGATTTAACATTGAAATTCTTAGCCAAATGTTATCTGAGGTTATATTATTTTTCCTTTTTTTTTTTTTTTTCTTGACTAATTCAACCATCTGTAGAGCTCAAAACTTTTTTGACCTATAGCTTTCCAGGATTAGCTTATAAATCACACAAAAAAAACTGTAAAATTAAACACATTCTAAGGTTAGGCAACATAATTGCATAGACGAGTAAAACTGCTCCCTAATTTGATGTCGGACCTTCATTCTTGAACTTCAAGCATGACATTTAATACAGCAAAAGTCCTAGATAGTATGAGCTTGTAATTTGAGAAAAATAATATGAATCTTAATCTGTGCATTAATTTTCTCCACAGAAGAAACACTCCACTCGTCTACAGAGGTACACCTACCGTACTTCAGCAGCCCTCAAAATAGTCATCCACTGAATGTTCATTAACCCCACTCATCAAACAAGCCAAGCTGTGGGAATCTCAAAGGTTGTCCTAGGCAAGTGTGGATACAGCAGTCCTCAAATTCATTGTCCAAGGCTTGCACCCACCAAACATTGTTCAGCAACCGTGCTTCGTTGATCTTGCGCAACATCTTCAACCAAATACAATGTCATGACACATAATACTGTTGTGAACAAAGTCACAAAGGCCTCTGTTGAAATGAAAATAAAGTGAAAGCTGCCCTTAGTGAGACTGAGTTCATAGAAAAAGACTGCTGGACGGCACACCGTTGCAGTTTCATTGGTGTCACTGTGCACCGGTTTAACCCCCAGACCACGCACAGATCTTGTGCTGCCCTGACATGCAAGTGACTTAAAGGGACACACACATTTTCTGCCCTGGCGTGTGACTTAAATGACATTCACACAGAATTCAATATCAGAGAGAAGATCATTCGCACTACAACTGACAATGGATCATACTTCGAATACCAGCTTCCCAAGCACCATCGCTGTGCCTGCCAACTCCTCAATTTAGTGTCCACAGTTGATGCTTCAAAAGCAGAGGTCAACCCACTGTACAAGCGCTTGTCAAGGTCCACATTTGCCAAATGCTTTAGCCTTTGGAACAAAAGTTTAAGACCAACCAGTGCATCTGAAGTAATAGATGACCACTGCAAACTCCAACTCGTAAGGCCTGTTGTTACAAGGTGGAATTTCATACTTCTCAGCTGTAGAAAGAATAGTGTGAATAACAAAAGAAAAAGGTGAAGCAGCCATTGCAGCTGTCTGCAGTGAACTAGATATACCTCAGTAAGTGTTTGTTTTTCTGCCTTTCGGTTAGTGATGTCATTAACAAATAAATTGTCACAGTTTTATACCTCAAATGTTGTAGAAGTATGCATTATGACAAGATTTGCAGCCAACATATTTACTATGGATGTGATTTCATTGCATCAGTTCCTTCAGTTGAAGGGTCAACATCAAACTTGGTAAAAGTCTCACTTCTTAACTTATTCTTAGTACGTGTATTCTAAAATAAAAGTTTCAGGTTAAGGAAGCAAACCCGTAATCGGCAGGTTGCTAGTTTGAATTCCAAACTGCCAAGGTGCCACTGATCAAGTAGCACCGTCCCCACACACTGCTGGCCGGGTGCCTGTCATGGCAGCCCACTGCTCACCAAGGGTTAAATACAGAGGGTTAAATACACTGTCACTTTTTTGTTTCATTTACTTTTGTTTTCTATTCCACAGGCCTTGACTAAATCAGAAGCCACTTGGACTGTCATGTCAAGAAGCACATCAGTGAGGGCTTCCAGTCATCTGAGGAAGAGGACTTTTTTTTTTTTTTTTTCCCTCCTTGAAGAAAGCCGGCCCGCTTGAAACAACCCAGCAGTTAGATGCGTACCTTTTTTTTTTTTTTTTCATCAAATTTGTTTGTGTGCCATTTAGCTATAGAATTGAGCATACCACATCAGGAGTTAGATTAATCATTAATTGTGCATTTGGGCATCTGTAATCAATTCAAGCCTGCCCTGTGTACAGTAATTTTGTTACATACGTTGTTCTGACCGATTCCTGCAGCTTTGATTAAATCCAAATAAAGGTTGTTGCTAACATGCCTCTGAAATTTGACTTCAGATAATGACTAGATGGCTTTAAGTATTGTATCTTCCACTCCATGAAATACATGTTAATGATGAGTAGTACACAAATAAGGTTCTTTAATATATTTGCATTGTACTTAAATGGACATGTGTGACTAAAACAGGTTTTAAAAAATTTTTAATAATAAAAATTAGTCATGATATAACCCTTCAAAGAAATTGGGAGGGGGGTTAGTGCATTATAGTGCACTGTGGCCCCTAAGCTTTTGTCCTAAATGGCGTTTTACCCCCTTACATTACTTTTGGTTTTATGCTTTACTACTTTTAAAACCAGTACTTTTATACTTTTACTTAATTAAAAAGCTTGAATTGATACTTCTACTTTTGTCTGAATAAGTCTGAATAAACCTTAGTATCTGACTGAATTCAGTAATGACTGAATACTTTTGACACCCCTGGCAAGGAGGCAGGTAAATTTCCACAAGCTTGAAGTCAGCCGAAGCTGAAACTGCCACAAAAGGGAGACATAGGAACGGGAAGGTAGGGAGACAGGACAGGAAAAACAGGCAAGGAAAGGAATGATCTACTTGGAGGATTGAGGTGAGTAGGAGCTGGGTCATTGAGTCCAGATCATGGCATTCAATTGAACAACGGGAGGCGGCATCTTGTCCATTCCTAGGAGTTGCGTCACCCCATTTCCGTGGCGTTTTGAATAACTGGATAATGATACGCGCCTAAGGACCACAGGATTTCCGTTTTGCAACTTATTTTGAAACAGCCTGCGCAGTAAGGGCCAATGTACAATCACTGTTGTGCATCTACCCACTTGCATCCTCTCACACTTCTGTAACTGGAGCTGAGCTGGAAATGCAACTCGCACAGACACGGAAAAACAACACTAAACAGGCAAGCGGAGGAGCTTGTCAGGATTGACTGCACCTGGTCTGATCACCTGTGCCCAATCCGGACAGCGGTTAAAAGCTGGGGATTTCTGCCCCTTCGGGAGCGCCAACATTTTCGTGGACTTTGAGATCTGGCAATCGCCACACGCCTGCGCGCTCGTTTTTGTTCTACCCTCTTTTCCCTAATTTTGAACAGACCTACCGTGGCACTACGATAAATGAGAAAACCTGTGTATTGTTCTCTTTACACTGAAAACAAGATGAAAACCAATAAAAACTATGGCCCAAAGAACAAGATATGGACTGTACAGTGGGATACACTGTAAAAACACTGACTAAACTAAAAAAACTTTTTAGCATTGACATAATATAAATAAACCAGAGTACAGTAGATTTGATTTTTTTTCTTTCTGCACGAAGAAAAAGATGTCCATGTCTACATTTGAACGATAATCCCTCAATGTCCTAAGGTCTATGCTATGCTAAGTGTTTGTACTAGCTGGCCGTCTCTCTGGACAATAAACTGGACTACATTCAACTTCAGAGGGCCTAACAGTAACTACACCATCAACTTGGAGGAGTACACGATGTCAGTGAACAGCTACATCAGCAAATGCACTGATGATAACCATCACCACAAGTCGTGCAGCAATGCACAGCTCCAACCATATCATCAAGTTTGCCGATGACACAATGGTGGGTCTCATCAGCATGAACGAAGTGTCAGTATACACAGATAAGGTGAAATTACTGACAGACTATTACAAGGTCAACAATATTTTTCTCAATGAGGACAAATCGAAAGAGATGATTGTTGACTTCAGAAGAGAATGAAGGGGCTACTCTCCACTGAACATGGACGCATCTTGTGCGGAGATTATCAAGAACAAAAAGGTACTTGGTCTTCACCTAGAGGATAACCTTCCCTGGACTCTGAACACCAGGTCCACAGCCAAGAAAACCAAGCAGCATTTGTACTGAGGAAAGACTCAGTGAAGGAATCTACACACCCAAGAGCTTCATCGCAGTGCATTGAAAAATTGGTACTCCCTTTAATTAAGGCACTTGATTCTCATTTTTACACACAGTGGATTAAGTTTATTAAAGTTAATGTTACAGCCTTATTCAAAAATTGATTATTTTTTTTTGCTCTGATTTCTACACACAGCACCCCATAATGAAAACATGAAAAAAAGTTTACTTGAGGTTTTGGCAATTTGATTAAAGTGGAGTGGAAAAGTAAGTGAAAAAAAGTTCAAAACCCCCCAAAACTGAGCGATTGGGGGAGAAGGGCATTTGTCAAAGTGGTGACTAATGTTCACTCTATCAGAACTCCAGAGGTCCTCTTTAGACTCTGTTAGAACCTCCTAGAAGGACAACCATCTTCTTAGTAAACCACTCCTTAGTAACAGGCACACATTGCAAAAGGCACCTGGAGGAACACATTTCTTTTTGGTGTGAATGCCAGGCATCACGTTTGGAGGAAAACCAGGACAATACCATCCCTACAGCATAAAGCATGGTGGTGGCAGCATCATGCTGTTGGCATGGTCAAGCTTTACATGGATTACTGTTACATTGTATCTTCAGTATTGTCAAAAGGACAGATTTTAAAAAAATATTTACAATAATTTGAGGGATGTACTTTTATTAATATTTTATTACATTTACATTTACAGCATTTATCAGACGCCCCTTATCCAGAGCGATTTACAATCAGTAGTTACAGGGACAGTCCCCCCTAGAGCAACTTAGGGTTAAGTGTCTTGCTCAGGGACACAATGGTAGTAAGTGGGGTTTGAACCTGGGTCTTCTGGTTCCGAGGCGAGTGTGTTACCCACTAGGCTCCTACCACCCAGCACAGAATTGTAAAATATTCTGTAGAATATCACAGAATTGTAAAATACTTTTGTTGTATAATTATTATATTATAATCCCCAAACAGCTGTAATAGATTTGTATAGTGGCAGATTATTTTGGTTATGTCATTTCCAAACAGCGCCGTGCTGCGTTAACGTGAGACTCTTATCGGGCGATAAAAAAATATCGCTGTTAATCTATTCACAAAGTTGGGTTGGGAGCTGGGTCTATACTACGCAAGCTATTGTGCCGGAGTTAAATGGTTACACTGGATTTATGAGTATATTTCTTCTTTCTTGTGTCTTTTAGTTTCTTATTTCCTAAAGACCTTTATTTTTTATTTTGTAAACCTAGCGCGGATGTATACCTAGCGGATGTTTACCTGCACTGTAGGGGGTGAGAACGAGTCTTCGAACTGTGAAATTACTAGAGCTGTAATACTCGGATCCTTTTTAGGATTCGGCTCCCTCTGAGTCACTCACTAAACTGATCCGGGTGTGTGAGTCACTTGAATCACTTGAGTGGAGCGCTAACCCGCTCTCTGATCCGGGTGCGTGAGTCACTTGAGTCACTTGAGTCAGTACGCACCCGGATCAGAGAGCGGGTTAGCGCTCCTGGCGGCTAATTTCCTCTACAACCGAACTCATGTAAGACAATATATTGGAGTTTACAATTTAGACATGGTGTAGTTAGGACTCGAAGGATTCGGTTCAATGGAGACCTCAGATTCGTAACTCATGAGTCATGGAAACATGGATGCAGCTATGAAGCCGCCGGGTTTGCTTCAGGGAAAATTTATTTTTAAAATGAATCTAGATTAATTCCAAGATTACAGTGAGATTAATCTATATTAAGAAAATTAATCTATGCCCACCTCTAATATATATATATATATTTTCTGTGTAGTTATGCGATGGTGGTGTATATCTTGCACACTCAGGCTTTCAGAGGGTTCGCCACTGGGCTCTTCTGCAAAACCTGCTGAGTCAGCACCTTTTATGTAAATAAATGCGGCCTGTCAGCAGCACACTAAGCAACATCTGTACAGACAGATTTACAAAGGCCTCTGTCCATTGCAGTCCAAGCGGCAAAATTACATGTAAGACAGATTTTTTAATTAAAAACCAATCGCAGAAAAAAAGAATGATGAGAAGGTGAAAAGTGAAAGTGAAGTGATTGTCATTGTGAAACACAGCACAGCACACGGTGCACACAACAAAATGTGTCCTCTGCTTTTAACCTCTCACCCTTGGTGAGCAGTGGGAATCCATGAAAGTCAGTGTGTGGGGACGGTGTTTTGCTCTGTGGTACAGAGGGGCACCTAGGTTGTTCATGATTCATACCGGCAACCTTCTGATAACATGTCCGTTTTCTTTCCCGCTAGACCACCACTGCCCCACCATGAGCACAAGTATCTTTGACGGGCTTCCAGATCCAGTTTAGTGCCTCATTCCAGCATTGACACCAGATTGCCACAGTATGCAATCAAGACAAAGGTACCCAAGGGAATCCACATGCACCAACTTGAATGGCCATTGTTTGTGGGTGCTTTGATGTCAAATAGCTACAAATGCAAAATAATTTCATTATTAGACATATTCTACTTTACTTCTGTGGAGTTTTCACACAAATTGCTGCACAACTGTCTGGCTGAGCTGAACAGACATGCTGTCATTGTTTTCCATTGGAAACCACCTATTCAAAATACTGCCTTGTTTAGGATTGCTTCTTTTTGCATGTGTAATAAATGAATACGTTACAGTAAGAGATCCTTGCTTTCAAAATGAACAGATTCACAGGGGAAGATAAACTGATTTAATGTAGGCAACAGAGATTGCATTTCTCATGAGTGCATTCATTAGCACAGCTCTCTTTTAAATTCATTGCTAATATGTTCATTTTAACTGTGCATGTGAAAACCAGCCTTGAAACAAAGTAAACATTTATCTGGTTATAGTTTGTACACATAGAGTTTAGATTGCCATTGATGCATTTTATTCAGAAGCATGCTGCAAATTAATGTTTCTTCCTTAGGATAACATGCGTTACTCTCCCTTCTCTCTGTTATTGATATTGGTTTGTTATGTTGGTTTGAGAGACCTTACCCTTGTCCAGTCATTCACTTTCTTTTCCCAATCAGCCTTGTGTCAGAGCTCTTCCTGGGACCTCAATATCTTGAAAGAAAGACCCTGTTATAAAACTTCATGCCCATTGGTCATTCTTCATCCAACAGGTTTACATATATACAAACTAATTCTTATAAAATGTTTCTTCTTTTTTTTATTAATTTTCCTCATCTTCATGGAGACAAAGTATTTTAGCATTTTAACTTTACCACCATTTGAGATAAACCTGATGTCCAAAACATGAATGAAACATCTGCAAAATGCCTGAATGAAGTGTTAAATTCATTTTATTATGGTGGCACACTGATGTCATAATGTGCCGCACTCAACAGGCAGATAAATGGTTGAATGGGGTTTATTCCTTTCAGGGTAGAACACTTATAAAGTTTTTGGTAATGTCACGCTGGCGAGCTGAAGGGGGAAGGAAGTGCAGAGGTGGGACATGCTGGGAAGGGGGGTTTATTATAAATAAACAATAAACACAAATAAACAACGGCACAGTGGCCTATAAACGGAGAATAAAGGGGAGAACACAAACAAACCCGCAGGCGTGTGGCGATTGCCATAACTGAAAATACACACATTCACAACAGTGCACTAACGTCCACGAAAACGCCGTCGCTTCCGAACGGGCAGAAATCTCCAGCTTTTATGCACTGTCAGGATTGGGCACAGGTGATGAGCCCAGCTGCATTCAATCCTGACAGGTACGTTGAGATGTTTAAGACAATTAGGTCAATTTAATCAAGCAAAATGATGCATAGCCACAAAAATTCTTAATTCTGGCGCTGAGCCCTTAATCTGGAATTAACCCTTTTCTGGTAGGATTCAATACACAGGATGTATTGGTCTGCTATTCAGTACAGAGGCAGTCAAATAAACTTTTCTTATCTTGGGATCTGAATGACCTCTATCTGGGAGTATTGACTTCAGTCGCTTCTCAGCTGAGATCCTTAGTGAGAATGCATCTGGAGGCTCTAATGGTCAGTTACTGTACCACCCACATAAACCTGGTTCAAAAGCTCAACACTGAGCCCATTTCCTATCTGTTATAATTGAGCTGGAAATTCAAACAAACCAAAAGAAATGCTCAAACAGTTGTGTGTTTTTCTCCTCTTCTCCTGACATCTCACATCATGTTTTTTTTTTTTTTTTTTGTCATGGGGAAATTGGGTTTTATCCAAAATCCAGCATTAATACCATCTGTGCATCTCTCATTTCTCGCTGCTTATCCTCAGGTTTGCACAAGAAATGTCAAGAAGTAAATCCCTTTTTCAATTAGAGTCAGCACATATGAATGCCTAGATTGTATTTTGGCTGCCAGGTCATCAAGATGGTCCCAGTGTCAAGAATCCTTCATATGTCATGAAATGCAGGTTTAAATTGACCGTATTACATTCCTTTCTTTGACAGGGCCAGCAGTTACTGGTGTCATAGTAGAGTCATTATAACAATTAGCATTTTTTCTGGAAAGATCACAATAACTGTTTCACGTGACAGTACAGCCATGGAAGTGAGAAGACAGTGCCAGTGATTCGTAGATTTAAAGAGCAATATCTCTCCAGCTCTTTTGCGCATTACTGCAATCGGGTTCTTTTGTATTATAGACATTCTCAGTTCACTGTGCCGAAACCTGGGGCGCTCGTAACACACTGACAGATGGGCACCTTTGGAGTTGCACTGTTAATCTGATGGAACCAGGGATGAGCTCTGCTCCATCCACTGTGTCCCAAGGTCCAAAATCTATTAGTCTTTGGAGGATAACTGATGTCTTTACAAAAGGTCCAAAAATAAAAAATATATAAATTACTTTCTATTAAAAGGATACATGACTATTCTGTTTCACAATACAAAAATAATCAGTGTTACCCTGAAGGCCTAAAAACAAAATAGTTTTGTATTATGAGAAAGACATAGATGTTGGTTTGGTTGTATGAGACGTCATGTTAAATATGTGACCAATATAATGACACTAACAAGCAGTGCATTAGCAGGCAGTGCAGTGATTGGGCAAGGGCACTTTGAACATGCACCAGGCATTGCAATATGACAACGCTAATAATTATAAAATGGCTCAGCTGGTCTCATTCTCACACCATTTCTCATTGGCACTTTGCTTCCCTCCAACAAACATTCAGAGAGGAGCGGTAACTGCAGACATTGGCCATAACTTTTTTTTTTTTTCAAATGTCAAGAAAACTTTGAGTCTTTCAATAGTTCTACAATTTGAGTCCTGAGTAAAAAAATACATTGAGGAGGGGATCAGCTGCAGCATCTGCTACAAAATTGTGATGCAGAAATTAGGCTGGGGGGAGTCATTGCCATACTGCTTTGAGATGAGCTGTCAACTTTAACAGCACAAAAATAAAAATAATGATGTAACTTTTCTGAAATGTGACGGAAGCAATTAACATGGTGAAGCCATGAAGAATAAAAAGCAAGAATTTGGCATAAGGTCATGCTTGGCAAGATTGTTTTGATCTGTTAATATGGTAAAATCACCACAAATCCGAAATTATTTCAAGAGTAAAGATTGCACTCAATGCTGATAACTTTAAAAAGAGAGCAAATGGGAGAAATTATAGGTTTTGTCAAATGGGAATAAGAGAAGAGGAATTATATGTTCTCTGTTACCTGTAATTGTTAGTAAATCACACTATGAGTGTTCTAAAGCAGAATGAATACAGCCTTCTGTGTACCCTCCTGCAGCAGCCTTGCATTTTGTATTCATACGAGGAGGTACTGTTTATGCACAGCAGAAAAATCGAAATGACGCCAGTTTATTTCAAATATGACATGTATTTTGTAGTTTTCATCACCTAAAAGTGCAAAAATGAAAGTTGAAATTGCTATTTGTTTCCTTAAACTTTTGAAGCACTCTTTGATTTTATTAGGTTGTAGATGTGTTCTCTAGTGCTTTTTGTTTTACCATATTCATTTTGCCCACATTGTTGAAGTCATATTTTCAGCAATTATTCTTTTAATGTTGTCTCACTGTTTTCACAAATTATAACTGTTGCCTCCAATGACAATACTAACGGCAAGGTTTTTTTATGTACTCACTTTAAACACTTGCAAAACAGTGTAAACTGAAAGGTTGGTTTGAAGTGTCAAACATTTATCCATTAGTTCAAGACTAGAGCATGCAAGTGCCTGCAGCTCTAGTGGAAATTTTCTAAACCTTGTACCAACATTTACAGAAATCGGAGGGATTAAACATAAGTAGGTGAGAAGAATACATGGAAAATTGCACTCTAAAAGAATATAGGGATTTGGGAGAATTAGAATGAATCATTGCTGAATTCCCCAGCAAAATGTATTTTGTCTATATGATTGTGGCAATAAAGAGTACTGTATGTTAACTGCGCAAATAACACTGCACCTGCTGTTGAAACTGTGTTGTTGTGGATCCCAACCACTTCTCCAATAGACTGGTCTCCCCTGTTGTCTGGGAGAAAAAAAAAACTATTTAGATGCATCACAACCGCCATTGCTAGAAACCACAATAGTATTTTCACACAAGCACTCAGACTCCTAAATAATTCAGAACCTCCAACTCCAGAGGTCTGAATGTGGACTAATAATCCAACAAACGGTCACTGACTACTCCAAACCTCAAACATTACACTCGACAACTGGCTCTTATTTTACTTTTTATATTGTATTGTTTTCTTGGTTTTAACTCTGTTTCCATTGATTTTGTATGGTATCACTACTCATACATCACCTCACAGCATTGGCAATTTGTATACCTGTTCTTTTATCATGCTATATATATTTATTCTGTTTCAATACAGGTGTAGATGGCTATTGCATAACTGCCACATTAAACATATTATTTTGGAAAGAAAATGAAGTGATTGTCATTGTGATACACTGCAGCACAGCATACAATGAAATGGATCCTCTGTTTTTAACCCATCACCCTTATTAAGCAGTGGGCAGCCATGACAGGTGCCCAGGGAGCAGTGTGTGGGGATGGTGCTTTGTTCAGTGGCACCTTGGTGGCTCGGGATTAGAACCGGCAACCTTCTGATTACGGGTTCCGCTTCCTTAACCGCTAGGCAACCACCAAATACAAAATTGTTGTGTATTTGTAGATTGCATGACTGACAATAAAACACCAGAAAAATTATTCAAATTTTTCTTCCCTGCAAGATGTCTGTATTTTGTTTATTAAAACCCCTCACTTATTCACCATGTCATTTACTTGTGCGTCCTTCTTTCCTATTTATGAAAGAAAAAAATAGGCATTACAAGGGTCTTGATCAGGTGGCATTTGAACCTGTGTCTTTGTAGTCTTCTGGTTCACAGGCAAGTACTAATACCATTTTACTACTACATTGATCATGCACCTGGATATATTCATACAAAATCATTGTGCAAGTATGGATGTAAGAAATTATGCTTGTTGTAAGGAGGAGGGTAGTAACATCAAAATGGATTTTAATTACATTATTCATTATATTAGGATAATTTTTTGGTGATATTGCATATGGGACTGTTTTCCATTTCAATTTTAAAGAACCTTATTTATCCCTGGGCAATTTAGAAGGCAGAGTGGAGCAGCTCACGTACAGCACAGGCCAAAAGTTTGGACACACCTTCTCATTCAATGTGTGTTCTGTATTTTCAAGACTATGAATGAACACATGTGGAGTTATGTGCTTAACAAGAAGTGGAGACCTGGCCTCCACAGTCATCGGACCTGAACCCAATCGAGATGGTTTGGGATGAGCCGGACCGCAGAGTGAAGGCAAAGGGGCCAACAAGTGCTAGGCACCTCAGGGAACACCTTCAAGACTGTTGGAAAGCCATTTCAGGTGACGACCTCTTGAAGCTCATTGAGAGAATGCCAAGAGTGTGCAAAGCAGTAATCAGAAATTTGAAGAAACTAGAATATAAAACATTTTTTCAGTTATTTCACCTTTTTTTGTTAAGTACATTGTTAAGAATATTTGTTAAGAAAACACATTGAATGAGAAGGTGTGTCCAAACTTTTGGCCTATACTGTATAACACTTGTTACAATAGACACAACATATGATACCCAAAGTTTTCCTTGTATTTCAATATGAACAACAATAAATCATTTAAAAATGTGTGAGGTGATAAGTTGTTTTGATCCAAAGTGCAGTAGAAGGACAGCTTTAGGAACAAAGGTGACCTTCCTCCTCCGTGTCCTGCAGCCTGGGCATCGGAGTCAGCGTTTGGAGGGGAGCCACTCAAAGGCAGAGTTCTTGATCTTGAGTGCCAGCCTGAATGTCTGCTGGTCACAGATGTGTGATAAAATGTGATCCTCATGGAGATATGCTAGTGGCAATTCCTGAACTGCTTTTTGGTGTATGACTCATTCTGCTTTTCGGACTACAGCATTCTGTGTTCTTGGATTTGGTGGATTGAGCCCCTGTGCTGGACCCAGCATGGCCTTTTTGACTTCCCATGCTGGACACCCCGGCAGGACAGATTTAACACTTCCCCTTTTCTTGTGCACTTCAGCTTTGTCAGTCTGATGTTTTGAGCTTATTCAGAATTTTTAGATCGGGATGGTTCTATTTGAAGGTCATGTCCACCCTGCCCCATGGCAGACCATACTCATGTCAGATTATAATTTCATATCATTTTTGATGCTCAAAGGCCTTGACAGACAAGAACATTATAATTTCGTGACGGACACTCTCACAGAAATCACTCACACAATTGAAAATGATGGACTGTAAAAGGAATTAAATGGCCAGTATGCGTTGTTCTGAAGGTCACTGCCCTGACCATTAATGAGCCAATTATTCCCAGTTGTACCATTGAATGGGTTTACAATTATCAGCACCTACAGCATGTGAACAGCAGTTGGATGTGAACTCAAAGTGGAATCTCATTATAACAGGAATGTAGGTTAGTAAAAGCTGCAACTATTTTTATCTATTTGAAATCACATTCTGCAAAGAATATGCTGACGTTTGGGATCTTTTAGCTGAATCAGTCTTACTTGCTTAAATTAAATAAGATAATCTGTCACAGAGAGGGTCTGGAAGCACACATGCGGATGGTACAGGATGTGTAGAGTACACTGGAGGAGGGGGAAACATGTTTGGAACACCAGAAAGACACAGCAGCTGAGTGAGAACAGGGTCTGGCGAGAGAGCATGCTGGAGTGCGGGGCTAACTCCTCAGCGGAAGATCGTGCAGAAATAAGCATTAGAATAGCCAGGGATGAAGCAAGGGGTTGGCAGCATAAGTTTGAGGTATCAAGTCAGGGGAAAGACGTTCTGAATCTCTCCTTTCCACATTGTGGATGCTTTCATGTCTTCATTAATCTTTTTGAACAAGTGTTTTCACAGTTGCAAGAAATTACTGGCTGGGGTCAGTAAAACTGAGTAATGAAGGTCAAGCATGGAACTAAAAACTGAAACAGACAGTTCACCACAATGTAAGTGAATACAGAAAAAATTACTTGGTGCATGCAAATGTTACCTTTATGGAATGGCTGCAGTACAAAAGTGGAAAAAGGGAATCGGTGGGCTGAATGAACATCATGACATGAACATAGATACTGTAAAAAAGACTCATCTGATGTTACTTGGCATGAAAAAGGCATGGCACAATAGAGGTTACAAGAATGAACAGTTTTTAATTTCTTTGCACCAGTAGATTACTATTGTAGTTACATTTAAATATTATATGTAAAAAAAAAAAAAGTACCAACGTTACAGAAAAATTCCAATATAAAATAAAGGAGAAAGTGATAGAGGAAGAGAGAGAAAAAAGCAAGGAGAGAAACCCCCCATTTCCCGGTGGAGGGGGAAGAGAGAATAGAGCCTCAGCCCACAAGAGAATTTTTTTATACATTTGACTCCCAAAATGATCCCACAGACCAATCAGGATTTGTCCTTTGATGTCTTGTCTTTCTCGTCATGACACCTCAAGCCATTTGCTGGCTTTTCATGCCTCTTGGTTGGGGGTGGGGGGTGTCGCAGCTTGACATTTCCCATCTTACAACACAATTCAAGATAGCAAAACAAGATGTTAAAAAAAACATTAAAAAGCTGATCATGACAATGAAATGGCAATTGCCTTTCCTAATGTCATTGGTTAGTCACTAAGATTAACCTGCATAGTGTGGCTCTGTCTGTGTAGTACAGAATCTTCAGAACCTCCTGATTGACACCGGAGACGTTGCCATGGCAGGGATATAGATGTAACAGTTTGTTAAATGGGTAACTACAACTAGTGACACATTAAAGAACCAAATGTAATAAACAAAAGAAAACGAAACACAGGAACTGGGGCTAAGAGTAACACAAAACCTGGAGGGTTTGCAACATGCAGGGTTAGTACTTTGAGAAAGTGGAATCTGGGAAATATGCAGAGGGGAAAAGAGGCTTACATAAACAACGATTAACAGATACAGAAGGAGGGAGCATGGGAGATTTTGGCACAGCAGGGCAGGGTAAACACAAGGAGACAGGGGTAAGAAAAACAGAGATGACTAAAACTAAATACTAGAAAATGACAAGCAACATAAAACAAGACAAGAATTCTGACAAGATGAAAGACAAGGATAACCGTAACAGAAAGACATGGATGATCACAGATCAGCGGCAGCATTTATTATGCAGTCAGTGGGACAAGATCAGACAAGGAATATGAGCATGTAGAGTCCTTATAACAGTTTTGGCTCAGGTGTAGATTATGATGAGGGGGTGGGGCTGAATCAGTAACTTGTACATGCTGATCTGGTCCAGAGGACAGTGGGAGCGCCCTTGACAAAACCAAACATGCAGATGGATTATCAGCACGATTTATGAATGGATGTAAGCTATGTACTCCCAATTATTTAACTCTATTGCTTAGTTAAATAATCAAAAATGAATATATTTACACTCATTAGCTAACTATTTTAGCACTCCTGTAATACCATTCTCTAAGTTAACACTTGATTCTGATTGGCTGCTGGGTATATAGGTGCACTGGTACTTAATTTACATTCAATTTTTATTTAAAATTCAACCACAAGGTAGTGGAACAATCTATGCAGACATAGCCATGTGGTGAAAAATATGAAGCCAAGGACAAGAAAGATAATTTTTTTCTTAATTAACATTAAATTAATCCTTTAATGCACATTGTGCTGTTGATTACACTTTTCATGCTTAACAGATGAATGGATAAAAACATGACGCCATTCAGAGCAATTCTTCTAAATTGTTGTTTAAAATCACCCAAAAAGGCTCAGTTATAAAAATTGCACCATGACAGAGACAAATGATTCATAGTCCAGTTATGCTGATAGCAATTTAGTTCTACAACAAATGTCTGGTAGGGTTTATTAACAAAATTCTTGGTTCAACAGCTTTTCTGTCTTATGACTGCTGTTGTGGTGCATATTCCTGGATTTTTTAAGAGATTAAGACAGATAGTATTAGATTAGAGTTCAAAATACTGAGAAATATGAGCACCTATGTAATTCTTGTATTCTTGCTCAACAAGCAATTAAGCAATTTCCTTCAGGATTAATAGTTTTCTGATTTTGATTCAACATCATCGATTCACAGATCCTTGCAGAAGACACTCTTCTCACACGGGACAAATAAAATTTAGGGTGGTTTAATTGATAATATCTAGATACATATCATATCATGGTGCAACTTTGGCCCCTATGACTTACACCATTAAAACACTGGATAAATGTAAAAAATCATTAACAAATCTGTCACAACTAATATTTTAGCATTGACGTAATGTAAATAAACCAGGTTATCTAGGAAAGCATGTGTAAGGTGTTAGTAACAGTGAGTACCATTTTCAAAAAGGCTAATGTAAAATTGGTCTGTTTACATTACGTCAATGCTAAAATATTAGCTGTGACAGATTACTTCATTTTTTTAAGTTTAGCCAGTATTCACTTTTTTCAGTGTAGGCACAGATTTACATTTTTTCTTGATCTCCATAGTGATTGCTTGAGAGATGTCAAATGTCAGGCTTTTACCGTTTTAAATTCTGCTTGCATGATTGTGTTCTGGGCAGCATTAATAATTAAATATCACGAAAGAGAGTAGCTATTCACTCTTCTTCCAGTTACAGTTACATATACATATAAACACTTACATATATATTGACACTGATTCTGAATATTATTAGGAAGCCACACTGAAAAAAGTAAACACTGCCTAAACTTAATAAAAAAAAATCAGTCACACCTAATATTTTAGCTTTGACATAATGTAAATGAACTCATCAAACCTGCTGTTACCTGGTTTTTATGGGTGTTATGAATTAATTTAATCTTCTTTTTTTTTTTGGTGCAAAGGAATGCTGAGTTCTCTATTGAGCAACCAGATTCTTCAGAGTCTAGGTCTCATGTAGGGCTGTATGCTGTTTGTATGTCACACAAAATCTGGACAATTGGCTCTCAAATGTTCACTGACACTCTTAGAAAACATTTTAATCTAGAGAATGTTATATTAACATTTGTAAGACAGTGCATGCTGTCTTACAAATGGATATATTTACACTCATTAGCAACTATTTTAGCTTACTGATTTACATACTCAACATAGGTTAGTGTACAGAGCCCATAAAGTACCATGAACTGCGAACAAGTTATTTGTTGTTTATGAATGATTTTCACATGGTGCCAGGTCAGGGAAAGCAGAACAGGAATAATAAAGTCAAGCAGACAATGAAGTAAACGAGTTTACTTCCATTGTGTGCTTGGTTTTGTTATGTTTTGTTTTTATTATTCTGTGTCCTTTACGGCTTAAGCACTTCCATTAGTTTAAGCAACATAACTTTTGCATCTGATGCTCTTTGCATTGTGCTAAGAATCATCTTGAGAAAGCAAGACTGAGAAAGGGATTTGTGCAAAAAAAAAAAAAAAAGACTCTGCATTCAAAAGTAGAAATTACACAGGCGAACAGGCAATCCTTTTGCCCTGCTTAGTGCAAACCTCCTCTGCTGAGTGTTAATAATTTTTGCAACCTCAACAATCCTTATCGCCACGTTGCATTTCTCTGCTGAAAATATCCGCAAGCATGCCACTAAAAGTAAGCAGCTCTCAATAAGTTAGTGGGCCGAAGTTAGTCTTGGATTCCTCAAGAACATGTTTTGTATTTAATACACTGTGGCAATGTAAAAATTTACCCTACTGGGAATTTCTCATTAGCTGTACCTTATTCGCAATGAATTTCAAATTTGCACCACACAAATGTCTTCAGGGGAATCCATGGACATGATGATTGACATAGGAAGACTTGGTCAGCCCATGAGTACTTGTTCAGAAACTGGCAGTCTGTGTTAAGACCACTTAAGCCGAGATCAAGACAATGCTGAAGCTTGAGGGTACCAAGAGCAAGACCGAGACGAAGACAAACTAAGGCGAGACCAAGACTGAAAACAGACTAGGGTTATAACCAACATTACTCAGATCAACTCTAGAGAAAAAAGCATTGCTGTAAAGTGTCTTTACTAGTTAAATCAAATCCATGTTATCTTTTCAATTATATTTTCCATATGTCTCTTATTTAAAAGGACTGATGGAAAATGATGTTCTCAACAATCTTATAACCCTTTTCTTAGGCTTTGTCAAGGGAAACTATTTTTGATGTACCAGAGAGATGTTCATGTTCAGTCGCTTTTACCAGGGACTGAGTCCTGTGGTAAGTTATGAATATGGCTATGTAATGATTCCCTTGCTTTGAATTGAAGACAATGGACAATTGGCTCTCAAATGTACACTGACACTCTTAAATAATTTTTTTCCAGAGAATGTTAAATTAACATTTGTAAGACAGTGCATGCTTACTGATCTACAGACTTAACAAAGGTTAGTGTACGGCGCCCCTAAAGTACCATGAACTGTGCACAAGTTATTTGAAATAATTTACTCTGAAGTCATTCACATTCTTAAAACTTTATATCTCTCAAACAATGCATGCCTCATGAAGGAGAGGACTCTTAGCTAATCAAATTGTATTGTATTTTTGGAATGTCATACTGACAGATAAAAAAGGGCTCAAAGTAATTCTCGTAGGCTGACAACGCAAACAGAAAAACACTGGCATACATTAGGTCTGACAAGGTAACAAACAACAGGGCAGTGAGGGGAAGGCAAGCATGAATACCAGTCCTAATTAACACAACAATAATTAAGCACCTACAGGCAATTAATACACCTGGTGGAAAAGGGCACCATGGCATCACAGGCACCGACATACTGCAGAGCCAATAACAAAAACTACATTAATAATAATATTATTAATAATAATAATAATAGTCATTATAATTTCTGTTGCATTTCTATGTATGTGGTGTTTGTCTCTGTCAGTTCTAAGGTGCCCATTTCCAGTTTTTCCGAGTACAACAGGGGTTTGAATGTCTAGGAGTCAGTGTGTGTGACGGTTTGGAGCAGAGAACTATAGCGCGTGTTTTTATTTGTGGATTGTGTCCTGTGTTTTGGTCCTAGTCTTGTTTGTTAAATCACCTCTTTGTAAAATAAAGCCATGTCACAACAGTCATCTGTCAATGTCCGTAGGCTAGACGAGGACATGACTATCATTATTTACAATGGTGATTTCAGTAGTGGCCTAGCGGGTAAGGAAGAGGACCCGTAATTAGAAGATTGTGGGTTCAAATCCCAAACTGCCAAGATGGCACTGAGGTGCCACTGAGCAAAGCACCGTCCCCACACACTGGTCCCCGGGAGCTTCATGGCTGCCCACTGCTCACCAAGAGTGATGGTTAAAAGCAGAAGACACATTGTGGGCACCATGTGCTGTGCTGCTGTGTGTCACAATGACAATCACTTCACTTTTACGTCACATTTTATAAGACGACTTATTATTTTAATAAATAGTTGTTTTGCAGTCAACTTGTAGATTGGTGTGCAGAATAAAAGCCCAATATTTTGCATGTGACTGAGAAATCAGTTCCACACATGATTCTTATCTAAGGTGTAAAATGGAAAGAGTTGTCTGTTATTAGCTGTACAGCTGACGTTTAGCATCAGAATATTACATTGTGTTGGTAATCTTGCTATTCCATTTGTCCATTTCACAGACAGCTCATGATCATGACTATGTAGCTGAGTAGTGAATGCTTGAGCACAGCAAACCAACCTAATATGTACTTAAATACCTAAAGGTATTTTATTCACATGCAACATTGTTTTTTTTTTCTCTGAATTCTATAATTATTTACTGAATTATAAAGATCTACATATGATTAATGATGGGATGTGTAAGTTGGGACGTCGCAGGATCATGACGTTTCTGTGCTTTTGTTTTGCATGGAGGTTCAACACCTCCGGTTTCCATATCTTCGTCAAATGGCAAGAGGTGTGAAATGCCTGCCACAGGTTCTTGTGATACCCCGCCGTGCCTTTGTCTGCCCCAGACAGGAGACCTCGGGGGCAGGACAAGACAGAAACTACACATTCTGATTGGTCGGTGACAACTTCCTGTGGGCAAAATGTATAAAGGATTGTTCACTTGTGGTTGGGGACTTTCCTTTTCTTTTCTATCGGAAGCTGAGGGAAATTTTCCCATCAGTAACTGAGTCTTTCCTATTTTACCTATTTTTCTCATGGCTTCTCTCTCTCTCTCTCTCCCTTCACTCTTTCTTTTCATTTTGGTTTTCTCTGTAACATTGGTACCTTTTTACATACAATATTCACATGTAACTGCAATAAGAATTTACTGGTGTTAATAAATTAGAAACTGCTCATCCTTTTAACCTCTATTGTGCCATGCCTATTTCTGCCAGGTAACATCAAGTTGGAGTGGTGTCAGGATTGACTGCAGCTGGGCTCAACACCGGTGGCCAATCCTGACGCCATATAAATGCCAGAGACTTCCGCCCCTTCGGAGTCTCCGGTATTTTTGTGAACTCGATCATGAACTTGACCTCCGTTAGTGTATGTGTTTATGTTTTGAGTTCTGGCAATCGCCACACGCCTGCGGGTTAGTTTATGTTCTTTATTTAAGTCAAATCCTTTTTGTCTTTAGTCTTTATCATGCATTAGAAAATCCCCGAGACTACCCAGAGCTTAATTTTTGGGTATATTTAAGGGGATTTGTGCATCTTCCCATGGAATCCTGTGGTTCCCATAATTGTGGTTTGGCCTTGGCATTCATCAAGGTCATGATGATTTTTGAGCATGAGCTATACATTAAATATCACCTCAAGATGTATGCTTTCTGTGCAGACAATCATAAAATAGACAAAGTCAGACCTCCTGGGATCTCCAGTGACTGTGGGCAAACTGTATCGTCACACTACGCGGCACAGGGTAGCAAAGCGTTGTGAGCAGTGGGCAGGGAGAGAGAAGTTTGTGTTTAGGAGACACTATGAGGGAGGGTTTACACCAAACGCTCTGGGGTTTGATAAATGAGGCTCTGCAGCTATGGCAGTTCAAAACTGCTTCTCTGCTCAGCAGTGGTGACAGTGTGATTAATATTTGCACAGCAATAAACCAATTTATCATGGCTATGTGTGAGCCTTTGGGAGCAAAGTCTGTCACATGGACTCAGGGTATGGAAAGTGTTTGTAGAAAGAGATAACCATTACTATAAAAAAATAAAATAATAATAATTATTGTTGTAATTTACATTTACAGTATTTATCAGACGCCCTTATCCAGAGCGACTTACAGTCAGTAGTTACAAGGACAGTCCCTCCTGGAGCAACATAGGGTTAAGTGTCTTGCTCAGGGACACAATGGTAGTAAGTGGTATTTGAACCTGGGTCTTCTGGTTCACAGACGAGTGTGTTACCCACTAGGCTACTACCACCCCATAATTGCTATTTTAAATATAGATCAATATGAACACATTAAACCTGTTTTTATATACTATACAGGCCAAAGGTTTGGTCACATAACTCCACATGTGTTCATTCATAGTTTTGATGCCTTCAGTGAGAATCTACCAAGGTAAATGGTCATGAAAATTGAATGAGAAGGTGTGTCCAAACTTTTGGCCTTTACTGTAACTCTTTTGAACATTGGTTGATCGAAGTGTACTGTATGTTGATGTGACTGATTTGCCTACACTTATTTTGAAAATGTGTATTTGGAAAACACCTAGAATATACACTTTTGGAAAAGGATGTAATGGTTAGAGGCATGAACCTTCACTGGTCTCACGATTCAATTAGGATTATTAATGCCTCTGTGACGCTCAGGTGCACCTGGCCTAACATGTGCAACCTTGTCTACCCCCAACACCCCCATGTGTTTCCCATTTACCTATAATCAGTGTATCCTGTTATTCTTCTTCATTCTTTTACAGCCATTGGCCCTCGTGTCATTTGTTTTGATTCTCATTATTTAAATATTATTATGTTGTGCATTTGCTCATTGGAGCAAATCAAAGCGTCCACATGGGCATTCAGCACCAGCGTTTGGTCGACTGTGCGTTCATATGGCATCAAATAAACACTGTTTTCTGAGTCAATTTCTAATGAAATCCCGACAAACAGTATCAATCGAATTCCAGTGGATCGGATGCGTTCATTTTGACTAGAGTAGACTTTTTATGCCACCAGCAGAAAACCACCAGGTAACATAATTATGTACATACATGATTATATATAATCACTTATGTTCTGCACTGCATTGATGCATTATTGTCCACAAGTGCATCACAATTATGATATTTATTTCAAGACCCTGAGATATGGTAGTGTGTCAGGATTGCCTGCAGCTGGGCTCCACACCTGACTCCAATCCTGACGCCCCATAAATGCCGGAAGTTTCCACCCCTTCTGGGTCTCTGGCATTTTCGTGAACTCTCTGCACGAACTTGACCTGGTTTAGTTTATTGTGTTTTGAGTTCTGGCAATCGCCACACGCCTGCGGGCAAGTTTATGTTCTTGATTGTAGTTAAATTGTTTTCGGCCACCGCGCCGCTGCTTATTTGTATTTCTTTATTGTTTGTTCTAATAAATCCCCTTCCCGGTATGTCAGACCTCTGCGCTTCCTTCCCTCGTAAGTCCGTAGTCGTGACAGAATGCCAGAGACCTCCCCAAAAGCGCAGAGGTGGAAAGCAGAGGAGAAGAAACGCCGCGAAGGACGCAGCCCGGAGCGGCGAACGCGGACGCCAGGGGAGAGACGCGCCGCCCGTTCTCGTGGAGCGTTTCCTCCCCGAGAAGCCGTGGTACGCGGCGCCGCGTGATGACGTCACCCCCGGGAAACTCCGCGAAACCCGGAAGCGACAACGTCGGCGGGTAAGTGGGCGGAGCGAGGACGTTGGCGTCGGCAGCAGCGAGGAAGTGACTTGGGCAGCGAGCGCAGAAGATGCGACCCCCACGATCTTCGCCATGTCGAGCCAAGAACTCTGCGCTCTGCCGGCAAGGCTCCCTGTGGACTGGGACGACACGGACGACGACGAGAGCACGGGAGACGAGAGTTGGGCTCCGCCCATCGTGCCAGTCTGCGATCGTCGCAAGGTCCGTGGGGACCCACGTCACTTCCAGGGGGGTGAGAAGCGGCAACAACGGCGGCGTCCCTCCAGCGAGGAGGTGGGCAGCCTCCAGCCCGAATGGCCAGAGTACTGCCCATGGGAGCTTATCGCGCCATGGGTCCAGGATGTCCGCAGGGTGGACGACCCTTGGAGTCACCGGTGGGAGGACACGGATGACGAAAGCGATGATGACGTGGATTTTCGGTGGGCGGCCGATGCCGGGATGGCTCCGCCCAGCGTGCGCGTCCGAGATCATCGCGGCGTCCGTGATGACCCATGTGACTTCCGGGGGTACGAGGTGGACACGGACGACGACCAGGATGACGCCGTTTGGGCAGTCGGTGCCGGGATGGCTCCGCCCATCGCGCCCATCCAGGATCGTCACGAGGTCCGTGGAGACCCACGTCCCTCCCAGCAGTGTGAGGAAAGCTGGTGGAAGAGGGCGACGGGAGGTCGCCAGCCAGCAACTGCGCTGCCGGGACTGCCTCGCAGGGAATCCTCCATTCCTGCTCCAGTCGCCGACCCGCCTTCCCTCTGCCCGGACGTTCCCCAGCAAAATGGCAGCGCAGCACCAGCGTCCACACCTGCTGGAGAAGACGTCCACCCCCCTCCACACCACACACCTACCACCATCTCCAGCGACGTGCCCAGCCCCGTGTGGGACAGCCCAATTGTCCCGGGACCCTTCAGTAGGGCAGCAGACACAGACGAGATCACTACCATCCTCACGTGTCTGACTGGATCAGCATGGGGCTGGAGCACAGCCCTCTGGCAGCAGGGAGAGACCGACAGGAGTTTTCAGGACTTCCAGCAGAGACTGAGGGCGGAGTTTGATCGGCCAGAGCCTGAGCCAGGGATCGAACTCTGCCCCTCCACCACGTCCAGCGCCAGTCAGGATCCGGGGCAAGAAGACCAAGCACTGGCGGGCGACGAAAAGGTCGCACCTCCCGAGATCCTGGCTGTGCCCCCTGAGGAGGTCCCGGAGAGCCCAGAGAAGGAGCCAGACGACCCCCCTCTTCTGTCTGTCTCTGTCTGTGTGTGTGTGTGCGTGGCATATGTGTCCGTATGTCGCCCCCACTTCCCCTCTTTGTGTCCACCAGATGACGACCCAGCCGCGGAGCCGAACCCCAGGGAGGAGGTTCCTGACCCGAATGTGCTGGTCCAAGGTGAGGTGGACAAGCCCCAAGGTACCCCTAAGTCCAGCCGGGGGGGGTGCTCCCCCAAAGAATTTTTTGGGGGGGTGCAGTTCGGGTTGGGGACTCCTCATGAGGGGAGGGTAGGTGGGGAAGCGATTGAGCTGGGTCCTCCGGTAGCCAGTGAGGAGGGCGGGAGGGCACGCCGGGGAGCCAGCCCGAGGGACCGGGTCCTCCAAGGGGAGCGCCATAGAGCCCCCGGGTAGGCATGAGGACCCAGCTGGGACAGGCATGAAGAGGGCCTGCTTGTCCCAATGGACGCAGAAGGGGCTAGCCGGATGGTCTGGCAATGCCCCCCCCTTGGCACCAGGGCCGGGCAGCGAGAGGGGCTGCATAGTCCCAGAAGGCACCAGCCTGGGGTGCCTGGAACAGTCGCCGGAGGTTCTGGGACAATCTCCCTGCGCGGTGCAGGGGGTGACACAAGATGTGTCAGAGGAGACGTGTGGAGACAGGGCCCACACGTACCCAGATGGATCGGCCCTGATTATTGTGTGCAGGTACGAGGGTCCGGGGCCGCCATGCGGGACCACGCCGGGGAGCCAGGCCGAGGGTCCGGGGCCGCCAAGCGGGACCACGCCGGGGAGCCAGGCCGAGGGTCCGGGGCCGCCACGCCTGACCACGCCGGGGAGCCAGGCCGAGGGTCCGGGGCCGCCACGCCTGACCACGCCGGGGAGCCAGGCCGAGGGTCCGGGGCCGCCACGCCTGACCACGCCGGGGAGCCAGGCCGAGGTTTCATGTGTTTTGAGTTCTGGCAATCGCCACACGCCTACGGGTTAGTTTGTGTTTTTTGATTGTAGTTAAATTGTTTTCGGCCACCGCGCTGCTGTTTATTTGTATTTATTGTT
This sequence comes from Denticeps clupeoides, assembly GCF_900700375.1. Taxonomy (NCBI): domain Eukaryota; kingdom Metazoa; phylum Chordata; class Actinopteri; order Clupeiformes; family Denticipitidae; genus Denticeps; species Denticeps clupeoides. The sequence goes on from NC_041723.1 coordinate 17,534,211, forward strand.
TATTTGTTAATAAAACCCCGTTCCCAGGATGTCAGACCTCTGCGCTTCCTTCCCCCGTAAGTCCGTAGTCGTGACATAGTGACATTTGTGAGCTGTAATCTTCATTTAAATGAATATTATGACAAGCAAATCTGACATATCTGCTTTTGTTTATGAAGGTTTTAAAAAGGCTATGTGAAGGTACACTTTGATATGATGTAATTTGATGAAAATATATGTAATAAAATAATGAAACCATGCAGAAACTGCTAGTTTTGTGTCATATTAACATACAAATCTTCAAATACAGAAAGTACAGTTAAATTATCAGCGACTGTAAATATATTCAATCTCATTATGTACAATGATTCATTGTACTACACGTGATTGTTGTTCATAGCTTCGTGTCTAGTGTTTACCAGATATACTGGGTTTTATTATGTATACTGTGTATATTGTCTGTACTTGCCATCTGTATGGCACTGACTACCGTCTGCACTGTCTATGGTCTGGTCTGCCATAGTCTGTACTCATTTGTTTGCACTATTAAGTAGCCACTACAATTCCATTGTATTTGTAACATCCTGCTATAGTGCAATGACAGTAAAGGCATAACTAACTAATTAATGTTTGAATATCATATAAAAGTGATTGTCATTGTGATACACAGCACATGGCACACACAATGATATAAGTCTTCTGCATTTAACCCATCACTTTGTGAGCAGTAGGCAGCCATGTAAGATGCTGGGAAGCAGTGTGTATGGACGGAACCTTCATCAAGGGGACCTCAGTGGCGCCTTGGTGGTTCAGGATTCAAGCCTACAATCTTCCGATTACGAGTCCACATCCTTACCTGCTAGGCCACCACTTCTTTACAATTCAAGGGCCACTCCGAGCAAAAATGCAGTATTTCATAAGGTTCCCAGCTGCTTAAATAATACTGGTAAAAAAAAAAAAGATATTTATTATCTTAAATACACAAACACAAACCCAGCCCTAACTCCATCAACAACCCAAACTCATGGCTTGCATGTTTATCAAATTTATTTTTTCAAATCCATGGTTATCTCATGCACTGCAGCCAAAACGTTTTAATGCCAAGATTAGCGTGCTTGTCTTCAGGCAGCTTTTTTTTTATATACTCTAAACACTCCTGCAAGGCTGCAGAATAACCTTTTTTCATCTCCACTAACACTGTCAGTGGATTAAAGTTACAAAAGTGGGAAAGGAATGATGGGCACAGTGGATTGCCAGTGAGAGGAAGAAAGGGTGGGGCTCTCATTAATCCTACTCTTTAAAATGAGAGTTTAAAGATAAGAGTACAGCTTGCTGAAAATCATAAACAAGGTGGAGATTGTGGCAACCTTCTTTTTTTTTAGTTTTTGTTTCCTTTTACACTTTTTCTTTCGAAAAAAGAGATGATATTTGCTCATTATAGTTATGGTTATGTCTTTATCTGTTGTTTATAAAATAAATAAAACCAATAAATAAATGAAAAGCCAAAGCTTACTACTTCTTCCTAGTAAACATTTAATCAGACTTATGGCAAAGAAAATGTCAGATTTTTGTGCACGCAATATACACTTTATAAATCACACTCTACATTGGGTTGTTTGCACATGGATTTTCCGCATATTCCACCCTGTACACGCACCCCCCTTTAACCATACATGGTTAAACGCAAACAACCTCATAAATATTTAAGCCTCCAATGTAAACCTGAAAAAAAGACAACATGGAAACTGAGTGGAAAAGTATATATATATATGCTTGTCGGTGAAGTGGAAAGCCACTTTGGTGTTCACAAGCGGGACAAAAAGAAAAAAAATGTTGGTCCTGACCCAACATAATTTGGCCCCACCCGACAATAACAACTTACAAGCGCATACACTGTGCGATTTTCTTGGTCGTTTCCTGTCATAGGGTAAATCACGATTTATGTCCGCACACTGTATGTGACCTGACTGTAGTGATGCTACAAAAAAAGCAAAACGTGCTGCTTTGATCATTTGGTACACCGAAAAATCCAAAAAGAGGCTGCGGCGCATATGGCTACACTTTAAAATGAGAAGGGGTCATATATAAAATATAACTTGATTTACCACTATAAATAACTTTTCTAAATAACCAAGCTTCGGTTCGGGCGGAATTGAGGAATTCACCTCAAATAAATTTACAATCACTATACCCCCTAAAAGTTTGCTGTCCAATTATTTACCAAGCTCGAATCGAATCAACCTGAGCCTGACGAAAATGATCGGGCCAAGAATTATGGATCTAATAACTTGCACCTTTATCGAATGCAGTTATTAGAATATGTGATGATTGTCTGTGATGATTGCCCTCCTAGTAACCAGGTGAAGGTGACCTGTGACCTGCGCCATTTGGGGAAGGACTGCAAGAAGAGTGACTGTTCCTGGAAACCTACAGGACCCATCCAGGCAACAGTACTAAGCCATTTTATTTTAAATCACTTTACTTTTTTTTTAACCCACGCTCTGGGTTAAGCAGTGCTAGTTTTTTTTTCATGGATAATTTATATATTTTTTCTTTCCTTTATTCCAGGAAAGGGATTTTGAAGTGAAAATGTACAAGCATTGTATGTTTTTTTTTTGTTTTTTTTTATGGTAAATAGGTTAATTTTCATCTTGTTATTGATGTGGCCTGTGCTTCAGTTCAACATTTATTAATAATAATAATAATAATACACAATCTCCGATGGCCGCCCTTCAGCGGTAAATTGGACTCTGTTGTTGGGCTGTTTGGGCCTCATTGTTGACCCCAATGTGATACCCTGTATTCATATGGATCTGTGACACCATCATTTGATTCAAATTTTTTTATGAATATTGAGGATTATAATCTCCATATATTCATTTGAACAAAAAGGATAAAAATCCTGAAAATGCCTGGGAATTGCTGTTAGAATGATCTCGCTATGTTAGAAGCAGCAAAAGGAAATAAGGGTAAGGCATCAACAAGCTGCTCAAAGCAAATAGACAATGAAAATAATCGATAAAAAAAAATGGTCAATCAACCCAAATTGCACAGATAAATCTTAAAACATCAGTGGTGCATCAGTATTCATGTTTCAAAGTTTACAAAGATTTTATTATATAGTTTATTATCTAATAAATCAGAAAAAAAAATCATTCTCAGCTTACATTCATCTCTCTCTGCCTCAGGTCCCTGAAGAACAATGTTTCTGAAGCTAGCCAGCTGAAGCCAGTAGCCAGCCAGCTGTTTGCAAGGATTATGCCTTGAGTGGGATCCCTGTATTAAGATGCCACTACACTTTTATCTGGGGGCCTGGGACTGGAAGCAATAGCTGGAGCGTTAGCTCATCTTGTTGCTCTGCAGGAGAGAATAATCTTCCCCTACTCTCAGCCCTAGCCCACACCTAATGCATCATTAACAAACATTAGCATCTGGCACCGAGCCTGCAGCATAACAAAGGCAAAATGCTGTTGCCTCTGTTAGATGTTAACATTCTTATTAGAAATGTTATAGATCTCTGATGCCACCAGGAGCAGAGGTGAAGCAGGAGGCCCCAGGTGCGGAACAATCTTATATTTTTTTAGCAAACATAGACAAAACAAACAACGGGACGATTCCCATAAACTCTTCACAGAAGATTGTGCCAGGAAAATGAAAAGCACCAAGCAGAGAGCTGTCTATTCTCAGATAAAGACCAGATGCAGACTGATGGCAGTGTGATGTCTAAATGGACATCAGATTAAATGGTGAGCCAGGAGCCAGGGGAGTGGGCGTGGTGTGTGATCATTGCTCTCCTAGTACCCATATTGTGTCAAAGCAGGTGTGGTGCTCGTTGTCACAGGGCTTGCCCTCTGGGACAGGGCTCTTGTGCCAGTGGCCGGTGGGGTGGGCCCTCGGGGACAGGACGAGAGGGATGACTGTGCGGATGGGACCTATGGAAGTCCCGGATCAATGACGTGTCCAAAACGTCTTAGGCCTGATCCCATTTTTGGGAGCGGCGATGTGTTCTGTAGTGATGGATAAACCTCTCATGCAGTGGGCTAAATCCCAGGAACTGTTGGAGTGCCTTGGTAAATGTGAGTTGAGGCCAAGCTCGCACTGCCTCCACCCGGGATATGGAGAACACGGAGGTGATGAACCTCTACGCAAGACAAAACTGCAGAATGTCTTAGACTTGGGACTTCCCATCTTACAACAACAAGGGGAGTACAGTGATGCCCACAACTCATGGGCTAGTATTTTACTATATTTGTGGTCCATTCGATTGAGCGGGTTATGTGAGCGCAACCAAAGGCAACCAAGAATTATGTCATACCAGTCAGTGTCCAAAAGGAATAAGGTGCACAGTTTGGTGTCAGTGCCCTGAACAATGAGAGTGATGGTATCAATTAGTACTGTAACAGAAAATAACAGCTCCAGAATGCCTGCTTCACCTCTACCATAAACACATTTAGGAAAAGATGTAGGCTGAACCGGCTTACTTCCGGTGTTGGGCCGGTGGCATCCCAGTGTCACAGTGTAACACATTACTACCTCTTCACTTATTTACTTTTGCACTCTCTGGGCATGTCTGTGGTTATACTATAGCCTTCAATGCAAAACGTATTAAATAAGTTCTGAAGATGTCAGATTTACAGGTCTATATGTAATTATATAAGTATTACAGACCTATGCTTACATTTAATGCTTGGAAATTATCATATTTCTGCCTAGACAACACACATTTGTACTTGCAATTTAATGTACTTGCAATCTATATCATATTTTGACACAGCAGGTGCAATTACTTTTTTATAACTTTCTTAGGCAGACTGTCAAATAAATCAATTATCATCTCCACTAATATCTGTATTCATTCAATGATCAAAGCCCTAGTTCAAACTCCCAGAGAAATAAGTAAAAGAATGTAGCCACTATTCAGTAAAACCAGGAGCAGCATAGAGGTGAACACTTACTGATATGGACTGGGAACTGACTTCTGAGGTCCCTAAGCCTAAGCTTCAGTCAGCCAGAAATCCCTCCAGCTAGCCTGAGGCAGTTTGGCAGGATTGTTCCCACAGCTCCCAACCCGCAATATAATAGTGATTACACAGGGGTTAGCACAGTTTTCGTGCCTATCAAAATCATCCATGTTAAAAAAAGCAGAGAAGGGGTCAGTCCTGAGTTACCTTGCTCCCTCTAAACCATGATTCATCTCTCTCAAGACATATGGAAATTATTACGGTTGCCAAGGAAACAGAAAAGAGCGTTTAGCATGGACTTAATTTTTTCACCAACGAAATGCAGAACTACTAATAAAAAAAAAAAAAACATTTTACCTGTATCAGTAGCAACCCTTTCAATGGCTAATTACTATGAATTATCAGCTTATTAAGTAACTACAAATTTGACCACACCCTATGGTACAGCTAGAATGTCAATTAAATTTTAAATGTAAAATCAAAATACAATAGGGTCCCCATGCAGCTTATACATTAAACATGAATTTGAAAACATTATTACTGTTATAATATTATTATTATTATTTTAATATGTACATTTTTAATTGTGTAACAGTATATAGAAATATTATCATTGTCATCAAATTACATTTAAAAATTACAAATCATTTATCAGATGCTTTTATCCAAAGCGACTAACAATCAGTAGTTACTGTACCTGCAACAACTGATTGTAAGTCGCTCTGGATAAGGGCTTCTGATTTAAAGCTGTAAATTTAAATGTAAATGTAATGTAGTTACAGGGACAGTCCCTCTGCAGCAACTTAGGGTTAAGTGTATTGCTCTGGGACACAATGGTAGAAAGGGGGATTTGAACTTGGGTCTTCTGGTTCATAGGCGAGAGTGTTACCCACTAGGCTACTACCACCACAGGTGATCTCAAAAGGCATCTACAGTGTAGGCAGTTACAGTATTCACAGCGCATGAATTTTCCCACATTTTCCACATTACAACCTTATTCTAAAATTGATTAAATTTATTTCCACAGAATCCTACACAGAACACCCCATAATAACAACATGAAAAAAGTTTACTTGAGGTTTTTAAATTGATTAAAAATGAAAAAAAAAATCACATGAGCATAAGTATTCACAGCCTTCGCCATGAAGCTTAAAATTGAGGTCAGGTGCCTCCTGTTTCTCCTAGTCCAAACCAAGTAAGATCGATCCTCACCTTGTCATCTTTCCCTGTCCTGGTCAGTGTCTTTTTTCTGGCCTTTCTTATGTGAATGCCAACACCTGTGGTTGTTGCAGCTTGGGCTGGCTCGCATTCGCAGAACAAAGCGACGGAGATTCACTCGCCTCTTTGCATTATTTACCACAATTGGGTTTCGTCTCCTGCTACACGCGCTCTTCCTTCCTTGCGTGACAATATGTTTCTGTAGCTGAATTGGAGTCCAGCTTCAGAAAAAACGGACATGATTTGGAAAGGCACACACCTGTCTATTTTAGGTCCCACAGTTTATAGTTCATGTCAGAAAAGAAAACTAAGTCAGATGAATTGTCTGTAGACCTCCGAGACAGAATTGTTTCAAGGCACAAATTTGGGGAAGGTTAGATAACAATTTCTGCTGCTTTGAAGGTCCCAATGAGCACAGTGGCCTCCATCATTCGTAAGGATTCTTCCTAGAGCTAACCGGCCACCAAAAGGGCCTTAGTCAGGGCGGTTGTTTTTTTAAAATGTGCAACATCACAGACACCTGTGATACTGCAATAAACTGGAGTGCTTGTTGTATTTGCATAATTATTTGGTGATTTGCACGTATGACAGTGTGGCCTGTAGTGACTATCACTCTGACAACCATGTGTTATGTGATTGTAAATGCAACAAATCAGCAGTGATTTCAGTTGGATCAGGAGGTCTCCCTTAATATATCACTCATGTCCATCGCTTGTAATAAATGTCCATATTAGCATGGAGGTGAACCCTGCTCACTGAATAAAACATTCGGTCACATCACATACAGTGAAAGAAAGCTGTGTGTTTAAACAAGGCTGATGTCGCGGCGTGACATTCAGAGTTTGCAAGTGGCCTTCTGCCGCCATGATTACATCTTGGCTGCTTGTTACTGTTTGGGTGTCACGTCCAAGTGTTTTGGTTTGGAGTCGATTGGGAATATGGGTAGTACCATCACTGGGGGTGATTAAAGGATTGGTGTCAGAAGTGGGATAAGGAGTCGGGCAAAGAGGAGGAGGCAAGGAAATGGTGACGAGAAAGAAGTGAGGTGAAAACACTGCAGAGGAAACTGCAATGGATGCAGCAGGTCCCTGCGGTCAAACGGCGCAAGGTGAACCGCTCAGATGTTCCAGGCATTCATAGAGATGCAACGAGCCATGGACGACATTGAACATTACTTCACCACTTTAAAAAAGACTAGCAGCCACATCTGAATGGCCGAAGGAGGAATGGGACATTCGCTTGGTTCCACAGCTGAGACTGGAGGGAGACAACGCTGCCAGAGAGAGAAAAAAAAGACAGAAAGTTTTAATACTTTAGTATTGGTGCAGGACCAAGGTGAAATAACAGGTGAAATAAAATGCACTAAAAGAGCTCTACTGTCAGCCACTAACCTTGCAATCACAAGATATTAAATATGCTGAAATAAATAACAATGAAAACCCTTTTCTGCCCATTTGGCATGCCATGTTCAGCAGCAGTGACCTTCACTCACCTCATAAAAGATAATGTGGAAAATCAAAACTCCTACCACCACATTTTCAAACCTTTTACTAAAAATGATCATATTCAAGCAAATGATACTAATACATAATCTGTTATCAGAATGTCTTTACATTGTCAGTAAAAAACAAAAATGAACAACAAATATAAAAAACAGGCAATAAATAAATAAACTATTTTACCTTGAGTAATTGGAGACATTACTTACAATATTTCTTTGAGGGTCCACCCTCCCCCAAAAAGTCCAAAATTCAAGTTGTTGAAACAAAAAAAACTTGTAGAGAAGTAATCAACAATGCACAAATATAGAATCAAATAGATTTATTCATAGTTGGGGTCCTAGTGAACCGGAATTGATCTCTTCATCGATGGACTTAAGCACGTTGTAAGTCGCTCTGGATAAGGGCATCTGCCAAATGCCGTAAATGTAAATGTAAATATTGCAGTCAAAATGAAACCATCTTTTTTCACATGTTCGATTTTTCACGTTGCATTTTTGCAGTTTAAAGTGATTTATAGCTGGGAAGAACAGTTTAGTTCTTTGTTTTTTTCATTGAGACAAGTATTTATCTTTGCCAAAATGCAGCTGTTCATTTCATGTTAATGATTCTTATGATTTTTTCTTTTATTCACTTCCATACCTAGATTCTGGCAGAGATTGTCCCTGAGCTGAGGGGAAAGGTGTAACTTTTACACTCTTCCTCCCACATTTTGTGTTCATTGGATGAAGAATGCATTAAAAATAAGCCATGTGATGTGATTTAAAATAGTTTAAACTGAGAAAAATGTGCCTTGCACTGTGCCTAGCACCAGACAAGAAAAGCACTCAATATGTCATTTTTTCCATCTCAGTGTTAAATGACTGTGATTCCGCCAGTCATTTCTCAGAATGCACTGCCATCAGACCTACATCATAAACATATCACCTTACTAATGTTTTAATTATTAAAAGTGAATAAGCATTTAATGTGCTTTATGCTTTATGAGATAGCACATTTTTAATGATGACACCAGAATGATGCAATCTTGAAACCTAGGCTGGGGTGACATGATATGGCTGGTTGACTATGTAGCTGTCACTTTCATTATGTATTAAATACCAGTTAATATGACAACATATTATCAATCAAAACATTTATTTTTATTTTTGTTAACATGCAGCATAATAGCTTGTTTATTACATTAGCTGCTGTAACATTATCTGTTGAAAAATGTTCACTCTGTTCATTATGTGCTTATTAGTTTAAAATGTCCTTGACATTCCAACAAAAAGGATATCATAATAGAGGCGCTGAACTATACTTGCAAATGAACTGTTTACAAGTATTCTGAAGAAAATAAAGTCCAAATCGTCAAATATACACAAGTAGTGGATACTTGGATAATTCCTGGTGCTCCAGTCCAATGGATTCCTGACCAGAGTTTAGTGGGTTTTTTTGTCTTGTGCTCTCTTGATTACATAGAAAGTATGTATGTGTCCTGTCCTCATTATGTCATTTTTACTTTGTTTTGTGTGTTGTGGGTATTAATTATCACTCTCTGACTATCCTTAACCAGGGATTACTCTGAGTCACGGCTACCAGATCTCTTCCTGGGACATTTTTTTATATAGTTTTCAATAGTGTCAAATTGTGCTGAATGTGCAAACAGATTTTTAACATCAATTAAATTACAGGTCTAATAGAACCAAAGCTTTTCAATCAACATTCTAATATGATGAGGGTGCTTGCTTTCTCGCCACTAACTGGTCATAAACACATAAGCAAGCTGACCAGCCCCTTGGAACGTGTTTTCTGAGTTGAGCCTGTTTCTGTACTTTGCTTTTGTGGCTGTCAAGTGAAAAAAGAGTTCTCACATAGATACACGGAGTGTAAAGGCAAGATTGTTTTAACTGCCATGTCAGCTTGGGATGTTCCTCACAGTATGACAGCCAAAACTTGGACAGAGACAGTCGGCCAAATCTCGACTGTAACCTAGCAGAGCTCATAAAGTTTGTCTCGGATCAGAGGTGGCAGCTCACTTACCTATGGATTGACGAACAGGTCTCTTACCCATTGCTTTTCCATGTGATGGGAGTTTGGAGGGAAGTAGGAATCGGAATGGTGCAGTGCTTCTGTAAGGTGTTGCATGAAAACTGCAGGCACCTTGCCCAGATCCATACCCTCATTTGAATCACACCAGAGGAATGAGGCAAAAAGAGAGAGCATGTTTCGGGAAAAACGATTAACCCAATTGCAGTACGGTGCTAAGAGGTGGCTGAGTTTCTACAAGCGTGAAACATCTGACGGTGCGACACCTTCTGTTGTTGACACTTGCATAATATGAAGAAGTACAAAAAAGTTGCCTGAGATGCAGGAGAGCAAGGAAAAATCTTACTTGGGAGGTGTTTGCGTAGGAGCAACAATGACTGAGCACCGAGCAGCTGGTCCACGCTGATTAAATACCGAGAGCATCACCCAGATCTGCATTCTCACCTGTCATGCGACTAGCGTCACGTGACAATAAGCATAATTTATATGGTTTCATAGCCTCGTTATTTAGCATATCTTGGCAGATTAAACAGATTAGTTTCGGGGGGAACTGAAGCTGAATTTAATGAATGAAATGCCAGAATGTTAGAAGAAATGCTAAGTCGGAAATCCTGCAATAGACACTTCCAGAACAAATTATCCAGATTTTCTTTCTTTGAACACACCATGATTTAGGGCGGATGTGAATTTTTTTTAAAAATTTTATTCATACTTTTGTTTGTCACCTCATCAATAATGAATTGATGACCTCATCATGGCATTTTTTAGTTTCTATGACTGCCGTTTTTAAACAGTAAAGCATCCTGAGACCATTCATGTGTGGGGCTGCTTCTCATCCAAGGGAGTGGCCTCACTCACAACATTGTCTAAGAACACAGCCATGAATAAAGAATGGTACCAGAACATCCTCCGACAGCAAATTCTCCCAACCATCCAAGAACAATTTGGTGAAGAACAATGCCTTTTCCAATAGACGGCTGGACAAACAAAAACCCGCATATTTTGATTAACTCCAAGCACTGATTATGAAGGAATGGGTTGCAATCAGTCATTTGGTCCAGAAGTTGATTGACAGCATGCCGAGGCAAATTGCAGTGGTCTTGAAATATAAACTCAAATGTTTTACTAAATATCACATTGCTCCCATTTCAGTACATAAAAGACATAAAAAACCTTGCGTGTGACACATTGAGTTTAAAACTGCCAATGTAACGTTGTAATATAATATGTGTGTCTGCTCTAATTACTAGCCCTTGTGTTCCAAATTTCCTGATTACTGTCATCATTTAAGCTTCCATGCTCCTCCACTCCCTTGTTGTGCATCTGTTGTACATGTACACAATTTCATGTACAGTTTTGTTAACTATGAGACAAGCCTTAAACATTTCCTTTAGTTTGCGTTTTAGGCGTCCATGCCTGTTTTCAGTTGACGTTTTATAAATAAAATTTTTAAAATGCCTCATGCCTTCACTATGAAGGTAGCATTTTTACAGTATTCCTTCAGTTTGAAAAAAAAAAAGAAAACTTGTACAACTTGTTCTGCACACACAAGTGTCACAAACTCACAAAAGGCCATATTGCTAGACCCTTTGCCAACATGCTCTGTGATTATAAACAAACATCCTGTGCTTCACATTGCACACACAAAGTAAATCGTTTTGAACAGGATATAAGAAGGAATGTGGCTTGATTATGACTGTATAATTGAAATGCTCTGAGGCGGTTCATATCAAATCATCTGCAACGAACACAAAACATCAATCATAATTTGAAATTCAAAAATGTGTTGCGTCATTCCACCACCATTACTGTGGTGTTACAGTAGCATCCATGTGGAAGATCAACTCTTGCTGTTTACTCTTGTGTGGAAAATCAACTTTTAAGGTTTGCATATGAAACTTCATGTATGTATATTTGGTTTCAGAATCCTTAATCAGTGTTTGCTCATTCACTCTGCAAACAAACCATGACCCCTGCACTGTAAATGTATTCGTTTCCCTTTCTCTGGAGTAATTTTTTATTTTCTGTGCAGCAGAGAGATGAATCCTCTTTTGGAACATGATGAAATGTCCTTGACTTTACATCCGGTATCTGCACAAAAACATTTGCACATGTACCTGACAGAGGCAGCAGCCAGTAGCAGGAATTGATTAAACCACTACTTTTAGTGTGCCAACCAAGAGAATAGTTTAAAACCTTTGTGTGTGTGTGTCTGTGAGAGAGAGAGAGGATATTACATTATTATTTATATTATTCAATATTTTGTATTATTTAGTTTTTTGTTTTTTCTAAGATGTCTTGACATGTCAGGCACTCTTGTGGGCATGCTTTGTTTGATTATACCTTAGACCAGCTGTGACTCTGATCATGGCCAAAAAAGCATGATTGCATATATGAGGGTCCATCATATATATGTGTAGGTTTAATAATAATTATGCTCAATATTAGATCAGCAGACAATAATAAGAATCATATACTACATAATAATAACACTTGGTATCCCTGCTGAATACAGTGAAGGGACCATTTCTGGTGACATTTTTCATAAAGTGGTCAAGTCTGGAAGCCTGTGCTGGAAGAACAATTTGGTTCTCAATCATTCCATGTAGCAGAGAATTTGTTAAATGCAGAGTTCTTGCAAAGTCAACAACAAAGATAAAAATGAAATGTCAGGAGCAGTGATGTGGAGGAAGAGATGCTGCAAGTAGTGTAGTTCACATTGCACGTGACTCAGAGGAAACAGTGACATTAATTGTTCCTTACAGTTATGCATAGTTGAAACTCTCACCACCATCCTCTGTAATATGATGTGTTTTGTAAGGATAAACTGAGACCGGATGCTCATCATCTACAGCCCTGGGTTCAGTCTGAGGTCACAGTGGTCCTGTGTGACTGTTTTTCAATCCACCTCATGCTCAATGAGCTCAGATCTACGTGCTAATTTCAAAGACGGGGCAGCGTTTTAAATGTCACATCATCTATTTTATAATCCTGTGGTAGGCAAATAAATAAATAAAGATTAGGCCCATTTGAAGGTGGAACAGCAGTTAACAAACCAAATATACTGTCACTGCACACGGATGTTTGTGACTGAGATTGCAAAAGATTAAATATGAGACAATTACATTTATTTATTTTTTTCATTGAATAATAGAAATGTAATCTACATAATCTGACAAATTGGTGCTTTTATGAAGATTTAGGTTTTATATAAAACAGGTTTGTCTCATGGATTGAATCATGTGACACACAGACAGACAGCACAAACATGAACCAGGCAGAGGAAACCATGGGGGAGGTTAGCCCTTGGCGTGTGTGTTTGAGATCCGCTCTGCCCCGTCCACAGCACCGCCTGGTGATATGGAGCCCAATTAAACTGACGTAATCAGCATCAGCTGGGAGTGACCAGGGCCTGCTCCTTAGGGATGCTCGCATCTACTTCCGGTTTCCGGTGCTGCACTGTTTGCTGTGTTTGGCGCGAGCTGGCATTACGTCCAAGGACTCCCCGAATTACCTCTGACTTAATTACGCAAATTCACCAAAAACGTAAGTTATGGCTCCCTCACTAATCCCATGTGCAGTGTGTGAAATGTACAGCTTGACGAACTCCGTCAGTAGTGAGGATTTCACCTGTGGGAAGTGTAGGAGACTAGTAGCCGAGCTAGAGGAGCGCATCCGAAATTTATATTTAATTAGGGAAACAGAAGTCTTAAATTGACTCTTTTCTAGTTCCGGACGCGCACCAGCCCAGTCAGCCGGTGAGTGTGTCTACCCCGGCGCCGGTACCAGTAGCGCCCTCCGGACAGCAGGGCAGTTGGGTGACGGCTCGGCGTAAATCACGCAAGCGAGCTTCCGTGGCGACCCGCCAAGCTCCCCCACTACCTGGACACCACACACCGGTCCGCGTTCAGAACCGCTTCTCCCCCCTCAGCGAGGCATCCGCTCGGTCCTACAGTCCACCGTCTCTAGTCATTGGCGACTCCATAGTTAAAAACGTGAGGTTTGCAGCACCACCGAATAAAACCATGTGTTTTCCTGGAGCCAGAGCCCCCGACATCCGCGCAAATTTAAAATCGCTGGCAAAAAATAACCGCAGGTACTCCAGTATAGCGATTCACGTCGGCGCTAACGACGTCCGGCTATGCCAGTTGGAAATAATCAAAGATAATTTTATAGAGATGCTTGAACTGTCTAAAACGATGTCGGATAAAGTAACCTGCTCTGGCCCATTACCGCAGTTTCGGCGCAGCGACGAGACCTGTATCAGGCTCCTCGACCTAAATCGCTGGTTGTCGGAGTGGTGTCCAAAAAATAAAGTGGGCTTTATTAATAACTGGCCAATATTTAGGGGGAAGCCTGTATTTTTGGGGCAAGATGGCATCCACCCCAACTGGTCGGGCGCCACTCAGTTGTCAAAACTTAGCTCATAGTCTTAGAACCAAAAAACAAAACTGACTCGCCAGAGCCGAGACCAGGCAGCAGACAGACTGGCTGAACCGAGCGTCTGCCATTTGCATAGAGTTGCCACCCATCATTCCCTCTGAATGTACCACCAGCACCTCCGATATAAGAATAGGATTATTAAATGTTAGATCCCTTACACCTAAAATGCTCATTGTTAATGAAATTATTACAGATCAGGGGTTTGATGTACTGTGCCTGACCAAAACTTGGTTAAAACAAAACAAATTTGTAGCATTGAACGAGTCTAGTGCTCCTGGATACAGCTATGTACACCAACCTCGCTTAACTGGAAGAGGAGGTGGCGTCGCAGTAATTTATAAGGATAACCTTGGTATTACTCATAAACCTGGGACATGGATTTAACTCTTTTGAGATTCTACATACCAATATAACTCATGTAGTCTCACAAAATAAAAATCCTAAATTCATTCCTTTGATTATTATTTATAGACCCCTTGGACCTTATTCTGAGTTTCTTAGTGAATTTACAGATTTTGTCTCCAACTTAGTTCTATCTGTGGATAAAGCCCTAATTGTCGGCCACTTTAACATCCACTGTGATAAATTAGAAGACTCACTAAGAACAGCATTCCTGTCTTTATTAGACTCAGTTGGAGTTAACCAACATATAACAGGACCTACTCATGAAGGTGGTCACACACTTGATCTTGTACTGACCTTCGGTTTAAATATAGAAGATATAGTTACTCTTCCGCAATCTGAAATGATCTCAGATCATTTCCTCATCGCTTTTAAAATATGTCTCAGACACAACAAACTCAATCCCCCTCATTATAGAGACAAACGGACAATTACATCAAGCACGGCACAGAGGTTTATTAATACCTTACCAGATTTATCAACGCTGATAAACTCACCGTCAGACCCCGCTGAACTTGACCAAGTGACCAAATGTCTAGAATTAACACTGCGTAGTATGTTAGATATAGACGTTAGATCCGATTCCAACAAGGTTCCTTAAGCAAATAGCACCCGATATTATAAATTCTACCCTCAAAATTGTTAACTCGTCACTTAGTACCGGCCACATACCAAGTTCATTCAAGGTAGCAGTCATTACACCCCTGATTAAAAAGCCTGATCTTGATCGCAGTCAGCTTTCAAATTATAGACCGATATCCAACCATCCGTTTATATCAAAAATCTTAGAAAAAGTCGTAGCCTAGCAGCTGAGCGCATACCTAGACTGTAACAATATCCATGAAGTATATCAATCGGGATTTAGATCTCATCATAGCACTGAGACAGCGCTGGTTAAAGTGGTTAATGACCAGCTGTTGGCCTCTGATCAGGGATGCATCTCGCTGCTTGTCCTGCTTGATCTGAGTGCAGCGTTTGACACTATCGATCATGCTATTCTCCTTGCCAGGTTAGAGAATGTTATTGGGATTAAGGGAACAGCCCTTGAATGGTTCAGATCATATTTGACCAACCAATATCAGTTTGTGGACATCAATGGTGTTTCGTCTTCACATAGTAGAGTTTGGTGTTCCACAAGGTTCTGTCCTAGGTCCATTATTTTTTCCCCTATACATGTTACCTTTAGGCGACGTCATCCGCAAACATGGTATTAGCTTTCATTGCTACGCTGACGACACACAGCTGTATCTGTCAGCAATGTCAGAGGATAGAGAATTAGTCTGAAGGACAAAATAGAGAATTGTCTGAAGGACATTAGACAGTGGATGCTCACCAACTTTCTCCTTAGAAATATTGCGAAAATAAGAAATAATAGTTGGTCCATGCATTTATTACATCAAGGTTAGTCTACTGCAACGCACTACTGTCTGGATGCTCTAGTAGGTGCATGAGTAATCTCCAGCTAGTACAGAATGCTGCAGCTAGAGTTCTAACTAAAACTAGGAAATTTGACCACATCGCCCCAGTCTTACAATCACTGCACTGGTTACCCATCAAATTTAGGATTGACTATAAAATCCTACTTTTGACCTATAAAGCTCCAAATGGTCTCGCCCCGCAATACCTGAGCGAACTTTTGGTTCTATACGAACCGCCACGCCCCCTTCGATCAATGGGTGCAGGGTCACTACCGGTACCAAAAGTACAGAAGGTCACAGCTGGGAGCAGATCCTTCTCCTATAGAGCTCCGCAGTTGTGGAACGGCTTGCCTGTCAGTGTCCGGGACTCAGACACAGTCTCAGTGTTTAAATCCAACCTCAAAACCTATCTGTTTTCTCTGGCTTTTTGTTAAAGTCCTAGACACTCATTTCACTTCACTTTGACGCAGTGAAGTCCCTAGTTAGGGTACCGGGCCACTGTAGCATCAATATACCACTATAACCACATATTTCAGTATCGGTCGTATGAAGCCACCGTCTGCCGCTGCTTCTGTTTGTTTTCGAGACACGGATTCCGAGACACGGAATCAAGCACCCAGACTACTGGCAGACGCCAGTGAAGAGACCAGCAAATAAATCCTGGTTCCTGACAACTGCTAAACGAGGACATACCATGAAACGAACCAGAGGGTCACCACAGCCACCACCACCGTTACAACTACAGCTTCAGGGATCTTCAAGTGGACCAGTAACATCATTATGGACACGTAATCTAGACCATGACACTGGACTACATTCTGGACTTCTCCAAGTTTTTCCTTGTGTGCAGAAGGGTCAAGTGTGGGGGGTGTCAACTGTAGGGCCTGTCAAAGCCCATTGAGACATACTGTATGTGATTTTGGGCTATATAAGAAATAATTGTTGTTGTTGTATGCCTCAACTGCCTGTGACGTCCAGGGGAAGCTGAATGTCACACTAACTCAGTGGTGAAAAGTGAATATCAGAGGTTGCATTGATTTTGTTAATCTGTCTCCCTTAATTGTTCTATGCTTCTGTATGTGTTAAAAAGTTTAAAACATTGTTAAATTACAGAACTTAATTTACATTGTACCAGACTGCAGGACCTGGGTCAGAGGCTGGAGAGTGGAAAAGAAAACAGGGCTCCTCAACAATCCCTTTTATACCTAACTTTGGTCACCCAAAGATCTTGCCACAGACCCAACAGATGTCCTTGATTTTTCCAGAATGAAACCCAGAAAACTGCTGGCAGGCAGGATGACTAACAAACAAAAACACATCAAGCACTTATTAATGTATGTACACTGGCCAAAATCTGATTAAATTCTCATGAGGTGAATTAAGGCAGGGAAATCTTGTGCTTCTGTCTGAATACTTTAATGGATTTTGATCTAATAAGTTTGTGTCTAATTTGTGTCTAATAAGGCTTAGCAATTATATAGGCCAAGTGCCACTGCTCAACCTAAGAGGCAGCAGGGATTTGCTTTGGCAGAATCATTGTATAATTACAAAAATATTATTGACTTAATGAATTGTGAAACACAGTACAGCACATGGTGCGCACAATGAAATTTGTCCTCTGCTTTTAACCCTTCACCCTTGGTGAACAGTGGGCAGCCATGAGAGGCACCCGGGGAGCAGTGTGTGGGGACTGTACTTTGCTCAGTAGCACCTTCCGATTACAGGTCCACGTCTTTACCCGCTAGGCCATCTAATGGAATAAGTAATAATTAATTTTGCGCAATTTTCATATGGTAGAACGGTTTGGTTTTCAAATCCCATGTCAATGAAATAGAATGAAAAAAGGGGGGTGAAGCCCAATATATATATATAGAGAGAGAGAGTTCACATTAGTATATTTCTTAGTGCCGGTCCCAAGCCTGGGTAAATGGGCAGAGTTGCATCAGGAAGGTCACGGTTCTTAAAACTCTTAAAATATGTTGTAAATAGGTATGAAAGATTTTTATTTGCTGAATTATTTTAAGACTCAATATAACAATTTTACTCTGTTTTTTTGTCAATGCAGGTCAGTTTATGGCCTCGTTCTTTCAGGTGAAAAGTGATGTTATTGTCATTGTGAAACACATTTGGATTGGGATTCGAACCAGCAACCTTCCTGGGGCCACTTCCTTAACTACTAGGCTACCACTTCCCGACTAAAAAAAGCGTGCGGTTCCCGATACTGTAGCCCACAGTAGTGTGTGTGTGTGTGTGTGTGGTCAGCCAGATATGACGAATAGGGCTTCAGGAACTGTGACTGTGTCTTGAGCGTCCCCCTGAAGTATCACACCTACTTCCCTACAACTACATATAGGTTGGGAGCCCGTACTCTCAGGTGAACAGCCTTTTGTCCAAAAACCCACCTTTAAATTAGAATCTGTTTTATGTGGTGGATTTTCAATTTAATTAATTTAATGTTGCAGAAAACTCATCAGCATAACACATTTGCAGAAAGTTAAAGAGTTAAATCACCACTCCAGCAATGTATATTTTCATAACCTCTGAAAAAAAGTTCACTGCATACTTCTCAAACATCAGAAAGATCATAAACCCTGACACAACTCTTACAAGAATGTATATGTGAGTTAAAGATCTTTGGCCTGGTATCTGTCTATTCTCACTGCACACATTA
The DNA here is from genome assembly GCF_900700375.1 of Denticeps clupeoides. Lineage (NCBI taxonomy): Eukaryota > Metazoa > Chordata > Actinopteri > Clupeiformes > Denticipitidae > Denticeps > Denticeps clupeoides. The sequence goes on from NC_041723.1 coordinate 17,552,833, forward strand.
TCCTAGATGGGGATGTGACACAATGATGGACTCCTTGAAGCATGTATGGTAGAGTTTGGTAGAGTTGAAGACTTAGAGATAAGCCTTTGCTGTGTGTTAGTGGTTATTTGTTAGTTGTGGCTTTGTTGTGTAACTGTATAGTCTCTCCTGGTGTGTTGTCCTCTTGTGGATTGTTGTGGTGGTGGTGTATATAGCACTTTAGGATTGGTTTGTTGTTCACCGCTCACTGTAAATAAGAGCACAATATTTCACTTTGGCCTGGTATCTGTCTATTCTCACTGCACACATTATCCTAGATGGGGATGTGACACAATGATGGACTCCTTGAAGCATGTGGGGATCACCGACTGAGATCAAGAGAAGTTGAATATCACTGTGAACACAGGTGCCAGCTGGTCTGTGCTGGCTCTGAGGATTCTACAAGAGATGCCGTCTGGTCCTGCTGCTTTCCTGGTGTTCACTCTCCTGAAGGCTCTCCTTAAATCATGCTTGGTGATGATGAATGCGTTTTTGGTGCTGGCAGTCTTCCTGTCCGCAGCTGTAGGCACAGCTAGCCTAAGCATCGCTAGCGTCTTTAGCTGCAGCCTCGAAGTGAGCATAGAATGTGTTCAGCTCGTCTGCCAGAGACACGTCTGCATTCGTCATACCGGATGTTCGTGCTTTATAGTCCATTATTGACCTTAGTCCTTGCCACAGGCTCCTAGAGTCACTCTGAGTTGTGACTCTAGTTTCTTCACGTAGCGCTCCTTCACCGCTTTCCTTACGTTGAATGCACGCTCCCAAGGAAGATAAAAAGGACGACATTGGACTGTCAGTAGTTCCAGGTTGGGTGAGCAGCAGCGTGCAAGAGGAACAATGCTCGCGCTGTTGCACCAGATGTTGTTTACCATCAAGCGCATGCTACCTCCCCTTGACTTCCCTGAGTCCCATGTGGACTTCCCTCTGTCCATGCTGTGAACCAAGAAGAACTTGGCTGACTGGATGCCATGATCTGGCACCGCTGGGTTCAACCATGTCTCTCAACCATGTGAAGCACAGGAGGTTGCAAGGAGCTAGTGGTAGTCTTCTGCAGGTGCAAAGATCCTCCACTACAACTACTGAACATCCAGGGTAGGGACAATGAGACGGTGAAGAGCTGCAGATACCTTGGTGTTCATCTGAATCACAACTCTCTACCAAAAAAGGGCAAAGCAGGTGTTTCAGAAGGTCTTTCCGGGGCTGTGACGAGGGGGTGCTGATGTGCTCCAATTTTCCTGTGCTTCGTTACCATGTCGTGTTCCTTCAGTCACCATCTTCGCTCTCTGTGAGGGAGAGTGAAAGAGAAATGTGGGCCAAAATTAACGTGTTAGTTTTGGGCCAGGATGCCAAGGCAGTGGCAGCTTAAGCGAGACATTTACTTGCTGTGATCTATGCATATCTGTACACAGTTGCATGTGTTAACATTTGTACTGACAAACGTCTGTACAGTGCGTTATAATCTGTAGTGTGTATTCCTTACCACCAGGAGTCAGTATCGAGACCACAACCTAAATAAATGAATGTATACCCGTACCTTAAAATAAGTAATCTGTTCAGTGCAGATCTTGCAACACTGTCCCTAGAAATTACGCAGGCATTGCATCCGTATCCTTTCTGGTCACATTTACATTTACATTTACATTTACATTTACATTTATGGCATTTGGCAGACGCCCTTATCCAGAGCGACTTACAACGTGCTTTCAAGTTACCATCGATCAAGAGATCAAAAGAGATCAATTTTTGAGTACCTAAACCGACACAAAAAACACAGGATACGGACCGCAGCTGTACATACATACAAATGTACGTAGTTAACAGCAAGTATATTTCTGCCTTTGGGGCAGTGGTGGCCTAGCGGTTAAGGAAGTGGCCCTGTAATCAGAAGGTTGCCGGTTCGAATCCCGATCCGCCAAGGTGCCACTGAGGTGCCGCTGAGCAAAGCACCGTCCCCACACACTGCTCCCCGGGCGCCTGTCATGGCTGCCCACTGCTCACTCAGGGTGATGGGTTAAATGCAGAGGACAAATTTCACTGTGTGCATCGTGTGCTGTGCTGCTGTGTATCACATGTCACAATCACTTCACTTAACTACGTGTTCAATTTGTTTTTTGTGGGGCAATCACTGTCCTTGCTTCTGCTTCATCTCCGTGATCGCCCGTTTTTTTTGCTGTAATTCTACTACCAAAGACATAATGAAATAGCTTTGAAGTAACTCAGTACATTTGAGTATTAGCATTAAATCAATCAAGTTGGCGTGAATCTGAAAATCTCATACCCTGGATGAGAAAATTACTTTGACATTACATAACAAATTGCTAATACATCAACTAACAAATAGTATGTTGTTTCAGCATTGTTTCAAAAAAATCTTATATGAACTTTTCATTACGTTTGTTTGATTTGACTGGAAAGGTCAGTTGGCTGATCATGTGGGACCAATGTTCACATTTGTAGTGAAGGGTGTAATGTGGACATTCAGCCATGCTTGTTTTATTCAACACTGAACAGAGGGAAGCACTCACATAAGATTACAGTACAGGCCTGTTCTAGACTGCGGGCAAATGCAAATAAACCCAGCCCTATAGGCTATCAATGCTACACATTCAAATCAAATATCCTAGCAGGTAAAGAAGTGGACTCCTAACCAAAGACTTAAGTTTCAAAGCTCCAAGGTGTCACTGAGGTCCCCTTGATCAAGGTAGCGTCAACACACTGCTCAACAGGTGCCTTTCATGGCTGCCCACTGTTCATTAAGTAAATTGGTAAAATGTTGTGTCATCTGTTGATGGTCTCCAGAAAAGAATGTTTTCATTGTGAAGAGAATATATATTATATTTGGCTCTTATTTGGCTCATATATTGTTTCCTTCTTTTCTTTCACGCTGTGTTGACTGATTATGTTCAAAATAATTCTCTGACCCTGCGTAGAATGCATATAAAGGATTTATGAATGTCTACCAAAAATGGTGGAAAATCCTTTGTATTTATTATCCGGCCACTGTTGTTGATTAGACTCAATAAGTCGATGCAAATTTGAAGAGTTATGATTTCCCTGATATCACTTTAAGCTCTTCACACTATATTTACATGTCTTTGCATTACAATACCGGATCATTGTTGTAATTTTTCTCCTGATTTGGTTTTAATGTACAATGGACACTGTTTTTCTACATGTACAATCTGTATGCAAATCCTTTGACTTCATCAGATTCCAGACAATGAGCCCCACCAAGTGTTTAAAGCCTTTGATCAAGTTGAATATTCTCTGTATGATGCTGTGTTTGATCTCTATCAAGAAGGCAGATTTCCCTGCAAGTGTGATCTCAGACGACTGAAGATTGTAAAGGACACAGAACCACCACCATCAACTTCATTTGAATTCCCAAATGACCAGGAAGGAGCAGGACAAAAAAGCAGATGCACAATCATGATCAAATTGTGATGCCAATGAACCATGGGTCAAGTGTCGCATGGGATCAACTGGCCCTCTTTAAGGTGGAAAGTCGCAGGTCCATGACGTTCTGCACTTTTGCCTTGCGTAGAGGTTCATCACCTCTGTGTTCTCCATATCTTTGTAAAACGGCCTTCCCCCGAGCAAGAGGTGTGAAAGGCCAGCCATTTCTTTTGGGTCTCCTGCTTTGTCTTTGTTGGGCTACGACACCCCCCAAACTGGAGACACCAAGGGCGTAAACAACAAATTATGATTGGTCTGTGGCAACTTCCTGGGAGTAAAATGTATAAAAGAATTTTCTCTCCATTGGGAGCTGGGGGTATTTTTCCCCCCAGTTTCTGGGCCTTTGCCTCTCTGTTTCTCCTGGACTAGGCGACCTCTCTGTAGCTTGGCTCCTGGTTTTTCTCTCTTCTTCTCTATCCCTTTCTTCTTTCTTTTATTTTGGGTTTTTCTGGATATTGGTACCTTTTTTTACATACAATATTTACATGCAATAGCATATTTAACTGCAATAGTAATCTACTGGTGTTAATACATCAGAAACTTTTAATTATTTTAACTTCTACTGTGCCATGCCTCTTTCTGCCAGGTAACATAAGATTGGAGTGTTTTAATGCAGTGCTTTGTGTAGAGAGTTTTATCTCTCATTTTACACTGAGATAAAATGATTAAACTAAATGGCAAGATGGCTGGAAACACACAATCAAATGAAACAAATGCAGAACTCAGAAACGTTATACGTCTCTCCTACACCCCCTAACAGGCATATTCTGCACAATATGCTGACAAATCATACACAGTTCCCTACCTTAATCTATGAATTTTTAGTGTATAGTGTATTTCTTATTTGTTTATTTGGATTATTAACAATGAGCAAGGTCTGATTAATTTTATTGATACTTTAAATTTTAAATAAAAGTGCTTAAATATTTTGTACAAAATAGCAGTGAAGGCATGCGTTCATATTAACTGTAAATCTGGGGGCATTTAATAGCCTTCCCACTTATTTGTATTCTATGTTTTGTCTTCTGATCAGCTGGCTAATGCATTACACCCATGCTTCTCATAATCTGGAGTGTCGCAGTCAAACACTTTAATGATCATTTGACTCTTACACAACCATTTCCTAAATGCATCATCAATAATGCACACACAAAAATAAAGTGCTTTGCAAAAGGAAATAAAGAGAAGAAAGTTCTCTGAATACTTCAAGAATGAAGAAGCTTGAATAACTCCTGCTGATATGTAACACTCAAGGGAAGCTCAATACTGAATGAAATTAACCATAATTAGTCAATTGAGCAACAGACAAATTGTCATTGACTGAATCTGACTAAAATGACCAAAGATTTACTCCTTATATCAAACAAAGTATGGCTTGCAAACCAAATAAACTGTTTTTCTTCACTTCACTGACACAATTTGACATAAAATTAATATAAATGTTGTATCGTTCAAATGTCACTAGTTTAAAATGTCACCTCATAGTGAAAACTCCCTGTGTATCTAAAACAAAAAATGCTGCTCTACATTCAGATGGCCTATGCTATAAGAAGATTACCAACACCCTGAAACTGAACTGAAGCATGGCTAAAAAAAAAACAGCAGTTTAACACAACAAATTGTTTTGTGTTAGTAATTTATTTTCAGGGGGTGTCAGAACCACAGACTTAACAGGGAACAGGGCTCCGGCCCCTCAGGGTACCTGCACACAAAAGCCAGGGTCGAATTTATTGTAGCCCCTGACACGTCCCTGTGGATGCATTCTGCGTCCTTCCCGGCCATCCCCAGGGAGATGGTTCCAGGCCGCAGGGACAATCCATCTGGGCACGTGTAGGTCCCTGACAACGCACGTCCCACATGACAACCACTGCATCTCTCCCTGCCATCCCCAGGGAGGTGGTCCCAGAGCGACCAGAGACCGTTCACCATACCCCAGGGAGGTGTCATCGGGGCGTTTGCAGACCCTGCCCCTGTACGTGGCTCTGCTAGAATCCCCAGCCCTCGGACCGTCCAAGGAGCGATAACCCACCTGACGCTCCTGTTGTCTTTCGGTCACTGGGACAAGCAGGCCCTCTTCCTTCTCATCCTTCCTCCAACAGTCGAAAAGCCTGGTCATTTTGTGAGAGAATGTGATTCCCAGAGGTGGTGTAGTCTGTAACTCTTTCCCGAGCTTGTGCTTTTGCGTTATGCCACATACATATTGCTAATGGGATTATAGTACTACTATCCATCATTAAAATTACATAATACTCTGTTACATTTATTTCATTATTTTAGGTTTTCCAATGCGTTATATGAAATCAACAGCCAGACTGATTCTCCCTCCCTGATAATACGTGCATTGTCACACACGTGCAGCCACTGATGGCGATGGCAAGTTCACCTGTGCTATTTGTTATCGCATTTGGCTATAAAGTCTTCACACAGACAGCTAACAAGCGAATGGCACTTGCAAAGAGTATGGCATCAGGATAAATGATGCTAGGAGTTTTAACAAATCAGCATACCTGTCAGAATGGTATACCCTTTGTAATGCGCATGCATCGTCCAATGCTTAGGGCTATCAGTTTGCTTTCTCATCTGACCAGAGCACCTTCTTCTACATGTTTGCTGTGTCCCCCACATGGCTTATGGCAAACTGCAATATGTTTTTGTTTTTTTAAAATAATGGCTTTCTTCTTGCCACTCTTCCAAAAAGGTCAACTTTGTGCAGTGCACGACAAATAGTGGTCCTATGGACAGATTCCCCCACCTCTGCAGCTCTTTCAGAGTCACCATGGGCCTCTTGGCTGCATTTCTGATCAGCGCTGTCTTTGTTCAGCGTGTGAGTTTAGGTGGACGGCCTTGTCTTAGTAGGTTTACAGTTGTGCCATACTCCTTCCATTTCTGAATGATCCGCTTGGACAGTGCTCCGTGTGATGTTCAAGGCTTGGGAAATATTTTTGTAGGTAAGCCTGCTTTAAATTTCTCATAACTTGATCCCTGACCTGTCTGGTGAGTTCTTTGGACTTTAATGTGTTGTGGCTCCCAATATTCTCTTAAACAACCTCTGAGGCCGTCATAGAGCAGCTGTATTTGTACTGACATTAGATTACAAACATGTGCACTCTATTTAGTCATTAGCACTCATCAGGCAATGTCTAAGGGCAACTGACTGCACTCAGACCAAAGTGGGCTGAATAATTACGCACACCCCACTTTTCAGTTATTATTTTTTTTAATATTTGTAATCATGTATGATTTTTGTTCCACTTCTCAAGTGAACACCACTCTGTATTAGTCTTCCATGTTAGATGATCATGTTATGTGTTTTGTTACTTGTTATTTAAACAAAGAAAACATGATGGGTAGATTTACTAATAATATGGAAATCCCAAATCGCTAAGGTTCAACTGAGGTCCCCTTGATCAAGGTACTTCCCGGGCTCCTTTCATGGCTGCCCACTGCTCACTAAGGATAATGAGTTACTTCTTCTGTTACTGCTACTAACTTAGCTTGGGATGAATAATGTGGCAGAAAGGGTTCAGCTATTTATATCTCATGCTCTGTGACCACTGCATAGACAGCTTAGTTTGTTCCAGCCCCTGCATCAACATTAAGGAGAAGTTCTGATTTTAGGTCCGGCCTAGGGATACAACGTTTGTTAGTCACTGCCAAAATGGGGCTTTCTATCAGCCTCTAATGTACAAGTGTGGTACGTGTTTATATGGATATGCATTTCAAGAAACACAGTATCGCACCCACCGCTGCATGCAGAAATTTCAGAAGGAGCACTGACACTGCATATGGAACCTGGAGATAAGGTTTGAGAATTTAGACTGGATTTAAACTCCTGATTGTTAAGTCTTGAGTCACTCTCAGTAACCTTGACATAGTTTTCTGAATGTCTATGGCTTCCCATCATACAGTCTTTGCAAAGAATTGTATGTATACCATTTCTGCTATAACAATTGAACTTGTTGAAAATGAAAAAAGTTCCCTTATTGAATGAGCAGTTGCACCTGTGGTACACCCAGAATGTTGTAAGATTTGTGGAGGCACAAGAGTCAACCAAGCACTTGACCTTGTTCCCATCCCTCTTCAGCTCCTCTTGCTGCTTGGTCAATTCGGGTTCGTATTTATTTAGACCAATAGAACTTCACTTATACCTATGAATACGTATTCTCTTCTGGAAGATACAGTCATCTCTGTAATTCCAGCAGAACAAGCCTCAGAGATGGACCACGAAGGTAATCCTGATTCTACCTGATACTGTCTTCATATAATGAATTTCCCCAAAGTATATTCTGTGGAGACAGACCACAAAGTCACTCTGTTTAAAGAAAGTCTCTAATTTATCTAAAAAAAAATTATCTGCAGTTGCTTTACAATACCATACCACATTTAGTTATAAAGCACTTTAACACAACAAAGGAGCTTGCCAAAGGCCTCTACATTAAAAAAAAAAAAAAAACCTCCATTACCAGGAACAGGACAGACATGGACAAGAAGTTGAATAAAACAAAATCATATTAAAAGAGTTAAGGAAAGGACTGCCTAAGAAACCTCATAAAACACTGCGTAAGAACACCGTATAAGATCCACGTCACACTGGGTTAAAAGCCAGGGTGTAAAAGTGAGGTTTTAAAGGAGATTTAAACACATTGATTGATGAAGCCTGTCTCACACTGATTGGTAGGTCATTCCATAGACATGGGACGGCGACTGCAAAGGCCCTGTTGCCTCTGTGCTTGTAATGTGACCAGACAATAGTCTCTGGACCTGAGAGAAAGGGATGGAGTGTAAGAACGGAGTAGGTCTGCCAAATAGCCTTGAGCTGAGCCATTCAATGATTTAAAAAAAATAAATAAAAGAATTTTAAAACGGACTCTAAAACCGACAAGGAGCCAGTGTAGTGAGTCTAAAATCGGGGTTATGTGACCTCACCTGTTTATACCATTGAGAAAACGTGCAGTTGCATTTTGTACTAATTGTAGGCAAGCTAGAGATGTCTGGCTGATCCCAAAAAAACAATGAATAACAGAAGTCAAGGCAGGATGTAATGGAAGCATGAATTAATGATTCCAGATCTCGTTTAGAGAGGACTGGCTTGAGTTTGGTTAGGCGCCTCAGCACGATTTAACAATATTGTTAACCTGTGCATCCATTTTCAGAGTTGAGTCCATTTTAACACTTAGGTTTATAATGAATTATTTTTCACAAGGGTCTAGGGAAGCGAGGTCAATACGAGAGTCACCACTACCAAAACCATACATTCAGTCTTAGTCTGATTTAGGTCCTGGAAATTTAAGGCCATCCACCTCTTGACATCAGTCAGACTGTCGAGGAGAGGTTGGATAGAGCACCACTTGTTACACTTAAGGGGAAAGTATACTTGACAGTCATCTGCATAAAAACGAAAAGAAACATTGTTTTCGAAAAATAGCTCCAAGAGGAAGTAAGTACAATGAGAATAAAAGAGGACCAAGAATTGAGCTCTGTGGTACCCCACACGGAAGCGTCATAAGAATGAGTACTTAATAGAAACGCAGAGGTGTCAGTCTGTCAGGTGTCAACATCCAGGTTGTCAGTCTATCAAAAAAATGGCTTATGCTAATTAAAAAGAAACTTTCACCATTCTTATACTCTAAAAAAGGGAAAGCTATATATTAATCAAAATTAGCTCAAACCAGATTATCACTTTACACCAACGATGATGGGACAGTATTGCGACTCATTCAAAACTCATTATTTATTCTGATGTGGAAAAAAAAATTGTGACTCGTGTAAGAATCACATGGTGTAAGATGGCTTAAGGAACCCCACTGATTCTCTTCACAATCACCCCGTGAGAATTTTGTCCTCACAGAGATTCTTTTATCTCCGAAAACCTCTTATTCTAATTCCCTTTACTATTCAGAGAAAAGTTCTTAATCTTTTAATGAATTAAACATTAAATTGAATCATTTTAGTTTAAACCTTCTTGCCTTAATTTAGTCTGATTATGTGCCATGGTCTCGAGCATCCTACTGCTTTCAGACCCAAACGCTTGGGCATTTCCTTGCGGTGTGGGGACGGTGCTTTGCTCAGTGGCACCTCAGTGGCACCTTGGCAGACCAGGATTCGAACCGGCAACGTTCTAATTACGGGGCCGCTTCCTGAACCATTAGGCAACCACAGCAGGTCTTCTGGGCAGAACTCTTCAATAATCTCCAGATCTCCTCCTCCACAGGTCACAGTCCTTTCAAAGTCCTTGCGGCCATTTTACCAGCCTGTCATTTTCGATACCAGCCTTCCACCAGGTACCGGCAGGTGGGGTTCCCTTCACTTGGTTGCTGATCCGGAACTGCACACGCCGCACTGCTGCCCAGAGACGACCGTCTCCTCATTGTCGCTGTGTTCCAGCCCTGTCTCTTGCCTTCCTTGTTTTGGTTTGCGCCACGTGTGGGGGGTGCAGCTTTGGCTGACTTGCACTCGCATCAAAATAACGTCATCACTTTTTAAAAAATCTGTCACAGCTGCTGTAACCCGGGGGAACCAAGACGACTGAGAGGAAGACCACCCAGAAGTAGAAGGAGAGTGGTTTAAAATCTAAAAGCCGGGCTGCTCTTTGTTGGTTTTTCTTTTTATCAACTCTTGTCGATGAAAGCACGGACGGATGTTGACAAACCTCGTTTCTGCCCCTGTTGCCTCTCTTGTCTCTTCCTCTAACAGATCTGAAACAGACCAGACAAGCCCACGGCAATTGATATAGCCTGTGTTTGAATATGCCCCTGTAAGCCCCAGCTTCCAGAGCTTACCCAGCGTCTGTGTCCTTCCCTCCCAACCAAACCCAAACCACTGTAACGATGAAGGGCGTCATTAGGATAATGGCTCAATACTCAATAATCTCAATACTGAATCAGGCATGTCATGGTTCCCAATCCAAGGCAGACCACCCAGATGTAGATATGCGTGAGTGAGTGAGTGAGTGAGTCAGTGAGTGAGTGAGTAGAGAGAACTGAAACATAACTGAAGATGTCAAGAGCTAAAGGGTTCATGTTCTTGGACCTCTGGAATGTAGGACATGTACAAATGTCTAATTATTCTAAAGTGAAGTGATTGTCACATGTGATACACAGCAGCACAGCGCACGGTGCACACAGTGAAATTTGTCCTCTGCATTTAACCCATCACCCTGAGTGAGCAGTGGGCAGTCATGACAGGCGCCCGGGGAGCAGTGTGTGGGGACGGTACTTTGCTCAGTGGCGCCTTGGCGGATCGGGATTCGAACCAGCAACCTTCTGATTACGGGGCCGCTTCCTTAACCGCTAGGCCACCACTGGCCTTATTCACTCATTGTTTTTTATATAATTTTATATAATTAATAGTGTTGTGAGATTAGATTTGATAATCCAAATCTGGCCATGAGCAACTAAATCTTTGGATGGCTAAACAAGTTTCCATCTACTATGTATTTTCTCTTAGCACTACATTTGGCCTGTCATTTGAATGATCAAAGACATTGATAAAATAAATACATATTTACACATTAACTTAAAGAAATCAGCAAAGCTGCTGTCATTGTTCTGACTGGTCCACTGCATTCTTCTCTCTTATCTTAATCTCAAATAGAAGATGAAAACCTATTCTCCTCATTCAAAATTTCACCCTTGCTTAGCCATGTGAAATCTCTCAAATGGTAAGACCTTTTCAGAGGCTGTTAACATTTGAAGAATGTGTCCATTATGCAATGTGTTTTTGCTCTGGGTAAAAATTTTTTCGCTCGTCCTCTGAGTTTTCATTAGACAAGAGCCTGTCGGAAAAAAAAGTGCACTTAAGGGCTATTGGTATCAGGAGAATCAGGGCTATTCTTCCACCTTTGTGTGATGTGTAAGAAAAATAAAAGTGAAATTTATTTCTGCCACCAGTGCAACAAAGAATATGATCATGTTAGGACAGCATTTTGAGGCATGCTTTAATATGTCTTTCTTTCAGATCCTGGTAGACAAAGTTTCCTACAAAAAGCAATTAGTTTTCTATTTTTTGAAACTAATAAAATTGTAAAAAAAAAATTGGTGTTTGCATTGTGAATCGTGAAAGTGGCACGTGTGTGACACAGACAATAGACAATCTGGGCTACATAGAGTGCAAACAAGGGGACACAGGCAGCGCAAAAATAACGATTAACAAAATCATGTAGACCACAATGAGACAGACAGCGCTAAACTAGTGAAATGATAAATAAATGTGCGAAGTAAAAATAAAATTGTGCAAATAGAACATTAATTAAAAATATTACTCAATAAAACAAAAGTGGTAGTTTGTGTGTCTGTGTGTGTGTCATTCCAAAGTGGAAAGTCCCTGAGTGTTCAGGTGTTTTGATGAGGGCAGTGAGGGCCCGAATGCTTTGGTACCTTTTTTTTTATAAAAAGGTAAAGAGAGCATGTGACGAGTGTGTAGCTTTGCAATGCTGGTGGTTTTCCTGATGGAGCATGTTTGGTAAATGTTCATTATGGAGGGAAAAGAGATTCTGATGATCTACTCTACTATACACTGTAGGGTTTTACGGTCCGATGCGGTGCACTTCCCAAATCACACAATGATGCTCTCAATAGTCCCTAAGGTGGTGAGGGACATGAGCTTTCCTCAGCCTCCACAGCAAGTAAAGACAATGCTGGCCTTTCTTGGCCAGATAAACACCAGAGGAAGGTGTTTATATTGAATGTTTATATTGAAACAATTTTTTTTGGCTCTGCCTATTTTTATGATCATCAGATTCTAATAGTCACTACTAACATTTTTCTCTGCTAGACATTGACTTCATTAGATAGCATTTTCAAAAAATTATTAACTTATGTTACTTACAATGCAATGTAAACATGGTAAACAGTTATATTTCCTTTTTTTAAATAAAGTAAAAAGTCTCTTTATTTGTCAGGATTGGCTGTACCTGGACACACCTGGGCCCAATCAGGACTGGGTTTAAAAGGCACTGTGGAGCAGCCGGTTGGGGCTACGATATTCTTTTGTGGACCCTGCAACATATAGGTAGCGTTGTTTTCTGCCAATCGCTGTACGTCTACGGGTTAGTTTACGTTCTCCCCTTTGTTTCCCCTATTTTTGGCCATCAAGCCTGGTTTTGTGTCTGTTTAATAAATCATTGATTTCATTGTCCCGCCTCTGCGCTTCCTTCCTCCGTCAGCTCACGGACGTGACAGAATGTCAGCAACCGAAAGCGCAGAGAGAAAAGGCAGAGGAGGAAGACCACGGAGAAAAGCTCAGCCAGTCATGGTGAATACGGGCGCCAGCAGTGAGTTCTGGAGGGTGCGACCCCCACGTGCTGGTTGAACAATGTCTTCCCGGGTGATACGGGGGGAAGCCATAGCGAGTAGAGCCGCAATGTGACGGGGATCCCTGGATGGTCCATAAAACCCGTAAGCGGCAACATCTGCAGGTGAGTGAGGGGAGCTGGTCGCACTGCCAGCAGAAAGCACCAACTGGGGGTACAGTTGGGTTGCCAGAAGGGTCCGGGACCGCCTCCCTGCACTGGGTAGGAAATGACGTAAGACATGTCAGAGGGGACCCGGGAAGGGTCGGCCCTGGTTTTTGTGTGCAGGTTGGAGGCCGCCATGCAGGACGACATCTGGGAGCCAGCCAGAGGGTCCAGGTCCTCCAGTGAGCCACCCACCCCGCCTGCCCCACTGATGGTACTGCTGGGGCTACGGGGACGTAGCACATTCAGGGCTCTGTCAGGATTGGCAGCACCTGGAGACACACCTGGGCCCAATAAGGACTGGGTTTAAAAGGAACTGTGGAGCATCCGGACCCTGCAACATATGTGTAGTTTAGTTTATGTTCTCTCCTTTGTGTCCCCTGTTTTTGGCCTTCAAGCCTGTTTTTTTATTTCTGTTTAAGTCATTGTTTTCATTATGTCTCGTCTCTGCGCTTCCTTCCCCTGTCAGCTCGCAGACGTGACATTTAGTAAAATACAGATACATGAAAACACTACTTAATCATATTAAATTGTCATGATCTGGTCCAGCAGGCTCCGGGTCTGGAGATCAGAGGGGAGTTTCATGTTCGTCCTGTGTAATGTTCCCTGATTATCACCTGTGTATCATTGAATAAAATGATCCTGTTAGTCATCAGGTCATTGTTTGGTGATGTTCCCTTGTCTTGTGTGTTATGTATTAAACCCCTGTCCTGCGACGTCGTGCGTATGCGTCCTCCTTCCTCGCCATGTGCAGCCATCGTGACATCATTGAAATTGTTAAGCAGCCAATATTCAGGCGATGTTATAGATTCATGTGATTTATCCTCTGCAACAGCACGGGTCTACACTGGCAGGACGTGCGTACGCGATCTGAGAGCAGCCATGGACTTCTGTGTATTATCATATGCTCACGTCGAAATTTGAAAAGTTGCTGTATGTACATAAAAAAAACATGGACCATTGTATTTGTCTATGGCCATAAAGTGCTGTGATTTTGTGTTTTTCTTTAGTCATATATTAAAAAAAATGTTTGTTTCACATTTTTGAGCAGCGCTCCTACAGACGACGCATTATACAAGAACAACCAGAAAGGTATTTAGGTGATTATAATTGTCACTGGGTGAATTCTGTGACGCACTTGCAGACATTCTATGTGCAACAAGCCGTTGCACCGGGAGAGGACACTGTACAAGCTGGGGAGGAGGACTGTGAGGGAGAGACTGGCGGGGAATGAGGACGGGGAGGAAGCGGTGGACGCGCTGTAGCGCGGCGTGGAGTGAAGTCGGGATCTGTGGGAAGTACCGGGGCTGAGGAGAATCGGAAGACCGCGGGTTTCAGGATGGTCCGGGAGCGTGGACTGGACGGGAGGATGTCTTGGGCAGCAGGAAGGTAGGGGGGCATGAATTTCATCAAAGGATCAGGCAGGCTCAGGGTCATTAACAGGCAGAAGTTGTGGCCGTGAAGTTCAAGTCAGAGTTTCGAAGTCGGGGGCAGGCGAAGGTTGTTTTTCATGAGTCAAGGTCTTAGGAGCATAGGTAAGGGAGGCGAGCGTCTCGGATGAAGAATCTCATTCAAAGAGCGTGCAACCGACTTTTATACTCGACGCTGCACGCTTCCATGTCCTCTTCCGGGTCGTGGTCTCCCTGGCTGGTCTGGCGCTCTCTGGCGGGCTGGAGGTGTGTTGGCCATGACAATAATATTTTAATCAGAAACACACCAATCAGAGTCAGAGTATCGTTGTTAAAAAACAATCAGAGATTCTTTACAAATGTTGTGAAACATATTTAAATGAATAATTATAGTTCATTTGACAAAATGCCTAACTTAAATTTAGCAAAGTTCTTTAGGAATCCAATAAATGATGGATACATGCGTTTAAGTAATTCTTCGTCTGAGGAAAAACAAAAAAGAAAAAAGTAGTTTAATGCTGAGGCTGTTTTCAAAATTAAAATAGCATTAGTTTGGGCAACCTTGTTAGCTGTAAGCTTGATATGTTTGGTATTGTGACTAGTGCAATGATCATGTTAGGACAGCACTTTAAGGCATTGCTTTAATATGGCTTTTTTTTCAGATCCTGGTAAACAAAGTTTCGAACAAAAAGCAATCATCTTTCCATTTTTTGTAACTAATAAAACTGTAATAAAATTGGTGTAAGGAGTTTTGTTTGTTTTAAAGTTTGAGGAGCTGTTTACATTGTGAATCGTAACCCTCTGCTTTTAACAATCATCCTTGGTGAGCACTGTCCCCACTGAGGTGCAACTGAGCAAAGTACTGTCCCCACACACTGTTCACTGGGCAACTGTCAGTGGCACCTTGGCGAATCGGGATTTGAACCAGGAACCTTCTGATTACGGGGTCACTTTCTTAACCGTCAGGACACCACTGCCCCCCAAAAAAGTACACTTGTGCGACAGACAAAAGACTGTCTGGGCTACATAAAGTGCAAACAGGGCACACAGGCAGTGCAAGAATAACGTTTAACAAAAACATGTCGACCACAATGAGACAGATAGCGCTAAACTAGTGAAATGATAAATAAATCTGTGAAGTAAAAAAAAAACAATAGTGCAAAAAAGGAACAGTGCGTTAATAGAAAATATTAATAGAGAATATTATTCAATATAACAAAGGTGGTAGTGTGTGTGTGTGTTCGTAAACCTACCAATTTGTGGACATTGGCCTGACTGCACACCAATAAGGTGGGGATGTGTGTCATTATGGGGACCAAAAACCAAGTCCCCACAAAGTTAACTTCTCTAGCTTGTATATTTAATCAAAATAAGCCTGCCCTGTTAATATCTCTGAAATCCTCGAGATGTACATTTTCTTGAGAAACATTGTGTATGTGTGTGGCTTCTAGTATTAATCATTCTAATATTTAATTTGTTCATAAAGCTTTAACAATCAAAATCATTCACACAAGCTTACTCAGTCATGAACTTGACTGCGGGCAAGTTTATGTTCTCCCCTTTGTTCAACTGTTTTCGGCCACCAAGCCGCGTTAATTTGTGTTTATTTATTATTATTAATAAATCATTGTTTCCTGAATGTCCTGCCTCTGCGCTTCCCTCCCCCGTCAGCTCGCTGTTGTGACAGTTGAGCTTTGTCAATCCAGCTGCAAACATGTTAGCCAGTACATATTGAAACAAAATAATGGTGCTGCACGTATATATGAACAATTAACCAATTTACATACTGACATAAAGTGCACATGTGCGACACAGACATGTGCTACATAAAGTGCAAACAGGGGCCACAGGCAGTGCAAGAGTAACCTTAAATGAAAAACATGTAGACAATAATGAGACAGGCAGTGCTAAACTAGCGAAATGAATAATAAATGTGCAAAGTAAAATGTGTGTGTCCAGAGAAGAAAGTCCCTGAGTGTTCTGGTGTCTAATGGGCTGTGGGTTGAAGCTGTTGCACAAGTTAACAGTGAGGGCCTGAATGCTCAAGATGGTAGGAGGGTGAAGAGTGCATGTGAGGGGTGAGTAGAGTCCTTCACCATGCTCGTGGCTTTTCGGATTCAGTGTGTGTTGTAAATGTATGTTATAGAGGGAAGAGAGACTCTGATGATCCTCTCAGCTGTCTTTACTATTCACTGTACGGACTTCTAGACAGTGATGCAGCTGGTCAGAATGCTCTAAATAGTCCCTTTATAAAAGATGGTGAGGATGGGTGGTAGGAGATGGGCCTTCCTCAGTCTCCGCAGGATGTAGAGACCCTGCTGGGCTTTTTTGGCTGTTGTGTTGGTGTTGAGATTCCAGGAGGTTTTCCTCTAGATGAACACCGAGGAGCTTTTCCTTCTGTTGTCTTCAGAAGTTAACAATCATCTCTTTCATTTTGTTCACATTCAGAAATACACTGTTGACCTTACACCAGTCTGTACCACTTTGTATGCTGACTCACCGTTCTTGCTGATGAGATCAATCCCCGGTTGTGTAATCAGTGGTGGAAGCTGTGCATTGCTGCACAGTCTTGGGTCAGCAGGGTGAACAGCATTGGACTAAGCACTGGAGCTCCTCAGGGCTGTGTGCTCAGTGTGGTGGTGCTGGAGATGCTGTAACTGATTCGGACAGACTGAGGTCTCTCAGTCATGAAGTCCATGAAGTCCAGTTGTAGAGGGTGGTGTTCAGGCCCAACAGACTCAGCTTCTCAACCAGGTGCTGATGGTGTTGAATGTTGAACTGAAGTCTATGAACAGCATTTGTGCATATGTGGCCTTATTGTTCAGGTGAGTGAGGGTTAGATGCAGGATGGTGGCAATGGCATTGTCCGTGGAGCTGTTCGGACGATAGGCAAAATGCAGTTGGTCCAGAGTAGAGGGCTGCAGGGTCTTTGTATGTTTTATGACCAGCCTCTTGAAGCACTTCATCATGATGGGTGTAAGTGCAACAGGATGGTAGTCATTGAGACATGAAACAGAAGACTTCTTCAGTACGGGCATGATGGTGCTGTCCTTAAAATATGTTGGAACAACAGCGGTGCTTCATGAAATCTGTTAACTGGTCTGCACATTCTCTGAGCACTTTCAGGGTGCTCCAGCAGCCTTTCGTGAGTTTTCCTCATGTCTGATGTGGTTAGACACAGCACCTGATTGCTGGAAGGAAGGGATTTCCTTGCAGTTATGATGTTCTGTGTGTCAAATCATGGGTAAAAGTCATTCAGCGCATCTGGTAGGTAGGGGTCACTGTCACCGTGTGTCACCGCTGTCCTGAAGGTGGCTGTGGATTTCCTGCTTGTGT
The DNA here is from genome assembly GCF_900700375.1 of Denticeps clupeoides. Lineage (NCBI taxonomy): Eukaryota > Metazoa > Chordata > Actinopteri > Clupeiformes > Denticipitidae > Denticeps > Denticeps clupeoides. The sequence goes on from NC_041723.1 coordinate 17,570,506, forward strand.
GCATGCTTTGCTGCTCTAATAAGTGCTAAATGGTAATAACTATTAAGTGAAGTGATGAAACTCCCCACAAAGTCTTGTAAAATGAAATCACAGCTGTTTACTCTACTAGGATTTAGTTATAAAATAAATTATGTACATTGTGTGTACTTTCATAACTTTCATTGCTAATTGCTGACTATTTTGTTCATTATAAGACACAATAAATGATACAGACCAAACCAGTAACTGCCCCAAATCAGATGGTACAGACAGTTCACAGCATGACAGTATCTCTCATATTCAGGTATGAAACTGCTCTTTTTAATGAATTTTAAATACAATATACGTTAAGTCCCCACAGTGTGCAATGTACATGAAAAATTTGAAGACCCCACAAAGTTTTGTGTGTAACGAGTGCTTTTGAAAGATTCATAAGACTCAGGAAGAAAAGTGCTGCTCCTCCCCCACCATGTCCCCACATTGTCTTCTAAAATAAGGCCACACGTTAAGGCCACACACTACACCGGTTTTATTATATATTAGGATTTTGGTACTGTTGTATGTTTACTGAAAATATTTAGTGTGGTTGTAGAATGGCAGCTTAATATTTATGTTTCATCTAATTGCTTACTGTTTTGGTCCATTACAGGAGACAATTAGTGCTGTGGATAGAGATAGTAACTGCCCCAAATCAGATGGTGCCTCTGAAGACAATCACCATTGCACAGACAGTTCACAGGTTGAGAGTAACTTCCACATTCAGGTATGAAACTGCTCTTTTCAATGTATTTTTGATTTATTATATCAAATATTATACATATATTATGTCTCCATACTGTGCAATATTATTGTCACACGTGATACACTGCAGCACAGCACACAGTGCACACAGTGAAATTTGTCCTCTGCATTTAACCCATCACCCTGAGTGAGCAGTGGGCAGCCATGACAGGCACCCGGGGAGCAGTGTGTGGGGATGGTGCTTTGCTCAGTGGCACCTCAGTGGTACCTTGGCAGATCGGGATTCGAACCGGCAACCTTCTGATTACGGGGCCGCTTCCTTAACCACTAGGCCACCACTGCCCCACCATTGTGCTCGCCAGAAGTAGCCTGACTGCCATTCGGTTCCAAGATGAGATCCTCAGACCCCTTGTGAGACCATATGCAGGTGCGGTTGACCTTGGGTTCCTGCTAATGCAAGACCTCATGTGGCTGGAGTGTTACAGCAGTTCCTGCAAGACTAAGGCATTGATGCTATGGAGTGGTCCGCCCGTTCCCCAGATCTAAATCCAACTGAGCACATCTGGGACATCATGTCTCGCTCCATCTATCAATGCCATGTTGCACCACAGACTGTCCAGGAGTAGGCAAGGTCTGGGAGGAGATCCCTCAGGAGACCATCCGCCACCTCATCAAATAATGAGCAGGCATTGTAGGGAGGTTTTCTCCAAGAAAGAATGAAATCATTAACAATTTAGAATGTATTTGTTTTGTGTTTAAGTGGCTCTTGATGTAGAACCACCCAAGGAACCTTCTGCAAAAGAAGTCCAGAAATCATCAATTAAATCAGAAACAAAAATAACAGGTACCACACCTACCACAGAAGGTACTGTTTGTTAAACTTCATAGAAAGCCTTTAAGAACTTGAAAACTTGTTTTTTACTAATGTGCTGTGTTCATTCAGGTCGAAAGAAAACAAAATGGGACAGCAATGAAGTGAATGCAGTTGAAAAGCATCTAAACAGGTTCATCAAAACTTGTACAGAGCCAAGAAAACAAGAATGTGAGACCTGAAAATTAAAATGTGGTTATTTATACTTTGTACACATATATTCTTTATATTTTGTACACATTTTTCATTATTACTTTTGTTTTAAAAGGAATTAAAAGTGTCCTAGTGCCATCCCACCCCCTTAACTGTAGTCTGGTCTTATAGAAATGTTTTAGCAGTTCGCTTGTGTTCATACCATTCAATTCATGGCAGGAAGAGCAGCTGAGAATTCCTCTTTTTGTTCCGAAGTGGGTGGCATTCAGTAAAGTGTCTTTGAATAGAATGTAAATGTTAAATGTTTACAGAATACTGTTCAGAATGCTACATAAAAAAAGCAAAAAATATTTTTTTTTTCATGTTATTAAATTTGATCTTGTTTTCATTCATTTTATCTGCATCCCAGCTGTTTTGTCGCCATATTGTTCACAAGTACCTAAATCGTACAGTTAACCAGACAGTTTACTATGTGTGCAGGTCCTCACATGTGAAGTCTACCAGACAAGGTCCCCAGTTTGTTGGAAAATGTCACATTGCTGTATTAATGTATTTTCTATATTTGAAAGTGACAGTCAGCCTTTAGAAATGCACGTCCCCACAATGTGGCATCGTGCATGTAGTCCCCAAATTGCGGCTACACAATATGTGTGTGTGTGTGTGTGTGTGTGTGTGTGTGTGTGTGTCAGTCCAGAGTGGAAAGTCCATGAGTGTTCAGGTGTCTGATATCCTGTTGGATGAAGACGATTGCATAGTCTGGCAGCGAGGGCCCTAATGCTTCAGTAGCTTTTTGTGATAAAAAGGTAAAGAGAGCATGTGACAGGTGTGTAGAGTCTTTCGCAATGCTGGTGGTTTTTCTGATGCAGCATGTTTGGAAAATGTTCGTTATGGAGTAAAGACAGATTCCGATGATCTACTCAGCTGTGCTCATTATACACTGAAGGGTCATACGGTCCGATGCGGTGCACTTCCCAAATCAGACAGTAATGCTTTCAATAATCCCTATATAGAAGGTGGTGAGGATGGGTGGTGAGAAATGGGCTTTCCTCAGCCTCCACAGGAAGTAGAGTCAATGCTGGGATTTCTTGGCTATTGAGTTGGGGTTGGGAGCCCTGGACAGGTTCTTGTCTAGATGAACACAAAGGAACTTTGTGTTCTTGGCAATCTTGCAGTGTTTGTTGGTGTCACGCTTACCCGCAAAATGTGAAGCTTTATCTTTACATTACATTACATTTATAGCATTTATCAAACGCCCTTATCGCAACTAACAATCAGTAGTTACAGGGACAGTCCCCCCCCGGGAGCAACTTAGTGTTAAGTGTCTTGCTCAGGGACACAATGGTAGAAAGTGGGGTTTGAACCTGTGTCTTCTGCTTCATTGGCGAGTGTGTTACCCACTAGGCTACTACACTAGCTGCACTAAACACCAGAGGAGGGTTACAAAATGTTTGGTGTATAGATTTATCATACTGAAACCATTTTTGTTGCTCTGCCTATTTTGATCACCTTATGTTTTTCAATAGTCAATACTAACACTACTGATTTGTTTCTCTGCTAGATATTAACATTACAAAACAATATTAAGCATTACAAATGCTTAACTTATGTTAGATATAATGAACTTTAAACATGGTAAACAGTTATATCTTCTTCCTTTTGGAAAAAAAAAGTAAAAAGTCTCTTTAGTATATGATTTTTTGCTGTATGTACATTTGATAATTGTTTATGTCTATGGCCATAAAGTGCTGTGTATTTCTGTTTCTCTTTTTTCATATATTAAAAGCAGCTCTCCTACCAGCAAAGCATTACAGAAGAACAACCAGAGAGGTATTTAGGTGATTAGTTTGTTTCTGATTAAAATATCATAAATAATCAGAGTGGAGTGTATCATTGTTGAAGAAAAATCTGAGATTCTTTACAAATGTAGTGAAACATATTTAAATGAATTATTACAGTACATTTGACAAAATGAATAAGCTTAATTTAGCAAAATTCTTTAGGAATCCAAAAAAGGATGGATACATGCGTTTAAGTAATTCTTCGTCTGAGGAAAAACCAAAAAGAAAAAAGCCTGTAAATGCTGAGGCTGATTTAACGATGATGTAGGCAAACAAAGTATAGTGTTTTCACCCTAGACAGCTTTCAGTTCCTCCCATGTATATAGTTCCCTGGTGAGCTTTTAATGCATTCAGTCGTATTTTTAATGCATTACAACTGGTTATTGTTCAACAAGCACAACACAGAACACGTAAGGCTACAGTTCAGCTCAACCGCCAAGGTGCCAATCCCACCATAGACGTAAAAGCTAAAGTTCAGCTCCTTTGTGAAAAGTTTGACATGTTTCACATAGACAACATATATTGTTAGCTTGAGCAGCGTTATGTGTTTAATATAAATGCTTTTCCTATGTAAAAAACGCATGAAGACCATGTGGTGTGGAAGAAGAGAATAGAGTGTGTAGAAAAAACTCTTTCTCCCTCCACACAAAGCACTGTATTCAACCACTCCAACTTGATGTTACCTGGCATGGCACAATAGAGGTTAAAAATGAACAGTTTCTAATTTATTAACACCGGTAGATAATTATTGTAGTTACATGTGAATATTGAATGTAAAAATGTACCAAGGTTGCAGAGAAAATAAACATGAGAAGAAAGAGTAAAGAGGGAGAAGAGAAAAAGAGGGGGAGAGAAAGACTCAGAAACCTTCCGGTTTCCGATGGAAAACCCTCTGAGCAAGAGAGCCCAAAAGTCCTCTTTCCACATGTGTGCAGACTTTTATACCCCTGGCCTACAGGAAGTGGTCACTGGCCTACAGGAAGTTGTCACTGGCCTACAGGAAGTTGTCACTGACCAATCAGAACCTGTTGTTTCTGATGTCACGCCCCCCCGGTGCCTCCCATTTGGGGAAGACAAAGAGGGTGGGCGGTCCTGACGGCTGATACTTCACACGTTGATGTCGGACAAAAGGCATGTAAAAACCGGGGTGTCGAATCTTCACCCACAACCATCGACACAGGAATGTCACACTTCCCCCTGCAGACATCTGTTATGCAAGACAAAAACAGGCTCCCGCGATGTCCATTCTTACACCTAATATCCCGCTCAGGAACTACTCCTGAAAATTTTACTGTCCAATGTCCCCCCAACAATGATGAGCGAATTTTGCCCCTGATGTCCAAAAACACGTGCCCGGCCTTTTTCATGGCTGCTCACTGCAGCCATAAGGATGATGGGTTGAAAGCAGAGGACACTTTTCATTGTGTGCACACGGTGTGCTGTGTTTCACAATGACAATCACTTCACTTTCACTTCATACACCTGAGCTTCTTGGCATACCTTTACCACATACCCACTTTTTACATATCTTTCCTCAGGCCCGTAGTTCCTGATCCCTTGGCAATTGACATTCCTCCAGAGAAACCAAAAACACTCACTCACACACCAGATCAATTTTAACTAGAAACAAAAATCCCCAGGGGAAATTTTGATGGGTCTGTCCGGGCATTGGTCACAGCCGCGGGCATGGAATTTGTAAAATGGGAATTCTTTACAGTGGTACTGCAGTATCACTTCAAAGAAGTTTTATTTTGCAAATGCTACCAATGCTAAAATTAGCGATCAATACATTCCAATGGGAAATGACCCTGTTTCAGCTTTAATAGCTCGGCCAGGCCCAGTCCGATCGCTTATAAAAGTAATACCACACCTCACACAACAAAGTTCTAATTTTTGATATATAGCACGCCGGTGTGCGTGCTTCGGTACGACCCGCATTAATTGCCGAAAAAAGGCTATAATAATAAATAAATAAACTTTTTTCGCGCATTTACACTTTTTTGTTTTCCCAAGTTTGTGCATGATCCGTAAGTCAGACGGAGATAAACCATACGTCAAATCGTCGGCCATGGCGAGATCTACGAGACGACATCAATATCTTCTTTGTATGTCAAACCGTCTGGACACAATCTCAAAAAAAGTCCAATTTTGGGCTAGAATAATAAACGCGTTCCGAAAACGCTTTTTGGCTAATTGCGCGCGGACCGTAAATCCGGCCGAGCCGAGCCATACGTCAAACCGTGCGGAACGACAAGCCGCACGATTTGATATGAGATTCGTGTGTGTGCTGTGAAGCGTTTCATCGCAAATTCTTGGAAACCAGATTTTTTCACACTTTTAATGTTTTGGACGTGATTTGTGGCCCTCCTGTAATCCCCAAAGAAGCAACCAATACGTCATTGTGTGTGGAGAGGTCAGGCCTTCGGCCTGACCTCTCCGTTTTTTTTGTGCGTCTCACGGCCTTAGCGTGGCAGCCACAAATGCGAGACATGGCCTTTTTGGCCTTCTTCCCTATTTCTCATGTTTTCCTGACCACTGTTGGCGGTAGCAACACGTCCAATATGTCAGATCGTGTGTCTCGGCGAGGCCTTCGGCCTCGCCTCGACTCCCGTGTCTCTAGCTTTTACGGCTGGTCACAGGGAGCTGAAAACCTCTTCCTCTGCGCAACAGTAAACCGCACTTTTTACGCTTTGAACCCGATTTGTGGACGGGCCTTGCGACCTACCAAAACAAAAAATATATCACCGTGTGCGGAGTGGTCAGGCCTTCGGCCTGACCACTCCGTTGTTTCTGTGCGTTTCACGGTCTTATCGTGGCGGCCTTGGACGTAAGACGTGTCCTTTTATTGCCTTTTTCCCGGTTTTCCGGCTTTTTCCGGGTTTTCCAAACCCCCGTTGGTGCCACCGACTCGTCCCATACGTCGGATCGTAAGACTCGGCGAGGCCTTCGGCCTCGCCTCGATTTTCGGGTCGCTAGCTTCAACGGTTAGCCCCAGGGAGCCAAAAACACGTTCCCGGCACGATGGTAAACGGTACTTTTTACACGTTTTAACCCGATTTGTGGCCGGGCCGTACGACCTACCAAAACAAAAAATATATCATCGTGTGCGGAGTGGTCAGGCCTTCGGCCTGACCACTCCGTTGTTTCTTTACGTTTGACGGTCTTCGCGTGGCGGTCTTTAACGTGAGACATGTTCTTTTTTGCCATTCATAGCACAATAATAAATGGTCTGTCTTCCTGACAGACCCAATTATGTAATTTATTCTCTGTAACAGCTTGACTTTCTCTAAAAGAAACAGTCTCCTGCTATATGATAACTTACAGACAAAAAATCAAAATAAACTGGCTTCCAGAGCTTAGTTCATATAACAAGCATCTTCACATTCAGAAAAATCTGTTTTCCTGAAGTTGCCATGATCATTTTTGAAGCACCGCACCCACTCTAATTTGTTATTGTGTGTAAATCGGACTAATTGTAAGTCACTCTGAATAAGGATATCTGCTAAATGCTGTAAATGTAATTTAAACCCTTTAGCAGTACATCAAAAAGTAGAAGTGAGGTTTGTTTTTCAGACAACTGCACAATTTCTGAGCATGCAAAGCTAAGCCTGATGTTAGATCTGTTTTTAAAGCAAAGCAATAAAATTTAAGAAAGAACAGGACTAAGAAAATGTCCCAAATCATTGTCCAAAAAACAGTGTTTATTTTCCATATATATGCAGTATAAATATTCTTGTGTCCATATATTAAAAGAGCCATATTCAATTGGGTTCACTTGCATCACAAAGGCCTTGACTATGTCATTTTCGTCTGTCCTGATGAAAATATCATCCTCCCCCTCTCAGTATCTCCTGGAGAACTTTCCAATATTGTGTGGAATAATCAAATAAAGAATATAATGGTTATGCATATCGCTTGTAGAACTAACAAGACTGCCAGTACTAAATCTGGTGTAATTTGGAAATTAGCCTTAGCAGTTACAGACTTTTATCTTTTTGGTTTTTCCTCAGACGAAGAATTTGTTAAATGTGTGTATCCCTCCTTTATTGGATTCCTAAAGAACTTTGCTAAATTAAAGTTAGGCATTTTGTTGAATATGGTGTAATTTTTCACTTAAATATGTTTCACGACATTTGTAAAGAATCTCTCTTTGTTCTTCAACAATGATACTCTACTCTGATTGGTGTGTTCTTTTAAACAATCCAGCACTGTTAAACCAAAAACAGAGCCATGTCAGAGATTAATAGCAGCCTGGTTCTATTTGAGCATGATGTGAAGTAAGCATACTGTGGTGGTGCTTGTTCCTAAGAATCCTAATCGTTATTACACAGTTTTATTTCATTTCAGACCTATTTCAAAGCTGCCTTTTTTTCCAAGCTACAATTCCAGTCACCATGGGATTAGAGGTTTTCCAGTCCTGTTTTAAATCAATTCACAGCTCTAAAACGGCACTTTTAAATTATCTTTTTATCGATCAGTGACTGGAATTTTACTTATTTAACTTCTAGACCCTTGTCTACCTAAGGGATCTTTTATCCGTCCATTCACTGAGATCTGCTAAACAATTGCTGCTCACTGTTCATAGGTCCAGGTTAAACGGTGGTGATAAGGTATTTGCCGTTGAAGTACCTGGATTGTGGAATTAATTTCCCTTGCACATTAGACTTTTGTCAGGCGTGTAACACACAGACAATCACGAGAGATCGGAAACGCCCTTGTAGCGTGTGGAATTGTCCCAAATGCGGAGAGAGCCGCGGGAGGTTGGAAAACAAACGCAGTTGCTGTTGTAACGCCCGAGCGCTAAAAGCGGAATCCCACCAGGGAAATGGCGTTACGATATTCCGGCCGACAAAGTAGCTCACGAGCTGAAGAGAAAGAGAACTCACGGTACCGGAGATGACTGGAGACGGGATCAGGAAACAGGTAGGAGCTCATGGACCATGAAGGAAACACGATGTCTGAGCGAGGAGCAGGTGCCAGGACTTCCTGTTAATATCCTGTCCTAACCAATCCTCGCTCTTCCTCGCAGTCACCTGACTCGCTCACCTGACAGGACCCCCCCCTCGACGACCGGCTCCTGATGGTCCTGGACGAGAAGGCTGGCGGCAATGGAACGCCGAGGTGAGGTCCGGCAGAAGGCTTTCCAGAATCCGCCGACGAATTGGGGCCCCCTGTCCGAGACCACATCCGTCGGAAACCCATGCAGCCGGACCACGTGCTCCAGAAGTAACTCCGCGGTGGTTTTGGCGGAGGGGAGTCCAGACAAAGCCACCAGGTGCACTGCCTTGGAGGTCCACGATGGTGAGGATGGTGTCCTTCCCGTCCACGGGAGGGAGACCGGTGACAAAGTCCAAGCCCACATGCGACCAGGGGCGCCGGGGACCCGGGAGAGGACACAGATCACCAAACGGAGGAGAGGGAGAAGACTTCGACCGAGCGCAGGTCTCACAAGCGGAGGTGAATTCTCGGACGTCTCGCCGCATGGAGGGCCACCACAAAGCGCGCTGGAGGAGACGCAGGGTACGGGCCGGACCAGGATGCCCCGAAAGCGTAGCGGAGTGGGCCCAAAGCAGAGCCTCTTGGCGGCAGCAGGAGGGAACATAAAGACGACCAGGTGGCGTCTCCGGAGGAGCCAGCTCCCCAGGCAGCGCACACCGGATGGAGTCCTCCAGAGGCCAATGAAGGGGCGCGACAATCCGCTCGGCAGGTATGATGGGGTCCGGATCCGGGACAGAAGAAGAAAATTGTCGGGAGAGGGCGTCTGCCTTAGTGTTCTTGGATCGGGGCGGTAGGCCAGCTGGAAATCGAAAGATTCGAAAAACAAAGCCCAACGAACCTGATGGGGGTTGAGCTGTTTGGCCAAGCGGATGTGGATCAGTTTCTGGTGGTCGGTCCAGATCAGGAATGGCTCAACAGCGCCCTGGAGCCAGTGCCGCCACTCCTCCAGAGCCCACTTGATAGCCAGCAGCTCACGGTCCCCAACCCTGTAACGCTGCTGAGTGGGAGAGAACTTACGAGAGAAGAAGCAACACGGATGGAGCTTCCTGTCTGGACCACGTTGTGAAAGAACAGTGCCCGTGCCCACATCGGACGCGTCCACCTCGACAACGAACTGCACGGCTGGATCCGGGTGGGGAAGAATAGGAGCAGAGGTGAGACTGATGAGGAAGAAGAAACAGCCGGGGTTGATGGGCTGGCTTAGTGAGAGTCGTCAGGGGTGCTACAACTGAACTGAAACCCCAGATAAAACGCCGATAGAAATAGGCGAACCCCAGGAAGCTTTGCAGCTGCTTAAGACTAGTGGGTTGGGGCCACTTGGTTACAGCTTTGACCTTCTGGGGATCCATGGCCACATCCTGGGTAGAGATGGTATAACCCAGAAACGCGGTGGAGCGCTGGTGGAAGGTGCACTTTTCCATTTTACAGTACAGCTGGTGGGCAAGTAGACGTTTCAAGACGGCTCTCACATGAATAACATGATCCTGTTCATTCTGGGAGTACACTAGGATGTCGTCCAGGTACGCAAACAGCATGTCCCGAAGGACGTCGTTTATGAAATGGTGGAACACGGCGGATGCATTGCACAACCAGAACGGCATCACTAGGTACTCCCAGTGTCCTGTCGGAGTAATGAAGGCGGTCTTCCACTCATCCCCCTCCCGGACACGCACGAGGTTGTAGGCGCTGCTCAGATCAAGCTTGGTGAAGATGGAGGCCCGGGAGAGGGAATCCAATGCCGTGGAGAGGAGAGGAAGCGGGTGCCAGTTCTTGACTGTGGCTTTGTTCAGCCCCCAGTAGTCAATGCAGGGGCGGAGGCCCCCCTCCTTCTTCTTCACGGTGCTGAGGACTCTCTGGAGCACGTGCTTGTCCTGGGAAACAGACAGCGCTGGCGGCAGGCAGGACCCCAGTCCAGGATGCGGTTTTCAGACCAGAGGATGTGTGGATCGTGGAGCTGGAGCCATGGATAACCCAGGATGAGAGGTGATGAAGGTGCCGAGATGACCAGGAAGTGGATGTGTTCAGAGTGGAGGCAGACGGACATCAGAACTGGCTGGGTCTGAGATAAGGTTGGAGAGGGTATCCATCGACAGAGGTGACGGGAATGAAGCGGCTGACTGCCTCCAGGGATATTCCCAGCTGGGAGGCTAACCCTTGGTCGATAAAATTGTCAGCTGCTCCGACCCGCTTGTGTCCCAGCTGGAAAGTTACCCTGAGCGAGAAAACGAGAACTACTGACATGAGTGGACGTGCCAGGCAGGGCTCCCCCGACACCTACCTGGCCGCGCCGTTTCCCGGACGGAGAGGGCACTGGGGACGGCGATGTTGCAAAGAGCCGCAGTATGTGCAGAGGCCCTCTCTCCAGCGGCGGTCTCGTTCCCCCTGCGGCAGTGTCCGAGCTGCATGGGTTCCTTGGCCGCTGGGCTAGTGGCAGCGCCGGGAAAAGAAGAACGAAAAGAAGAGACAGCGTATGGGTGGAAGGTGGTCTGGTCCAACGTTGAGCAGGTGGAGGCCGTGTCAGAATCCGCTGATCTATACAGAGAGCCAGATCCACCGCCGCATCGAGGGTCCGAGGCGCTTCCTTGCCGGTCATCTCGTCTCGGATGAGATCTGCCAGACCCTCTATGAAGAGAGCGCGAAGAGCATCGTCTCCCCAAGAGAGTTTGGCTGCGAGGGTTCAGAACTCTGAAGCATAGTGGCAGACGGAGAAAGACCCCTGACGCAGATGGAGAAGCTGGGAATTCGGAGCCCTCTCACCGCTGGCTGGGACGAAAGTCTTCCGGAGTTCCTCAGAGAAGAGAAAATAATCATTGCAGATGGGTGATTTGGCGTTGTATAGGGCCGCCGCCCACTCCTGTGCACACCCGGACGGGAGAGATGTTAAGAGAGCCACCTTGGAGCGAGACGTCTCATAATGGGAGGAGTAGCACTTGAAAATCATATCCAAGGTGGCTAATAACCCGTCCGGGCGGCCGTCCACCCCGTTCCACTTATTTGGCAGAGCGATGCGAGGACCGGCGGTGGCGCCGGAGAGCTGGCGCTGTAACACTGTCACGGAGGTTGAGAGCTGCAAAATGGAGTCCTTGAGAGTAATAATGGTGGTGGCTTGCGTATCAATAATACCACGTAGATATGTTACTTCCGCCTTCACGCGCTCAAACTCCGCTGGGTCGACTACGGGCTCAGACATCCTGTCAGGCGTGTAAACACACAGACAATCGCGAGAGATCGGAAACGCCCTTGTAGCGTGCGGGATTGATCCAAACGCGGAGAGAGCCGCGGGAGGTTGGAAAACACACGCAGTTGCTGTTGTAACTCCCGAGCGCTAAAAGCGGAATCCCACCAGGGAAACGGCGTTACAATATACCGGCCGACAAAGCAGCTCACAGGCTGAAGAGAAAGAGAACTCACGGTACTGGAGATTAGAGGACTGGAGACGGGATCAGGAAACAGGTAGGAGCTCATGGACCATGAAGGAAACACGATGTCTGAGCGAGGAGCAGGTGCCAGGACTTCCTGTTTATATCCTGTCCTAACCAATCCTCGCTCTTCCTCGCAGTCACCTGACTCGCTTACCTGACAACCTTCACCATCTTTTTTTTATTTTCATACATTTGCTTTAAATTGAATTGTGTATATGTTTTGATTAACTTTGAATTCATAATTATTTTTGGTAAATGTACAGGTCAACTTTGGTTGTTTTTAAATGTTCTCTACAAATAGAATTGACTTGACAATGACCAGTTGCCCACCTAATAAAACACACCTTAGCCTGATGAAAGCCCTTCAAAGCCCTAGTGCTCTCGCTGATAGGCATCTGTTCGATGGAATGAAATTTGATTCAGAACTGAGAAACAAGTGTTGAACATTGCAAAACTCTGTGGGAACCTACCATGGCACATCAAATTCAATGGAAAATATTGAGGTAATAGTGAAGACTGCAGCCACAAATCGGGTTAAAACGTGTAAAAAGTACCGTTTACCATCGTGCCGGGAACGCGTTTTTGCCGAAGGCCTCGCCGAGTCTTACGATCCGACGTATGGGACGAGTCGGTGGCACCAACGGGGGTTTGGAAAACCCGGAAAAAGCCGGAAAACCGGGAAAAAGGCAATAAAAGGACACGTCTTACGTCCAAGGCCGCCACGATAAGACCGTGAAACGCACAGAAACAACGGAGTGGTCAGGCCGAAGGCCTGACCACTCCGCACACGATGATATCGGCCTCGCCGAGACACACGATCTGACATATTGGATGTGTTGCTAGCGCCAACAGTGGTCAGGAAAACATGGGAAATAGGGAAGGAGGCCAAAAAGGCCATGTCTCGCATTTGTGGCTGCCACGTTAAGGCCGTGAGACGCACAAAAAAAACGGAGAGGTCAGGCCTTTGGCCTGACCTCTCCACACACAATGACGTATTGGTTGCTTCTTTGGGGATTACAGGAGGGCCACAAATCACGTCCAAAACATTAAAAGTGTGAAAAAATCTGGTTTCCAAGAATTTGCGATGAAACGCTTCACAGCACACACACGACTCTCATATCAAATCGTGCGGCTTGTCGTTACGCACGGTTTGACGTATGGCTCGGCTCGGCCGGATTTACGGTCCGCGCGCAATTAGCCAAAAAGCGTTTTCGGAACGCGTTTATTATTCTAGCCCAAAATTTGACTTTTTTGGAGTTTGTGTCCAGACGGTTTGACATACAAAGAAGATATTGATGTCGTCTCGTAGATCTCGGATCATGCACAAATTTGGGAAAACAAAAAAGTGTAAATGGGCGAAAAAAAAAATATTTATTTATTATTATTTATTTCAGCCTTTTTTCGGCAATTAATGCGGGTCGTACCGAAGCACGCACACTCGCGTGCTATATATCAAAAATTAGAACTTTGTTGTGTGAGGCGTGCTATTACTTTTATAAGCGATCGGACTGGGCCTGGCCGAGCTATTAACGCTGAAACAGGGTCATTTCCCATTGGAATGTATTGATCGCTAATTTTAGCATTGGTAGCATTTGTAAAAAAAAACTTCTTTGAAGTGATACTGCAGTACCACTGTAAAGAATTCCCATTTTACAAATTACATGCCCGCGGCTGTGACCAATGCCCGGACAGACCCATCAAAATTTCCCCTGGAATTTTGGCTTCTAGTTAGTCATTGTTGTTTGTTTGTGTGCGCTGTCATATTGCATTAAATAGGTATACAATATAAATTATATCCTTTTAATATGCTCATCTGGAAAGTATTCACAGCGCATCACTTTTTCCAGATTTTGTTATATTACAGCTAGAGGTGGGCATAGATTTTTAATCTAGATTAATCTCACTGTAATATTGGAAATAATCTAGATTAATCTAGAGTAATTTAAATTAATCTAGATTAATCTAGATTAAAATGGCTCATTTGAATTCTGCCGAAGTCATTCAGAATATGTGTGCTACCCAAATAATGACTAAAAGTAAGTCTTTGAGAACGGGTTTCTCAAGCCAGGTGGCGCATTAGACCAGGGGCTAATCTCCTGTTTCCAAAATGCACCATAAACTGCTTGAGAAAGCTGTTCTACTATAATTGGTGATGAAAATAAATTATGTTCAATAAGATGTACTTGTGATTACCAACTATTTATTCAGTTAAATAGCTGCATCCATGTTACCACGTCACATTTGATGTGGTAATTTCACAGTTCGAAGACTCGTTCTCGCCCCCTACAGTGCAATTCGGCTAGGTATACATCCGCGCTAAAATATCAAGATGAAAGCCATCATAGTGTAGCGGTTGTAACTTTTTGATTTCGTTTCTTGAACCACATATGATGAGCTGACACCCAAGAGATTTTCTGTGCAAAGTGTATTCTGTACAAAAAGCAAGGTCGCGTCAGAACATTGTGTCACAAGTTGCGTCTTTCTGCACCTCTCTCTCTCACAACTCACGCCATGTGTCCAAGAGAACTGAACATTAACATAAAGCATTCACAATTTACAATACTGCATTCCTGTACAAAAAGCAAGGTCACGTCAGAACATCGCGTCACACATCGCGTCTTTCTGCACCTCTCTCTACAATATACAGTATTAAAAGAACATAAAAAAAATATTCACAAAATAACACACATGCAAAATATTCCTAATATGTACATAAATTAAAATGAAAGCAATAACCTTTTTGCACACAAACCCCACGCACCTCTCACAACTCACGCCATGTGTCCAAGAGAACTAAACCGGGTCTCAAAAACAAAATAAAAGTCTTTAGAAAATAAGACACAAGAAAGAAGAAATATACTTATAAATCTAGTGTAACCATTTAACTCCAGCACAATAGCTTGCGTAGTATAGACCCAGCTCCCAACCCAACTTTGTGAATAGATTAACGGCGATATTTTTTTTATCGCCCGATAAGAGCCTCACGTTAACGCAGCACGTTAACGCCGATAACGGCCCACCACTAGTTACAGCCTTATTTCAAAATTGATGGCTTCATCCCACAAGCCACAAATTAATCAGACACCTGAACACTCAGGGACTCACCCCTCTGGATTGACACCTTCACACACACACACACACCCTCTGTTACACTGTATGATTATCTATCTGTAGTATCATGTAGTATCAATTCCAGGCATCACGTTTGGAGGAGGGTGGTAGTAGCCTAGTTGGTAACACACTCGTCTATGAACCAGAAGACCCACGTTCAACTACCATTGTGTCCCTGAGTAAGACACTTAACCCGAAGTTGCTCCAGGGGGACTGTCCCTGTAACTACTGATTGTAAGTCACTCTGGATGAGCCTAAAAGTTAAACAAGGCTCCACTCACCACCAGGCCAATACAGTCCCTACAGTGAAGCATGGTGGTGGCTCCATAAGGCTGTGGGGATGATTTTTAGTTTCAGGAACTGGGAGACTAAATGAGACAAGAGACCCTGCAATTTGTGTCATTGCAGAATTTGTGATGATTTGTCCAAGAAGAGAATTAGTCCTGCAGTTGGAAAAGTCCAAAGTTCAATATAGAGCATCTGTCCATGTTTGGAGTTACTGGACTGTGCAAAGTAGTTGTTTAGTTCAGTGTTTAGTTCATGCTAAGTCGTCTCATTGGCAGGTCATTGCTAGGAATTAGGATTCATCTGGTGGTTGCAGAGTCTGCAGACGACCTGCAGACTCTGCAGGTCGTCTGCGTGCTTGATTCAGTGCCTCAGAGAACAGTGAACAGTGACCCAGTACCCTAACTAGGACAGCCTAAGTAAGATGAATTTAACACTGTCTATGCATGACAGAGTGACTGTGTGATAAAGTGGAATTAATAACTGACACCGTGTCAGGGGTTTTAACAGAAGACCAGATTTTTGTTTCCATTTTAGATGTAAACACTGAGTCCCGAACACTGATCGGCAAGCCCTTCCACAGCTGCTGAGCTCTATAAGAGGAGGATCTGTTCAAAGCTGTGACTTTCTGTACTTTGGGTACCAGTAGTGACCCCCATCCCCTTTGAACGCAGGGAGTGTGGCGGGTTCACTCAGGTACTGCGGAGCAAGACAATTAAGAGGTTTATTTGTCAAAAGTAGGCGTGGACGAACTTTTCTGCATCTTGCATTGAGATCATGTTTTATCTTTGCAATATTTCTAAGGTGAAAGAATGCTATCATAGTAATATTATCTACATGCGAATCAAATGAGAGACCTGTGTCAATGAGGACAACTAGATCCTTTACTTGGTGAGATAGAAAGGCTGTCCATAGTTATAATGTAGTCAGACTGTTCAGCTGCTGCCTCTCGTCTGGCATTGCTGAAAAATACAACTGTGTGTCATCAGCATAGCAATGAAAGCTAATACCATTTTTGTGAATGATGTGACCGAAAACTAACATGTATAAGGAAAACGGACCTAGGACAGAACCTTGTAGAACATCAAAGTCTAATTTACTATGTGAAGCTGAATCACCATTGATGTCCACAAACTGATACCAATCAGTCAGATATGATCTGAACCATACAAGGGCTTTTTCCTTAATCCCAACAACATTCTCAAACCTGTCAAGGAGAATAGTGTGATTTACATTTACAGCATTAATCAGACACCCTTATCCAGAGCAACTTACAATCAGACACCCCCCTGGAGCAACTTAGCTTTAAGTGTCTTGCTCAGGGACACAAGGGTAATAAGTGGATTTGAACATGGGTCTTCTGGTTCATGGGCGTGTGTTATGCACTAGGCTACTACCACCACCACACTATTGATCATCCAATAGTGTGATCAATAGTCTTAAACACTGCACTAAAGTCAAGCTGGTATCAAGCAATGACCCCAAGCTCACAGCAAATATATCAAATGTGTGGCCCAGCCAGAGCCCAGACTTGAATTCGATTGAACATCTCTGGAGAGAACGCTCCAGCCAACCTGATGGAGCTTGAGAGGTTCTGCAAAATATAATCACATGTACATAAGTATTCACAGCCTTTGCTCAATACTTTGTCAATGCACCTTTGGCTGCAATTACAGCCAAGGATAGGCGTGCCAAGCTTGTGGCATCATATTAAAATAAAACATGAGTCTGTAATTGCTGCCAAAGGTGCATTGAGAAAGTATTGAGCAAAGGCTGTGAATACTTGTGTGTGTATAATACATGTGATTATATTTTGCCCCTCAGTCGGCCCTCAGCTGATCCATGGCTGTAGACGTACCTTCTGACTTCCATGCGTTGCACCTCGACCCTATCACATGATTCCATCATGTGACTAGGAGCAACACGGAAACGAGGTAACGTGTGCCCTATAAATTGACGAGAGAGCAGCTGCCGGCTGCTCGGTCATTGATTGACACCCGTCGTCAGACCCGGCTCAGCATCCCTCAAGCCAAGTAAGCTCGTTCCAGTTTGTCTGTAATCCCGAAACCTGATCTCCTTCCTGTCGCCCCGTTCCGTCCTGTCCTGTCTTTGTGCCTTAAACGCGAACGACAACATCAGTGTGGTGTTGCGGCTCGCGCCGCCCGCGTTCGCAGAGTAACGCGGAGGAACTTACCTGCCTCCGTGCGTCCCGCCGCACCGAGGTCTCTCGTCTCCTCCTACATGCCTCTCTCATTCTGGTCCCGGTTCGCGTGTCAGAATGACCGAGCCGAACGTAAACGCTTCAGATTTCGCTGCTTTATGTGATCAAGTAGCGCGGCAGGAAAGTCTGATTGAATATCTGTCGCAGGAGGTTCGCTTCCTGTGGCAGCGTTTACATGAGATGACTGTCGCGCACCGAGAGCATGAAGCGGCGAACGCTGCGCAGAGCCCTCGTCCCCCGCGGTTCCCGAACCTAGTTTGGCGCTCCTCACCCACTCTCTCGTTAATTTTCGAGCTGCAGCCTAGCCGCTACCCCAGCTCCCGGTCCCGAATCGCCCTCCTACTCACCTTGCTCGTTGGTCCCGCGGCGGAGTGGGCGGCCACCCGAATCAGCTCACCCAGTTCTGCATCCCTGTCGTATTCCGAATTCGTGGAGGAATTGAAGAACACCTTTTGTCACCCGTGGAAGACGTCGCGTCGCAGCTCTACCATCTGCGCCAGGGCTCCTCATCGGTCAGCCAGTTCACCGCCAGATTCTGGACCCTGGCTGCAAAGACTCGGGGGGAGATGGTCAACCGGGAGATGCCAGCAACATATGAGGCCCTCATTCAACTCACGCTGAGAATTGATCGCCATCTGCTGGCACTCTCGAAAACTGCGGCCCCCACTCCAACCCTGCACCGGACTCCCCAACCGCCTTTCTCACCACCTCAGCCCACCATCACTCCTCCAGACCATGGGGGGGAACCCATGCAGCTGGGACGGACAACCCTCACGCCCGAAGATAAGCAGCGGCACTTTCGGGAGGGCTTGTGTGCGTACTGCGCCTCCCCTTCACACCTCCGCCTGGCCTGCCCTATTCGGCCGGGAAACGGGAGTCCCACCTGATCGGTACGGCACGGTCGGCTGGGTCAATTCCTCCACATCCAATGACACCGACTTCCCGACTCACTTTTCCAGCCGTCCTGGAGTGGAACCAGCGAGTCATTTCCACCACCGCCTTTGTGGATTCCGGGGCGGCTGGAAACTTCATAGACCATTCGTTCGTCCAACTTCATCGCATTCCCCTGGAACTACTCATCAAGCCCCTCACAATCACCTCCGTGGATGGTCATCCGGTCACCTCAGGTCACCGTACGGTCCCTCTGCAATTCCGGCTGGACTCCCATGTGGAGAAAATCCAATTTCTGGTGACAAAGATTATCACCTCACCACTCCTCCTCGGGTTCCCCTGGCTGTCCCTACATGAACCCCATCTCTCCTGGTCGTCGGGCATGGAAGCGCACTGCCATTGCCTTCTGCCACAACTCTCCCCGTCTGTCTCCACGAACCCAGAACCGACTCGTCCAGTGTTAGACAACATCCCCTCCTGTTACCATGACCTAGCCACAGTCTTCAGTTCAGCCAAAGCTGCCCAGCTGCCTACCCATCGACCAGGCGACATGGCCATTGACCTGCTGCCGGGAACCACTCCCCCGAAAGGACATCTCTACTCCCTCTCGAAGGCAGAACAATTGGCCATGGAGCGGTTTGTGGCAGAGGCGCTTCAAAACGGCACCATCCGCCCATCGACCTCCCCGGCCGCCCAGGGTTCTTCTTTGTGACCAAGAAGGATGGTGGCCTGTGACCGTGCGTGAACTATCGTGGACTCAATAAAATCACAGTCAAAAAATCAAACACCTTTACCCCTAACCAACACCGCCCTTGACACCCTCTCGGGAGCCAAATACTTTATGAAGCTGAATCTCAGGTCGGCCTACAACCTGATTCGTATCCGGGAAGGCGACGAGTGGAAAACCGCCTTCATCACCCCCACTGGTCCTTTTGAATCCCTAGTCATTCCATTCGGTCTATGCAACGCACCCGCCGTCTTCCAGCAGTTCATCAATGATACTCTCCAGGACATGCTGGGACGGTGGGTGTATGCTTACCTGGACGACGTACTCATTTACTCACCCACTCTGGAATCCCATATTCAACACGTGAGAGCAGTACTAAAGAGATTGCTTGCCCACCGACTGTACTGTAAGCTGGAGAAATGTGCCTTCCACCAGCGCTCCACCACGTTCCTGGGTTTTACCATCTCGTCCCAGGGTGTGGCCATGGAGCCCAAGAAGCTGGAAGCAGTGGCGTCGTGGCTAGGGGCAACTGCAACGGTTTCTTGGGTTTGCAAATTTCTATCTTCGTTTCATCCGTGGCTACAGTACGGTCGCAGCACCCCTAACTGCTCTCACCAAACCTTCGTCACGTCCGTTCCACTTACCCCCGGAGGCCGTTCAAGCTTTTAAATCCTTGTGTCTGCAGTTCACCACCGCCCCCATTCTTCAACACCCGGATCCTGCCCTCCCGTTTGTTGTAGAAGTGGACGCGTCAGAGGTGGGTGCTGGCGCCGTCCTCTCTCAATGCGGTCCGGACGGGAAATTGCACCCGTGTTGCTTCTTCTCGCGGAAGTTCACCCCTGCACAGCGGCGGTACGGGGTGGGGGACCGGGAGCTGCTGGCAGTCAGGTGGGCCCTCCTCACCGCATCCTGGGCCCTCTCCGGTGGTCACTTGAGACCAAGGTCCGGGCCGCCCAGGTGTCCGACCCGGGCCCGACCAACACTCCACCCGGGTGCCTGTATGTCCCATAGACCTGCCGGCCCAATGTACTGCAGTGGGGCCATTCCTCCGTGCTCTCCGGCCATCGAGGACGCCAACAGGCCCTCACTTTTATTCGCCGGGCGTTCTGGTGGCCCGCGGTACGGCGGGACGCACAGGCCTGGATGCCTGTGACGTCTGTGCCCGGGCCAAGACTCCCAACACTCCGACTGCTGGGCCCCTACATCCTCTTCCCATTCCTCATCGCCCCTGGACCCACCTTACCTTGGACTTCGTCACCAGTATTCCAGAAGCCAATGGTATGACCACCATCCTGACCATAGTGGATCGCTTCTCCAAGGCGGTCCACTTGGTCGCCCTGCCCGGCCTACCATCCTCTGCCACAACCGCTGACCTTGTGCTACAACACGTGGTCTGCCTTCATGGGTTCCCCCAAGACATTGTCTCCGATCGGGGACCCCAATTCGTCTCAGCTGTGTGGAAGGCATTCTGTCGCCTTATTGGATCGACCTGCAGCCTCTCCTCTGGCTACCATCCCCAGACCCACGGCCAGGTGGAGAGGGCCAACCAACAGCTGGGACGATACCTGCGGTGTTTTGCGTCGGAACATCAATGCACCTGGCCCGGATTTCTCCTTTGGGCGGAGCTGACCAACAACCTGCAAGTCTCCTCCGCCACTGGTCATAGCCCCTTTGAAATCTGTCATGGATATCAACCAACCATCTTCCCTCACCAGGTGCTCGCAGGTGGGGTCCCCTCGGTTCGTCAGCTAATACGTGGTTGCCGAAGGGCCTGGAGATCTGCGCGGTCGGCCCTCCTGGATGCCTCCCGAAGGATGTCCACCCAGCACGACTGCCGGCACCGTCGTCGACTGCACTTCCGAGTGGGACAGAGAGTGTGGCTGTCCACCCAAGACCTACGTCTCAGGACTGAGTCACACAAACTGTCCCCTCGATACATCGGGCCATTCCGGATCCTCAGTCGGATCAACCCCCTCACATACCGTCTCCAACTCCCTCCTGCCATCCGTGTCCATCCGGTCTTCCATGTCAGTAAACTTAAGCCCTTTGTCAGATCCTTCCTTCATCCTCTGGCTCCGGATCCGCCACCGCCACGCATCGTCGACGGGGGACCGGCGTACTCAGTGGAACGCATTATTGCCTCTCGGCGCAGGGGTTGGGGGGTCCACACTGGACCGGCTATGGACCTGAGGAACGATCCTGGATCCCTAGTCGTTTCATCCTGGACCCCTCTCTGGTGACTGAGTACCGGCAGCGTACCGCCTCCACTTCGGGGCCGTCAGGGGTCGGCCCTGGAGGGGGGGGGGGGGGGTACTGTCACATGATTCCATCATGTTACTAGGAGCAAGACGGAAACGAGGTAACGTGTGCCCTATAAATTGACGAGAGAGCAGCTGCCGGCTGCTCGGTCATTGATTGACACCCGTCGTCAGACCCGGCTCAGCACCCCTCAAGCCAAGTAAGCTCGTTCCAGTTTATCTGTAATCCCGAAACCTGATCTCCTTCCTGTCGCCCTGTTCTGTCCTTAACGCAGAGGAACTTACCTGCCTCCTGTGTAGACATGAATCACCTTAATTTTCCTTGTATTCCAAGTCTTTCTACTTGGTAAAACACATAGTTTGGTCACAAAAATAAAAAATAAGGTAAATTAAAATTGCGGTTAATTCACGGTCAAGACTTCCCCAACATTGCAAAAAAAAAAAAAAATACAGTATATATATATATATATTCTTTCTGCAGATTACCACCATTTTATGGGTAATCGGGGGTAATCAGACGTATCCACTCATCTCATCATTCAAGGCTGAGCTCAGAGAATATTAATATGCTTAACTTTTGTATTTCAACTAGAACGCATTTGTAAACTGTTAAAGCTCTAATGTAGATAGGTTTAACAATTTTCTTTTTTTTTATTGTCACTGCTTTTAATTTAAGGATATTGGCAACAACAATTTAGCTGTGCTACATATATATGTGTACAGTGATTTTTATGTTTAAAACCATTAAATAATGTGTTTGTTTTATTTATATAGATTATTACAGTTATTAAATAAATTCACATAAAATAATCAAGATTATAATGAAACTGGGATTATTTTTCTACAGAAACCCCTTTCAACAACATAAATAAAATAGTTCCACCACCAAGAAACAGGTATGCTGGGGTTGTACCATAGGATCATCCTGAACTTTTCCGATAAAGCATCAATGCTAACTGACTTTAAATGAAAAGCGCTGCCAAAAGTTACTTGGACACAGGAATCTGAAATTGCTTTTATGTCACTCAAAGACTCATTGTGTAAAGAACCCATTTTGTTAAGCCCTGATTTTATGAAATATTTTACAATACAGACTGATGCCTTGGAACATGGTCTGGGCACAGTCCTTCTGCAAGAAAATCAGGGGGATTTGGCCAGTGCCCTGCATTAGCTGTAAACTGCTACCTAGGGAGCAGGACTGTTCAACGATAGAGAAATACTGTCTGGCAGTTAAATGGGTTTTAGACTCCTTTAAATATTACTTAGTGGAACAAAGGTTTGTTTTAGAAACTGGCCATTGAGCTTGGTTAGGTCATATGAAAGACTCTAATGCATGCATAACTAGGTGGTTCATTGCCATGCAACCTTTTGATTTTGACATGCTGTACCGATCTGGTAAATTAAATTGTACAGCTGACTGTCTCAAATTCCTCAAGGGAATTCATGAGAAGGGAGATGTGGAAGGGGATGTCACAGAGTGAGCCGTGATGCTCACTCAGTACGCAGGTGGCATTCTGTTGGCACGATTACAACTTGGCTGCTTGTTACTGTTTGGGTGTCACGTCCAGGTGTTTTGGTTTATTACTTGATTGTGTATATGGGGGATACCATCACTTGGGGGGTGTTTGAAGGTTTTGGTGTAAGTGCTTTTGATATTGTGTGTTTAGCATATGCTTGTAAATATTTTGGGGTGTGTATTTTTGTGTTTTTTGTTTCTGTGTTTATAAGTGGTTTAATTTGTATATTTTGTTTTGTTGAGACCAGAGGGACACGGTGCTGCCAGAGAGACGAAAAATTATCACTGAGCTCTGACTTGCATAGCCTGTAGTTTAGAAGCTTGTTGTAAAGAGTGTATGGGTGTGTGGGATTCATTCATTTACTCTTCTTCACAAAAAAGCACACACATTGGAATGGATTTCCCTGGACTTGCAAAGAAGCAAGCAAATGAAAACGTTTGTCTTGTGTTTAGGGAAAAAATAATGTCAACAGACAACAAAAACTTTTGGAGCGCTTTTGTGGTTGCAGAGAATTTGTCATGGATGAATTAAACGTTCATTCAGAAGGTCTTAAAAGTGGCCAGCAGTATTTGGACGTTGTGTTGTTTTAATGCACCAGCCAATGAGAATTATCAAGTCATCCAGGCCATGTAATTTTTCAACTTACACATGATATATTTATAAAATTTATATTCATAGGAATACAGATTTTTTTCTTCATTCTCTTTTTAAGAGCCTTCCTTACTCTGATCTGCATCTCCTTCAGTCTCTGAGGCGTGTCGTAATTTTTTGAATTGGCTGGAATATGTACCTCAGCCACTTAATCACAAATGCAACTTCAGAAATACTGGTCATTAGCTGAAAATGCTTTACGAGGAACACAGAGGAAGAAGAAAACTCATAGAAAATACAAAAAGGTTTACAGGTTTAATTAACAGTTTAGTTAAAAGTACTGCACAGAGTTCTTAGAGATGTCTATAAATCTTCCGACTGGTGTTAACTGTAATTTTCTCACTTGTCCACAGAGCATCTTTTTTGCTTTCAGTTTTCAGGCTGTTGAATCCTCCACACGCGAATGGTCAGAGTAGCTGCTCCATGGTGTGAGCTCTTCCAGAAAGTGGGCATATACGGATTAGCCGTGGAGATACATGTTCTTTTTCCCCAACCTTATTCCCCACTAACAATGTCAGTCATCATGGAAACAGAATTGTTGTAATGTTGTTTGCCTTCAGCACTGCTAATAATTAGGGAACAATGGTCTGGTACATTGTCAGCATTTCTTAAAATGCTGTTCATGCAGGGAAAGCAAGTGTAATAAAAAACAATATTGTAATAATACCCTGATCATGTTATATTACAATTTCATTATTACATTATCAGGTCATGTCATTTGTCTTAACCCATCTGTTATGTTGCGGGTCAAATTGACCCATTTTAAATTTCAAATATCTAAAAAAAAAATAGTTAAAAGTATTTTTTCAGTATGAAACTACTTGTGCTTGGCTTAATAAGAGTAATCAACATATAAAATAAAAATGGTTCATTTCACATATGTGCAACATGTTACTATTACACAGATACTGTTCGGGTCAATTTGACCCGGCAGTCAAAGTGGAGGTTAAAGTGACCTCATCTGTAAGTGCAAGAATGCAGGTGTTATGACTTTTGACGGGAACCTTTTCTGTTCCTGTGGGTAAACTCCGCCCACACTCAATAGAGTTTGCCCACGGGAACAGAAAAAGTTCCCGTAGGCAAACTCCACCCACACTGAGTGGGCACTTAGTAGGGGAAGAGCCAAACATATAAAGATTCTCTGCAAGGGGGTCCTACAACATTACACTCTGCAGCTACATATGATCTAGTCTCTGTCAGAGCTTTAGAAAATGAGCAGCATAAATAAACAGATGACAGCACAGGAGGCTCTGGAACTAATCTTTGATCACGACAGTGAAATAGAGGAGGATGTGTCTGAAGATGAAGACCATCTTGAGGTCAATTCTGAGTCTGATGATTCTGATTATGAGCCAACTGAGGAAGCTTCTATTCATATTCCTCCTAGCAAGGAATTTACATCAAAAAATGGTGAAATACAGTGGTCTTCATCCCCAAATATGCGTCAGGCAAAACTGTCTGCAGAAAACATAATAAAGACAGTGCCAGGGCCCACTAGGATGGCAGTGACTCGTGTAACAGACATCAAGTCAGCTTTTGAGCTTGTCATGACCAACTCAATACAGAAAATCATTCTTGAAATGACAAATTTAGAAGGCAGGCGTGTTTTGGGGAAGAAGTGCATACATGCATATTTGGGAGTCCTCATCCTGGCTGGGGTCTACAAATCAAAGGATGAATCAACAGCCAGTCTGTGGGATGCAGAGACAGGCAGGGCTATATTTCGTGCCCCAATGTCTCTGGAGACTTTTCACATTTTCTCCAGAGTAATCCGATTCGATAATCGAGAGACAAGGACTGTCAGAGGAGAGAGAGACAAGCTGGCAGCTGTTAGGACAGTGTGGGACAAGTGGGTAGAGCAACTTCCTCTACTCTATAACCCAGGCCCTAATGTCACTGTGGATGAAAGGCTAGTGGCATTCAGAGGTCGCTGCCCTTTTAGGCAATATATGCCTTCCAAACCAGCCAAATATGGCATAAAAATCTGGGCAGCGTGTGATGCAAACACCAGCTATGCATTAAACATGCATAAAAAAATTTTTTTTAAATCATCAATGTCATGTAAAACTTTTGTTTTATATGTAGGTATTTCCAACATACATTTAAAAAGTTTAAAAATGCAGTTTTTATGAAAAACAAGTGAATTATCCTCATTGAACCATGATCTGTGAGAGGTAAAAAAAAAAACACGATTACACCAAATATTGATTGAAATGGTTAGTAATGGAGTTAATAATGAAATATAAACGATGTTTATAGGGATTTTTTGGTTTCTGACACTTTTGGATAAGTAAACATGTCCCGGGTCAACATTATTGGTGTTCCTAAGAAACGAACATAACAGGAGGGTTTACTAGAACAAGCATGATGTAGTTATTTTCTAATAGTAATGTTGAAATGTTTTATGATTTACAGTAAAAGCAACTTAAATTATAAAGCACCATATTTGTGTTTGACATTTGAAGCTCTAATGTGAATGTAAGATGGAAAAGGTCAGTCATTGCGTTTGGCTGATATGTCTGGAAGCTGGAATTACAACAAAGCGGGTGGTAATTTTCAGAAAAGCTCCTCCCTGTGATAATGCCCCGTCACCTTTTCATTGCCTGCACCTGCCTGCAGGAAGTCCTTTTAGAGATCTCCCCTTCCCATTCTTTTTAGCTTGTCATTTCATTATGTCCTACCAAGTGTGTGATCAGTTTACCCTTTGATGAAAAGCTATTTCCTCATAAGTTCTTTGTCTTGCCATTTCTGTAATGAACATTGGGGCAGTGGTTGACCTAGCAGTTAAAAAAATCAGAAGGTTGCCGCTTCGAATCCCGTTCCACCAAGGTGCCACTGGGCAAAGTACCGTCCCCAAACACTGCTCCCTGGCCACCTGTCATGGTTGCCCACTGCTCGCTAAGGGTGATGGTTCAAAGCAGAGGACGCATTTCCTTGTGTGCACTGTGTGATGTGAGGCAATCACAATGACAATCACTTTACTTTCACTTTTCACATTTTATTAGATTGAACATAATGACTATCAGGGCAAACAAAGTAAACAACAATATCAACTCTCACTTACTCCATTACCTCTTAGTCCTATTCAGCACTGTAAAAGAAAAAAAAAAGGAAACCAAACATTTTCAACTTCTTTCAACTCACACCTATGCCACAACTACATGGACATGAAGTTTCACAACCCACCGGCGTGACAGAATGCCACCGCTCCCCACAAAAGCGCAGAGGAAAAAGGCAGAGGAGGAGCGCCATGAAAAACGAAGCCAGGCGCGGTGAAAGCAGGCGACAGCGGGAAGCGCTTGAGAGAAGCCCGTGGAATTTGGAGGATTCGCGGCGAGATGCACCACCCATTCTGGTGCAGCGATTTGTTCCCGGCGAGCCATGCCGCGCGCCGCAGCGTGATGACATCGAGCCCTGGAGAATCCGCAAACCCTGAAGTGGCAACGTCGAAGTGTGAGAGGGCGGAGCGAAGAAAGTGACGTGGGCAGCGAGCGCAAAGGATGCGACCCCCACGATCTTCGCCATGTTGAGCCAGGAACTCTGTGCTCTGCTGGCAAGACTCCCCATGGACTGGGACGACACGGACGACGACGATGAGTGCAATGGAAACGCGAGTTGGGCGGTCGGGGCTGGGATGGCTGGGATGACGTCTCCCCCGGGACAATCCGCGAAACCAAGAAGAAACCCGGAAGGATAGTAGAGGTTGTGTACCAAGCTTTGTTAACATAGATGCACAATCCCCCACCTCTGGTCTTAGCGGAGTCATCCGCCATTCTGTCTGCCCGGAGAATGTGGTGCTCAGCTAGAGCAATAGCATTGTCCGGTATTTAGCCATGTTTCAATGAAAATCATGACATTGCAGTTCCAGAGTTTCTTGCTGTGGTTGATTCGGATTCGAATCTCGTCCATTTTGTTCACCAATGACTGTACGTTGGCAAGAAGAATGCTGTCTTAATAATGGTATTATCACCAACCAGGGCACCCATAGGGATTTAGTCGCCAGCACAATAGCCATCAAAATATCTATTCATGGTTTCTTAAATCCCAAAAGAGTCATGGGGAATAGAGAGCATGTGAAAGGTGAAACATTCATAAGAATAAAAATTAAACATCTTCAGAAAACAAGAGTGACTTTACAATAAAAATCTTTACATTGAATTTTAAAGTTTGTATTCCAGGTGTACAGTAAATGAGAACAGCACACAGATTTCTATCACTGTCCAGTTATACTAATCAAGTTTGTACACATATAAAGATAATATATAACGGTCACAACCTGGATATCATGTTGGGCTTCCAGTGGTGTCTCTTTGAGCTCTTCCAACATTTTCCAGATCATTTGCTGATGGATTGATTGATATTATATCAATCCATCAGCAAATGATCTGGAAAATTCTGTCTGGGATAATGGCCTTTAGACTTCTCGACAGCTTTGGTGTTTTTTATTGTCAGCAAAAATGCTGTTCCTGAGGCATTTTTATCTATATTATGCTATAAAACTTTGCCAAGTTCAAATAATATCCTCCAAAAAAGTCTTTATTTTTTATTGTGGTAATTTTTTTAACAGTGTATTACCCAATGAAAGAAAAAAATAGTCCCTGCAGTGTCATTGGACATCCAATGTCATAACCAGCTTTATCATGGATGCAAGATCAGATATCTCAAAGGAGTACATTAAAGCAGATTAAACTCTCCACCACAAACATTTACATCATTAACATTTATCAAAAACTCTTATGCAGACTTATAATCAGTAGTTACAGGGACAGTTTTGTAAAAACTGTGGAGAACAGAGTAAAAAAAAGACTCTCTCTCTACACACAAAAGCACTGTATTCAAACCACTCCAACTTGATGTTTCCTGGCAGAAAGATGCATGGCACAATAGAGGTTAAAAGGATGAACAGTTTCTAATTTATTAACACCAGTAAATTATTATTGCAGTCACATATGAATATTGTAAGTAAAAGGGGCACCAATGTTACAGAGAAAACAAAGATGAAAAGAAAGAGAGAGAGAGAGCGAGGGAGAGAGCAGACTCGAAAACCGGAAAATCCGGTTTCGATAGAAAGGCAGCTGGGAAAGAAAGTGAAGTCCCTTCCCCACATGTGAACAGATCTTTATGCACCGGGCCTACAGGAAGCTGTCACAGGCCAATCAGAACCTGTTGTTTCTGACGTCACGGTGCCTCCTGTCTGGGGAAGACAAAGAGAGTAAGCAGACCCGACGGCCGACACCTCACATGTTTGGCTCGGGGGAGGGCCGGCAACTGTTGCAATGCCATTCAACAAAGGGCATGCAAAACAGAGGCGTTGAATCTCCATGCACAACAAAGGCACAGAAATGTCATGGCTCCGCGATGTCCCATCTTACAGTTTCTTGCTCAAGGACAAAATGGTAGTAAGTGGGATTTGAACCTGGGTCTTCTGGTTCATAGGCGAGTGTGTTACCCACTAGGCTACTACCACCCTCAAACAATATTACTAAATAGTTAGAAACTATTGCTATTGCGAGATTATATTCATGGTCCAGTTTTCATGCTCATGTGCCCAGCGTAGGAGCTTATTGTGTTGGAAATATCATCATGAATAGCTATGCAACATCATACAGAGAAAACTGTGTGTTGGGCAGGCATTCATTGAGTATTCATATTCCTGTCAAACATTTACCACTTGTTCTCTTTGCTAGTCGGACTGCATGCTGACAACAACAAACTTCTTTGAAGATGCTCTCACTCATAATTGGTTCTTGTAATAATCTTACAGATCCATTGTTTCCCATTTTGTTGATAAAATACATCATCTTGACGATCTGACCATTGTCTTGTGGCCTTCCACATATTGAAAGGTGACATTACAACAAGGTGACTGATGTTATTCAGTCCACACTTTGGTGATTTTAATGCTCTGGCTATTCAGTTTCTTCCTTTTGAGCCGCATATAGCTGAAAACATGATAAAAACTAATTGTGCACTGTCTTTCATATGATTCATAGAGCTATTTTGCATGTCTGTCTTGTAAAATGTCAGTCACTAATATATTCACCAGGCACAGACACCTGTCTACTCCATTTCGGGGGTGGATTCATACTCATTAGCCCACCGTATGCTGTGTGGGAAACACTTCTGCAGTCTGTATTTTTTTCCACCCATCCATACTGCGTCTCATTACAAAGAATAGTTACACATTCATCACTGTTACACAACACCCTTGCATTTGCCTCCCTTTCTTCCTCTTTATAATGCCAGCTTGGAGATAAAAGGAAAAGTCAAGGCAAAATTTAAATGCAGTGAGAGTAAAAGTGCACTGGACCGCCTTCTTCGGGATGAGCAAGAGAGATGAAATAACTTTTTTTTCCCCCTATTCCCCCCCAATCACCAATTAAACGATTTTATTTTTAGATCCCCACCCTGAGATGATTACCCCACAAATCTGTGGGGTAATGAGCTAACACCCAGGATTCACATGGAATGGGATGAATCTTTTCATCTATGACACTCTAGTGTCATTGAATAAGGTCAGGACTTACTGGCCTCAATTACACTGGTAGCTGGTTTTTAATATTTGGATTAGGGAAGAAGCAAAATTGTATTTTTATTTTTAGTGTTTACATTGTTTGATCTCATACGCTGACCCAGTATTAATCACTTTTTGCACTGATCACACACAAGGTCTGCTGATACATATTCTGTCCAATCTACCTTGGGAAGTAGTGTCACCCCACTGAGTTCATAGGCATTTTGATTCTGTACTGATGCAATGCGATAGGGTGGAAGAGAACACAGGTTGCTTTACCTTTTTAGTATCCTGATGGAACAGATTAACTTCTGGCAAATTTTGAAATTTGTAGGTTTTGTTGTTATTTACCATTTTTGTCACATTTTTAAATAATTAATAAAGCCATAAATATCACAAATGGAAAGAGGGATGCTTATAATTTATAAACTGTGTTTATTTCTTCTTAAAATGTGATAAATCTACATATTTTTAGACCAGATGTTCTTTTGGGGAAAAAAAAATCTGCAATCTTGTTACATACCTCATTAGGCACTCCCTCAACACCCAGCAAACAGTGTACCAGATAAGTTAATGTAGAACAATTTCTCAGTGTAATCAACTGTGGTATCTTATTGTGGAATTAAAATGAGGATATTATGCCTGTACCAAACCAAACATCATACATCACACAATCCAAATGTGAATATTATTGTGATAATGCATATTCATTAGTGGAAAATGCACAGTTAAATGTGCAATCTGAAAAATTAACCTTTATGGTGAACCTGGGGTGATAGTAGCCAAGTGGGTAACAAACAAATTTGGTCTTTTCTTTCTTGTGTATACAATAACCTTGATCTCATTAGTTAAGCACCCAGCAGTCTCTGGCCAGTTTTTAGAGTGACTTTTGTGATTTTTGCAATTAAGGGTTAAGTATAAAGATAGAGAAAAGACATGAAAATGTCATAAGTGGCATATGTAGTTGTCATGCATACTTTATCACAATATCTGTAATGCACACTATAACAATAAGTCAATCACATCTTTGTGAAATCAAACTGTCCACTTGGAATGGAATTGACAAATTATAGGTAATTAGCAAGGCTTCTGCAGGTGTTGACCACAGACCACTTATCAGTTCCTATGCTTTCTCACTGATGTTTTGGTCACTTTTGAATGCTGATTGTGCTTTCACTCTAGTGGTAGCATGAGACGGAGTCTACAACCCACAGAAACACTGCTACCTCTGCCTTTGTGCTAGAAGAAACCGGAGGAGCACTGCAAAACGACTTCCAGCAGACCACAAATGTGCATGTGTCTGCCCAAATGGTCAGAAACAGACACCATGAGCGTGAATGGAGGGCCTGTAATCCACAGGTGGGAGTTGGGCTTACAGGCATTTTCCAGAGAAAACCAAGATTTGTATTTCCTTGGGGATCCGCACAGCCCTCCATGTGCTCAGGTAGCCAGACTGCTATTACGTCCCCAGATTAAATCCTCAGACCCTTTGTAAGACCTTATGCTGGTGTGGTTGGCCTTGGGTTCCTCCTAATGCAAGAAAATGCTAGACCTCATCTGGCTGGAGTGTGGGGCAGTGGTGGCCTAGTGGTTAAGGAAGCGGCCCCGTAATCAGAAGGTTGCCGGTTCAACGGTGCCACTGAGCAAAGCACTGTCCCCACACACTGCTCCCTGGGCGCCTGTCATGACTGCCCACTGCTCACTCAGGGAATGGGTTAAATACAGACAACAAATTTCACTGTATGCACTGTGTGCGGTGCTGCTCTGCATCACAAGTGACAATGACTTCCCTTGATCAATTCCTGAAAGATGAAGGCATTGATGCTATGAACTGGCATCAGACCTGAATCCAATTGAGCACATCTGGGAGCACATCATGACTCCCTCCTTCCACCAACGATATGTTGCAGCACAGATTGTCTAGGAGTTGGGGGATGCTTTAGTCCAGGTCTTGGAGGAGATCCCTCAGGAGACCATCTGCCACCCCATCAGGATCAAGCCCAGGCATTGTAGAAAGGCCACACTACTGAGCCTCATTTGGACTTGTTTTAAGGACATCACATCAAAGCTGTATCAGCCTATAGTGTGTTTTTCCACTTTTGAGTGTGATTCCAAATCCAGTCCTCCATGGGTTGATAAATTTGATCATTTCTGTGTGATTTTGTTGTCAGCACAATTAACTGTGTGATGTATGATGTTTTTGTGATGTATGAACTTTCTGTTTCAAAACCTCTTCAGTATTATTGACAATTTTACAAGAATAAAACAGCATAGTTTCGTTATAAAGCTGAACGATTTCCTATACATTTAAAATTGTTGGGCCTATTTTGCACTATTGCTCATTGAAACTAGGATTTAAATTTGCATGCACGATAAATACCTGATTATGAACTCATGCCACACTGATAGGCATATTAGTGTCAGATGGCTGGCGAGCATAATAGCACAAGTGACATACCTGAAAGGCACTGCGCCAGCTGTAATTGCTGCATTTTGAGTGATTAGCAGACCAGCATAATATATGTCATTATGGGAGGACTGGTAGAGCTGACGAAGAGCCTGAAGAAGGCCTGTGCTCAGAGACGGGAAGTTATTGCAGTAACAGAATTTAAGATCACCTTCCGCTGAGAGAGCCTTGAACCAAGCCATTAGTGCTCTTATTACACTGAAGTCTAGCTGCTATGTATATGGGTAACACACTGAGCTTGAAAGTGGGATGAGAATGAAAGTAAGAGCCACTGTCCACTGCCTAAAAATCCTTTGATTTCTGTTCCCATGACAACTGACCTATGTTTATAGGAAATGTGCTTTGGAAATTTGTTCGTTTTTCTTTACTTTACTTTATTTAGCAAACGCTTTTATCCAAAGCGACTTACATGAGGAAGACACCAGCAATTCTCGTTCGATTTCTATAGAATATTGAGTTTACAAACTAAGAGCTCTGATAAGGCTCAACTTGTCAGCGAAGAGCATGCTCAGAGATTGTTAGGTGCTAGACGAAGAAAAATTATAATGTATTTTGTATTGTTTGTGTAATGTGTACGCATGTGCGGGTGTAAGTGTTAGATTTGTCTGTAATACTTTTTGAACAAGAGGGTTTTCACCTGCTTCTTAAAAGTGGTGATAGTCTCGGCTAGTCGTGTGGAGGAGGGCAGGTTGTTCCACCAGCCAGGGACAACAACGGAGAACAACAACAACAACAACAACATTTATTTCTTATATAGCCCAAAATCACATACAGTATGTCTCAATGGGCTTTGACAGGCCCTACAGTTGACACCCCCCACACTTGACCCTTCTGCACACAAGGAAAAACTCCACACAAAAAACTCTAGGGAGAGAAAAAAAGAAAAGGAAGAAACCTTGGGAAGGGAGTGATACAGAGAGGGACCCCCTTCCAGGGTAGAGTGAGCCTGCAAATGGTGTCAGTGCAGGGTTGGATATGATATAATGAGTCCTACAGTTGTATGGTTGGAGAAGTCCAGGATATATTCAGTGTCATGGTCTAGATACGTGTCCGTAATGATGTTACTGGTCCATTTGAAGATCCCTGAAGCTGTAGTTGTAATGGTGGTGGTGGCTGTGGTGACCCTCTGGTTTGTTTTATGTTTTGTCCTTGTAAAGCAGTTGTCAGGAACAAGGATGTATCTGCTTGTCTCTTCACTGGGGTCTGCCAGTAGTCTGGGTGCTTGATTCCGTGTCTCGGAGAGAAAAACAAACAGAAGCAGCGGCAGACGGTTGCCACTGTACGACCGATACTGAATCTGTGGTTTTGGGTTTTGAGATTGGAACAGAGATGATTGGAATCGGAGACCCCGTGAAGAAGGAATTTTTAGTCTCCTTTCGTTTGCTGATCTGAGAGAGCGTGCAGGAGTGTAGCTAGGTAGTATTGTATTGATATAGGAGGGTGCAGTTCCATTTACAGCCCTGTAGGCAAGCATCAAGGATTTGAACTCAATGCGAGCAGCTACCGGGAGCCAGTGGAGAGAGGTAAGAAGAGGTGTAACATGGGTGTATTTTGGCTGATTGAAGATGAGACGGGCTGCCATATTTTGGATATTTTTCTTTTCTATCACCTTTGAAAACAGTTGTGGCCTCACACCTAGATGGTTGGGAGTTCAAACATGGGCTTCAACTTGCACGCTAGATGGATTGGTGATATTAAATTGAGACTAGGTAACAGTGTGTGAGTGGCACCCGCCCTGAAGGATGACAAGTGGGGCTAGGTGAGAGACTCAGACACAGACAGGATAGACACACACACACACACACACACACAAAGAGAGGCTCACTCCACGTGGGTTTTGGAAGGCGGGCCAAGTTTGTGATGTCCCTGCATGGGCACTGGTGGGTGGGATGCTTCTGCCTTTGGATACCACCAGTCTGCCTCCTCTTTGCTGTCGTCCAAACTCCTCTCAGTATTTCATCAATGGGAAGTATCACTCCCAAGGCTTGCTGGGAGCAGGATGGCCTGGACACAGTCTTGTCAGGTCGGGTGTAGTATGCAGCACAAGAGCACGACATGTTATGAAAACAGTAATAACACATGGAAAAAAGTCTGAAAAACAAACTAAATAAAATCATTAACGCAGCATACATGGGTTAAAGCCCGACTAGGTAGGAGTAGGCAGTAGCTTGGTGCTGTATGTGTCTATGTGTGTGAGGATGTTCCTACTCTTAATATTGATATGTGTTTGAGGTCTGTATGAATAGTTCTTTGAGGGCTGATATGCGTGGAGCATCTGGCGTGGCGCCAGCCTGTCGCTTCTGTTGCCAAGTGATCTATAAGTCTGGTTCATGTCATTTTACTATGGGTGTACTGGGCTTTTGTTTGGCCGATGTTTTCACCCTTCCTCCACAGGATATATTGTGAGAATCATTAGTTGTCTAAAGATAGTTCCATTCATGGGTTTTGACCCCTGGGCCCATAATCATAAAATGGGTGTTTGTGATAAAGGACAGTCTGATTGAAGTGCTGTTCTATTGGCAGTGTAAGCATTCGGTTGTGAGCAGCCTCCAACCTGTGTGTGTTCCCTACATGGTTCATATAAGTTGTTCCTAATATAAATATTATTTATTATTCACCGTTATCCACTGTTCACAGCAAGTGAAGATATTAGCTATTCTTCTTTGAGGATATTAATATTTATAAACCCACTGCATTTAAATACATACAATAGCTGTAAATGCTAACAATGATCTCTGAGACTCTGAGTGTACAACTAAAAGGGAATAGTATGCATAACAAGGCTCTAAAAGACATTTTGGCATAAAAAGATATTTATTATACACAACGAAAAAACAGCACAACACGATCTTCAGGTCGATGTCAATGTTGTGGCCTTGTTTTATTTTAACAGGCCCCTAAATAGGATGCCAAATCAGCGGCACCTGTCCATAACAGCCCTGTTGTCATTCTGATTGGTGCCCAGCTGCACCCAACCCTCCATGGGCCTCGTCAGTGGAGCCCAGGCAGAAACCCTTGTGTAGCCAGCAGGGCAGGCAAGCAACCTTCCGAGCATGTGCAGCCCCTGATACTGCACATCTCTATTGACGCTTCCAGTGTCACTCCCTGCCGTCCCCAGGTCCCAGACCCTCCGGGGACCACTTACTACCGCAGGGTTAGGGAGTGTGCAGCCCCAGTGGCTGTAGCATCCTGCAGAGGCCGAGTTTGGAGAGTAAGAGTCAGGGTCCTTTGGTATCCGGCTGACGCTATGTTCCTTCTCATAGGTGCCACTGGAGAGTGGCTTCTTGACGCTGGTCTGGGAGGAAGGCGACTTGGAGGCAGGGGGGTCTTGGCTTACAGTAGGTTGGACGCGTCGCTGCATGTGGTGTTGGGCATGTGCAGGAGGTGGGTGGCGGCCACTGATGACCCTGCTGTCACACCAGGTGCAGTTGGTGGGCATGTGCGGGGAGCTTGTATTGGTGGCTGCCGGTTAGGGAGGTGGACGCTCTCTGCAGGTGTGTTCTGATATTATGTGAATAATATGTGAATAACTGTATACATCATCTAGCACATTTAAACATTCTGGTTTCACTGGGCAAATTTGCACAAAAAATATAATACAGTCTCAGTTGCAAAAACAGGGGAAACAACAGGGGAGAACTTAAACATACCCGCAGGCGTGTGCCAATTGCCAGAATTAAAAAAAACTATGAACATACATAAATTGGTTTCACAAAGAATGTCGCAGCTGCGACCGGCTGCTCCACAGTGCCTTTTAAACACTTTCCTGATTGGCTGCAGCTTGAGACATACCTGGGCCCAATCCTGACAGAAGCAAGTAGAAGGATACACTTTGTTCAAATGTACCTGTTGCGATTAGCTTTCACATGTTTTTTTTATTATTATTATTAACTTATTATGTACAAATTTCATGCTCAGGTTACAGTCAAAAAAATTTGTGAGTCTGGCCATTTGCCTTTCACATTGGTAATAATGTTGGCAGCATCACATAACAGTGCATTAACAGTGCAGCAAACAAAAACAAGCATCCATTGCTATAATGAAATTATTTGTACCTGTACATTAATGCTGTGGAAAAATTCCCTGTTCACATGGTCTCCTTAATTTACAGAAGGGGGGCAGTAATTGGAATGAGAGTGTCATATATGCAGCCAATAATGCCTGGGAACGCTGAAATATATAATTAAAGAGGTAGTTTGAGAATCACTACCTCATGAATTAAGTATTGTTCATCCTGATGTATAATTCCTCCTTAGATTAATCTAGTCTATGACCTGTAAACATCACAATTGAATACAGTAGACATTTCAGTGCAATTGATCAGAGCATGTCTGAACACATGAGTGTCACATGATCAAAATAAGAAAACACAGAAAATCATCAGGAAATTATCAAATGTCCAAACATTCTCTCTTTCAGAGAATTCGGGCTTCAATGTCTTCTTGCTATTCAATGAAGGGGCATGCCATATCTGAAACTTCCTACAGTCAGGTTTCCAACAAAGAGGTGGAGAAAGCCGGGGTTAGTTGAAGTAAACCTTCTGGCGGGTAGGTTAGCTTCACAGATGATGTCATATTAACTCACTCAGAATTAATCTAAACTGTGTGAAACCGATAACCCACAGTATTTATTACTTACATTTACAGCATTTATCAGACGCCCTTATCCAGAATGACTTACAATCAGTAGTTACAGGGACAGTCCCTCCCTGGAGCAATTTAGGGTTAAGTGTTTTGCTCAGGGACACAATGGTAGTAAGTGGGATTTGAACCTGTGTCTTCTGGTTCATAGGCGAGTGTGTTACCCACTAGGCTACTTCCACCCTGGAACTTAATCAGAGTACTCACTAGACCCGCTTTCAGAAACAGGACCCACATTAACAGTTATATTTGTTTATGTTAGGCTCCCAAGCCTGTTTGCTTTTGTGTTGTGTTAAATAAATGTCACAATGATGTACATTTGTGCTTCGTGCTTTAACTCAATACTTCAATACTTTTTCGTTGTGTCATTCTGTTTTATTACACATTGCTTAAAGTCTAATAAAGCAGCATTAGATAAAATGTTAAATGGTTTTTATACTGTATAACATATTGCATGTCTTTCTCAGAGATATTCGGTATGGTCTACATCCTGAGGAAAAAGGATGCCAGGTTATGTTCAAGCTGCAACTCCAAATCCTCAGTATTATTACCATTGAAACCCTCCACTTGAAAAGTAGACCCGGACCTGGGTCTCTAGAGGCCACTGAAGAGCCTACAATGTGGCTGGCAGGGACGATAGGTGCAGGATCAGATGGACTGGAGTCAGGGGAGTGTTGTTGAGAGAGTTCAGCTTTGGTGTTTTGGAAGCCAGGTCGGTAGGACAGGAGGAAGTTGAACTGTTCAAGAGGGTCAACCTCGCCTAATGGGGATTTATTTGCTGACAGATGGTGATGAGGTTTTGGTGATCGGTCCAGACCAGAAAGGGGGTGTTGCAGCTCTGCAACCAGTGCCGCCATTCCTCGAGTGCCTGCTTGACTGCCAACAGTTCACTGTCCCCCACCTCGTACTGCTGCTGCAGCAGGGTGAATTTATGTGAAAAGAAGCGGCACAGAAGCAGTTTCTCATCTGGACTGCATTGAGACAGGACAGCGCCAGCACCCACAGTCTCATGATCTGGTCCGGAAGGAGTTTCACGTTAGTCCTGTGTAATGTTTCCTAATCGTGTTCACGTGTGCCTGTTCGTGTCTGTTCGCCATCGGGTCTTTGTTATGTTACATGTTCACCAGTTACCGGATGTCTCCCCTCTCCTGTTAATGACAAGATTAAACCCCTGTTTAGTGACGTCGTGCGAATGAGTCCTTCTTTTTCGTGAAGTCTTCTCATCATTTCCGATCACCTGCCTCACCGTGACACACAGGGTGTTGGAGGACTGGTTCAGTAGTGAAGCGATGACACAGGGACTGGAAGGCATGAATAGCAGCAGGAATCATGAGGAAGGGAAGTGCAGAGGGCTTTGTTAGAGCAGTTAATGGGGCTGTGACTGCACTGTAGCCATGGATGAAGTGACTATAGAAATTTGCAAAACCCAAGAAATCGTTGCAGCTGTTTCAGCATCATGGGTAGGGGCCACAATGCCACTGCTTCCAGTTTCTTAGGCTTCATGGCTAAACCCTTGGTCAAGATGGTGAAACCCAGGTATGTGGTGGACTGCTGGTGGAAAGCGTATTTTTACAACTTACAGAAGTTGACGTTGAACTTTATTGTCATTTCAGCTATATACATGTTAGATAGTACATAGTGAAAACGAAATAATGATTCTATGGAACGATTAGGCAAAGTTACATATTGACAAAAAGTGCACGTTTGCCACACCAACAAAATGGGCTGCATAAAGTGCAAACGGAACACAGGCAGTGCAAGAATAACATTTAACAAAAAATATCGAGACAACAATGTGACAGACAGCTCTGAACAGGTGATATGAATAATAAATAAATGTGTGAAATAAAATAGTGCAAATGTTATCATGCAAAATGGAACAGATCTACAGATAGATAATAAAAAAGGAACAACGCATGAATAGATTATATTACAGTTAGATCATCAAACAATATAACAGAGGTAGTGTGTCTGTGTGTGTGTGAGGGTGTCAGTCCAGAGGGATGAGTCCCTGATTGTTCAGGTGTTTGATGGGTTATGGGATTCTGTCAGTGAGGGCCTGAACGCTTCAGTACCTTTTTCCGGATGGTAGGAGGGTGAAGAGTGCATGTAGAGTCCTTCACAACGCTGGTGGCTTTCCAGATGCAGCGTGTGTGGTAAGTGTCCGTTATGGTCCGATGATCATCTCAGCTGTCCTCACTCTTCGCTGCAATGTCTTGCAGTCTGATACGGTGCAGTTCCCAAACCAGACAGTGATGCAGCTGGTCAGAATGCTCTCAACGGTTCCTCTATAGAAGGTGGTGAGGATGGGTGGTGGGAGATGGGCTTTGCTCAGGAAAGGTTCCAGGAAAGGTTCTCCTCTGAATGAACACTGATAACCTTTGTGTTCTTGACAATCTCCACATGAGAACCATCAATGTTCAGTGCAGAGTGGTCCCTCCGTTGTCTTCTGAAGTCAACAATCATCTCCTTAATTTTTCCACGTTCAGAAATAGATTGATAACGTTACATCAGTCCATCATTCGTTGCTCCTCCTCTCTGTAAGTTGACTCATCGTTCTTGCTGATGAGACCCACCACGGTCATGTCATCAGCAAACTTGATGTGGTTATTGCTGTGCATAGCACAGTCATGGGTCAGCAGGGTGAACAGCATTGGACTGAGCACCGGAGTTCCTAAGGGCTGTGTGCTCAGTGTGGTGGTACTGGAGATGCTGTTCCCGATCCGTACAGACTGAGGTCTCTCAGTCAGGAAGTCCAAGATCCAGTTGCAGAGGGAGGTGTTCAGGCCCAGCAGGCTCAGCTTCTCGACCATGTGCTGAGGAATGATGGTGTTGAATGCTGAACTGAAGAGTCAGTGGGTGAGCAATCTCTTCAGGACTGCTCTCACATTTTGGATGTGTGCTTTGAGGGTTGGTGAATAAATGAGAACATTGTCCAGAAGGTGTACACTCACCATCCCAGCATAGCATGAAGGGTGTTGTTTATGAACTGCTGGAAGACGGCGGGTGCGTTGCACAAACCAAATGAAATGCCTAGAGATTCAAAGTGACTCGTGGGAGTGATGAACGCGGTTTTCCACTCGTCGCCCTCTTGGATGCAAATGAGATTATAAGTAGACTGGAGATCCAGTTTGGTGAAGTATGCAGCACCCAAGAAGGCGTCAAGGGCAGTATTGGTGAGCAGCAGAGGTATCCGTGGGGATAAGTGAGGTTTATGGACAGTCAGCTAGGGGAATCCCAGGAGCAGTGGTAACGTGATTATGGAGGTGACCAGGAAGCTGAGGTGCTTGGTGTGGGCAGAGACAAAGCCGAAGGGGAATGGTTCAGTAAGTAATGAGACTGGAGGCTACAGTCCGACCATCCACGGAGGTGATGGTCAAAGGTGAGGTCAGGGGTTCAGTAGGAATCTGGTGTTGTTGGACGAAGGCTTGATCAATGAAATTCCCGGTCCCCCCGGAGTCTACAAATGTGGGGTCGTGACGTGCGTTGTTTTCACTCGACCGATCGATCCAGAGCAGCAGCTGCATGAGGGCTTTGAAGATGGCTGGCATCTCCCGGCTGACAATCTCGCTGTGAATCCATGGCGCCAGACCTTCATAATAAATAATCCGGACAGCGCGGGTGTCCAGCCGTGTTTTGGCAGCCAGAGTCCGGAATATGGCAGTGAATTGGCTGACAGAAGAGGAACCCTGGCACAGATTTAGGGTTAATGTTGGGCTCAGTCATTTTGTCATGACAATAAGGCGAAACAGGGAAATGTGATAATGTATGTAGAAATTATTACCCCAATGCAGAGATGTGTGATCAACGACAATCTTGTTTATTTATAGGAGTTGTGTCACCTCGTTTCCGCGTTGCTCCTGATCATGAGGATAGAATCACATGACACTCTCATGTAATATAAGGGCTCTCTGGTGAACATCAGACCATTTTACTTCTTTGCTTGGTTAAGGTTCTTATTAGTTAGCTAACATCTAAAGCTACCCGTTTTGACTTTACTCTACCATAATGCTATGACGGCGCTATGGCCTGTACCTGTAAATCTACTATTGAGGAAAAGGAAAGGCTCACTCACACGGGACACTCCACACACACAAAACTCCTGAAAACAACACACAATCTTTATATATATCTGACCCCAGAGTCCAACCGGCTCTGACCAAGCCTGCATCAGCCCACCAAACAGACATACTGTACACAACCACATACTCACACTCACTCAAACCACATACAAACAGTAACTTTGACAAATGGAAGGACCAGACCCGGAACCCTGGGGCAGGTACTTCTTTAAAAGAAGGAAAAAAGGTGTAGGGAATCAGGAAGGGGCAGAGCTTGGATTCAGTGCCCCAGGACAGGCAATTGCACCCAGATCACGCTGGATGTCAGGGAGAATCGTTACAGTGACCTTCTATACTCTTTTCTCTGGTCCCACTGCTGTAACTGAACAAGTGTCCTTGGATTTCACTTTCTGAAGCTTTCACCCATGGTTGGAGAGACTGACGCCATTCTAAACTGTCTGGGGAAGATATGCTCTCTCCAGTCTGCCTGTTGAACCTTGTCCGAAATCCTTGTGCAGCTACCCATCTGCAAAGGCCATATAAGAGATTAACCGAATCACACATGCTGATGCCAGCACTGTGCTTGGAGGGACACTCTAAATCCCTGAGAACATCACTCAGTCAGCTATCAACATATAGACAGTTTCATATTTCTTAAAGCAGCAAATGGAAAATACCAATTTTTATGCATGTTGAACGCCAAATATATCACAAATCTTTATTTTATTACATCTGATTTTTGTCCACATGTTATATTAAAGGTCATAAAGATTATAAATGTTCTAAATTTAATTAAATGTAATTAGGAACACACAGCATAAACTAAAAATTGTGTTAACAGTCCCATAAAATAGTTAATAGAGAACAAAGATATAAAAACTTATTTTTAGTTATTGCAAATGACATTAGTATATAAGTATTAGTATATCAATTTTATTAAGATATTTGTGGGGTTTTTGGTACTGAGACCAATTTTACAAAAACATTATGCAAGTTATTATTATATAAATAGTAATATTAATGTATCATTGTGTTAAGATAACATTTCAACATTTCATTACTATTTTCCATGCTGTGGCTTTATATGATTTATATGGTGCAAGCAGGAACAGATAATAGTTCAACATAAACCACAAAGATCGCCATGTGCAACAGAGATATTATAAAATGTAGGAATTGCTTAAATGTTTAACAGATTACAGTTATACAGAATTGTGGACCATGATTATGCACTTTGCTTAGTAGCAGTTTATTTGAGAAAATTGAACAGAATTAAAATCAACACATTATTTCTGTGACACACTAAGTTTTCGTTAAAGGAAATACATAATTGATTAATTTAATTCCTTAGTGGAAACACAGTAGTTAACATCAGGATATTTAAACCAGAATACTGGTGAACAACATAATGTTGTAACAATATAATGTTAAAATTAATTTTTAGCTTGGTGCATGGTTGTTGCCAATGAGGGAAGCAAAAAGACATTAAATGTAATGGAGACACAAACCATGAACCCAGATTAAGAATATTACTTCCAAAGAATAT
Organism: Denticeps clupeoides; assembly: GCF_900700375.1. Classification (NCBI taxonomy): domain Eukaryota; kingdom Metazoa; phylum Chordata; class Actinopteri; order Clupeiformes; family Denticipitidae; genus Denticeps; species Denticeps clupeoides. The sequence goes on from NC_041723.1 coordinate 17,613,397, forward strand.
TACTCAAGAAATATAAAGTCCATTGGACATAAGTTTAATTGCCAGTGTGCTTCTGGACAGTAATGTGAATGTTCGTGGAGGAGACTGAACATAAATTTAGGCTGATTATTAGCTCCACTAAATCAAGTCTACTGATAGAAGAGCTGGAAGAATGAGCTTAATTTGATTCCCAGGCTGATTGTAATAACACAGGCCCATTTTTAAGAGTGATGATGATTGTTCTTCTCCATTCATTTTCCTTGCCTCCAATCAGATAAGGACTAAACCAAAGGACTAAACAACAAGGAAAAGGGGGCTGACAGAGAGAGTCAACTAAAGGAAATAAAGGACTTGACCTCTTCCAGGCATTTGTTTTTAAACTTTTCTTACTGTTCTCGGTTTGTGAGCTAGAAGGTAAGAGCTAATTACTCTTTATTTTTGTCAATGAACGGTCTTTATCAACAAACCTTTTTTACATGATAAAGACAAGATGAGATTATAACTATAAAGTATCATGTATAAAACTGAGACTAAATATGGTTTAGATAAAAACTACACTAATTTTCCTTGACAAAAACGAGATGAAATGTTATTATATCATGGTTTCTGTTTCCTGTATTGCCCATCTGATCATACAGATGATGTCAATTCCACTATACAAAATTGCGGCATTAATTTGATTTCAGGATATTTCTGATTGGTCATCAGATGGCTGGGAGAAAATGATGAAGCAATCTTTGAATCCAATTTCTTACAATTTCTAAGTGCAAATGAATACAGTGGTAGTTAACAATTTTTTTTTAATTATGAAATGGTTTTGACTAAAAGAAAATGTTGTTTCTGTGCTTGTATATAATGATCAGTTGTTGTTTACTAAAACAAGACAAAATTATTCATGTATAATTCTGGATAAAATAAAATGCTCAAACTTTGTGAACTAAAGCTTGACTAGACTAAAATGAACATGGATGTGACTAAGATTAGCAAAGACTAGACTAAAACTAAAATTAAGACAGACCACCAAAATATTGCATTTGTTATTAAATCCTACTTCAGGCCAATTCTGATAATACAAGATGAAGATGTTTCAGCCAATTGTCCTAATCCATTTGGAATGGAATGGGCAGTAGCAAAATACATGGATTACTTGTTTAATGTTGTGAATGTACCTTTTCTTTTTGCCTTAATTTCAGTGACATAAGTCAATTTTTTAGTTGAACAATTACAGAGCACAAGTGACACTACGTGGCAGTGAAGGCCTAGCAGGTAAGAAAACTGACCCGTTATCAAAAGGTTGGAGGGGTCAAATCATGAATGGCCAAGGTGCCACCGAGATCCCTTTGATTTGAAAGGCCTGCACTTACCAATCACATCGCATCAGGTACTTCTCTAGGTTACCTTTAGCCTTTGCACTGGATGGGTGGAATGGAAATGAATGCATCTGATATGGATGGTGAGGCTTGCAATTTTTGTCGATTTAGTCAATGTTGTGAGGTTGTCCCCTGGTGGCTTTATGGTTTCCTCTGGGCAGTGCTAGTGACCAAATGTGAACTTTAGGTGGCATCTCCTTGAGACGAGTAGTGAGGAGCCAGATTGATAGTCATAGTCGCTGATTTCACTCTGCATATCACTGTTTCCTGTGGTTCTTTCCTTCAGCGCTGTTAATGGTGGGCTGGCACGCTGGTGAATGTAGTGTTGTAGGTGGCTTTCCATCGTGTGGAGTGGCTGTGACTGAGTTTAATTTGCTGGCTGTGTAGGGCTGACAACCTAAATACTGAACAGGTGTCTGCACAGTGGCGCTTCCATCACATATTTGGACTGGGATCTGAGGCAAATTATGCATTTTCTTTGCTAAGGGAGGTTCATCAGTTTATTTTCTTCAGCAGCTGCCTCTAGTATTTCAGCTCAAAGCTGTGAGGGCTGCCAGTTGACACATCCATCACTATCTGTTCATTTTCGTGAAGGTCCTGACAGGTCTTCATCCATACCATGCACAAATCGCTTTGGTCCAAGAAGGAATCGCCTCTATCTAAAAATCCTTGTACTTAGTTTATTGCTTAAAGTGTAAAATACATTTATTCTGTCTATTCGTTCTCCGTCTTCAGTTTCGTCTTCAAAAGATTCAGTGCTGCATTGCTCACTGCCAGTTCAGCATACATTTTTTCCTTCTGCAGTGTCTCTCAACATCATTAAAATGTACCTTTTCTCCTGAATGCATACAATCATGTCCTGCAATCCATGAGTGGCATGGTCACCCCCATGTTTGGCAGATCATTTCCAGTGTCTCGCGTCCCAGGTGGGGGATGATACGTTTAATTGTAGCTTGCATTCCATAGCTCCCCTCAAAATGAAGTGCAATTATGTCAAGGTGAAAGAGCTTGTACAGAAGCAGCAAGGTTTCATACTAACACAGACATATTGAGCCTGTGTTTCTTTAAGGCTGGCGCTGACCAAGATTTTTCACAACATTCACCTTACTGAGCAGAAGCATAACAATGTGCGAAGCGCAAATCTTCTGTCATTCAGGCTAAGAGCCACAGCCATTCTTTTCTGATATGTAGTATCCTTGTATGTGACAAGACACACAGCTCCTTGAATGGCACTATTGTACACTGATCATTAAACTGACTTGCATGGCTTACTTGATGCATGGCTCAAACAAGCTTCCTCAGTATAAAAAAGCCTTTACAAACCGATGCCTTTATGCCAGAGTGCTGCACAGGCTTTTTGAAATTCTGAGCTTTTTTGCATATTGTTTGAAATATGTGTGATTACCTTCAAAACTGAGAATTCAGCATTGAATGAGTTGGCCAGGTCTGAATGGTGGAGGAGGAAGGGATGTTTTTGCTTAAATGATTTATCTGAGATGTCTGCCCATCTGTTTTGTATCCTGTTGTCGTCTTCCCTTCCTGCAAGCATCAGCATACGTGGTTGTGGCAGTGTGCGCTGCCTCACGCTTGTAGAGAAAACTGGTGGGGACTCAGCCACCTATTTAGGCCCATACCACAATTGGGTTATTCGCAATATATTTGCTCTATCGCAAATTGGGTTATTCGCAGTATATTTGCTCTATATTTGTTTTGTTTAATGTTATCACAATTTTTAAAGAGCAAACCACATAACCAGAAAGTCATGTCAATACCACAAAATAAATTAGATGAAATAAACATAATCCTTTCTGTGCCTTCCAAATATTAATTTTAATAATGAAACATGAATAACATAATTTTCCTGCATTGCCACCATTTTGTTCTAAGTCAGTGGTAACAGTTGGCTGAGGAATTAAATGAACTTGAGTGGCAAAAGCAGTTCTGCCAGTTTTTTGGGTAATCAATTCAAACTTGCCATTAGTTAGTGTTTTACTGGCAGATTGCTAAGAATGTGCACTGTGAATGTGAAATGGTCTCCCAATACAGATGGCCAACCACCCGATATGCTGCCCTAGACCTGGGGAATTGGTCACTGCTGGATTTAAAATATCTTGTGCTTGTGTGGCCAAATTAAGTGGTGATGTAACAAATGAAAAGAAGCAACAACCTAAATGCATTATCATATAGGTTTTCTGTATTATTGATACCATTTTACATTTAATATTTTCATGTATTGCTATTGTAACTGCAATAGAAATTGAATGTGTAACAAATTACATTTACACACATTATTCACATTTTTGTGAATAATTTGAAATTAGTTTTTCAAATAAGTAGTTTTACTATTACTCAAGTACATTTTACCTGGGTATTTTACTTCGCTACATTGGAGTATGTTACTGAGTAAAAAATGAAATGCTGAAGAAAGAAAAATCTACCTGAACTGAAAGGAAAATGCACAGGTGTTCTAGCACCAGTGCATCTATGGATGTTGACACGTAAAAAAAAAAAAAAAAACACGAGAAGGTAGGGAGGCAGGACAATAAAAACCAGCATGGAAAAAAAAAGATCTTAATTCAGAGATGTGGTGGTGGGCAGAGAGATGAGTCGAGCAGTCCAGCAAAGGAATTCAATGACTGAGCGACCTGGGAGTGGCCATCTTGTCGAGTCATGTCACCGCTCCCAGTCATGTAAGTGGAATCACATGACAGTTATTACAACCCTCCGTGGTGCAAAAGTCTGGCATCTTCACTTGTTCCATCAGAGACACGTGGTTGGATTAACCCCATCCAAATATGCCGCCACTATTGACGTATGCTGAGGGGCTGAATGCGACATCTAGTGTATATGTCTATATATCAGAAAAATCTATATGTCAGACAAAATGCAAAATAACCACCAATGAAATGATATCCTCGAATTACCTTGAGCTATCGTGCTAGTCTGAATTATATACACAACTCCCCATAATGACAACGTGAAAAAAATTTTCTTGAGGTTTTGTCAAATGTAAAATAGAAAAAATAAAATGGAATCACTCACCACCAGCTCACTCACTCACCACCTCCACTGGGTCCAGAGGGCATCCCCCTTTAGGAGTGGTCCCTGTACTCCAAAAGACCTGAGCCTCCGCAGCAGGTACAGCCTGCTCTGCCCTGATTTGTAGAGAGCATTCGTGTTATGAGTCCAGTCCAGTTTATTGTTCAGATGAAACCCAAGGTACCTGTAGCTCTTCAGAGCCTCAATGTCCATACCCTGGATGTTTAGTGGTTGCAGTGGAGGATGTTTGTGCCTGCGGAAGTCTACCACCAGCTCCTTTGTTTTTCCAGTGTTGATCTGGAGGTATGCTGGCACCTTCTATGTACTATGTACTCCCTTTCATCCCCATCAGTGATGAGGCCGACTATTGCAGAGTCATCAGAGAACTTCTGCAGGAAGCAGTTGGTGGAGTTGTAGGAGAAGTCTGCAGTGTAGATTGTGAAGAGGAACAGCACCAGAACAGTTCCCTGCGGGGTCCCCGTACTGCAGACAACCCTGTCTGACACAGCCCTTGGTTCTAACATACTGTGCTCAGTTAGTGAGGTAGTCCAGGAAACCATCACTTACTAAACCTTCACGTATTTCACAGGTAAACAGCAACACCAACACATAATGTGAATGACATGAAACAATGTGATCCCAATTGCAGATGTAGAGTTGTGAGTTTCACTTTTTCTTCTATGAATATTTGGCAGGTGACTCGCAAAAATGGTGGCGAATAGTCAAGGTGAAAAAGGTCTGTCTTACGTTAACATGTTGAAAGTAGTAGTAGCAGCCCATTGAAGTCATTACTGACTGAGCATTATATACTGTGGGAATCACCTGCGTTCGCCTTCTTGAGCTTTCTGTCATGGAGTCATGTGACAACTTATTTCACAATGTTGAATGTGCATCGCCCTTTTTGCCACAATTTTCGAATATCTGTTTTCCTATATTGTTAGGGATTTGTGGCAGAGAAATGATGGACACACACTGATGACGCAAAAACATGTGATTTAACAGTGCATTGAGGCCCTCACACAGTCATGAAACATGAAAAAATTAAACAAGCATATGAATTTATTCTAATAAATAGATAATCTGAGAACAAAAAATATCTGGGAATCTGGGAACTGGAGTACCATCAGGAATGTGACATACGTGGCTTCATTCATTTTTATTAGCTGCTTACTCAAAGAAAATAGTTTTGTGCCAAAAATGTGTGTTTTAAGAAGTCTTGCATAAAATATATCAGTTTCTTTTAATGAGCATGTGGGATAAATAAGGCAAGATAGGTTTGCATAAGAAAGAAAATACATTTATTTAAAAAATTCTATTTTGTCATGTAGAGAGTACAGTCCCATGCCATTCTTATTTGAATGTCTTCACAGATGGGGCAGTGGTGGCCTAGCGGTTAAGGAAGCCGCCCCCGTAATCAGAAGGTTGCCGGATCGAATCCTGATCCGCCAAGGCACCACTGAGGTGCCACTGAGCAAAGCACCGTCCCCACACACTGCTCCCCGGGCGCCTGTCATGGCTGCCCACTGCTCACTCAGGGTGATGGGTTAAAAGCAGAGAACACATTTCGTTGTGTGCACCGAGTGCTGTGCTGTGTATCACAATGACAATAATTTCACTTTCACTTTCAGATTATACAAATACAGCAGTTCAATGCAACAGAAACTATACATATAAAAAACTAATATTTACTGTACAAATCAGTATTATATTTATTTATTATAAATGTAATACTTAGGTAGATTAAGCAGATTAATTTACCTAATACTTTAGGTAAATTCATTGAAATCCAGTTTTCACATTACTTTGGGGTGAAATAGCCGATATTGAACTTCTGGGACACAAACTTCAGACCTGCCAGGCAGCTCAATAACATCTCCTGCCAATAAGATAAAAGTCATTTCAGCCGGGCGAGTCGCACTGCAAGATCTGTCTCGTTTTGCAACTAACCCTCATGCTTTAAACCAGTGCTGTAAGTGGCATGAAGTCAAATGCACCCACTGCTCATTAGGCTTATTTAGTTCTTTTGGATCCTCGCCTCAGCACTCTGGAATTCAGAATGTTCTTTCCACATTTCCTCAGTGTTATGTGTGCAACAATGTTTATGTAAAAAGCATGTTTTTTACTTGTAAAAGTTGCTATATTTTCCTCAATTTTAATGTGTGTAACATTATAATTTATAAGGGCTACTGGATCTTTTTCTGGCTGTACTAGCCATGTGGGAGTATCAATAATAGATGGATCTGCTCCCTGTTTGTTCAAATGTTTGACAATTACATATAATCTAGGAGTGTTGCTAAATTAAACATTTGTGATTGTTTTGCTGAAGGGAATAAATCTTTATGTGCATTGAAACGATTATGTGTATGTCTAGGCTTCTGCAATATTTAGTGTAACCCTCATTTACAATTTGAATACATTTTTACAAAATAATTTAAAAATTATTTAACATTATATTGTATGTAAAAGTGTAAAGACTCTGTTTCAAAACTACATTTGTAGACAAGAACTGTATCTGTATTTAGCTGTCAGCTTCAGATATCTTAAGATATCTTTCTGCTTTCAAACCCAGGAGAAGGTGCCCCAAAAGGCAGCTGAAAAATCAATGAAGAGATTTTCCTCCATTTTTACTTTACTTATTTTATGTCCTTAACTGGTTGAAGGGATGTTTTCTTGACAGGCCCTATAGAGAGCGGTGCACATCTAGGTGTCAACAACCTAAGCATCTTATTATCATGAGACAGCACACCTAAAGACCTTGCAGAATGTAACCAATTTATCTGTTGAACTTCTCAATGGTCATTAAATCCTCAAAAAGTAAATGCTACTTAGTCATCGTAAAAAGATTATTAAGAGTCACTGGTAATTATTCTATGTAGGAAGAAGTGATCTAAATGTCAGGTCTCGAGAAATGGATTAGAAATTAAACAAAGTTGGTGGCAAAAATATTTATTTTATTTACTACTCATATTGTGAAATATAATCTTCTTAATTACCAGATAGTTTAAATTAGGCTTTGAAAATCTTTCCAACTGATGCATATGTGGCTTGTACCTATTTTCCCATTTCCAGGGCCAATTTATGCTTGAATTTATCATTATAACAGCAATTATAAATTGTAAACCATCAAAAGACAAAATGCCTGAAAGCAGAAAAGCATACATCTTTACGATATGATAAATGGAAGAAACTGTCAGGGAGTGTGCAGTCACAGACAGACATGCAGAGCTGGGTCTGAGTTTATTGCGGGTCGGAGGTGCAGGGGAGAATGGGTTGCATGGTTCATACCAGGAAGTCAAACAGAGCAGGCGTAGACAGGTGCAGGGGGGTTTGTACCAGGAAGTCTAAAAGAGCAGGAATGGACGGCAGTGGGAGTCAACAGTGTTTTGGAATGAAGTAAGCGGTCAGATTTAGGACAATGTGATACTGAATGTCATCTTTTGGAACTCCGAACCAGGATTTTGTGTTTGCCCTGTGTCGTGTGCCTGATCATCCTGATTGTTAATGATCCTAAAGTATCCTAGCTGCATCCTGTCTTTGCTTGGTCATTTGTCTTTTACATCCCAATGTCATCTAAAAGTGAAGTGATTGTCATTGTGAAATACAGCACATGGTGAACACCACGAAATGTGTCCTCTGTATTTAACCATCACCCTTGGTGAGAAGCAACAGGCGCCGGGGAGCATTGAGTGGGGACGGTTCTTTGCTCAGTGACACCTCAGGGGTACCTTGGCAATTTGGGAATCCCTTTACCTGCTAGTCCAACCAAAAACAACATTTACTCCATAAAAAGCCCAAAAATTCCATACAATATGTCTCATTGGGCTTTGACATGCCCTGAAGTTGACCCTTCTGCACACAAGGAAAAACTCCACTATAAAGGAAGAATTCCTTCTCAAGTCACTAAGGTAATCAGGGACCAGTCTATGTATAGCTTTTTATGTTAATAAAATATTTTTTGTAGTCTGCGATTATTACCGATAGCCAATGCAGTGAGGACAGAATCATTGTGATGTATTCAAATCTTCTTGTTACAGTTCTTGCAGCTGCATTTTGAACTCGTTGGACTTAACTGGAAGATGATGCCATGCTTCCAGTAAGTAGAGTGTCACGACTACGGACTTGCGGGGGAAGGAAGCGCAGAGGTCTGACATGCTGGGAAGGGGGTTTTATTACTAAATAAACAAAGAAATATAAATAAACAATGGCGCGGTGGCCAAAAACGGGAAATAAAAGGGAAAAACACAAACTAACCCGTAGGCGTGTGCCGATTGCCAGAACTCAAAACACTTGAAACTAAATCAGGTCAAGTTCGTGCAGAGAGTTCACGAAAATGCCAGAGACCCAAAAGGGGCGGAAACTTCCAGCATTTATGGGGCGTCAGGATTGGATTCAGGTGTGGAGCCCAGCTGCAGGCAATCCTGACATAGAGCATTGCAGTAATCTATTCTTGTCCTTACAAATCCATGTAACAATTGTTCTGCATCATGCCTTGTGAGTGTATGTCCGAGCTTTGAAATATTGTGGAGGTGAAAGAATGCAGTTTTATGAATGTTGATTATGTTATTCTTGAAAGAGTCATTGTTTATTGTGATTCCCAGGTTTTTGATGGTTGTGCATGTGGTGTAGGAGTCCTATCAATGACTGAGAGGTTGGATAGTTTTCTTTCTAACTGTTTTTTTAAGTTTAGCATGAGGAAGTTGTAATTCATTCAGTCTGTAAAGTCTTGTAAATAGTTCTCAGTTTTTTGTATATCAATGTCTTATCCGCATCTGCTGGAGATGTCTGTCACCCACATAACATATCACCTGCATGTTTTAGAAGGAACTTCTAAACAGTATATAGAAGTTTTAGAGTAAAATTTTGTCTTCACAGTCACCGGACCTGGACCCAGTCGAGATGGTTTGGGGTAAGCTGTAGCGCAGAGTGAAGGCAAAGGGCCCTAAACACCTCTGGGAACTCCTTCCAGACTGTTGGAAAACCAGTCCAGACTACCTCTTCGAGGGAATGCCAAGAGTGTGCAAAGCAGTGATCAGAGCAAAGGGCGGCTATTTTGAAGAAACTAGAATCACTATTTCTAAAAAGTGGGTAGAGAACGGAGCAAAAAACTCTCTCTCTACACACAAAAGCACTGTATTGAAACCACTCCAACTTGATGTTACCTGGCAGAGAGAGGCATGGCACAATAGAGGTTAAAAATGAACAGTTTCTAATTTATTAACACCAGTAAATTATTATTGTAGTTACATGTGAATATTGTATGTAAAAAGGTACCAATGTTACAGAGAAAACAAAAGTGAAGAGAAAGAGAAAAGGGAGAGAGAGAACGAGAGAAAAAGACTTGAAAAGCCGGAAGGCTTACTATGGAGAAAGAAAGTCTCTTCTCCACATGTGAACAGATCTTTATACCCCTGGCCTACAGGAAGCTGTCACAGACCAATCAGAACTTGTTGTTTGTGACGTCACCCCCCCGGTGCCTCCCGTCTGGGGAAGACAAAGAGAGTAGGTGGTCCCGACGGTCAACACCTCACACGTTTGACTCGGGGATGTTGCAATGCCGTTCGACAAAGACATGCAAAACAGAGGTGTTGAATCTCTATGCACAACAAAGGCACAGGAAAGTCATGGCTCTGCGACGTCCCATCTTACACAGTTATTACACATGTGTTCATTCATTGTTTTGATAGCTTCAGTGATAATCTACCAATGTACATGGTCATGAAAATAAAGAAAATACAATGAATGAGAAGGTGTGTCCAAACTTTTGGCCTGTGCTGTGTGTGTACTTGTGTGTGTGTGTGTGTATATACGGCAAGGTGCCACTGAGCAAGGTAACGTCCCAACACACTGCTCCCCGGGTGCCTGTCATGGCAGCCCACTGTTCTTGCTCAGTAACTATTGTTTGATTTTTATTTGGGGCATTTATTAATAATAAGAAATATTGAATAAATAATTTTCCTTCTGTCATACATTCATAGCCTGTTTTAGAATTATCATACAGTATTTTACAGACCATCACCCCTAGAACCATCAGGATGTAACAAAATGTTCTCTGTTTTTTCATCGTTTGCTGTTATTACTCCATCAGCCTGCAACAGAGGACCATTTTGCACAACATTGAAAGTCTGCAATAATATCATCAGAGCACTTTCATCTTTGTGTGAGCAGCAAACTCAAAGAACAGCATGCAGGACCCCTCCTATGCTCTGTTTTCAGAGTCTGAGTGGCTTCCCTTGGGACAAAGGCTTTGCTTTCCCGGATACAGGTCACAATGAATGAGAAAAACATTTGTTCCCAAGGCACCCCCCTCCCTGCACTGGAGCCACCCCCTGCATTCATTCCCCCCAAGCCAAATAACCCTCCCTCACCTTTACAGAGTAATTTTTTTCTTACCTACCTGACTGCAATTTTGTACATACTGTCACATGATTCCATCCATGTGACTTGGAGCAACACGGAAACGAGGTAACTTGACTCCTATAAATTTGCAAGATGGCCAATTGGCCAGCCGCTCAGTCATTGATTGACACCCGTCAACTAGACTCGGCTCTCATCTGAATATGAAAACCTAAATCAGGCAAGAATGGGAGCAAATTCCAAAATTCCAGAAACCTTGATGACCAGACATCTTTAAATTTTTTGAAAAGAAGAGAAGATGGTTCGCCATGGTAAAGATATCCCTGTCCCAACTATTTTGAGACCTGCAAAATAGAAATGAGCTTATTTTTTGAATCAAATTCCTTTTAATAATAATTATGTTTCCATGTTCTGTTGTAATAACACAAGAAATATTGGTGCATGTGATTTTATAGTTTCTTGTGTTCATTGTATTCAAATTTAAACTAAACTCTTCTGGAAATGTACACAAAATAAAGGTGATTGGAGCACCCAGGTGTTCTATTGAATGAAATCAATTGAATCAAACTAAAATGGGCTCAAGGCCCCACAGTCCATTTATGTGTGTGGTAGTGCAGGGTGTTGCAGGGACTGACAGTGGCATGGGATATGAGAGTTTGGAGAACTATGATGATGGGAGTCAATATAGGTCAGGGCAGAAAGGCTGAGGGGGTGACACCAATTTTGATACCTTTAGTGTGTTAATTAAGACTTTGTAAGAGTTTGTACATATTTAGTATGTTATAATTAAATCATCTTAACTTATAATAAGTACTAAACTATAAAAATATCAACTGTACTTGTCTTCCTAATTGTCCATACTCATTTAGATTAATGTAATTCAGTTTGTTGCTTAAATTTATAAATGTATCTGTGCATGTTATATGTATTGTTTTCTGTTTGGTACTGAAAACCAGGAGCATAATACGTTAAGTGCTAGAGGGCTATTGTGTAGACCAGTCTGACCAAAGAGTCTGTCGAATATCTGAAGGCTTTTTCAACCAGGTTGCAGCTAAGACCACTGCTGGCTCTTGGCCAGGGAGGGAATGTGGCATTGTGGGGATTTCAACTGAGATCCATGTTAAGAAATGTTCAAGGGCCATGCATGAAAATCTGGCCATTTGGAATTGGGGGAGCTTCAGATGCCTGTTAGCCATGGTGTTTATTCTGGGCACAGAGTAAAAGGAAAAAAGATGACTGGAGACCTCTACCTTAATTATGTCTGGACTGGAGCATTTCAGAGTGATATTCGAGCATTTTTTACCTTAAAGCTGTATTTTGTACTACCACTCACAAGAAAAACATTTCTGACACACTATTATTGTAACATTCTACTTGATTTTCAGGATGTTGCTGGGATGCAAATGAGTGGGAGATGCACTGGATTTTTTTGTTTTGTTTGTTTTTGTTTTTTTACATTCATGTCTTTTTCAGAACCACAGAAAACTAATTTCAATTCATTTTGTTGCCTGTGCTGGAGGTGGTGTGTCCTTGAGGACTTTACACTGGCAATGATGAGTCGTGTACTTCACACAGAATTTTAATTTAACCATTGAGATGAGATGAGTTTAGGAAGAACTGCTTGACATCATATGACCTGTCCTAGTAACATGAGAATTTCCTGTTATCAATCTGTTTTGATATATAATTTTATGTCAAATGTGAATTCGGTTTTAGAGCCCATCATTTGAAGATCTCTTGTTGGTTAAGGGACAGAGGATGGTATATATATATATATATATGTGTGTGTGTGTGTGTGTGTGTGTGTGTGTGTGTGTGTGTGTATATATATATATATATATATATATATATTTTTTTTTTTAATTATTGCATTAAGAAGGCAATGCAAGTTGATGTGAAGGCAGGGACTCCGGTCATGTTACTGTAGGAATACGGAATTGGTTGACGCTCTTCCTATTAAACCGTACCACAATTGGGTTATTTGATCCTGTTTCTTCCTCTCACTCTGTCTTTACTGTAAAATATATGGCTGCTGTCACAGAGTGCAAAATTGAGTGCATGTCACAGGTTCTATGTTGTACAAATGATTCTTTTTTAAAATGTGTCTCTTAAATTACTTAAATAAAGATTTTAATCAGCACCTATAATATACAGTGTGTCATGAAAGTATTATTTTTTCCATTTTTGTTCTTTTACAACCTTTCAAAATGTATTAAATGTATATTTCTCAGAATTCTACACACAACATACAATAATGTATATTGGTGAGGTTTTTGTATAATGTATAATGAGATTTTCTCACATTTAAAAAAAAAAAAAAAAAAATGATGAAGCACATGTACATAAGTATTCACACCCATTGCTCAATACTTTGTTAATGCACCTTTGGCAGCAATTACAACCTCAGTTCTTTTGAATATGATGACGCAAGCTTGGCACACCTATCCTTAGCCAGTTTGGCCCATTCCTCTTTGCAGCACCTTTTAATCTCTTTCAGGTTGGATGGGAAGTGTCGGTGCACAGACATTTTAAAATCGCTCCAGAGATATTAAATCAGATTCAAGTCTAGGCTCTGACTGGGCCCCCCAAGGACATTCACACATTTGTCCTGAAGCCACTCCATCAATATCTTGGCTATGTGCTTAGAACCATTGTCCTGCTGAAAGATGAACTGTCGCCCCAATCTGAGTTCAAGAGCACTCTGGAGCAGGTTTTGATCCAGGAAAACATTGCTGCAGTCATCTTTCCCTCTATTCTGACTAGTATCTCAGTTCTTGCAGATGAAAAACATCCCCACAGCATGATGCTACTACTACCATGCTTCACTGTAGCGATGGTATTAGCCAGTGATGAGTGGTGTGACACCTGGCATTTATATTTTTGTCTCATCAGACATGTCTAGTGCCCCCTTACCGCACCATTGATGAAGAAAGTACAACAGTACAGAGCTAAAGTAGAGCTAAAATAGACACCAGCTGCAGTTTTAAAAATATAATGGCTTAATGTTGTTATAACACTGTAGTAACAGTTTATAACATGATGAAGTAACAGTGTTGTCACAATTGTCATTGTGATATACTGCAACTTAGCACATGGAGCACACAACAAAATGTGTCCTCTGCTTTTAACCCATCACTCCTGCAGTGGGCAGCCATGAAGGCACCCAGGGAGTGTGGGGACGGTACTTTGCTCATTTGTACCTCAGTGGCACCTTGGCGGCTCAAGATTCAAACGGACAACCTTCTGATTACGGGGCCACTACCTTAACCGCTAGGCCACTACTGCGCCTAACTAAAATGGCCTAAAATGAACATGCCTTGAAATTGTTCAGGTGATTCAACAGTCAAGGTACTACTAGAATGTCCCTCAAGCCTCACCAAGCAATGTTTCATTCTCAGATGTGACAAATTAATGAAGACCAGGATAGAGCATGTCCACAGGCAATCATGATACCAACATACCAAGACCAGAAGTTACTGAATTGAATTATTGCACTATTAGCAAACATTTAACTCAGTACATAATGTATGAAATCCCAGCATTTTTGTTACTTGCTTATCCCCCCTACAAACACACAACCATGAATGCACCATTAATAGAACCATCCACTGTGATCACAGCTCAACTTGTGCTCACAGCTAACTAGTGATTATCGCATGTGTCTTGGGAGAAGCATCATCTACTGTTGAGGAACATGAATACAGCCAATGCAGCATTCCTGCTGTGGGCAGTTTGCCGAGATAAACAAATCAATATTCACTATTGGCTAATATATATTACACATACACAAAATATTTAAAAGCAAATTATTGACACACTGCTAATTGAATCAATAGTAAACCAAACACCATCTTATTTATGAAACAACTAGTATTTAATATGTTAATGGGCCTGTGAATATTGACAGTTTATAGATTATCTTCCAACCCATTTCTAAACTAGAACACTCATCCCATTAAACTATTAACTTTTAATAGTATTAACCAGAAATTCGCCTTGTCACCAAACCTTGGCTTGTTAGACATAACAATGCCTGCCATGGGATAACATACAACTGGAGCATCAGCGTTTGTGCCTGAGCATGGGAACAAAACAAATGGTGTGTCAGGAAGAATGAACCGGCCATTCGTTTTAAATGAGCACAAATAATCCAGCTGACGCTGCGGTTAAAGCTCCCTAACAATTTCTCTTTCATACACAAAAATAAAACTGCCCAGACAGAATGAAATTGCTTTAGGGCACAGCAGGCGCAGCAGTGTATGAAAAAAAGGAGCAAGAAACAAGAGTCATGACTTTTCACGTTAGGAGTTTACCCTAAGCTAAATAAATAGTTCTGGCTGTGAAAATGGGCGATAGGGAGGGTGGCTCCTTTAGCTGTCTCTTCTTCCAGACACACAATGAACTTCAGCTCTCCTAATCTTCTTGGCCAGAAAAATATGAAGCCTAAGCCCCTCTCAGGACCTGATGCTCCATTTTTGTGGATATGTGGACATGTCAGTGCAATATGAGAGCCTCAGCTAGACGGCACCTGACTGCTAAACTTCAGATGCCTTGTCATCTCCTCAATTACATGTTTGCATTCATTTAAGCCAAAAGTTGAAACACAACCATACTTACTGCTGCTTTTTTGATGGACAGTGAAGCCAGAAATTAATTGATTACTGACTCTAGAAGTTCACCCTAAAACTTGCAGATAAAAATGTGTTAAGTACATCTTTTGAACTATATAAAATAAATGTTTCATATTTCAAGGTCTACCACTGCTTAAAAAGCTGTTAAGAGAATATAGGGCTATACTCCATTAAAAAAAATAATTAACAGAGACACTGATAAGAAAATGAGATTGTGGCGAGCAGCAGGCAATCCCATCAAGCTCAGGGTGATGGACCGGCCTTTTTGGTATCCCATGGTCTTTTGATCCAAATGGGAACTGACAACTTTGAAAAAGCCTGTCAGAAGGTTTTACGCTGACTTTTGTTTTACTTCCTTCATTTCCACCATGCTTCAGTTGACGTTAATTACATAGTCACCTAATTCTGTGAAACTAGTGTGTGAGAAACCAATGATCTACTTTTTTCATTCTCCTGCCATGATGCCAACAAAAAGACACTACCTGACTATTACAGAAACAACTTTACTTTACTTTACTTTACTTTATTTGGCAGACGCTTTTATCCAAAGCGACTTACAATGGGAAGACACCAACAATTACAAATCTACAGTAAACTGCTGTTTAAAAGTCAAAAATCCACAGAAGAAAACCATGGTGGTTCTTACTTGTGTTTGTGTGCTCTTCCCATGTTGGTCCACGTACCCAGCCTGCCAGAGAACGCCAGACCAGCCAGGAAGACCACGACCCGGAAGAGGAAACGGAAGTGTGCAGCGTCGAGGACATGCTGCACGCTCTTTGTATGAGATCCCTCATTCGAGACGCTTGCTCCTTTCATTACGATCTAGAGATATTGATCCACGAACAACAAACTTCGCCTGCCCCCGACTCCGAGAATTGCTTGATCCTTTTGACTCCGATGAAATCCCTGTTCCCCTACCTCCCTGCTGCCCAAGACATCCTCCCGTCCAGCCCACGTTCCCGGACAATCCTGAAACTCGCCGTCTTCCGATTCTCTTCTGCCCCGGTAATCCCCACGGATCCCGAATTCACTTCCCGTCGTGCTGCAGCGCGTCCAATGCTCCCTCCACGTCCCCATTCCCCACCAGTATCTCCCTCACTGACCAAACGCCCCCGATCCTCCTTCCCAGCTCCTAGCATGTCTGCAAATGCATCACAAAACTCACCTTGTGACAGAAAGAGCGTGCCATCTCCGGACGCAGCAGACATCGGCTCTATGCAGGAGATGCTGGGATAACTGATCGCGTCCCTGCAGCTGCAGCACGTCACAATCCAGGACCAACACGACACACAGCTGCAGCAGCAGCTCTAATTCAAATTAGCTTCACGCTCGCCGAACTGTCGGCGCAGGTCCATGCGCTGCAGTCCCAACCTGGTGGTCCCGGCCCTTCAGTCCCCAGTCCCACCGCAGCGGCCGCGGCTCCCACGCCAATCTGGCGGGCTTCGCACCATCACCGCTGTACGACGGTGATCCCAAGAAGTGTCACGTTTTCATAACCCAGTGCCGCCTGCTCTTTTGGCTCCAAGCCGCCCACCTCCCCGATGACGAAACGGCGGTCGCATATATTATCACCCGGCTGACGGGACGCACGCTGGAATGGGTGACGCCGCTGGTGGAACGATGCCTCTCTGTCCCCGCCTTCCTGGACCGCCTCCAGCGGCGTCACTGCAGCTCATGACGCTACGCCAGGGAAATCGGAGCGTAAGTGATTTCGCGATTGAGTTCCGAACCCTGGCGAGCGACAGTGAGTGGACTGATGCCGCTCTCCCCGGCACGTTCAACGGCCTCCGGGAGGTGGGAAAAGTCCTCCAGCATCTCCTACAAAACCGTCTGTTCATCAAGTTAGAAAAGAGCACCTTCCACGCCACAGAAATCTCCATTCTGGGATTCCACATCAGTCCCCAAGGAATCGCCATGGATCCGGTCAAGACCACCGCAGTCACTGAGTGGCCTGTGCCCACCACCATCCGACACCTCCAACAATTCCTGGGATTCGCTAACTTCTACTGCAGATTCATCCGTAACTTCAGAGACTTTCCTCCTCAAGAACAAACCCACAACTCTCCGATGGAACCCCCTGGCTCAGCAGGCATCCACCAAGCTAAAGCAACTCTTCACTACGGCTCCCATCCCTGTCCACCCAGTTCCCCAGCACCCCTTCACGGTAGAAGTCGACGCGTCCAGTCCCGGTGTGGGAGGGGTCCTGTCCCAACATAACCCTTGAGACAACAAATTACACCCCTGCGCATTCTTCTCCCGTAGGCTAAACCCGGCTGAGCAAAACTACGACATCAGGAACAGGGAACTCTTGGCCATAAAATTAGCGCTGGAGGAGTGGTGCCACTGGCTGGAGGGAGCGATCCACCCATTCCTGTGTTAACTGACCACAAGAATCTGGCCTACCCACAGAACGCACAACGCCTCAACCCACGCCAAGCACGCTGGGCCATGTTCTTCACCCGCTTCAACTTTGCAGTATCTTATCTCCCCGGCGCCAAAAACGTAAAGGCAGATGCACTATCACGCCAATACGTCCCGGAGGCTGAGGACAATCAGCCCTCACCCATCCTGTCACAGCCCTTCCTCCTAGCCCCCGTGCACTGGACCCTCATGCAGGAAGTCACTGCTGATCACACACACCCCCCCCCACCTCTAACTACGCCTCCCAACCTCACGTACGTCTCACCCCCTCTCCGTCCCCGCGTCCTACAATGGGGGCATGACACACCACTGGCCAGGCACCCCGGAAGGCAGCGCACCCTAGCAAACATTCGCCACACGTTCTGGTGGCCAGACCTGGATGCCGATGTACAGGAGTACGTCACCGCCTGTTTCACCTGTGCAGCACATAAGGTCGATAATCAGAGACCACAAAGCCTTCTCCTCCCTCTACCTCGCCCACATCACCCCTCGTCTCACATATCCATGGACTTTGTCACAGGCCTACCCCGAGCCAGGGGGATGACCACTATAATGGTCCTGGTTGACCGATTCTCCAGGATGGCTCTTGTGGCTCTTCCCGGACTCCCCACCGCTGCCCAAACTGCCAACATAGTCCTCCACGAAATGGTACGCCAGTTTGAACCCCCAGAGGATCTCCTCTCCGACCAATTCATTGCCCGATTCTGGCCCCACTTCTGGGGACAACTTTGGGTGTCGGTCAGCTTGTCATCTGGGTACCTCCCCCAATCCAACGGTCAGACAAAGAGAATCAACCAGGAGATGGAGACATACCTCCGGTGTTACTGCTTGACCCGACCCACAACTGGCCTCATCAAATCCTCCTGGCGGAACTGGCGCGGAACCAGCACCGATCCTCAGCCACGGAACGCTCCCCCTTAGAGGTGGTCACCGGCCTCCGACCCACCCACCTGTTTTTTTTTTGTTGTTTTTTTTGGTGTTATGGTCAATTTCGAGATATTTGCTCTAATGGAAAATGAAGACTGTTTACCTTTTTTGCCTCAAACAATTTATAGCATGGGCAAAATTAAACCATTTTACCTTTGGCAGGATGCTGGTGTGGTTGTAGACAGAAGCTCTCTTATCAGAGTCTTAGAGGCTAGGTTCTGGGCATCATTCCGTGCGCGGATTTACAAGAGACCTCCCCACCTTTCCACAAAAAGTGTGCTCTTGAAGGGTTTTCCTGTGTTCTAGAGGGACCTGGTTCATCATCCCATAAGATGGCATTAGCCTCATTACCGGATCTGTACACTGCAGTGAGAAGCATCCAGCTGTGTTTTTTCAATCTCAGTCCAGCTACTGCTAAATACCCATCTCCCTTTTGATTATAATGTCTGTTGGTGCTCTGCTTTGGGTGTCAAAAGTGTTTGATATGTCATGGGCCAGATTAAGGGTACATAAAAAAGGGTACTTTTTACCTACCTACAAAAACATGAACAAAATATAATGGTTAATAGGTCTATTTTTCAATATAGTGTACTTTAAGCAGAAAAATTGTTTGTCTTAATTTAATCTAGACATCTTTTATTAACCAATGTGTCTTCTACTCTGGTCTCATGCCACCACATTATTTTTACACATCATGATTCTCAATAACTGTAGTGTCTTTTTTTAACCCAAATAATGCAACTATAAATATTAAGAAAACTGTATCTCACTATACCCAATAATATATTCATGAATTCTATTTTTGTAATTTTTTGTCTTGATGTATCAGTTTGCTAGTTAAATTGTGAAACATAGGCTTTTCTGCAGAAACATTAAACTACTAGAGGCGCCACTGGCAGGCACCACCCCAAACAATGGCTACAAATCTTACGTATGTCTCACCCCCTCTCCGTCCACGTGTCCTACAATGGTAACATGACACACCACTGGTCGGACACCCTGGATGCCACCGCATCCTGACCAACATTTGGCAAACATTTTGGTTAGGATTCGCCACTGACCTTAAGATGTACGTTTCCTCCTGTTCCACCTCACACAAGGCCGACACCCAGAGACCCCAAGGCCTTCTCCTCCCTCTACCTCGCCCCCATCGGCGCTGGTCCCATGTCCCCATGGATTTAATCACTGGACTGCCATGAGCCAGGGGCATGACTACCATTATTTTCCTCGTCGACCATCAATAACACTTCACGTATAAAATTGATAGAATATTTTATTCTGCAGTTGTCTGGCACCCTGCTCTGGGTGAGTCCCCATTCTTTACGATTTATGGAGAAGAAAATTGGATAATTGAATGGTAATGACTACAGGTAACTACATAATGCATTTTTAATTAACTGGGCTCAATTCACTTAGTCCCGTTTAATTGAACATTTTCATATATATTTAAAATTTCATATAGACTATTTATAATGTTTGAAATACCATAATGAGATGGGAAACCCAAATTGGAAATAGGTAATAGCTTGGGAGAGGGAAGAAGTACACAACGTCAGGGGAGGCAAAAAAGGGAATTTCAAACTGAGACAGACAACCACCAACCTATTTAGACAGCAAACACAATTTCTAACATGAGAAGACTATGATTCGCCGGGGTGGTAGTAGCCTAGTGGGTAACACACTCGCCTATGAACCAGAAGACACTGGTTCAAATCCCGCTTACTACCATTGTGTCCCTGAGCAAGACACTTAACCCTAAGTTGCTCCAGGGGGGGACTGTCCCTGTAACTACTGATTGTAAGTCGCTCTGGATAAGAGCGTCTGATAAATGCTGTAAATGTAAATGATTCGAGTACAAAAAAGGACAGCCATTAAGCACTTGTGCTGTGCTGCATTGTATCACAATGGCAGTCACTTCACTTCCAGTTATATGTTTTAGTGTTCATGTGAAGCAGATGAAAAGGAGGTGTGACTTACATCCGTGAGATCATTTGAAGCAATTTGAAGCACTCATAACAAGCAAACTACATATGCCATAAAGCAGTGCTTTAGTTGCCCTGAGGAACTTGAGGAATATAGTCTACAGTCTATGACAATGTGTAATTGAAGCTGAAAACATACCATAATAAGAAAATACACTCCGTATCTTAGTTTTGATCTAACTAGTCAAAGGTCAGGTTTTTTAACATAAAAAAGGGCCGATTGTCTTTTTAAAACATAGTGGAGTAAAAAGAAGGATTTTTGACATTGAAATGCACTAGAGTAAATGTAAAATGTATGCACAAAAAATACTTAGGTGCAATAACAAATTACATTTATTTTGTGACTGTCCACCACTGTCTGTAACAGGTCTCAGACGGGGTCGGTAGTGCTGCTCTTACAATGTTGACTCATTTAGATGAACAGGTAGCATCAATAAATTACTTTATTCCCTTTCAAACAAGTGTCATTCACTTGTCTGAGATTCATTTGCTGCATATTAATGTGATTTACTCTGTATGCAGGCAAAGAGGCTCAGATGTAGTTCATCTGACAGGAAACATCAGAAGAACACATCTTAAGAACACGTACTTTCTGATTAAATTTTTTCTTGTTTACCAGACAGCAGCAAAATTGTAGACTGCCATAATTCCCTACAGATAATTACTTTGCAGGCAAAATACTGACATAAATTTTCAGCTGGCATCAATATCTGCATGTCATCCATCAGTAGTGTAATTTGGCTGAAATTACGCAGTGGCCAATTTAGGAAAAAAAAATTTAAAAGAAGAAAAGCAAAAATCTATTTAACCTCAGAAAAAACAGGAAAATAATTGGCTCCACATATCTTTATCTTTCTGTTTCTTCCCAGTTGGTGGCATGTCGGTCATTACCTACAAATACTGCATGTTGTTTTCAGATGGCTGTTCTTAGCATTCGGCCTGTGGTGTTTAACCAAGAGGTGCAGTTTCATTTACTGTATTTTATCCACATGAGTTTTAAAAGGTGTCATAATTACAATCAGTCTCTATTAAGTGTCATCCTCTACATAAAAATGAGCCATTCTGTGGTGGTACATTTCAAACTGAACATATGCAAAGTGCAATACAGCAAGGCAACTGTCACTTAAAATTAATAATTCAGCATGGCTTGGTTATTGCACAAGGTGTAGTGTGCATTTTAAGAAATGTCCACCTCAGAGGGAATACTTTAACTGCAACAGTTCTTCAAAAAACCATCACATTTGATTTTTGAATAAGGACACAGGAAGGTTATTTTTTAACTATAGGCAGATGTCGCACAAAGCAAATGGAGATATAT
Source organism: Denticeps clupeoides (assembly GCF_900700375.1). NCBI lineage: Eukaryota > Metazoa > Chordata > Actinopteri > Clupeiformes > Denticipitidae > Denticeps > Denticeps clupeoides. Next base: position 17,635,418 of record NC_041723.1, read on the forward strand.
AAGAATAGAGTTAATTTTTTGGTAAAGCTTTTATGTGATACAACTAATGTGTGTGAAGCAGCTATGAATCTTTTTTGAAGCAGCAACATCCATGTGAGAACAGAGTTAAAGAGGCCATGGAGAGGTCTTGTAAGGGTATATGGTGTGGGTGAGGCAGAAACTGGATGCGTGTGTTTTCTTTTTCAGCTTCAGCTTCTCAAAAGACCAAAAAATGAATCCTGCAGAACATCTGGGGTGCCAAGACATGGCTCTGGAAGTTTACACAGTGCAGGATGGACACTCCGTTTTCCTGATGTTGCAAAGAAATAAGATCATGAACATTTCTTTTCTTTATTTGCAACCTCATTTTCAGAGAACCTCCATAGTGCTTGCCATAAGTACGTATTGTCGCTAGGTTACAACCAGTGGTGCACTAATTACACAAACTATGTACTTGGGTAAAAGTAGAGTAACCCAGCATTTTTTTTTATTCCAGTAAAACTAAAAGTCCTCCATTTAATTTTTCGTCAAAAGTATTTGTCTTCAAAGTATCAAAAGTTAATTGTGGCTCTAATGTCTCATTTTCATTTACTGGTTAAATCAATTCATTTTAGGTAAGTTTTTGACATCACTTTTTAGTGAAATGCCATTAATTGCTTTTCCGCTGATAACTATTAAAATGATCATATATGTACTTTTACAAAATTTACACTCAGGATTAAGTGTCCTGCTCATGAACTGTAGCTTCAGATCACCTTTATTTTTTGGCATAGTCTTTGGAAGCTGAATATATGAAAATTGTAGTACTGAATGTTAGTACTGAATGTGAGTTACTGAGTGCTTGCCAATTGAACTGTTCAGTTTTTAATGGACTAATGGACATTACAGTAATGGACACTACTGTATTCACAAAATAGATCTATTATTATGGCCCAGTGATTATAAGCTTGGAAAACAGACAAACTACAAATCCCCAAAAAGTGACATTGAAATGTATCAAAGTAAAAATAAAAAATACTTAGTAAATAAATACTTAAATAAACTACTATCCAACACTGGTTATAAAAACCTGTTTACAACCTGAATTCCAGTAAAGTTGGTCTGTCGGACTTGAAAACATGCTGTTGTAATGGCTGTAATATTGATGAAATTCCAGACAATGCACCATGTTCAGGTACCATGTAACAGACTGTTATAGATGTGAAAGTGCAAAAAGATGCATCATCTAAACCCATTTATTCAGGTCTGCTAAATTTCATAAATGCAGATCAAACACAGGGTAAGAATGATTTTCTATGACATGTGAACCTCTTTTGGTACTTTTGGGCAATAAATGTACTACTACTGTCACATGATTCCATCATGTGACCGGGAGTAACACGGAAACAAGGTAACGTGACTCCTATATATTAGGATGGAGAGCAGCTGCCAACTGCTCAGTCATTGAATGACGCACGCCATTAGACTCGGCCCCGAAAACCTTCAACCCAGTAAGACCGTACCTGTCCTCTCTGTTCTCCTGATCCACGAACTCCTTCCTGTCGCCCTGTCCTGCCCTGTCTTGTGTCTTAAAACGCGAACGACAACATCAGTGTGGTGTTGCGGCTCGCGCCGTCCATGTTCGCAGATTAACGCGGAGGAACTTACCTGCCTCCCTGCGTCCCGCCGCACCGAGGTTTCTCGTCTCCTTCTACACGTCTCTCTTGTTCTGGTCCCGGTTCACGTTACAGAATGACTGAGCCCGAGTTACGCACTTCACAACTGGCTGCTTTATGCGATCGAATAGCGCGGCAGGAGAATCTTTTTGTAAGTCTGTCACAGGAGGTTCGCTTCCTGCAGCAGCGCGTACATGAGATGGCTGTCGCGCACCGAGAGCATGAAGCGGCGAGCGCTGCGCAGAGCCCTCGCCCCCCCCCGCGGCTCCCGAACCCAGTTTGCCGCTCCCGGAGCGCTGGTGCTCCTCACCGCTCTCTCGTTGATTTTCGAGCTGCAGCCTAGCCGCTACCGCTACTGCGCTTCCCCCTCACACCTCCGCCTGACCTGCCCTATTCGTCCGGGGAGACGGGACACCCAGCAGATCAGCACGGCGTGGTCAGCTAGGCCCCTTCCTCCACATCTGATGCCACCGACCTCCCGACTCACTCTCCCGGCCGTCCTGGAATGTAATCAGCGAGTCATCTACACCACAGCCTTTGTGGATTCCGGGGCGGCTGGAAATTTCATAGACCACTCCTTCATCCGACAACATCACATTCCCCTGGAACTCTTCCCAAACCCTCTCACAATCACCTCCGTGTGATTGTGAGAGAAGAAGGATGGTGGCCTGCAACCGTGCGTGGACTATCGTGGACTCAATAAAATCACAGTCAAAAATCAAACACCTTTACCTCTAACCAACACTGCCCTTGACGCCCTCTCGGGAGCCAAATACTTTACGAAGTTGGATCTCAGGTCGGCCTACAATCTGATTCGTATCCGAGAGGGCGACGAGTGGAAAAGCGCCTTCATCACCCCCACTGGTCATTTTGAATCCCTAGTCATTCCATTCGGTCTATGCAACGCACTCGCCGTCTTCCAGCAGTTCATCAATGATACTCTCCAGGACATGCTGGGACGGTGGGTGTAGGCCTACCTGGACGACGTACTCATTTACTCACCCACTCTGGAATCCCATATTCAACACGTGAGAGCAGTACTAAAGAGATTGCTCGCCCACTGACTGTACTGTAAGCTGGAGAAATGTGCCTTCCACCAGCGCTCCACCACGTTCCTGGGTTTTACCATCTCGTCCCAGGGTGTGGCCATGGAGCCCAAGAAGCTGGAAGCAGTGGCGTCGTGGCCCCTACCCACGACGCTGAAGCAACTGCAACGGTTTCTTGGGTTTGCAAATTTCTATCGTCGCTTCATCCGTGGCTACAGTACGGTCGAAGCACCCCTAGCTGCTCTCACCAAACCTTCCTCACGTCCGTTCCGCCTACCCCCGGAGGCCGTTCAAGCTTTTAAATCCTTGTGTCTGCAGTTCACCACCGCCCCCATTCTTCAACACCCGGATCCTGCCCTCCTGTTTGTTGTAGAAGTGGACGCTTCAGAGGTGGGTGCTGGCGGCGTCCTCTCTCAACGCGGTCCGGACCGGAAATTGCACCCGTGTTGCTTCTTCTCACGGAAGTTCACCCCTGCACAGCGGCGGTACGGGGTGGGGGACCGGGAGCTGCTGGCAGTCAGATGAGTGGCGAGTGGCGACACTGGCTGCAAAGCTGTGACACCCCGTTTCTGGTCTTGACCGACCATCAGAATCTAATATCAGCCAAAAAAAACAAACAGCTCCACCCCTGCCAGGCGAGGTGGGCACTATTCTTCGAACAGTTCAACTTTCAACTCTCCTACCGTCTCGGCTCCAAAAACCAGAAAGCTGATGCCCTGTCACGTCAACATGCCCCAGACTCACAACCATCCGACCCCAAACCCATTCTTCCTCCTCACCACATCCTGGGCCCTCTCCGGTGGTCACTTGAGACCAAGGTCTGGGCCGCCCAGGGCTCTGACCCGGGCCCGACCAACACCCCACCCGGGTGCCTGTATGTCCCAAAGACCTGCCGGCCCGATGTAATGCAGTGGGGCCATTCCTCCATGCTCTCCGGCCATCCAGGACGCCAACGGACCCTCTCTTTTATTCACCGGGCGTTCTGGTGGCCCTCGGTATGGCGGGACGTACAGGCCTATACGTGGATGCCTGTGACGTCTGTACCCGGGCCAAGACTCCCAACACTCCTCTTCCCATTCCTCATCGCCCCTGGACCCACCTCGCCTTGGAATTCGTCATCGGTCTTCCAGAGGCCAATGGTATGACCACCATCCTGACCATAGTGGATCGCTTCTCCAAGGGTGTCCACTTGGTCGCCCTACCCGGCCTACCATCCTCTGCCACAACCACTGATCTCTGGACACGTGGTCCCCCTTCATGGGTTCCCCCAAGACATCGTCTCCGATCGGGGACCCAATTCGTCTCAGCGGTGTAGAAGGCGTTCTGTCGCCTTATTGGATCGACCTGCAGCCTCTCCTCTGGCTACCATCCCCAGACCAACGGCCAGGTGGAGAGGGCCAACCAACAGTTGGGACGATACCTGCGGTGTTTTAACGCACCTGGCCTGGATTTCTCCTTTGGGCGGAGCTGGCAAACAACCTGCAAGTCTCCTCCGCCACCGGTCATAGCCCCTTTGAAATCTGTCATGGATATGAACCCACCATCTTCTCTCACCAGGTGCCCGCAGGCGGGGTCCCCTCGGTCCATCAGCTAATCCGTGGTTGCCGAAGGGCCTGAAGATCTGTGCGGTCGGCCCTCCTGGATGCCTCCCGAAGGATGTCCACCCAGCACGACCGCCGGCACCCTCGTCGACTGCACTTACGAGTGGGAGAGAGAGTGTGGCTATCCACCCAAGACCTACGTCTCAGGACTGAGTCACACAAACTGTCCCCTCGATACATCGGGCCATTCCGGATCCTCAGTCGGATCAACCCCCTCACATACCGTCTCCAATTCCCTCCTGCCACCCGTGTCCATCCGGTCTTCCATGTCAGTAAACTTAAGCCCTTTGTCCGATCCTCCCTTCATCCTCCGGATCCGCCACCGCCACGCATCATCGACGGGGGACCGGCGTACTCAGTGGAACGTATTATTGCCTCTCGGCGCAGGGGTCAGGGGGTCCAGTATCTGGTACACTGGACTGGCTATGGTCGTTTCATCCTGGACCCCTCTCTGGTGACTGATTACCGGCAGCGCACAGCCTCCACTTCGGGGCCATCGGGGGTCGGCCCTGGAGGGGAGGGTACTGTCACATGATTCCATCATGTGACTAGGAGCAACACGGAAACCAGGTAACGTGTGCCCTATAAATTGACGAGAGAGCAGCTGCTGGCTGCTCGGTCATTGATTGACACCCGTTGTCAGACCCGGCTCAGCACCCCTCAAACCAAGTAAGCTCGTTCCAGTTTGTCTGTAATCCCGAAACCTGATCTCCTTCCTGTCGGCCCGTTCTGTCCTGTCCTGTCTTGTGCCTTAAATGCGAACGACAACATCAGCGTGGTGTTGGGGCTCGCGCCGCCCGCGTTCGCAGAGTAACGCGGAGGAACTTACCTGCCTCCGTGCATCCCGCCGCACCGAGGTCTCTTGTTTCCTCCTACACGCCTCTCTCATTCTGGTCCAGTTCGCGTGTCAACCTCAGTGGCACCTTGGCGGATTTGAACCGGCAACTTTCTGATTACAGGGCCTTTTCCTTAACCGCTAGGCCACCACTGCCCCACCACTGCCCCCCTACCGGTTTACCAGTTTATTTTTTTGTTATTATAAATGATAAAATGGTTGGTAATGTCACTGTATAATATTAAGGCTTTAATGCCAATCTAAATGTAAAAGTGTGAATTTCAGTGTATATTTTACATTCCCGCGAAAATAACAACAACAACAACAACATTTATTTCTTATATAGCCCAAAATCACATACAGTATGTCTCAATGGGCTTTGACAGGCCCTACAGTTGACACCCCCCACACTTGACCCTTCTGCACACAAGGAAAAACTCCACACAAAAAAAACTCTAGGAGAGAGAAAAAAGGAAAGGAAGAAACCTTGGGAAGGAGTGATACAGAGAGGGACCCCCTTCCAGGGTAGAGTGAGCCTGCAAATGGTGTCAGTGCAGGGTTGGATATGATATAATGAGTCCTACAGTTGTAGGGTTGGAGAAGTCCAGGATGTATTCAGTGTCATGGTCTAGATTACGTGTCCGTAATGATGTTACTGGTCCATTTGAAGATCCCTGAAGCTGTAGTTGTAATGGTGGTGGTGGCTGTGGTGACCCTCTGGTTTGTTTTATGTTTTGTCCTTGTAAAGCAGTTGTCAGGAACCAGGATGTATCTGCTTGTCTCTTCACTGGGGTCTGCCAGTAGTCTGGGTGCTTGATTCCGTGTCTCGGAGAAAAACAAACAGAAGCAGCGGCAGACGGTTGCACTGTACGACCGATACTGAAATATGTGGTTATAGTGGTATATTGGTGCTACAGTGGCCCGGTACCCTAACTAGGACAGCCTAACTGGTGAATTTAACTTTGTCTGTGTCTAACAGGGGGACTCTGTGATAAACTGGACTTTATAATTGACACTGCGTCAAAATCAAGTAAAATGAGGGTCTAGGACTTTAGCAAAAAGCCAGAGAAAACAGATAGGTTTTGAGATTGGAAGATACACGTATAAGTTTGAATTTAAAAACAGGTGAGCTCTGTGTTGTCAAGTTACCAAGCTGCAGGTTTCTAACTGTTCTCTGATTGGACAACGCAATTATTGCAAGAGCAGCCAGCTATGCGAAGTTGCAACGAGTGGAGCTGGATCTACATGAAGACACAGAGAGTCACGTCTATAACACTGGCAAGCTAACGTCTTTTTTCCTGTGAATTTGAAGTATATGACCGATGGTTGTGTGGAAAATACAAGCTTCTCTCTTTAATCGTTGATGCATTTAGCAGTTAGTGCTAAAGCGTCTCACCGGGCCTGTCTAATTAGCTTGAGACTAAATTCTTCCAGTTTGTTTTTTTTATAAAACTCCATATTTTGAAGTAGTGGTTTTTATTGCATTTTGCAAAGTTTAATAATATGCCATAATAATAGACAGGTTGTTAGTCTGACAAATATGATAACCTGCCGTTTTTGCAGCAAACCAATAGAGTTTGAAGGGTTGTGTTTTTGTCACGTCCATGCGGGCATGACGGAGAGGTGCACGGAGAGGAGGACGGAGAGTGACGAGGAACGAAGAATGAAGGACGCTTTCACCTGACATCACGAAACAGGGGTTTTAATGGTGAATCACAGGACAGGGGAGACATCCGAGACGTAGACACTGGTGAACACGGAACATAACGTCAAAGACCTGACGGCGAACAGAAACGAACAGGGCAGCTTTATACAATTAACACAGGTGAAAACGATTAGGGAACATTTCACATGACAACATCGGATCCCGGACCGGAGTAACCCCCATTTCGGACCGGATCGTGACAGTTTTATTGTAGAGTTCATAAAAACGAACCTCATTGTTTTTTCAAATGTGTTGGCGCTGACTGCAAGCGGACATTTTGTACGCATGCAGCTTTTAGCTCATTTCTATCGTGTACATAACACACCTACACCTCCTGCTATTGCTGCAGCAGTTGTTACAAGGGCAGCTTCTTCTTCCAGCTTCAACAATACAGCTGTGGGAGAGATGCAAAATGTGCATGAGTTGGGATAGGATTACACTTTATGCAAACTACGGTCACATAAAAAAAATTTACATGGATCTAACTGATGATGCTATTGCTAACATATGTGATTGTGTTAAGGATTCAGTTAAATAAATACAATGTTTTCCATGTAAAATGCCCAAAGTGTTTAATTTGTTTCGTCAGACCAACAACTCTTTGTCCTCAGTCTCTTTTTTTTTTTTTTAAATCTTTTGTCGTTGTTGCTTGTCATTTTTCAGGATGATCCTGCTATTCTTCAGGTTCATGCTGAGTGTGGATTCGAAATATCATACACGACAGCATCCCCTCCTTCATTTCTGCCTTGTGCATGATGTTTGGGAGCTATTATTGCTTTAACATACATTACCCATCAGAGCTTGCATCAACCTTGGAGTTTCTGCAGGGGTGTGTATTTGAATTGATGTTATCCAACTAATTAACGTTATTAAATTGGGACAGATATAAAATAACTGTTGATTTAGGGTTACAGGACATGTCATGCTACTTTATTTGCTGTTTGTGATTTTACAGTAATGGTTAAATAATACCAAAATGTAAAAAATTGTTTTGTTTTGAATAAAACATCTCGTCTTCATGTGAAACCTAGAGTCCTTACCTTGATCCAGGAACTTTCAGACCACGAGTTGCGTGATGTCTGACAGTAATATTTATGACAGTAATATTCAAAGCACATGATAATGTGCCACAGTCACAAGAGTTATTTTTTTCTCAAGCACAGTTCTGCTCAGTTCTTCAAATTGTAGTCACTTGCTGTAACCAGGACACCTGTGTAGTAGTGGCTGGTTGTGTGAGCTATGGGTTGACCATAGCTCACATATTTGTTGATTTATTGTTGTCTTGGTGAGGTCTGTTAAGGTCCTTACTAATTTGTTAATTACTTCTATTCCCAAACTTGTGAAGTACATATCACAGTTATGTATGTGGAGGGGTGATTAAAGCTTTGTTCATTACTTTGAACTTAATAAATACTTGGATAAGCTCACTATTACTGGACTTATTTAATATTTATCTATTTTTCAATTTACCTTTAAATGCTTCTTTAAATGCGGTTTGTTTTTCAAGTTACTGGGAAAAGTCAAACATTTGTAAGAAGGCAGTGTAGTTTAAATTGAATTTTCTGTCTGCCTGCCTGAAGCTGTTTTTATGTAACATTGAAAAATAATTATAACTGGTGATAGACAACTACTGGTAGGCAGTGTGAGTTTATATTTGAGACAATTTATAAGAGTAATAGAACATTATTTTATGCTTTTAATATAATTGCAATTAATATAATTTACAGAGAATTCAGAATACTGTTGTTTTTACACTATTATTTTGTGATATTGAGTGAGATTCAATGTCCAATAAGCAACAACTACATGTAAATTTCGTTGCCCTGTACTTGTACATGTGTAATGACAATAAAGTTGAATCTAATCTAATCTAATCTAATGTAAATATTACAAAAAAAAGGTTTCATAACCACATTGTTATGCTAGTTCAACAAAACATGTTCGTTAGAGTTACATGTTTAAAAGGTATTTTTTTCATTTACAACAGTTTCAAACTGTTAAATTTACAGATTGTTCTTTTCATGTAATTTTTACATCATTGTATTGGCAACCACAGCTGCCAGTATTTTTTCGTACAATTTATTTATTTATTTATTTTACAGTGTAGTTCCCTCTTTTTTGTGTATATTGTTTTAGTAATACTGTAATTCCTTTCTGTCTGTAATGTGAGAGGATACCGGAGCACCTGGATGAAGCAAAAACTGTAAACACCTGGAGAACAGATCATCTCATGTTGTAACATAATTTTCACAGGACCCAAGTGTGTCTAAATTTAATTTAGAATATCTAGTGTAATAAATTGCGAAATGGTAGAGTGAACCAACTGGCTGCCTGATCCCACAGCCTCACATGGCACAGACTGACTGTAAATGGTCATTTAAAGGTCCACAGAGTTGAGCTCCAAATTGCTCCTCCTCATTAGTCTTCAAGGAAATGTATTCTCTATCTAAGCTACAATTGGGCTGCATGTTCTGTAATTAAGCGCCCACAGGCTGGCGGCACCCCGCTGGCTTTAATGAACATGTCAACTTTTGACACAGTGTCCTGTGACATTCTGCACAATACTACCCCTATGAGAAACAAGGAAGGTGTTATCTTTCAGATGTCATCATTGTTCCACAAAGAATTGTTAAAAACTTTGCATGTTTATGAAAATTAGGTAATCACATGTAGCCAAGTTGGCTGACAGTGCAGGCCTGTTTTGATATCTCGTTGCCTCATATTTGTATTATTTTGATCAGACTGAGCTAGAGCAAGTGACGCCAGTTCTCACAGTTGCATCACCATTTAATTATTTCTATTTTTTCCTTTACCAAATATCAGTGTAAAATTGCATGTGCAACTTCAAAGTGCCTTTGTTACTTGTTTGATAAAGAGTGTAATAAGCAATCAGTGGTTTCGTGTCAATGACAAGTTTTTTGATGAATCTTATTTAATTGAGGGGGACATGGTGGCCTGACGACTGCCCTATGATTGTGTGCAAAGAAAATGTCTGGTTTGAAAAGCATTCTGTGCCAACAATTTAGAATTGATTTATATCAATTTTTTAGCTAGATACCTGCAAATGACTATGGTTAGACATGTCCTATATCTACTGGATAGGTAAATGGCTTTTCAGGCTTCAGTTATGAGATCAAAGGGGAAATCAATCTTTTTCTTTCTCTCCTTTTCTTTTCCCACTTTTTCCCACCTCTTGGCTAGAAACCTCTATTGGCCAAGATTTCAAAAAGTGTGATGAAACAAAGACACATTTATCCAAACTGCAAAAATTAAATAAAAAATCATGCAGCTGAGGAAAATCTAAAAATGGCAAGTGAAATATCTTCCAGACCTGGTTCCCACTAGCCCAGGCTTGAGCACTTTTCTGTGAGCTTTTAAGCTCGGACCACAAAGCAAAAATCACATATTTACTCAGCCTGACATAGCGCATTTATTGCCTGTTGTTAAGACAAAAGGCATGTGGGCAGAGAAATGGAAGTGTGGAGACAGGCTCTGCCACACACATTGTGAATCACAGACAGTGTGAATTACAAGAGTAGCGAGAAAAAGTGAGCGAGAAGAAGGGGGAAAAAAAGCAAATTAGAAAACTTTCCCAAAACGAGAGCCATAAGACTGGATCATAGATCATCCCCTGCAGTTCTTTATGGTTACAGAATTAACCAAAGCCAGCACCCTGCCAGCATGAATTTCTGCAGCACTGTGAGCAACCTGTGAAAAGGGAGGATATTGCCACTGATTTTTAAGGAAGACCTTGATTATTGGAGCTTTGCAAAGCTAACCGATTGCTACAGCATCTCTGTAGGGTTCTAGGTAAATACCTGTGTGGGCATGAAACTGATTTACAGAAGACAATCAATTCTTTGGTCTCAGATGTCTGTTACAGGAACGTCTAGGACATCTGCTAATGAAAACCAAAACAAGGCTTCCTACTTGCGTGGGATTCATTTTGAAAGCAGCCATACATCACAGCGCTCTTGTTAAAGCAGCCTTTCATTTCGGATCAAAATGGTTCCAAATTGATAAGAGCATTAAAAAGTCTGTCCCATGGGTTTTCATTTTCATTGTCTTTGTAGAAATTATTGTGTTTGTTTACCTGTGTTGGTCTGCATGTCAAAGTGGTGAAAATCAAATTATTAATTTATAGTTGCAGCATTTCATTTAGCTCACTGGACCCATGTTCACCACGTTATTGTTATTGATGTTACTTACATGTTTTCCATTTACCTAACATTAGAGCAACAAACAAAACAACAATATAAAAAGTATTTGGTTAACAGCATGCATTAAAACCTGTTTAGAATGGATTCTGTAATGATTCAGGTAATTTATAGGCAAAACAGATTTTTTATTAGGGCATTACACAATGGCAAACTATCCAGTGGTCTACTCTCATGAGGGCCTATCTATTTGTTCTCATGCTTTCATGACTGCATGTGTGGAATGTTTTCATTACACACAAGGCTCCAAAAAGGAGTGGGACCATGCCCATGTAAATTACAACACAGGTGTCAGACATGCTCCCCTGACAAATTGTCTATAAATGCTTCCTGACATAACTTACAACTCACTATTATCATCTATTATCACCTGAAAAGGCTAATATATAAATATTAAGCTGAAATACATGAAAAACGCATAGATCCCAAGGTCTAACTTTAAGCAATGCAGAGCATGTAATTGCCAAAAGATTCTCTCTCTGCAAGGGCACAGGCCATTCAGCTCACACAGATATTTTTGTAGTAAATGCCATATCAGAGGAGCTCAATTACAAGGGCAAGGGTTTCATAAAAAAGGTACATGTATTGCCTTCCCATCCCCCAGAGCACAGCTTGACACTGCTACTTTTGTCCTGCTAACTCCCCCACACCCTATAAGGTCTAAATTCATCAGCTGTGCCATGAGGTCTCCAACTGGAGCCTATGGAGGACCTCCGCCTTCCCCCGACTGGCTCCTCATCCCGTACGGGCACAGCAGCCATCCATCTTCCCCCCGCCGTCATTCGCTGTCACTTTGCGAGTCAGCTATGAGTGTGAAGAATAACTAGGCCATGCCCTGCATGTTGTACGCTTCAGTGGGGAATACATTTGTCATGTTTGTGCGTTTGAACAAAATCACTTTCATTTTGCTGAGAAACACAGCTTTTTCTTACAAGAGTGCACTAAATTGTATATTAAGCTTTGTAATTTTGTAACTTTATAGAAAATAAAAAAGTTTTTGCAGCATTTTCTCTTTAAACTTTTTCAGTGGAAAACGTTTTACAAAACTTTTGACTGTAATTTAAAATGTAACTTATAAGGTAATGATTTAAGGCCATCCTAAAAAATTAGGTGTTTTTTTTACAATGATTTGACATTTGAGGCCAAGTTTTTTTTCTAAGTTCATTCTAAATGACATTGCAGAGGTAAGACAGAAGCAGCCAATTTTTATACAGCTCCATGTCTTTCTAAAGCATGAATTAGTAAATATGGTTTATTTTTGTCACAATTATTATTCTTTGCTGTATAATGAAAGTGAAATGATTGTTATTGTGAAACACAGCACACAGTGCACACCACAAAATGCGTCCCCTGCTTTTAACCCATCACCCTAAGTGAGCAGTGGGCAGCCGTGACAGGTGTGCTTTGCTCAGTGACCACTTTATTTACACCTAAGCCAGCACTGCCCCTACAATGTTGTATAAAATAAACTATAAATGTACAAATCGTGAGGCCCACTTTCTTATGTGACATAATAGTACACAATAAGTTAGACAACTGGCTGATTAATTTGGACCTTAATTTCATTTTAGTCCATCAGAACCATGAGGTGTGTGGATCTCTTTCTAAAGCATGAATTATCAGAGCTTGCTACCCAGCGGCAAAAAATAAATAAATAAAATAAGGTATCAGTCAAATGTGGTCTGTAGTGTTTGCTTTTATATAAGTGCTATCCATTCTGCAGAAGACTTTAACATTATTTATTTATTTTTACCCAGTGAAAAAGCCTTGGGCTGCGTGAGATGGGATTTCTCATTGACAGGTCAAAACAGCACATTCACAGCAGTCCCTGAAGCTGAAGGGGAGTGTTTAAAGTCCACTTAACCATCCTCACCATGTTATCGGAGGCTGTTGGGAAGCCACCTTAAAACACTGAACCTGCCAAGGTCAAAATCGCTATGATAAAATCAGCCACATAATGCACTGTTGTTTAAATGGTCATATGCCTTTTTCACAGAAAAATGTTTAATGTACTGTGATACATCACTTTTTAGTAATGGACCTAAAAATTGGAAAGTCTTGATTGGCATTGATTGGACTAGTAAACACTACAACCTAAAAATTATACTGGCGGTCATCATAGTAAACCATTTAAACACCAAGCCCCTGGTACCACAGGCTATTAAGGTGTCACATCCAGGCTGACAAGGGAAGGAAGCGGAGAAACGGGAAACCGGCATGAGGACCAAAACCAAGGAAACAAACAAAAACAAACCCGCAGGCATGTGGCAATTGCCAGGAACTGAAAACAAACATAAGGTAAGTAATAGATTCCACTGGAATTTCGCAGCAGTGGTCCGCCGGCTGCGTTCAGGCTTTATGGGAGTCCCAATCCATTAAGTCCAATTGGTGCCAGGTTCAATGGTTCGGGACACCCTAATCAGGTGCACGGGCACCTGCTGTGACAGCCCCATTGCACCGGGATGTCACATAAGGTGTGTATTCTTTTTGGAATTCTAAGAACTGCTGCAAGAAATCCAAAATGTTCATTTTTGTGGGATTTTTTCAGACAGATTTTAAATGTCAACAAATTACTTTGTATTACGTGAAGTAAATTATAAACCAATTAATCAATCTTAAGATGGCTCAAAGGCACGGTAATGGTATTTATTACTGAATTGGATGTAAACAGGATTGGAAAAGTGCAAGCTGCCCTGCTTTTTGCCAAGCTCTTCACTGTTTCCTGCCCTGGGCATTTAGATCACATCCTGAATCCTTTATCACTCCTTCTCTTGTAAGGGTCATTGGTGTTTTGACATTTGAGGAATATACAGGAAAACAACCACAGGCACATGCTGACCTGCTCTTTTTTGGCCTTCCAACTTTCCCTTCACTACTCTCTCCCTACTCCTATTATTTTCCTGCACTTATACTTCTGGTCTGGAGGTGATGACTGTGACCCCCAATGAGACCTCATCTCCTGATTCTATCCATGACATTTCAGATGGTGACCAAGGGCCA